>NC_050578.1:89735339-90373459 GCF_011100635.1 Trichosurus vulpecula | reverse complement strand
GATCCTCCACTTGTATAGTTTTTCTCTCTATTTCTTCCTGCAACTCACTTAACTGCTCCTATAAAAATTTGGATGCTATACCACTTAATGCATATATTTTAGGTAATGATGTTATTTCATTGTGTATGGTGCCTTTTAGCAAGATAGAGTTTCCTTTCCTATTTCTTGTAATTAGATATATCTTTGCTTTTGCTTTGTCTGAGATTAGGATTGCTACCCTTGATTTTTTTTACTTCAGTTGAAACATAATATATTCTACTGCAGCTTTTTACCTTTACCTTGTGTGTATCCTTCAGTTTTGAATGTTTCTTGTAAACAACATATTTTAGGATTATGGATTTTAATCTATTCTGCTATCTGCTTTTGTTTTATGGGAGAGTTCATCCCATTCACATACACAGTTATGATTACTATCTGTCTTGCTCTTCATCCTATTTCCCCTTCTGTTTATGCTTTTATTTCTCCATTCTTCCTTCCCTTCCTCAAAAGTGTTTTGCTTTTGACTACTGCATCCCTCAGTTTTCCCTCCGTATCAGCTCCCCTCCCTTTTCTTACCTTTTTCCCTTACTACTCTCCCTTCTAACCACCACCCCCCTTTTCTTTCTGCTTTCCCCTCCTACTGCCTGTATGGAAAGTTAGATTTCTATGCTTAGCACAGTATGTTATTCCCTCCTGGAATAAATCTGATGAGAGTAAGCTCAAATACTGCTCTTCTCCCTCCCTTCTTTCCCTCTACTATAGTATCTTTTTCTACCTTTTCTTGTTATGTAATTTACCCTTTTCTACATCTTCTTTTCCTCTTCTCCCATTACAATACCTTAATTAGGTTTTTTTATCAACAAATCAGTTAATTTAGGGGGGCGGAGCCAAGATGGCCACATGAAGGCAGTGTCTTACCGGAGCTCTCTCACAAGGTCTGTCAGATTCCCATAAAAAAGTGAATTTGAGCAGATTTGAGAGAGTCAGAAACCGCGAGCAGTCTGCGTGGGGCCAGTTTCCGAGCCGGGAGAGTCTGAAAGGCTGAAGACACGATCCTGTAGGCTCGGAGAGTGCTCGGTGCGGAGCTGCTCCAGACCAAGGCGGAAGCGGCCGGCCGGGAAATCCACGTGGGAGACGGGCTGGGAGAAAGCTGGGCGCCCGAAACCGGCAGAGATCCCCAGGCCTCCCAACACAGGACGGCAGTCTCTGGGAGCGACGAGAGGCAGCGCAACGCCACCAGCCGCGAAAACACCCAGTCCTGACCCTTGCAAAATCCAGGAACTCGGCTTCTTGAACTTCTGGAAGACTCAATGGCCAGGTAACCGGCTCTAACCCCTCCCCCCCCTCACCCAGAGAATTCCTCGGGAAAAAAAAAAAAAAGAGAACTGAAACAGAGGAGAGAGTAGCGGGGCTTCACAGGACAAATACTAGAAGCTCATTAGTCCCAGAGGGGAAGAGTCGGCAGGGGGCCAAGCCAGGAGCCCAGACGTAACCTTGCTCCCCCAGGGGAAGCGCCAGTCATCAGCTCAAACAACAAACAGCTGAGACCATTGCTGAAAAGCAAGTGCTGGAGAGCACCCACAGGGAGTGAGACGCCAGGGAGCCAGACCCCTCCCCCACACCTCAGGAAACTGAAGGTTATAATTCTAGACTCACAACCCCCAGAATAAGAAAGCTGGGACAGAAAGCCCAGAGACTCACAGATAGAAATTCGTTGTAAAGCCAGCAAAAGGCAAACCAACATGAAGAAGAACACAAAAAAACCAAGGACAATAGATTCTTTTTATGGAGACAGGCAGGATCAAAATATCGACATAGAAGAAGATAGCAATGACATGGTAGATACATCAGATACCTCAAAAGCTAATATGATCTGGTCTCCAGCCCAAAAAGCGCTGCTGGAAGAGCTAAAAGAGGATTTTAAAAACCAAATTAGGGAGCTAAAAGAAAATATGGAAAAAGGGGAGAAAAAATCCACTGATGAAATCAAGTCCCTAAAGAATAAGATTGGCGAAATGGCTATGGAGATTCGGAATCTAGAGAGAGAAAAGGACACCCTGAGAGGTGAAATCAACCAATTGAAAACGGAGGCTCAAAAGCAAAATGTAAACACTAACTCATTTAAAATTAGACTTGAGCAAGTGGAAGCTAATGAATCTATGAGGCATCAAGAAGTAATAAAACAAAACGTAAAGAATGAAAAAATAGAAAAAAATGTGAAATATCTGATTGGCAAAACAACTGACCTGGAAAATAGATCCAGGAGAGACAATTTGAGAGTTATTGGTCTACCGGAAATCCACGATGAAAAAAGGAGCCTTGACAGTATCTTCGAAGAAATTATCAAAGACAACTGCCCAGAGGTCCTAGAACCAGAGGGCAAAATAGTCATTGAAAGAATCACCGATCACCCCCTGAAAGAGATCCCAAACTGAAAACACCAAGAAATATTATAGCCAAATTTCAGAACTATAAACTCAAGGAGAAAATACTGCAAGCAGCCAAAAAGAAGCAATTCAAATATCGTGGAACTACAGTCAGGATCACGCAGGATCTCTCAGCTTCCACATTAAAAGACAGGAGAAATTGGAATATGATATTCCGAAGGGCAAAGGAGCTGGGACTACAACCAAGGATCAACTACCCAGCAAAACTAAGCATAATTTTTCAGGCAAGGCGATGGACATTCAATGAAATAAGGGAATTCCAGACCTTCCTGATGAAAAGGCCAGAACTCAATGGAAAATTTGATCTCCAAATACAACCTCAAGAGAGACATAAAAAGGTAACCAGGGGGAAAAACCCCACAAACTTCATTAACCAATAAGCTTAGGTTGTTTACATCTTTATGTGGGATTATATCATCTTATGTATGTTTTTTATGTATATATATATATATATATATATATATATATACATATACATATATAAGTCATTCTTGTGAATGGTACAACTATTGTGACAAATGAAAGGGATATACATAGGTTGTGAATGCCTGTATAAATTAACTGATGTAAAGATATAAAATATAAATAAGAGATATAAAGGGAGGGCTATGAGGGAAGTGGTAAGGAGGTTGTAGAAAAGCGTAAATTACACCAAAGGAAGTGGAAAAAAAACATATCATAGTAGAGGGAAAGAAGGGAGGGAGAAGAGCAGTATTTGAGCTTTACTGTCATCTGATCTAGTTCAAGAAGGGAATAACATACTCTGATAAGTTTAGAAATCTAACTTGTCCTACGGGAAGTGGGAGGGAAAGGGGGGAAAAAGGGAGGGGGGAGGGCAGAAGGAAGAGGAGAAGTAGCAAGTGGGTAACGGTAAGATAAGGGAGGGGAATAAAGAGGGAGGGTTAACTGAGGAAAGCGGCGGTCAAAAGCAAAACTTTGTTGGGGAGGAGAAGGGGAAAGGGAGAAATAAAAGCATAAACAGGGGGAATTAGGATGGAGAAAAAGACACAGCTAGAAATCATAACCCTGAATGTGCAGGGGATGAACATTCTCACAAAACAGAAGCAGATAGCAGAATGGATCAAAAACCATAATCCTACAATATGCTGTTTACAAGAAACGCATCTGAAACAGGGGGATACACATAGGGTTAAGGTAAAAGGCTGGAGTAAAATATATTGTGCCTCAGCTAAAGTAAAAAAAGCAGGTGTAGCAATCCTAATCTCAGACAAAGCAAAAGTAAAGATAGATCTAATTAAAAGAGATAAGGAAGGACATTATATCCTGCTAAAAGGCACCATAAACAATGAAGCAATATCATTGCTTAACATATATGCACCAAGTGGTAAGGCATACAGATTCTTAGAGGAGAGGTTAAGGGAGTTACAGGAAGAAATAGACAGCAAAACTATAATATTGGGAGACCTCAACCTCCCCCTTTCTGAACTTGATAAATCTAACCTCAAAATAAATAAGAAAAAAGTTAAGGAGGTAAACAGAATTTTAGAAAAGGCACATATGATAGACCTCTGGAGAAAACTGAATGGGGATAAAAAGGAATATACTTTCTTCTCAAAAGTACATGGCACATACTCAAAAATTGACCATGTACTAGGGCATAAAAACCTCACAATCCAGTGCAGAAAAGCAGAAGTAGTCAATGCATCCTTTTCAGATCATGATGCAATAAGAATCATTTTAATAAAGTACCATGGAAAAATAAGCTAAAAACTAATTGGAAACTAAATAATTTAATTCTAAAGAGTGAGTGGGCCAAAGATCAAATCAGAGAAACAATTAATAATTTCATTCAAGAGAATGACAATAATGAAACAACATACCAAAACTTATGGGATGCAGCAAAAGCAGTTCTTAGGGGAAGTTTTATATCTCTAAATGCCTACATGAATAAAATAGGGAAAGAGGAGATCAATGATCTGGGCAGACAGCTGAAAAAGCTAGAAAAAGAGCAAATTGAAAACCCCCAATTAAATACCAAATTAGAAATACTGAAAATCAAAGGAGAGATTAATAAAATTGAAACCAAGAAAACTATTGAATTAATAAATAAAACAAAGAGCTGGTTTTATGAAAAAACCAATAAAATTGACAAACCTTTGGCCAATTTGATTAAAAAAAAGAAAGAAGAAAATCAAATTACCAGTATCAAAATGAAAAGGGTGAGGTCACCTCTAATGAAGAGGAAATCAAAACAATAATTAGGAATTATTTTGCCCAACTGTATGCCCATAAATTTGACAACCTTAGAGATATGGATGAATATCTACAAAAACATAAACTGCCCAGACTAACAGAGAAGGAAGTGAAATTTCTTAATGACCCCATATCAGAAAAAGAAATTGAGCAGGCCATCAATGAACTCCCTAGGAAAAAATCTCCAGGGCCAGATGGTTTTACATGTGAATTCTATCAAACATTTAAAGAACAACTAATTCCAATACTTTGTAGACTATTTGGGAAAATAGGTGAAGAAGGAGTCCTACCAAATTCTTTTTATGACACAAATATGGTACTAATACCCAAACCAGGTAGAGTTAAAACAGAGAAAGAAAATTATAGACCAATTTCTCTAATGAATATTGATGCAAAAATTTTAAATAAAATATTAGCAAAAAGATTGCAGCAACTCATTACGAGAATAATACACCATGACCAGGTAGGATTATTCCAGGAATGCAAGGCTGGTTCAATATTAGGAAAACTATTAGCATAATTGACCATATCAACAACAAAACTAGCAGAAACCATATGATCATCTCAATAGACGCAGAAAAAGCCTTTGGCAAAGTACAACACCCATTCCTATTAAAAACACTAGAAAGCATAGGAATAAGTGGAACCTTCCTCAAAATTATAAATAGCATCTACCTAAAACCATCAACAAGCAGTATTTGTAATGGGGATAAACTAGATGCATTCCCAATAAGATCAGGGGTGAAACAAGGATGTCCATTATCACCCCTATTATTCAATTTGGTTCTGGAAACATTAGCTGTAGCAATAAGAGAAGAAAAAGAAATTGAAGGAATTAGAATAGGAAAAGTAGAAACTAAATTATCACTTTTTGCAGATGATATGATGATTTATCTAGAGAATCCTAGAGAATCAAGTAAAAAACTACTTGAAATAATAAACAACTTTAGCAAAGTTGCAAGATATAAAATAAACCCACATAAATCCTCAGCATTCCTATACATTACTGACAAAGTCCAACAGCAAGAGATAGAAAGAGAAATTCCATTCAGAGTTACTGAAGGCACTATAAAATATTTGGGAGTCTATTTGCCAAGACAAACCCAGGGCCTATATGAACATAACTATGAAACACTTTTCACGCAAATAAAATCAGATCTAAATAAATGGAGAAATATCAGTTGCTCATGGTTAGGCCGAGCTAATATAATAAAAATGACAATTCTACCTAAATTAATCTATCTATTCAGTGCCATACCAATCGAACTACCAAAAATTTTTTTACTGAGCTGGACAAAATAATAACAAAATTCATTTGGAAAAACAAGAGGTCTAGAGTATCTAGGATATTAATGAAAAGACATGCTAGAGATGGTGGTTTAGCCACACCAGATATTAAACTGTACTACACAGCAGCAGTCATCAAAACTGCCTGGTACTGGTTAAGAAACAGGGGTGTGGATCAGTGGAATAGGATAGGTACACAAGTAGGTGAAATCAACAAGTTTAGCAATCTACTCTTTGATAAACCCAAAGAAGCCAGTTTCTGGGCTAATAATTCACTATTTCACAAAAACTGTTGGGAAAATTGGAAAATGGTAGGGCAAAAACTGGGCATAGACCAATATCTTACACCATATACCAAAATAAGTCAAAATGGGTTCATGATTTAGGAGTAAAAGTTGATACTCTAAATAATTTGGAAAAGCAAGGAATAGTTTACTTATCAGATTTGTGGAAAAGTAAAGAATTCATGACCCAACAAGAGATAGAGAGCATTACAAAATGCAAAATGGATAATTTTGATTATGTCAAATTGAAATGTTTTTGTACAAAAAAAGCCAATGCAACAAGAATTAGGAGGGAAGCAGAAAATTGGGAGAAAATCTTTGCAACTAGTATCTCTGATAAAGGCCTCATTTCTAAAATATACAGGGAGCTAAGCCAAATATATAGGAATACAAGCCATTCCCCAATTGAGAAATGGTCAAAGGATATGAACAGGCAGTTTTCAGAGGAAGAAATTAAAGCTATCTACAGGCATATGGAAAAATGCTCTGGATCGCTGCTGATTAGAGAAATGCAAATCAAAACAACTCTTAGATACCACATCTCTCCTGTCAGATTGGCTAAAATAACAAATCAGGAGAATGATAAATGCTGGAAAGGATGTGGGGAAATTGGTACATTGTTGCATTGCTGGTGGAGTTGCGAGCTGATCCAGCCATTTTGGAGGGCGGTGTGGAACTATGCCCAAAGGGCTATAGAAATGTTCATACCCTTTGACCCAGTAATACCACTTCTAGGGTTGTATCCCAAAGAAATCACGCAAGCGGGAAAAGGACCCATATGTACAAGAATATTTATAGCAGCTCTCTTTGTGGTAGCCAAGAATTGGAAAGCAAAGGGATGCCCTTCAATTGGGGAATGGCTGAACAAGCTGTGGTATATGAAGGTGATGGAATACTATTGTGCCAGAAGAAATGGGGATGATGCAGACTTCATAACAACCTGGAAAAACCTACACGACATAATGCTGAGTGAGCGGAGCAGAGCCAGGAGAACGTTGTGCACAGCCACAGATATGTGGATTCCGTGAAGACCAACCCTGACATACTGCACTTGTCTCAGCAACCTAAAGGGGCAAGGACAACTCCAGGGGACTCACGATGGAGAATGCTATCTTCATTCAGAGAAAGAACTGCGAAGTTTGAATACAGACTGAGGCATACTACATGCTCGCCTTTTCTGCTTCTCTTTTGTTTTAGTTTTTGGGTTTTTTTTTTTTGTTTTTTTTTTTTGGTTCTGTTTCTTTTTTCTCATGATTCATTCCATTGGTCAAAATTCTTCTCCACGACTTGACTAGAGCATAAATTAATTCAATGCGAAGTTATACATGACAGTTATATGAGACTTCATGCCGTCTTGGGGAGGGAGGGGGGAGAGAGGGGAGAAAAACTGGAACTCAAAACTATGTAGAACCGTGTGTGGTAAACTAAAAATAAATAAAGAAAAAAAAATTAAAAAAAATCAGTTAATTTATACCCACACCTTCTGTTTATGTACATCCTTTTTAAATGCAGTAATAAATATTCCATTCTCAAGATTAACAAGTATCATGCTTTCATATAGGGATATAGGCAATTTGCCCTTACTGAAAAACATTTGTTTTCTTTTTTTCCTGTTAACCTTTTATGCCTCTCTTGAGTCTTGTATTCGAAGATTAAATTTTCCATTGAGCTCTGGCCTTTTCATCAGGAAGTTCTGGAAGTCCCTTATTTCTTTAAATGTCCATCTCCTTGCCTGAAAGGTTATATTCAATTTTGCTTGGTAGTTGATCCTTGGTTGTAATACAATCTTTTTTTGCCTTACCAAATATAATATTTTGATCCTTCCACTTTTTCAGTGTAGAAGCTGCAAGGTCCTGTGTGATCCTGACTGTAGTTCCATGATATTTGAATTATTTCTTTCTAACTGTTTGCAGTATTTTCTCCTTGACCTGATAATTCTGGAATTTGGATACAGTATTCCTTGAAGTTTTCAATTTGGGATCTCTTTCAGAAGGTGAGTCCTGAATTCTTTCAATGAGTATTTTAACCTTTGATTCTAAGATCTTGAAGCAGTTTTCTTTGATTATTTCTTGAAAGATATTGTCCAGACTCTTTTTTTTTATCATGACTTTCCAATAAACTGATAATTATTAGGTTATCTCTCCTGGATCTATTTTCCAGGTCAGTTGTTTTTCTAATGAGATATTTTATGATTTCTGATTTTTTTTTCATTCTTTACATTTTGTTTGAGTGATTCTTGATACCTCATAGAGTCATCAGTTTCTGCTTCCCAATTATAATTTTTAATGAATTGTTTTGTTCTTTTAGCTTCTGTACCTCCTTTTCCATTTTGCAAGTTTTACTTTTTAAAGACTTGTTCTCATCAGTGAATTTTTTTCTAATTTGTCCATTGTATTTTTAAATGAATTGGTCAATTTTTCTTTTACCCCTCATTTGGCTTTTAAAATCTCCCCCGATGTCTTCCGAGAATACTTTTTGGCCTTGAGACCAGCTCATATTCCCTTTTGAAGTTTCAGATGTGAGTATAGTGTCAATGCTGTCCTCTTCTGAATTCATATTTTGATCTTCCTTGTCCCCAAAGTAAAATTCTATGGTCTTTGCTTTTCTAGTTCACTTCTTGTTCATTGTTATTGTCTTTTTCCTGCCTTTTAAAGTGTATCTCTGCTTCTGGGGTACACAGGTCTCTGCTCCAAGCTTCTTGTGCTAGGAGCTAGGGGCCTGATTACTGCCTTTGTGTAGTGTGGCTCCCGATTCTGGCAGCTAGAAGCTATATAATGCTGTCACTCACATGGCTCTGAGCTGGAGCTGGCTGGTGTGCTAAGATCAAGGCCAGGTGATGTCTATCTGAGCTTCCTTGGGCTTACACTGAACCTCCCAGTGTGAGGTGTGGGGGAAGGCTGGTCTGGCTGCTAGAAGTCTCTTCTTCTTCTATGGTTGTGCTAAAGCATGGGTAACCTCAGACATCATTTGTGTCAGTGTCTGCCAGTTCCCACAGGTATGTGAAAGTATGTCTGGGGTCCTGGTGTTGGTGCTTGACAGTTCCACCTCCCTGGGTCTCACAATCTCCCACTTGTTTGCTGAGTTGAGGCTTGTTGGAATATCTCCCATCCTGCACTGGTCCCTTCAGCCACAGAAAGAGGGACCTTTCCCATCTATCTCCTAGCTTCCCCAGCTAAAAGACTGCTGTATGCCTACCGCTGGTCCTCTATTCCAGGATTTTTTCCTGGGGCAATATTCTCTGGGTTTTTCAAGGTCAATAAGGGGCAGATGAGAGCACTTACAGTTTACTCTGCCATCTTGGCTCCTGGAAGTTCAAGTAGGTGACTTTCAAACATTTATTCTGATAGCTCCAGGCTGATAGCCCCGAGAGTAGCTGCTGCCAGTGCCATGGACCCTGTGATTCTCTTTCAACTGTTCTGTGCTGAGTATTCTGGGAATTGCCACTGCCATGACTGCAAGGGCCTGCTCCTGCTCCACTGTGGTCAAGTGTAGACCTGTGTGCTCTGTGTTCTCTCAGCACAGTGCAACATAACCTTTCTGTCAACCTTCCAGACTCACCTGGGCTGGAAATCTGCTACACTCCATATCCTAGTGGAATCTGCCACTAAAGTTTTTTTCAGATTAACTTCTTTTAGAGGTATCTGAAAGAATTTGTGAGAGAGCTCAGGAGAGTCCATTCTTTCACTCCACTATCTTGGCTCTGCACCCCTGTGCAACCACTTTTATGTTTTCTGATGTGTCTGACTTGTTGTGACCTCATTTGGGTTTTCTTTGCAAAGACACTGGAATAAATTAACATTTGCTTCTCTAACTAATTTTCTTTTCAGATTAGGAAGCTAAGGCAAAGAGGGTTAACAAATATTCAGGGTCACACAGCTAATAAATGCCCAAGGCCAGATTTGAACTAGCAAAGATGAATCTTTCTAAGTCCAGGCCTAGTCCTCAATCTACTGTGCTACTTAGCTTCCCCATATTTATAATGATATTGTTGAAATCCTTGATTCCATTGATTTTCAAATTGACTGAAATTTCCAAGTATTTTTTGTCTATTTTTGTCATATCCATATTGTATTTGGGTAGAGGATTGCTAGAAGCCAAGAATAGAACTTTATATTTATCATTATTAAATTCCATTTTATAGGAATTAGTTCATCAAAGTAGCTTCTAAATATCACTTTGGATGCTGAAATTGTTATGAAATATGTTGGCCATTTATGTCTAGTTTATGTTATTTTAAAATTTTCTTTGTATGCTGCCTGTAATTGCAGGTAAATTAATGCTAAAATGTTGAGTATCTTGTAGTTTTTAAGACTATAATCTAATAATTAAATAGATGTGATCTCTTAAATCTAAGTTCTCCATCCAGTGATGCACATTAAAAACCATCCATTTTTTCCTATTCTTCTTATACTCTTGTCCATGTTTTCTCATGTAACTGCCACAGGAGGGTCTCTTCCAATAAAGTAGGTCCCTTTCCCACATTTCCTTTATATTGCGCAGATGCCAAGGGAACCGATGGAATGATGATCAATTCTCTCAGACCATGCTAGAATTTAATTTATGATTTCATTGTTTTTTTTCATAGGCATCACCCTTTTATCCCATGTGATAGGTCCATCAGCCATAATAAATTTTAATGAGATGGCATACTTATGATGACACACCTCAATAATATTATCTTATCAAATTTCCAAAGTACCAAGTGACTTAATTCATAATATTTAGATAGGTCTTTCTCAATTCACAAAATAAATTCACTACAGATACAAATAGAGATTAAAGTAATACACAAAGAAGAGAAAAGGAACAAAATGATAAATATTTGCAGATTTTAGTCACTTTTTAGAGTTTTTAAATAAGTTTTGATGCTAAATTATATTTGGTTTGACTGAACCATGGCCATTATGCATGGTCGCGTTATTCTTTGGGTGTGGAAATAACATCCAGTGATGCAAATTAACAAGCCATCTATAATTTTATGTCATAGGACCACATATTTCGAAGTGGGAGGTTTTTCAGAGGTCATCACATCCAACTCTCTCATTTTAGAAAAGGAAAAAAAACACCTAAAGCTGCAAGAGGTTGAGACTTGCCTAAAGGTCACAAAGTAAATATCAGAGGCAAGATTTAAACAGAAGCCTTCTGACTCTAGAAATAAAACTTTTTTCTCACTATATAAGATTAGGAGCTGCCTGGGGCAGTGAAAGATTATGGGATTTTTCCACAGTTACAGATATTATTTGTGATAGGCAGGATTAGATACACCCCTCGCAAATTTTCCTGCTCCAAGGACAGCCCTCTAATCACTATATCATGACATCTTGCTGACTTTGACTATACATATGCAATTCATTTCTAACCAATAAACTTGGTGGAACATCTTTATAAGCATTATAAGATATATAGTTGAAATGTATAATAAAGGACATGGAACAATGTATAGCACTGTGAAATTAATATAACAAAAAATAGATGGCCCCTCAAAATAAAGTAATTTTTATTGATTCTCCACCTCCCAACCCCAAGAATTTTCTGTTGTTTCCTCCATCTCCTTGGGTTTCTTTCTTTGTTTGTTTGTTTTGTTTTTATGAAATGGGTTTCATCACAGGAATCACAATTAATCTCATTGTTAATTTTCACTTATGGCCTGGGAATTATGAATATGTCATGAGACATTCTTTTTCTTTGTCAGACTTGGTATGGCCAGTTATTGTTCATATCTTGCTATTTTAACAGTGCCATACTTTATGAGCACCAGTCACCACAACAAAGGCATAAATGTCACTTCATAATGCCATAGCAGCTTGTTGCTCCAGTTAACTTCAACAACAATGTCATAAGAAATGAGAAGGCACAAATGTGTCTGACCTGTGACATTCCTGTAGGTAGTGTATTTGTTCTCATGTATGTTGCTGATACTTTGCTCCCTGAGTCTGTTTTTCTTTCAAGATATTTTGAAACTCTATGAGTTTGGAGTATACATTCACCTACCCAACACTGACTGAGTTCTTGAAGGTGCTGAAATGTCATATCTATCAGCTAGGTTTTTATTGTAATATAAAGGTAGAATATAGACTATTTACTATTGTAGATGGAATGATAGACTGAAGCAACAACAAATAACAAATATGACTTGTCATTTATTTTGAAATAAAAGTTGTGGTTTGCAAATTGTACAGCTGTAGATGTGAATAGTATGGTATTTGGAAATAAAATGTCATGGGAAATGAGTGTAAAGGAAAAACTTTTTGGAATGTCACTGATTATTTATACATCAAAGCCTTAACATACCCCCACCCCATGATGAATACAATTCAGTCTTGTCCACCCACTATTCCCATCTTTTCGACTTTTAATGTTGTAGTTCAAGTGAAGCTTACTGGAATATCTTTGCCAGAGTTAGCTCCATACATGTTCATATGCCTTGTTTAATCATGAATGAATAAATAAGTTGAAGGCTTAACTAATCCTTCAGACTTGTAGGTAGAGAGCAATTCTTCGTGTTTGCCACTACTTGTCCAAACTAGTTTCTTCTTTGCCCTTAACAGATCAAGATAAGATTTGCTCATAAGCCAAAATAAGAAAATGAGAAATGAAAGTTTTCATATTCTCAGGCTTTGCAATCCAGTATTTTGAATTGATAAAGAATCACAAAACATATGTAATACTACCAAAGCCTAAGAATATAATTTCACATGTATTCATTCTATTGAAGGTTGCTTTTTTCCTCCTCATTCCTAGTGGAACAATATTGCATTTTCATAGCATCCTATAATTTTAATTTGAGTTACATTCTCTACTCCTAGTTCTATGGACCTCATATCTATATGAATCTATATGTATTTATACTGGCTGACCATTTCCTGGAATTATCACTCTCCTAGACTCTACCTCTTAGTTTTCTAGGCTCCCTAAAATGCTTGGTCCAAATCCTATTTTTTCAGTAGTTCCTTCCTAGTTCCTTTTCTTTTCTTAGTCTTTTACCTTCCCTTTTGAGAATATCCCCCCTCTATTCTGCACATATCTTATCTGTATCTCATTATTTACATTTTTTTCTCCCTCTTTGGATTGTGTGCTCATCAAGGGCAGGAGCATTTTTGTTTCTTTTGTATCTTCAATGGGTAGTTCAATTCAATTTTATTCAGTTGATATTTATTAAGTGCCTACTTTGTGTCATTGGCTGTGATAAGCATTAGGAATTAAAATATGAAAACTGCAATACCTGTCTTCAATCCTCAAGGAACTTATGATCTAATGGAGAAAGTCAATACACAAAAAGAAGATGACAATGGGAAAAGGGGTACCAGGGCCTACGCAGCATGGGGGCATTGCATTCAGTAGAGTCCAAACCAAGAAGGGCTACTAGTGGGAAGGAGAGAGTTACCTGGAATGTTCTGAAAGTTCAGAGCCCTTTATAAAGGAAGGCTTTGGGAGGTGGTTAGTTCTTCACCCTCCAGCCCTCCAATCAGAAGTGAGAGAGCAACGAGTACTTGAAAAGATATTAAGTAACCTTTGAGTCACTTATCATGATGATGAGATTTAATACCTTAACTGTCACATATTAAGCCCTTAATAAACACATATTGACAAACTTAAAAACTGTCTCTACATTCTTTTCTACTACATAAGGTTTTGGTTGTCTCTTTTTTTTCCAATTCATAAATTCTCTTTTATAAAGTGGCCTTCAGTGACTCACTTGGAGTAAGTAGTCTTTAATTAATAGAATAACCACTACATGGAAGGCACTGTGATAGGCAATGTAGGAACACACTAAAGATATACAAGAAACCATTTCATCGCTCAAAAAGAAACTGAAATGAAAAAGGAACCCAGATCTCCAGGTAAGATGGTTATATGAAAGGCCTTTCTAGGCTCAATTCCTTTGACAAGCATTCCAGTAAAAATTCTAAAGGGCACCAGATAAAATGATATCAGCAAAAATAAAGGGAAACCCTAATAACCTTCTCCATATAGTTCAGGACTGCAAAGGAGATACTCAGAAACTTCTAACTATTGTAAACAAAGATATTCTGGGAACTTGACATCAATCCAATATTTAATAAACAAAGGTCCAGAAAGTAAGATTGGAAATATAAGCAAAAAGAAGAAAAGTCTAAATGCACGGAAGAAAAAATATAGATTGAGAAAATCTCACATGTTAAGCACAGAAGAGAGAATCTATGATAAATGTAAGAAGAGTTTCTGGGGGAAAATGTCTTGGCCATAAGAATTCCAAGTGTAAAAGAAAGAAATGAAATATTTTTTTAAAAAAAATGAAATTAAACTCTTAAGAAAAAAGAGAAAGAAAAATGCTTTAGAACATAAAATTGAAAAAGATGACACAAGTAGAGAACTCCCTGGAAAACAGAAAAAATGACCAAATAAATTATTAAAAAATGACAAGAAATAAAAAAAACAAAGTGAAATGACTGTAAAATAATGAAAGCAGCAAGACAGAGTTCAAATACCAAGAAACAGTGGTTATGATAAAAAAAACTATGTTGCAACTATTATAAAAGAGGGAAAAAAACTATTTTGGAGTGTGATAACCCAAAAGATAAAATGGTAGAAACCAAGAATAACATCCTGCAAAAGGGAATATAAACTTATAGGGGAGAAATAGACATTTAATAGAATAAAGATCTTTTTGTCACTCCTGAGGAAAGACAAGACCTGGGTAGATGTTTGAAAATATAAACAGAATAGACAAGAGAAAATTAGAAAGATAAGTACTTTGAATCAGTAGGAAAGGAAAAAAAATGATGAGAAAGACCTCACATTCTAATGGAGCAGAAAATACAAATATTCCTTAAAAATTCCACTATCTTCAAAGGTCACAAAGAGAATTATTAAAGACAAAATAAAGGCCAGGGGGGTGGTGTGGTTGTGTTTTGTTGCTAAAGAACTGAGAGGTTAAGAGATTTGCCCACAGTCATAGAGTTCCTGTGTTTCAGAGACAGAACTTGAAGCTAGATCTTTGAATCTTCAATGTCATTTATCCGTTATTCTATGCTATTTTTTTATTGTTATGCTTAAGAGAATAGAAATTTTCCAACACAAAACCTTCAGCAGCCATAAATCAAAATAGTTTAGATATATATATTCCCATGTGAAATGTTGTCTATTATTGCTTGAATTTTACTTCATTTGAGAAAAATAATTTAGCAAAGTAGCAAACTGTGATATATCAGGATCCAGATAACTTATTATAACCTATTGTAACCACAACCATTTTTAATTAATTGCAACTAATTATCAAGGCTAATTTTGACAGTTCTTTTAAAAAACTTGATTCATTAGCATTAGACATTTTAATGAATTCTAAACAGTGGTATTACGAGAAAAAAATTCTGCTTTTCAGTTTATGAAGCTGCTATCCATTTTTTTTCCTCAGGATTGTTTTCAACTATTTAACAAAGAATTATGAGACAATATTGCTACAATATAAAAATCTAGAAGCCTGGATAATATCATTTCCATAATAAAACATTATTTTGTTCTGGGGGATAAGAAAAGAGTCAGGCATAGAAAGGGATTTTGGAGAAAATAATATATTATTGAGAGATTGTATACATAATATTGGGCAATAGTCTGAAACTCTGAGTGGGTGGTCTGGAGCACAAAGGGAGATGACAGACATAGGGTGTATTCAGACAGGTTAAATAATGGTCAAAACACATGGATGACTTAGGAAGTAGTTCAAGTTACTCAAAGTTTAAGTGAGACACAGTGGATGATTTTAAGTATGGTTGAAATAAGGAAAATCTAGTTCAAGGCTGGCAGAAGTAAGGATTGAGAGCAAAATCAGAAGATCCCTGGGACACTTTGTCCTCTTCGTCCATTAAAAATAATGTTATACAAATGATAACGACTACAACATCAACTTTTACGCAGTGCTTACTATGTGCCAAACACTGTCCTAAGCAATTTACAATTATTATCTCATTTGATCTTCACAACAACCCTGGAAGATAGAAGCTGTTATTATCACCATTTGACAGATGAGCAAACTGAGGAAAACAGAAGTTAAATGACTTGTCCAAGGTAACAGTGATAGTAAATATCTGGGGATGGATTTGAACACAAGTCTTCCTTACTGGAGCCCCTTGGTTCTTTATTTACTATACTGGTTGCTGCCCCATACAATACTCTAGATCAGGGCTGTCCAACCTTAGATTTTTATTGAAACAGCAGACAATATATTTTGATTTGCTATTTTAGTGAGAGTTCTGCTATAGCTCTGTTTTGTTAACTAAAGCATTTGTATAAATTTCTATGCTTGTAGAGGAGCCCCTACATAAATCACACTGTGGGCCACATTTTGGACAGCCCTGCCCTAGATAGCTTTGGGGGAATTAATTTGTTTTGAAAGATTAGGAAAACAGACAGAAGAATTCAATCTCAGAACCCTATGTTTATTTCAATGTTTATGGTTCTTTGTTTGTTAAAAAGGATGTTTTACTGCCTTTTTATGAGAGGTTATGTCCAGATGAACTTTTGTTTTATGGAGATACTAGCTGGAATAGTAAATAGAGTGTCCCTGAATATGTTCTTCAATTTGCCAGTATAGATTAGTGTAAGACATTTCTATAACTGAAGGTCCACATATCAAGATAGTTCTGAAACAGAGGGGTTAAAGTTCTGATAAATATTTATCCTTATTTTCCGTGATCTTCCACTCACTGTCAGATCAGAAGTTTCATGCATCCACCCCTTATTCAGGGCTTCATAGGGATGCCCAAGCCCACTTTAGACATTGTATACTGATGATTTTTTTTAACTTCATCTCATGGACTCATTCTCTAGAGGCCCTCTCTTTTAGACTGTCAGAACAAACTAAAGAGCTCAGCCCTGGATTGTGAAAAGGAAATAAATGTTTCTGACACTGCATTTGAAAATATACCTTATTATTTTTCTGTCCATTGAAAAGATGTCAATGACCACAATGCCTATGACTAGATAACAAATGGCTTATTTTCTGAATTGGTTGTTGGTGCATTTTGGGCAGCTCAAGCACCAACATGTTTCCATTCACCCTATAGAAGATTTATTTACAGGAAATAAATACCAAGAAGTGTGCACAAATGTTACTAGAGGACAGATCACAACCATGAAACTATCAACTCAGGCTAATACAGGTTCTGTGAACATAGCACTAACCAAAAAAAAAATACATGGATGCTCTTTTGTCGATTAATTCATACAGTACAGATTTTGAATCTGGTAATTATTTTCCTGATAAGCGGACTACATAGATCTCACAGAATCTCAGAGATGGAAGGGACCTTGAAAAACATCTATTCCAATGTTTGGGTGATAAGAATTTCTTCTAAATATTTCTAGCTAGTAGTGATCCAACCTTCATCTGAAGACCTCTAGGGAGTATCAATATACTGCCTCATAAAGCAGCCCATTTCACTTTTGGATAGCATTGTTAGGAAGTATCTTTCCTAACATTAATCCATTAATCTTCCTCATTGCAGCTCCTACTCACTCTTCCTTGTCCTGCTCTCAAAATAACTCTTATAAATGCAAATCTTTCAAATATTTGAAGACAGTTATTATGTGCCATTCACCTAATGTTCCAAGCCTTTTCTTTACCAGCTCAACACCCTTAATTAATCAACCCATTTGTATTACCACATGATCTCAAATATCTTCACTCACCTGACAACCCTCCTACAAATACTTTCCAATTAATCAATCATCTTTCAAAAATGTGACACCTAGAACAGTACCAAGGCTTTGAGATCTGGTCTGACTAGGGTGAAAAAGAACTATGACCTCTCTTATTTTCAACAATATTCTTTTCTTACTGCTTCTTAAATTTTATTAGCTTTTTTTAGTTATCATAACAGGTTATTAACATCTTAAGTTTGAAATACACTTTAACTCCTAGAACTTTTATTTTTTTCAGAACAGCTGACTTTTTAATTAGTAAAGTTGATTTTGGGATCCATGTTAGAATTTACTTTGAACTCAAGTAATATTTATCTTATTCAATTTGGTCCAATATTCTGGAATCTTGAGATATTTTATTATTCTTATGTGTTAACTATCACCATCAGATTTCTTTTTTATTCTAAGCATGTCATCTATACTTTTGTCATTGACAAAAATGTTAAACAGCACAAGTCCAAGGGAAAATTCTTCCTGCAAAATCATTCATAAACCTCTTTCCAAGATGACCAATTTATTACTACTTTGGTAACCAAAAAAAGTCACCTCTGAATCCACTTAACAATATTCTCATCTACAGCATGTCTTCCATTCGTGTCCACAAAATAAAAAAAATAGCATGAGAAAATTTGTTATTTGATTAACAGATAACTTAAATTTTATTCAGTCATGTGGAGAACATGGTCATCCCAGTACGAGCTAGGGATATCTTGGTAGAAGAAAATGCTTCTTTAGTGCTTTCCAAAGAAATGACAAAGCAATATTATTGCATATGCTGATATATTCAGAAATGCCTCCCATTTTCTAGAGTCAGACACTTACTAAGGCTTACTAGGTGTATTAAATAAGTCTTTTAGTTTCTTTTTCTCTCATTTTCTTCATCTGTAAAATTACTACAAAGGTCCTTTTCTCCCTCTGAATCTATTACCTTATTGTCTTACTAGGTAGTTTTCCCCAGTTTGAAACTTTCAATGAAGCTATTTCTTTTCTTTTTGTTGGTTAAGTCATGTAACAGTTCAGAATTTGCCACTATGCCTATATGACAACTCTTTACATTTCTCACTACTACATTGGGTGTGGCTTTTTATGTATGTGGATACCATGACTGTGTTTGATGAGGCAAAGTATTTATCAAATCTGATCTGAGCTGTACTGATTCCACTGTGCATTAGTGTCCTCATTTAGAAACCACTAAAGTATTGATTACTACCAGTATATATCTTTTAGCAATGAATGAAGGAGCTCATAAGAAAACAAGCATATACATAAACACATATACACACATATGATAGATCTATGTAGTGTATAGATAAATGCAAAACACATGTTGAGTATAGCATATGCACACATATGTGTGTTCATAATATATGTGCAATTACATACATAAACATAACATACAAAACACAAACACATACCACATATATACATAGCTAATGTGTCGATAGGTACATATATGCATGTACATATTAAACTTGCATATATGTACACATATTTGTGAAAGTTATATATTTGCATATACATATTATATATATGCATTCATGAGTATAGGTGTGTGTATGTATATATGTGTGTATATTTATGTATCTTTGCACATGCAAGTGTGTGTGTGTGTATGTGTGTGTGTGTGTGTGTGTGTGTGTGTGTGTACGTACATACCCACATCTTGTTCCTTTAGAAATCTTTCTTGGTTTTGCTAGATTTCACTTTGCCAGATTTCCAGCTGGTGAGGAGAATGAGGAAATTTTCTTTTCAATAAAATACGTCTTCCTCAGCTGCACTATGTTTGCATTGGGATAAATCAGTGTTTGAAGTGTGTGAGAGAAAATAAAAAATAAAACAAAATGAGTATATTTGAAGGGGTTCTTATGTTCACTGTGAGACTATCTACCTCTCCATCTTGCCTGCTTTTTGTTCTCTTTTTCCTGACAGGGAAAGTCACCCACCTCTTGTTCATTTTAAATGAGACAATACTTGTTCTGATCCAGTGAGATAACTGGGAATCCTGAAGATAGAAGGATGTTGATCAACAAAAGATATCAACTGCTGAAATGAGGTAGGTGAAGAGAATATTAAGAGTTCCTTGGGCTGGAAACACAGCAACACAGAAACACACAAAACATACACATGTGCAGAAGAAAGTAATAAGAAACCTCGACCAATGTTGAGAAATATCAAATGACCTAAGCTTCACAGAAGGAAGAAATAGCAGTAGTATCACTGATCAGTGGACCCAGAAAAAGTAGCACACACAAACACACATACACATATCATACCATAAAACAGGGTACAATAAATAAAAAAATACAACAAGGTATTCCAGGCATGTTTTAAATAGAGTATTTACTCTAATTACAGATTGAGGGGCACTAAATCAAGCCCTGTCACTAGAAACATAATTTGCATAGAAAAAGAAAAAAGAAAATATGTCTCATACAGACACGAAATATAACAGTATTTATCTAACACCACACCTACTATTCAAAGAATAAATGGGAGGGGGCCCCTTCAAACTACTGAAGCTTTCATAAACTTTGTAAATGGGAGGGATGTATGGGTTTGTGAGTAGAACATTAACAAGTGATAGACCTCATAAAACTGGCACTTAATCTAATTTTAAAAAAGCATCAAATATTTCAACTTATAGGAATATCGATAAAGCTACTCAAAGCTTTTGGTACTTAAAAATATGTTTATAAATAGCTTAAAAATAACCATGGTCTTAGTATTGCCATACCTTCTTCTACCTTATTGAGCTGCCTTTTTGGTGTCCTCTGTTTCCTATTAACTGCAAATTTTTACATATCTCCAAATATTCAGCCCTTTATTTTCTAAACTCTTTCTCAGATTAATTGATCTCCACCCCAGGGAGAATTTAAGTTCTCCCTGACAATGAACTGTGACAATTCATTCAGCCTTTCTAGGCCTCAATTTCTTGTATCTGTAAAGCATGAAAATAAAGTATCTTGAATCAGCAAAGTATGGATTTAGGGCAGCTAGGTGGTACAGTGGATAGAGAACTGGGTTTAGAATCAGGAAGACTCATATTTGTAAGATCATATCTGGCCTCAGGCACTTACTGTCTGTGTGCCCCTAGGCTAGGTTCAAATTCTGCATTTCACATTTAGTTGCTATGTAATTGCAAGCAAGTCACTTAATCTTTCTGAGCCTCAGTTTATTCCTCTATCAAATGAGCATAATAATACCTGCAGTACCTACCTCATAGCGCTATTGTAAAGTATAAGTGAATTAATACATTGAAACTATTTGCAAACTACACCCTATTCACCTAAGTTTCTCATCTATAAAATGAGCTGGAGAAGGAGAGGGCAAAACACTTCTATATCTTTGCCAAGACACCACCCCTCAAATGGATTCCCACAGAGCTTGACACAAATAAAATAACTTATCAACAACAACAAAGTATGGAAATTATTATCTCTTCTACCTACATCACAAAGTTCTTGGTGAGCGTCATATGAGAAAACTTGTGAAAGTGCATTTGAAATGGATAACTTCTGTACAATGTATCATTAATTGTTATTGTCTTTGTTCATGAATCCTGCCATCATTGCAAACTTGCTCAAATAAAGATTCCATTTATCATTCCCACCCCCCCGCCCACAACTGGCATCTCTCTCAATTTTACTATCTTTATTTAGGGAAGAATTACTTTTCCAGTCTCTGAGGCTGCAGAGTTAAGATATCTTTGAACTTCTTCTGATCTTTATTCTCTGAATCCAATTGGTCACAAAATTCTGTCATTTTTTGTTATTTGTTTATTTTGTTTTGCTTTTTTGTTCGTTTGTTTGTTCCTTTGCCAATTCTTTCCTTCTTCTCCAGTCTCACTAACGTGCTCCAAAAGGCTTCTAAACACTCCAATTATCTTCCACCTTTTCCCTGCTGCAATCCATCTTCCATGTTGCTGTCACATTCATCTACCTAAAATCACTTTTGCCAGGTCACTTCCTTGTGCGAAAGTGGAAATGATTCAATATTCCCTGAAGTATAACCTACTCAGCTTAGTAAATCAGTAGTCTCTGTAATCTAGTACTATCTTACCAATACAGCATGTATATGAAAATTTTATACTTGGAGAGAGCTAGGTTCAAATTCTGCCTTTCATATTTAGTTGCTATGTGATCACAAGCAAGTCACTTAATCTTTCTGAGCCTCAGTTTATTCCTCTGCCAAATGGGCATAATAATACCTGCAGTACCTACCTTATAGTGATACTGTAAAGTATAAGTGAATTAATCCATTGAAACTATTTGCAAATTATTATTACTGTTATGGTTGTTGTTGTTATTTAAACTTATCTCCTACTACTTTCCAATATAAACTCTCTGCTCTAACAAGGATAATTTTCTCATTGTCTGCCAAATGCTACATATATTTATGAATAAGAAGAATAATAAAAATAACAAATTTAAACTTTTAACTCAATGATACTTGGGACTTATTTTAATCCTCTACTTTGCCTGTAGAAATTCTACTCATGTTCAGTTTCATACCTCCTAAACCTTCAAAATCTAGTTCAACCTCCTCCTTGAGGAAAGAACGTTATTGCTATTCTGTACCAATCTTATCCCCTTCCTGAATTCCTATACCATTATCTGTGTGCATTTTGGGAATTAACTGTATACTCTCTGAAATTTATGCTGGAGTAATTAACATGCATTAGCTTCTTCCTAGATAAATTGGAAGGCATAGGAGTCCAGAGAACCAATTTTATATTTTTGTATGTCTAAGACAGTGCATCAATACATAATGTTAACTCATTATATAGTTCTAACATGAATGATTTTCCTCTGGTGATCTCTCATTCTCCTTTAAAAAAATAATTTATTTTTAGTTTTCAGCATGGACTTCTGTAATATTTTAAATTTTAAATTTTCTTCCACTACTTCTCCTACCCCCTCCCCAAAGTAGCATGCAATCTAATACTGGCTCTACTTCTACATTTAAATTAAATATGTTTTCACATTAGCCAGGATGTAAAGAATTAGGACTAATGGGAGGAACCATGAGAAAGAAGAAGCAAAGCAAAACAACAAAAGAAAAGGAGGGCAAAGAGTGTGCTTCCATTGGCATTCAGACTCCGGAGTTCTTTCTCTGGATGTAGATAGCAATTGTCCATTGTGATTAATGGGTTGTCTTAGGTCCATGCATTGCTGAAAAGAGCTAAGTCCCCCAAAGTCAGTCATCACACACTGCGGCTGTTACTGTGTACAATGTTCTCCTGGTTCTGCTCACTTCACTCATCATCAGTTCATGTAAGTCTTTCTAGATTTTTCTCATGTCTGCCTATGCATTCTTAGAGCACAACAGTATTTCACTACATTTGTATACCTCAACTTATTCAGTCATGCACCAATTGATGGACATCCTCTCAATTTCCAATTTTGGGCCTGCATAAAGAGAGCTGCTATAAATATTTTTGTACATGTGTTCAACTTTTTCCCATTCCTATAATCTCTCTGGGATACAGACCTAGAAGTGGTATTGGTGGGTCACAATGTATGCACATTTTTATAGCCCTTTGGGCATAGTTCCAAATTGCTCTCCAGAATGGTCAGATCTTTTCACAAATTGAGCAACCATGCATTAATGTTCCAATTTCCTCACATCTTCTCCTGGATTTTTCATTTTCCTTGTTTGTCATGTGAGCCGGTCTGATAAGTGTGATGTGTCTCAGAGTTGTTTTGATTTGCCTTTCTCTCATCAATAGTGATTTAGAGCATTTTTCATATGACTATAGATATATTTAATCTCTTCCTCTGAAAACTGCCTGTTTCTTATCCCTTGACCATTTATCAATTGGAGAATGAATTGTATTATAAATTTGACTCAGTTCTCTATATATTTTAGAAATGAAGTCTTTACCAGGGACACTGGTTATATAAATTATTTCTCAGTTTTATACTTCCCTCCTAATCTTGGTGGCTTTGGAATTGTTTGTGTAAAGACTTTTCAATTAAATGCAATCAACATCATCCACTTTGGATGTCATCATATACTCTATCTCTTGTTTGGTCATAAATTCTTCTGATCTCCATAAATCTAACAGGTAAACTATTCCTTGCTCTCCCAGTCTGCTTACAGTATCAGTCTTTATATCTAAATTTTGTAGCCATTTGGACTTTATTATGATATATGGTATAAAATATTGGACTGCACATAGTTTCTGCCAGACTATTGTCCAGTTTTCCAGCATTTATTTTGTCAAATAGTGAGTTCTTATCCCAGAAGCTGGTGTCTTTGGTTTATCAAACACTCCATTATTGTAGTCATAGACTACTGTGTCTTGTGTATCTAACCTATTCCACTGATCCACTACTCTATTTCTTAGCCAGTACCAAATAGTTTTGATGATAGCTGTTTTATAATAAAATTTAATATCTGGTATGGCTAGGCCACATTCCCTAGCATTTTGTTATTAATTTCCTTGATATTACGACATTTTTGTTCTTCCAGATGAATTATGTTATTATTTTTTCTAGTTCTCTAAAATAATTTTTGGTAGTTCAATTGGTATGGCACTGTATAAGTAAATTAATTTTGGGAAAATTGTCATTTTATTATATTAGCTAGACTTACCCATGAGGAACTGATGTTTTTTCCAATTATTTAAATCTGACTTTATTTGTGTGAAAAGTGTTTTGTAATTGTGTTGATAAAGTTTCTTGTTTTTTCTTGGAAGGTAGACTCCCAAATATTTCATAATAACTATAGTTACTTTTAATGGAATTTCTCTTTCTATCTCTTGCTGCAAGGCTTTGTTAGTAATATATAGAAATGCTGAGGATTTATGTGGGTTTTCTTTATATGCTACAACATCACTAAACTTGTTTATTATTTCAAGTATTTTTTTATTTGATTCTCTAGGATTCTCTAAGTATACCATCATATCACCTGCAAAGAGTGATAGCTCTGTTTCTTCATTGCTTATTCTAATACTTTCAATCTCTTTTTCTTCTCTTGTTGCTAAAACTAATATTTATAGTAACATATTGAATAACAGCAGTGATAATGGACATCCTTATTTCACTGCTGATCTTGTGTGAAAACCTGCCATCTTATCCCCATTACATATAATACTTGCTGATGGTTTTAGGTAGATACTACTTATCATTTTAAGGAAGACTACATTTATTTCTATGCTTCCTAGTGTTTCTTTTTTAATTCAAATGGCTGTTATATTTTGTCAAAAGTGTTTTCAGCATCTTTTGAGATAATCATATGGTTTCTGTTAGTTTCTTTGTTGATATGATCAATTATGCTGATAGTTTTTACTAATATTTAACCAGCCTTACATTCCTGGAATAAATCCTACCTGGTGAAAGTTTATTATTCTCATGATAAGTTGCTTTAGTCCTTTTGCTAATATCTTATTTAATTTTTTGCATCTATATTTATTAAGGAAATTGGTCCATGATTTTCTTTCTCTCTTTTGACTCTTTCAGTTTTAGGCATCAGTACCATATTTGTATCATAAAAAGAATTTGCTAGGACTTCTTCTTCACCTATTTTTCCAAATAGTCTATGTAGTATTGGAATTAATTGTTTTTTAAATGTCTGACAGAATTTGCTGGTAATTCCATCTGGTCCTAGAAATTTTTTCCTAGGGAGTTCATTTGAGACTTACTTAATTTCTTTTTCTGAGATGGGATTATTTAAGTATTTTATTTCCTCTTAGGTTTAACAGGAAAATTTACTTTTTTTTGTAAATATTCATCCATTTCACTAAGATTGTGAAATTTATTGGCAGACAATGGTCAAAATAGCTCCTAATTTTTTTTTAAATTTTCTCTTCATTAGTGGTGACCACTCTTTTCATTTTTTATGTTGGTAATTTGATTTTCTTCTTTCTTTTTTTTAAATCAAATTAACCAAAGGTTTATCAATTTTATTGTTTTTATTCATAAAACCAGCTTTTACTTTTATCAGTTCAATCATTTTCTTAATTCCAGTTTTATTAATGTGTTCTTTTATTTTCAGAATTTCCAATTTTGTATTTAATTGGAGATTTTCACTTTGTTCTTTTTCTAGTTTTTGTTTGTTTGTTTGTTTGTTTCATGCCCAATTCAAGGATCTCTTTTTTGTCTATTTTATTCATGTAAACATTTAGGGATATAAAACTTCCTCTAAGAGCCACTTTTGCTGCATTTCAAAGGTTTTTGTTGTCTCATTATTGTCATTCTCTTGGATGAAGTTATTAATTGTTTCTGTGATTTGTTGTTTGAGCCACTCATTCTTTATGATTAGATTATTTAGTTTCTAATTTATTTTTAGTCTATATTCCCATGACCCTTTATTACATGTAATTTTTATTTCATCATCACCAAAAAAGGATGCCTTTAATATTTATGTCTCTCTGCATTGGTTTGTGAGGATTTTATGCCCAAATATGTAGTCACATTTAGTGTAGGTTCCATGTACTACTGAGAAAAAGGCATATTCCTTTCTATCCCCACTCAATTTTTTTCCAGGGATCTAATATATCTAACTTTCCTAAGATTCTATTCATCTTCTTAACTTTTTCTTGTTAATTTTGTGGTTAGATTTATCTAGCTCTGGGGGAAGGGTATTTAAAGTACCCCACTAGTATAGTTTTGTTATCTATTTGTTTCTGTAGCTCCCTTAACCTCTCCTCTAAGAATGTAGATGATATACCACTTGGTACATTTACAGTTAGTAATGATATTATTTTCATATTTATAATCCTTTTTTGAGCAGGTTGTATTTTCCTTCCTTATCTCTTTTAATTAGATCCATTTTTTTCTTTTCTTTTTTTGTAACCAAAGTTGCTACCCCTGCTTTCTTTGACTTCAGCTGAAGCATAATATATTTTGCTGTATCCTATTAATTTTACTCTGTGCGTATCCTTCTGCTTCAAGTGTTTTTTCTTGTAAACACCAAATTATAGAATTATGGCTCTTTATCTGCTCTGCTATCCAGTTCCATTTTATGGGAGAGTTCACCCCATTCACATTGACAGTTATGATTATTATCTGTCTTTCTCTTCATTCTATTTCTCCCCTGTTTATGCTTTTCTCTCTCTTCTCTCCCTTACCCTCCTCACTAGAGTTTTACTTTTAATCACTACTTCCCTCAGTCAGCTTTCTGTACTATCAGTCACCTCCATTTTCTTCCCCTTTACCCTTACTACTTCTTTTCTCCCTTTTATCCACCCCCTTTCTTTTCTTTCCCCTCCTATAGGGTAAGTTATATTTCTATACCTGAATATGTTATTCCCTCTTTCAGACAAATCTGATGAGAAGAAGGTTCAAATACTGTTGTTCTCCCTCTCTCCTCTAATTTAATAGGTTTTTGTGGCTTTTCATGTGATGTAATTTACCCTCGTTTACCTCCTCCTTTTCTCTTCCCCCAACAGAATCCCTTTTCTCCACTTAATTAAATTTTTTATCATCACATCAAAGTCACACCCTCTGTCTCTGTATACTCTGTGTAAATGTAATAATAACACTACAATTCTCGAGAGTTACAAATGCCATCTTCCTTTGTAGGGATGTAAACAGTTTGCCCTTATTAATAACATATTGTTGTTATTGCTCTTTCTTTTCTGTTTACCTTTCCATGCCTCTCTTGAGTCTTGTACTTTAAGATCAAATTTTCTGTTGAGCTCTGGTCTTTTCATTAGGAAGGTTTGGAAGTACTGTATTTTGTTGAATGTCCATCTCTTCCCCTGAAAGAGTATGCTCAATTTCACTGAGTAATCAATCCTTGGTTCTAATCTAAGTTTCTTTGATTTATAGAATATCATATTCCAAGCCTTCTGATCTTTTAGTATAGAAGTTGTAAGGTCCTGTGTAATCCTAACTGTGGTTCCTGGGTATTTTAATTGTTTCTTTCTTGCTGCTTGTAGTGTTTTCTCTTTGATCTGGTAATTTTGGAATTTGGATACATTATTCCTTGGTGTTTTCAATTTGGGATCTCTTTCAGGAGGTTATTGGTGTATTCTTTCAATGACTATTTTACCTTCTGATTCTTGGACCTCAGTTCAGTATTCCTTGATGATTTTCTGAAAGTTGCTGTCCTGGCTCTCTTCTTTCATCGTGCTTTTCAGGTAGACCAATAATTCTTAAATTCCTTCTCTTGGATCTATTTTCCAGGTCAGTTGTTTTACCAATGAGTTATTTTACATTTTTTTCTTTTTTTAATTCTTTTGTTCCTATTTGACTGATTTTTGATATCTCATAGAGTCATTGGATTCTACTTGCCCAATTCTAATTTTTAATAAATTGTTTCCTTCTATTAGATTTTGTACCTCCTTTTCCATTTGGTCCATTTTACTTTTTAAGGAGTTCTCTTCAGTGAGTTTTTGTATCTCCTTTTCCATTTGGCCAACTATATTTTTTAAAGCCTTGTTTACTACAATCAATTTTTGTCCATCATTTTCCAACCTATTGACTCTGTCTTGTATACGTCTCATTTCTTTTCTCAATTTTTCTTCTGCCTCTCTTATTTGACTTTTAAAATGTTTCTTGAGCTCTTTCAAGAAGGCTTTTTGGGCTTGAGACCAGTTCATATTCCTCATTGAAGTTTCAAATGTGGGAATATATTGACAATGTTGTACTCTTCTGAATTTGTGCCTTGATCTTCCCTGTCCCCATAATAAGAATCTATGCTCATTGTCTGTTTCTGCTTTTTGCTCATGGTCTTTGCCTATTTTCTGTATTTTAAAGTTGAGCTCTCCTGCTGGAGTGCAGATGACACTGACACAAACTTCTTGTGCTGTGAGCCTGGGAAGAAAATTTGTAACTCACAATCTTGTGGAAATCAATGTTGAAAACTAAAATATTAAATAAATAACATGTAAAAAACTAAACTTAATCCCACATTTCCAAGATTTCTCTAAATAGCATCCTGTGGGCAGTGGGCAGCTGAGAGTGAGGAATAAACACTTTAAATAGGCAGTGTGATACTTACTGGGATATCTAACTTCTTACTTTCAATATTTAAAGAGAAGAATGGGCTACTGGGAGCCAAGATGGCTGAGTAAGAAATAAGTTTCTCTCACCCTCCCTTTTTAAGTTCTGAAAACCCAGAAAATATCTCTTCAGGAAAAACCCTGGAACAGCTGAGCCAGCAGAAAGATGGGAAGCAGCAGTCTTGTAGCCCAGGAACCTTGGGGAATTAATGGTAAAGGGGTTTCTCATTTTGTGGGGAGGGGGAGCAATACAGGGCAGGAGGTGTCCCTGCCAGCCAGCAGCAAGTCCCCCTAAGCAAATTGGGGGACATCTTGAGCTCCAGGGTGGTGCAGCATGCAAGCACCAAAACCAGAACCCCTGAGTGCATCAACACAGGCTGGGAACTAGTAGACTGGTAGAACAGCTCCAAAAACTTTCACATAGATGTTCTCCTGGAGTCAAATCTACAGATGTTTCAGCACGATTCCAGTAAGCAAAACTCTAGCAGGCACAACTCCATACTGGCAGATATAATCTAGCAGCCAAGCATTCAAGTGTAAAGCCAGCGTGAGCAAGCAACTACCAAGGGCCAGACTCCTCACCCCGATCCTAGGAGCTCCAGTGTTGTTGATCCCAACTATATTATATTCTTTTTCTGTTCACTTACATAGTAGGTGTGTGCATCTATAGTTCACCTATCTCCTTTCTCACTGCTTAAATGACTTTCCACTGTGATATCCATTGCATATATGAGTGTATAGACTTAATTCCCTGGGCAGAGCTAAGATGGTGGCTGGAAAGCAGGGACTTGCTTAAGCTCTCCCCCAAATCACTCCAATCACCTATAAAAATGGCTCTGAACAAATTCTAGAACTGTGGAACCCACGGAATAGCACAGTGTAGCAGGTCTCTGGCCAATATGGCGTGGATGGTCCCTACAAAGGGTCTACCGCATGGTGCTGGGAGTGGAGCACAGCCCAGGGTGGGCTATGCTGGGACAGACCAGATGGTAAGTCAGCCAGGTGCAGTCCTTAGGGCCATGAATAATTGAGCTGTGGCAGTTACCAGACTTCACAACCCACCAAGACCAAAGAACACAGAGAAGGTTACTTGCTAAACTGCTACATCAGGTTAGAAAGTGGTCCAGTCCCAGCTCTGAGGGAAGCAGAGGTGGTGCGGAATTCAACCAGAGCTCCAGCATCAGCTGCTTCTGGTGTCCCTAGCACAAATGGTGGGAGGAATCACACAGCAGACCAGAGCAGGAGTACAGGGCTTGCTTTGCCCTACTTGGATCTGGGTCACAATCCTGGTTGATGGTTCTTGGGAGAGGAGGAGCACTGCTGTAGCAGAGCTTGCAGTGACAATGAAGTAGAAGTAGCTCTGAAAACAGCAGCACAGCCCTTATAGCTTGGGACAAAGCACTCTCTACTCTACAAGCAGTCATACCTGGACAAATAGCCAAAAGGTCAAGTAGATAGCTGGGAACAGGGCCAGGCAGTGAAAAAGGACACAGACTCAGACTCAGACTCTAGAATCTTTTTTTGGTGACAAAGAAAACTGCCCTGATATTCTAGAGACAGAGGGTAAAATAGAAATTGAAAGAATCCAATGATCTCCTTGAAAAAGATCCAAAAAAGAAAGCTCCTAGGAATATTGTCACCAAATTCCAAAGTTCCCAGGTCAGGGAGAAAATAACTGAAGCAGTTAGAAAGAAAAGATTTGGGTATTGTGGAAACACAATCATGATAACACAAGATGTAGCAGATTCTACATTAAGAGATCAAAAGATGGGAGCAGAGCCAAGATGGTGGCTGGAAGGCAGGGACTTGACTGAGCTCTCCACCAAGTCCCTCCAAAAACCTATAAAAATGGCTCTGAAAAAATTCTATAACTACAGAACCCACAAAAGAGCAGAGGGAAACAGGGCTCCAGCCCAGGACAGCCTGGATGGTCACTGGGTAAGGTCTATCGCTCACAAAGCTGGGAGCAGGAGAGAAGCAAAGCAGAGCCAAGCATGGGTGGTGGCAGGACCAACCAGACCGGGAGCCAGGTGGAGCAAGCCCTAGTGCCCTGAATCAGTGAGCTGTGTCACTTACCAGACTTCTCAACCCACAAACAGCAAAGACAACAGAGAAGAACCACAGAACCCACAAAATAGTGGAGGGAAGCAGAGCTCCAGCCCAGGACAGACTGGATGGTCCTTGGGTAAGGTCTATTGTGCACAGAGCTGGGAGCAGGAGAGGAGCAGAGCAGAGCCCAGCATGGGTGGCAGCAGGACCAACCAGAACGGGAGCCAGGCAGAGTGAGCCCTAGAGCACTGAATCAGTGAGCTGTGGCACTTACCAGAGTTCTCAACCCACAAACACCAAAGACAACTGAGAAGGTTAGTGGGAAAAGCTTCTGGGGACAGAATTTGCAGTTCGGCCACCGCCTCAGAGTGGCAAGGGTGGTGCAGCTACAGAACTACAGCTGCAGTTATTTCTGGCCCCAGCCCCACCTAGTGGGAGGGATTAAGTGTCAGATCAGAGCAGGAGTGCAGAGCCAGTTTAAGATTTGCATCAGGTCCAGGTTGGTGGTTCTTGAGGAAAGAGGGGTGCTGGGGTGGCAGAACTGGCTATATAGAAATAACTCTGAAATCAACAGCTCAGCCCCTCAGGCTTGGAACAAAGTACTCTTTGCTCTACAAGCAGTCATACCCCGCTGAAAACCTCAAGGGTCAAGAAAGTTGGCTGGGAACATGACCAGGCAGCGAAAACACACTCGGATTCAGTCTCAGACTTTGGAATCTTTCTTTGGTGACAAAGAACACCAAAACATACAGCCTGAAGAAGTCAACAAAGTCAAAAAGCCTACATCAAAAGCCTCCAAGAAAAACATTAACTGGTCTCAGGCCATGGAAGAGCTCAGAAAGGAGTTGGAAAAGCAAGTTAGAGAAGTAGAGGAAAAATTTGGAAGAGAAATGAGAATGATGTGAGAAAACCTTGAAAACAAGTCAATGACTTGCTAAAGGACACCCAAAAATACTGAAAAAAAATGAAGAAATCACCACCTTAAAAAATAGACTAACCAAAATGGCAAAAGTTCTCCAAAAAGCCAATGAGGAGAAAAATGTCTTGAAAGGCAGAATTACCTAAATGGAAAAGGAGGTCCAAAAGACCACTGAAGAAAATACTACCTTAAAAATTAGATTGGAGCAAGTGGAAGCTAGTGACTTTATGAGAAATCAAAATATTATAAAACAGAACCAAAAGAATGAAAAAGAGGAAGACAATGTGAAATATGTCATTGGAAAAACCACTGACCTGGAAAATAGATCCAGGAGAGATAATTTAAAAATTATTGGACTACCTAAATGCCATGATCAAAAAAAGAGCCTAGATATCATCTTTCAAGAAATTATCAAGGAGAACTGCCTTGATATTCTAGAGCCACAGGGCAAAATAGAAATTGAAAGAATCCACAGATCACCTCCTCAAAAAGATCCCAAAAAGAAAACTCTTAGGAATATTGTCGCCAAATTCCAGAGTTCCCAGGTCAAGGAGAAAATACGGCAAGCACCCAGAAAGAAACAATTTGAGTATTGTGGAAACACAATCAGGATAATACGGGAGCTAGCAGCTTCCACATTAAGGGGTGCGAAGGGGTTGGAATATGATATTCCGGAGGTCAATGGAACTAGGATTAAAACCAAGAATCACCTACCCAGCAAAACAGTGTATAATGTTCCAAGGCAAAATATGGATTTTAAATAAGATAGAGGACTTTCAAGCTTCCTCAGTGAAAAGACCAGCGCTGAATAGAAAATTTGACTTTCAAACACAAGAATCAAGAGAAGCATGAAAAGGTAAACAAGAAAGAGAAATCATAAGGGAGCTACTAAAGTTGAACTGTTTTGTTTACATTCTCACATGGAAAGATGATGTGTATGATTCATGAGACCTCAATATCATTGTAGCTGAAAGGAATATGCATGTATATATGTGAGTTGAATATGAAGGGATGATATCTAAAAAATTAAAATCAAATTAAGGGATAAGAGAGGAATATATTGAGAGAGGGAGAAAGGGAGAGATAGAATGGGGTAAATTATCTCACATAAAAGTGGCAAGAAAAAGCAGTTTCGTTGGAAGGGAAGAGGGGGCAGGTGAGGGGGAATGAGCAAATCTTGCTCTCATTGGATTTGACCTGAGGAGGGAATACCATACACACTCAATTGGGCATCTTACCCCACAGGAAAGAAGGAGGAAGAAGATAAAAAGGCGGGGCAATAGAAGGGAAGGCAGATAGGGGGAGGAGGCAATCAAAAACAAACACTTTCAAAAAGGGACAGGGTCAAGGGAGAAAATTGGATAAAGGGGGATAGGTTAGGAAGGAGCAAAACATAGTTAATCTTTCACAACACAAGTATTGTGGAAGGCTTTTACATAATGCTATGCATGCGGCCTATGCTGAATTGCTTGCCTTCTTAGAGATGGTGGGTGGGGACAGAAGAGGGGAGAGAATTTGGAAGTCGAAGTTTTGAAAACAGATGTTCAAAAACAACAATAAAAAAAAGTTTTTGCATGCAACTAGGAAATAAGATACACAGGCAATGGGGCATAGAAATTTATCTTGCCCTACAAGAGAAGAAGGGAATGGGGGATGGGAGGGGAGTGGGGTGACAGATGGGAGGGCTGACTGGGGAACAGGGCAACCTGAATACATGCCATCTTGGAGTGGGCAGGAGGGTAGAAATGGGGAGAAAATTTGTAATTCAAACTCTTGTGAAAATCAATGCTGAAAACTAAATATATTAAATAAATTAAATTAAAAAAATTAATAAAAGTTCTAAAAAAAAAGAGACGTCAAAGGTCTTGGAATATGATATTCTGGAGATCAAAGGAGCTAGGATTAAATCTAAGAATCACCTACCCAGCAAAATGGAATATAATACTCCAAGGCAAAATATGGATTTTCAATAAAATAGAGGACTTTTGAGCTTTCTCAATGAGAAGACCAGAGCTGAATAGAAAATTTGATTTTCAAATAAAAGAATCAAGAGACGCATGAAAGGCAAACAAGAAAGAGAAATCCTAAGGGACTCACTAAATTTGAACTCTTTTGTTTACAATCCTACATGGAAAGATGATGTGTGTAATTCATGAGACCTTTCTCAGTATTATGGTAGATGAAGGGAAGACAGAGGGCAAAAGATTAGTTGAATATGAATGGATGATATCTAATAAAATAAAATTAAGGGGTTAGAGACACAGAAAGGGAGAGATAGAATGGAGTAAATTCTCGTACATAAATGTGGCAATAAAAAGCAGTTCTATTGGAAGGCAAGAGGGGACAGGTGAGGAGGAACAAGTGAATCTTGCTCTCATTGGATTAGACTTGAAGAGGTAATAACATACACACTCAGTAGGGTAACTTACCCCACAGGAAGATAGGGTGAAAGGGGATAAGAGAGGGGGATGATAGAAGGGAGGACAAATCAGGGGAGGAGGTAATCAAAAGCACACACTTTTGAGAAGGTGCAGGATCAAGGGAGAAAATTGAGTAAAGGGGACAGAATAGGATGGAGGGAAATATAGCTAGTCTTTCACAACATGATTATTGTGGAAGTGTTTTGCATATTTATACATGTGTCACTTATGTTGAATTACTTGCCTTCTTAGGGAGGGTGGGTGGGGAGGAAAAGGGGAGAGAATTTGGAACTCAAAGTTCTAAAAGTAGATGCTCAAAAAAGTTGTTTTTGCATACAATTGGGAAATAACATATACAGGCAATGGGGTACAGAAATCTATCTTGCCCCACAAGCAAGTAAGGGGAAAAAGGATTGAGGGAGAGGATGGGGGTAACACAAGGGAAGGCTGACTGGGGAATGGAGAAATAAGAATATATGCCATCTTGGAGTGGGGTATTCGGTAGAAATGGGGAGAAAATTTGTAACTGAAAATCTTGTGGAAATCAATCTTGAAAACTAAAAAATATTAAATAATAAAATATGAAAAAGTGACAAAGTATTGCCTCACCAAAGGCCCTTATTAAACTGATGTTACGACATCTCCCCCAAAATGTGGAATGTTTTAATTGTATTCCTTATGGATAATCATAAGGCAGCCTGGAACCACCTGGGAAGTCCCTTGCTTCTTTACTCCCATGTATAAAAGCCCATCTCCCTGACCTAGGATGCGTAGTCCCATGCAGACTGCCTATGCAAACACATATTTTAGGTGATTGCTATTTGTTGAATCTCACAATAAAAGTGATCTAATTTCCCTCCACCTCTTATGTGTAGATTTGACCTTACACTTGGGGTCATGGTTTGAGAACTAAAAGGGATATCAAAGCCCATGTAGTCTTTTTCCCTCATTTTACACTTGAAAAATTTGAGAACCAAAGATTTTTGGCCAAAGATGTGTAGATAGTAAATTATAGAGATAGGATTTGGAATGAGATTGTTTTATTTAAAAATCAGTATTCTTTCTATTATACCCTTGTCTACATCTAGCACCATGGTATCTTTTATGCTTTGATTTATTTTTCTCTCATCATCACATTCCATGCTGTAGTCAAAATGTATTAATGCCCTCTAAGATTTGCCATGCACTTTCCTACCACTATGTCTTTAACTGCTCTGTCCCATATGCTTCTCTACATTCCATCCTTACCTCTTTGCCTAAAAAAGAACTCAAATGTCAGTTCAGTTCATCCATATGAAATCCTCTCCAATCCACTGTAGGTAACAACTCTTTTCAAAATGATCTCTCATTCTCTGATTTATAGCATAATAATGAATAAATAAATATATGTGTTTATTATGTAAAATTGTGTCATGGTACTATTTGTTTTCATCACCCTCTTTATTAAAATATAAGTTCCATATGATCAGTGAGTTCATATTTATTAAAACATTGCAGTGAGCTAACATGTAACTGTAATTTACAACAATTGATAATATGTGCAAGTTGAACAAATGTCAAACATAGCAAACGTAAATATTAAAAACAAATGAACAAATGTTTATTGAACTGGATTCAATTGAATTATGGTTTTCTATTATGATTTAATTTGGTTCCACTATGTAAATTTAACTTACATTAGTGGAAGACATGTGAAACTAATATCAATAGAATGATGGTGATTTCATTGATTATCCAAGGATATAGTGTTTAAGAAAGGCCTGAATTCAATTATCTTAGGAACACCAAGACAATAAGAGCAATATCGTGATAGCAATAGTTATTTATTGCAATGATTTAAAAGAGCATAAATTTAAGAATTTACAATTCCAAAGGAAGTATATAGCCTCATAATCATAGCAAGATATCCACAAATTCATGGATTATGCAGAAACTCCCACCTCACAAGCTCCCGTACTGGCTCAAGGTAGTCTTCTTTATAGAATGTAATACTTTTTGTCTAAGAAAAGGGTAAAAAATGTGGTTTAGACCACCATTTTATACACAGCCTGGACTTCTCCCATATAGATGACTATCTTGTCAATGGCTTAGCAATTGCATCTTACCCACCATGCTTTGCATGGTTTAGTATTAGTCTATTGTCACCCAATAAGCAAAGACCAAAAAAAAAGAAATTCCATTGCTCAGGATCATATAACAGTCACTACATTCAAAATAGTCATTTATTCATGCTAACTTTTGATATAGAATCACAAATTTCCTGTGTCTTATAGAACTAAAGGCAAAAAAAATGAACTTTTTCTAATTTTCATGATCAATTTTACTAATACATAAATAAATTTCGAGGATGAAAAACAAGGTGAACTATTTTTTATTAGCATGCGTTTGCTGTTTAGTACATCACTGAAATGAAAAACTTAGTTGCTAGCTCACAGAAGAAAGAGGAAATAGTTGTTTTAAAATTCTTTGTGCCAGCCAAGTAACTCTATTTTTTTCTGTTTTTTTTTCCTAGTTACCATTTGATGGGGGTTACGATAGAGCAATGCCTAAAAATGCCTTTCCCTCTTTGTTTCTATTTGACATGCAGTATTGACTTGGTTTGTTTTTGAAACCTGCTTCTAAGAAAGCAATAAACCCAAATCTATCAGGATTTGATAGCATAGTTTGAAGGATTTAAGCCTTTTCTTAACAGAAAAAGGCGGGGGGGGGAGGGGGGGGGAGGTTGATGGGTATGCACATGGTAGCTTCTCATTGTATTTCAATAATGTTTGGATCATTGCCTCCAACATTTTAAATATAATGATTCCCTTATCTTAGTAGGGCTTTGCATTTCAAAGAAAACAGCTTTCTGTTTAGCTTTATGTGCATTTTTGTGTATGTGACATACAGACTGGTATTGATATTTCAGAAAGAGGAGATCCTACTTCTGTACAAATTTTCTGATATTTCCTTTTATCAAAATACATATACATACATACACATGTGTATATATATATATATGTATATATGTACGTATGTATGTATGAATGCATGTATGTATGTATTGTTCCCTTCTGTCTTTATACAGCAGGAATTCAAGGAAAAACCTCCTCTATAGATTATACCCTTCCTCATAAAAAAAATCGAACAATAAAAACAAAAATATCACAGAAGGTGACCAATGATTCTAGCATTTCTATTGGTAGTTTGGAAGCATTGGTGAAAAAAAAATGAAAGATTTTCCAGTTGAAAGGTATTGAAATGTCAAAAATATGACTCTCCTAGGAATAGTGAAGATTTTTCCCATTCAAAGAAAATAATATTGCTTTTAATTCCCTTGGCAAATATTTTACATCACAACAACCAAGCAGGGTAAATTCTAGTAGTAAATTCAATGTGTCATTAGATTATACTGTTTTGCCACATTTTTGCTTCTCTTTCCTCAAAGCAAACAACTAGGCTTGTGCTGTGGGCCCAACAGAATAGAAACAGATAAATGCACAAATATAGTTACATTATATCTAGAACAATCAAATAAATTTTATTAAATTGCAGTATTTACACCTGAGTATAGGCCTCAATTCAAAGCACAAGAGCTCTAAGGTGAGTAAAAAAGTTATCCTTTTGTTTTCATTGGTTAACATGAAAAAAGTTGAGAATTGCTTGATATTAATATCCAGATTATCAAATATCAAATAGATATTTTGGTTATTTTGTCTCTCTTACTTGGAAATGATGAAAAATAATTGTATAATGAAGCTACATAATGTAGGCAGTTATTAAAGTATGTAGTTGAGACAAGTTTTGTTACATGTATTTTTCTAAAGGTTTTAGCAATTGCCATGCCTCATAGTCTAATTATCAGCAACAGTAACGAGAATCACCTGATGCTAAAAAACTGCTGCAAATTGAAAAATTAACAAAGTTGAAAAACAATAAGCTGATGATGAGGAGAAATATTAGTTTCATTCTTCCTTGTCATCTTACTCTGGAAAATATTTTGACATGATTTAGCAGAGTAATACCACTGACTACCATGATCTCCTTTCAATCAGTTCTTATGAAAACATAAAATTGAGAAAAATAGAGAGATGTTATTGCTTTTTCTATTGTAAAAAAGTATTTCTTTTCTGTTCATAAGTAAATGCTACTATGGAATTACATTATCACTTAATCCCTTTCAACCTCAATGTCCTCATTAATAATATGGGGATATGGATATTTGTTTTTCCTAAAAGAGGTATGTGTGTCTGTGTGTGTGATTATTTCATTGTCATAAGGCAATGATTGTTTTAAAGAGACAATGCAATGCACGAGAAAAATAATTATAAAAGAACTAGGTTCAAACCCTAGCCCTATCTTACTACCATTTAAAGTCACATAGTGATTCCAGGATTTGTTTCCTTGCCTAAAAAATGAAGGTTTTTTATTAGATGACCTTTGATTAGATGACCTTTTCTTTTTTATTATTTATTTAATATTTTTAATTTTCACCATTGATTTACACAAGATTTTGAATTGCAAATTTTCTCCCCATTTCTACCCTCCCCCCCACTCCAAGATGGCACATATTCTGATTGCCCCATTCCCCAGTCAGTCCTCCCTTCTGTCACCTGACTTACCCCCATCCCCTTTTCCCTTACTTTCTTGTAGGGCAGGATAAATTTCTATGCCCCATTCCCTATATATCTTATTTCCCAGTTGCATGCAAAAACAACTTTTTTTGAAAATCTACTTTTAAAAGTTTGACTTTCAAATTCTCTCCCCTCTTGCCTCATCACTGACCCTCCCTAAGAAGGCAAGCAATTCAGCATAGATCACAAGTGTATCATTATTTAAGACCCTTCCACTATACTCATGTTGTGAAAGACTAACTATATTTTGCTCCCTCCTATCCAATCCCCCTTTATTCAGTTTTCTCCCTTGACTCTGTCCCTTTTCAAGAGTGTTTGCTTTTGATTGCCTCCTCCTTCTATTGCTCCTCCCACCTTGTTTATCTCTTTCCTCTTTCTTTCTTGTGGAGTAAGATACCCAGTTGAGTGTATATGTTATTCCCTCCTCAAGTCCAATCCAATAAGAGCAAAATTCACTCATTCACCCTCCCTGCCCCCTCTTCCCTTCCAACAAACTGCTTTTTCTTGCCACTTTTATGTGAGATATTTTACCACATTCTATCTTTCCCTTTCTCTCCTTCTCAATATGCTCCTCTCTCATCTCTTAATTCGATATTTTAGATATCATCCCTTCATATTCAACTCATTCTGTGCCCTCTGTGTGTGTATATATATATATATATATATATATATATATATATATATATATATATATATATATATATATATATATATATGTATATGTATATTCCCTTCAGCTACCCTAATACTGAGGTCTTAAGAATTACACACATCATCTTTCCATGTAGGAATGCAAACAAAACAGTTCAACTTTAATAAGTCCCTTATGATTTCCCTTTCTTGTTTGCCTTTTCATGCTTCTCTTGATTCTTGTGTCTGAAAGTTAAATTTTCTATTCAGCTCTGGACTTTTCACTGACTAAGTTTGAAAGTCCTCTATTTTATTTAAAATCCATATTTTGCCTTGGAACATTATACACTGTTTTGCTGGGTAGGTGATTCTTGTTTTTAATCCTAGTTCCAATGACTTCCAGAATATCATATTCCAAGTCATTCAATCCTTTACTGTAGAAGCTGCTAGATCTTGTATTATCCTGATTATGTTTCTACAATACTCAAATCTTTTCTTTCTAGCTGCTTACAGTATTTTCTCCTTGATCTGGGAGCTCTGGAATTTGGTGACAATATTGTAGGTGTTTTCTTTTGGGGATCTTTTTCAGGAGGCGATCAGTGGATTCTTTCAATTTCCATTTTACCCTCTGGTTCTAGAATATCATGGTAGTTCTCCTTGATAATTTCTTCTTTCAAATGTGTTTCTTGTAAACCACATATTGTAGGATTTTCATTCTTAATGCATTCTGTTATCTGCCTCCTTTTTATGGGAGAGTTTATCACATTCACAGTTATGATTATTATCTGTGTCTTTTTTTTTTCATCCTATTCCTTGCCTTTTTATGGCTTTATTTCTCCCTTCTTCCTTCCCCTCCTCAAAAGAGTTTTGCTTTTGACCGACACCTCTCTAAATATTCCCTCCCTTTCAGCCCTCCCCCCTTATCTTACTCTTATCCCTTACTACTTCTTCTCTCCCTTTTACCCCCCCCCCACCCTTTTCTTTCCCCTTTCACCTCCTACTGGCTGTAAGGCAAGTTTGATTTCTATGCTTAACAGAGCACATCATTCCCTCCTTGAACCAAATCCGATGTGAGCAAAACTCACACACTGCTCTTCTCCCTCTCTTCTTTCCTTCTGGTATAATATGTTTTTTTCTTCCTCTTCATGTGATGTAGTGTACTTTTTTCTGCCTCCTCCTTATCTCTTCTCCCTTTACAATCCCTTACACCCCTTGAAGGGGTTTTTTTTATCATCACATCAGTTAATTTATACCCACAACCTCTGTCTATAAATATCCCTATTAGATGTCATACTATCTATACAATTCTCAAGATTAGCAAGTATCATCCTCCCTTATAGGGATGTAAACAATTTGTCCTTGTTGAATAACAAAGTTGTTTTTTTTTTCTTTTTCCCTATTTACCTTTTTATGCCTCTCTTGAATCTTGTATCCAACAATCAAATTTTCCATTGAGCTCTGGCCTTTTCATCATGAAGGTCTGGAAAATCCTTTATTTCATTGAATGCCCATCTCCTTGCCTGAAAGATTATGCTCAATTTTACTGGATAATTAATCCTTGGTTGTGGTCCAAGCTCCTTTGCCTTTCAGAATATCATATTCCATTCTCTCTCTTCTTTTATTGTGAAGCTGCAAGGTCCTGTCTAATCCTGACTGTAGTTCCATGATACTTGGATTGCTTCTTTCTGACTGCTGCTTGCAGTATTTTCTCCTTGACCTGATAGTTCTGAAATTTGACTATAATATTCCTAAGAGTTTTCAATTTGGCATCTCTTTCAGAGGGTGATCAGTGGTTTCTTTTGATGACTATTTTACCCTCTGGTTCTAGGGTCTTGGGGCTATTTTCCTTGATGATTGCTTGGGAGATACTGACCAGGCAATATGGTTAATAGGCCTGTGTGCCAAAGAAATCAAGTAAAAGGGAAAATAACATATTTTTCACAAAAACGTAGCTTTTTTATAATGGCAAAGAATTGGAAATTGAAGGAATGCCCATCAATTGAGCTATGGCTGAACAAGTTGTGATATATGATTTTGGTGAAACACTATTTTACTATGGAAAATGATGGGCAGGATTGTTTCAGAAAATCCATGGAAGACTTACGTGAACTCATGAAAAGTGAAGTGAACAGAACCAGGAGAACACTGTATATAGTAACAACAATAATACAAGGATGACCAACTGTGAAAGACTTAGCTATTCTGATCAAGAAATGACCCAAAACAAGACCATAAGATACATCATGAAAAAAGCTATCCACTTTCAGAGAGAAAAATGATGAATTCTGAATGTTTATTGAAACATACTTTTATTTATTTTTATGGCCTATTATTTAAAATAACTATCCAAACAAAAGCTACTCAACACCACACATTTTTTTAATGTAGAATCCTTATAACTGATGGAATGGTAAAGTTCTTATATGATACATGTGTCATATTCCTATATAGAAAGGTAAACGGTTTAACCTTACTGAGTCTGTCCTGATTTCTCTTTCACATTTACCTTTTCATACTTCTTTTGAGTTTTGGATTTGAAAGTCAAATTTTCTATTTACCTCTGGTCTTTTCATCAGAAATGCTTGAATGTCTTCTATTTAAATAAATAACTGTACTTTTCCCTTGAAAGATTATACTCAGTTTTGCTGTATAAATTATTCTTGGTTGTAATCCCAGCTCTTTTGTCTGCAGAATATCAAATTCCAAACCCTTCACTCCTTTTGTGTTGTAGTTACAAAATCTTATGTGTTCCTTACTGTGACTTCACAGTATTTAAATGGTTTCTTTATGGCTGTCTGAAGCATTTTCTTTTTGACGTTGGAGTTCCGGCATTCAGCTATATATATAGGCTTTTTCTTTGATGATGGCTTTCATGTAAGCTGATAATTCTCAAATTGTCTCTCTTTAATCTATTTTCTGGGTCAAATGTTTGTTCCTAGGAGACATTTCACATTTTCTTCTATTTTCTCATTTTTAAAAATTTGTTATATGTTTTTAATGTCCCGTGGAGTCATTAGCTTTTACTAACTCCATCCTAATTTTAATAATTTTTTTTGATGAGGCTTCATGCCTCTTTTTGCATTTGGCCAGTTCTGCTTTGGAAGGAATTATATTCATCAGTGAATTTTTGTACCTCTTTTTCTATTTACCCAGTTCTATTTTTAAGGTATTATTTTCTCCGGGATTTGTTGTGCCACTTTACGAAGGTATTAATTCTATTTTCAAAATTTTCTTCCTTAGCTTCATTTTTTTTACTTATTTTTTCCTCTGCCCCTTTTATTTGATTTTGAAAATCCTTACTTACCTCTTCCAGCAAAACTTCTTCCCCCGTATCACAGATCTCTCTTCCCAAGCTCCGATGTTGTTTTGGACTGGAAGAATATCTCACTTTGATATTTTATTGGCTCTGCCACTCCAGAATTCAACTTGAGGCATTATTTATAAGTTGTTTCTAAGGGGAATATTAAGAGAGCTCAAATGAGTGCTTTCTCTATTTTTGCCATCTTGGCCCCTCCTCTGAATGACACAATCATATAACTTATAGTCAAATCTCAATTAGCTACAAGAAAGTATTATTATTAATTCTGTAAATAATATTTTAATTACAAAATTAAATTGTTGGGACTAACCTCACAAGATGTCTCATCAATTCTTAAAATGAAACTTAAATATTTGCATATCTTGAATACAACATTGCCAACAAACATTTCAAATAACAAGAACACCTGAGGTTACCCATTTTAAGTGACTACTAATAGTCAAGATTCTCTTTTATATATACTTAGCATTTACATATATTACATTGGTGATCCTCACAGAAACTCTATGAAATATAATAATAACTAGGATTTTTATAGAGCTGCATATGTGCCAATCATTATTCTTAGCACTTTATAATTAACAATATATATAATAACAATTATAATAGCAAACAAGTAAACATAAAACCCCTCTACTTAAAGGTAAGACAGAAATTTATCTTGTCCTACAAGAAAGGAAGGGAAAAGGGGATGGGAGGGGAGTGGGGTGACAGAGGGGAGCGCTGACTGGGGAACAGGACAACCAGAATATACGACATCTTGGAGTGGGTGGGAGGGTAGAAATGAGGAGAAAATTTGTAATCCAAACTCTTGTGAAAATCAATGCTGAAAACTAAATATGTTAAATTAAAAAAATAAAATGGCAAATAAAAAAAATAAAAAAGGTAAGACAGAAAATGGCAAGATATAGAATAATAATAACTACAGCAATTCATTTTGATGGTATTTTTTTTTTTAATTTTCAAAGTGCTTCCTTCTGAACAACTCTGAAAGGCAGGTAGTGAAAGGATAATTAATTCCATTTCACTGTAAAATCCCATAGAATGGAAACTTCACCAACTCTGTGTAGTTGCTAATTTTAAATTAATGATTGTATTGACCATAAGAAAAGGCATCTCCTTATTATTCAACAGCACCTGGGCCAATTGAGAAAATCAAATACTTCAAAAAATCAAATAATCAATCAGCAAATATTTATTAAATGCCTGCTATCTGTCACTGTTATGTACTAGAAATATAAAAACAGCAGAAAAAAGTTCCTTCCCTCAGATAGCTTATATTCTATATCTGAGAGCAAAAACATACACATATACATACAAACATGAATACATACATATATATATACACACACATTTGTGCATGTAGATATGTATATGTATATATACACACATAGATATATGTATGTATTTATATATGTGTGTATACACACATAGATACATGAATGTATTTATATATGTGTGAATACACACACACACATATACATATACATAGTGGGTATGTGTGTGTGCATATATACATATGCATATCTATATATACATTCTTCATGTTTTTTGTCCTTCATTCTCAAAGAAGATGCTTCCAGAGCTCCAGCAGTGACTGCTTCTGGCCCCAAGACCATGCAGTGGGAGGAATCAAGTGGAGGATCAGAGCAGGAGTGCAGGGATTGCTTTGTTGACACAGAGGCAAGCATCCCTTGCTTTGCCCTGCTTGGGTCTGGATTATGGTCCTGGTTGGTAGTTATTGGGGGAGAAGGAGTGCTGGTGTGGCAGAGCTTGTGGTGACTGTGGAGTAGAAGTAGCTCTGAAAACAGCAGCACAAGGCCCCTAAAGCTTGGGACAAAGGACTCTCCACTCTAAAAACAGTCATACCATGACAAAAAGCTGAAGGGTCAAAGAAAGGAAGGCTGGGAACATGAACAGGCAGTGTAAAAGGATTCAGACTTAGACTATAGAATCTCTTTTTGGTGACAAAGAGGATCAAAACATATGGCCAGAAAAAGTCAACAAAGTCAAAGACTCGGGAATCTTACCCTACAGGACAATAGGGGGTAAGGGGATAAGAGAAGGGCAATGATAGAAGGGAGGGCCTTTCAGGGAAGGAGGTAATCAAAAGCAAACACTTTGAAAAGGGACAAGGTCAAGGGAGAAAACTGAATAAACAGTGACAGGATAGGATGGAGGGAAATATAGTTAATCTTTCACAACATGAATATTAGGGAAGTGTTTTGCATAATTATACATGTGTAGCCTATTTTGAATTGCTTGCCTTCTCAAGAAGGGTGGGTGAGGAAGAAAGAAGGGAGAGAATTTGGAACTCAAAGTTACAAAAACAAATGCTCAAAAAAGTTGTTTTTACATGCAACTGGGAAATAAGATATACAGGCAATGGGATATAGAAATCAATCTTGCCCTAAAAGAAAGTAAGGGGAAAGGGCATAAGGAGGGAAGAGTGGGGTTGGGGTGCAGAAGGGAGAGCAGATTGGGGAGTGGGGCAATCAGAATATATGCCGTCTTGGAGTGGGAGCAGAGAAGAAATGAGGAGAAAATTTGTAACTCAAATCTTATGGAAATCAATGTTGAAAACTAAAAATATTAAATAATAAAAATAATTTTAAAAAAGTAAAATTGGAAAAAAAAACATGATTATCAATCAGCATATTCAGTGCATGTTTAGTAATTAGCTTAAATATCTGCTCCTGGCAAATCATGACTAAAAGTTATCAGTACAGTTGCATGATATAAAATAAACTCACATAAAACATCAATATTTCTGTATAATATCCACAAAGCCCAGCCACAAGACAAAGAAAGTTTAAATCCATTTAAAATAATTATAGACAATATATAATGCTTGGGATTCTACCTGCCAAGATTAACCCAGGAACTATACGAATACAATTACAAACCACTCTTCACACAAATGAAGTCAGATCTAAACAATTGGAAGCATATCAATAGATCATTGGTAGGCCAAGCCAATCTAGTAGAAATGGCAATTCTACTGAAATTAATTTATTTATTCAATGATAGACCAATCAAATTACCAACATATTATTTTTAAAGGTAGAAAAAATGCAAAGGAACATAGACTAGGCTTACCAGATCTCAGACCATATTATAGAGATAATCATCAAAACTATATGTTAACTGACTTAGAAATAGAGTGGTGGATCAGTGGGATATTGTATTTGTCCTTCATTTTCAAAGAGTACCATGGCATCAGGGAAACAATGACATGACTTTCAGTTGACATTGATTTGAGTGATGGAGGGCTGTGCAAGGTCACCAGTCTCATTTTCTCCTCCAGAGCCAGCTGGATCCAGTGACTAGATATTCGTCAGGATGACTGGAGATGGTCCAGTATGCAATGGGAGACCCTGACCCTTTTAGGCTAAGGCCTTTTCACGTACTCACTTAGAGTGAATAGGTCTTTTTAAAAAGAGAGTCAAAGGATGGTCCCTTTAATTAGAAAAAAAAAACACAAGCTGGGAGGAGAAGAACCTCAGGGCTGCTATTCCAAAGAGAAACAGTTATCATTGACATTCACTCTAAGCCAGGAGGAGCCAAAATACAGTCAATAAGTGGAGCTTGGGCACAGACCTATTGTGGTCCAATCTAAAAAAAAAAAACCTTAAACATAGTTCACATCTTACATAGTTCATAAGGCCAAAACAGATAAATGATTTACACATAAATGGTGATAGCATAAGCAAATCAAGAAGGCAAGGAATAGTTTATCTGTCAGATCTATGGAGAAGGGAAGAATTTATGATCAAATATCACAAAATGTAAAATGCATCATTTTGATTACATTAAATTAGAAAAGGTTTTATACAAACAAAACTAATGTAACCAAGAACAGAAGGGAACTAGATTGCTGGGGGGAGGAAGTTCAAGTAAGTATTTCTGATAAAGGCCTTTTTCTCAAATATGTAAGGAACTGAATCAAATTTGTAAAAAAAGTACAAGTCATTCCTCAATTGATATATGGTCAAAGGATATGAACAGGCAGTTTTCAAATGAAGAAACAAAGCTGTAATCTCATGAAAAAATGTCCTAAAACACTATTGATTAGAGGAATGCAAAATAAAGCAACTCTGAGGTACCATCTAATATCTGTCAGACTGAGTAATATGACAGAAAAGGAAAATTATAAATGTTGGAGGGTGTGTGAGAAAATTGGGGTACTAATGCATTGTTGGTGTAATTGTGAATTGAGTCAACCATTCTGGAGAGCAACTTGGAATTTTGCCCAAAGGGCAACCAAACAATTCATGCTCTTTGATCCAGCAGTAACACTGCTAGGTCTGTCTCCAAAGACATCATAGAAAAGGAAAAGTACCTACTTCTACAAAAATATTTATAGCAGCTCTTTCTTTGTGGTAGCTAAGAATTGGAAATCAAGGGGATGCCAATCAATTGGGGAATGGCTGAACAAGTTGTGGTATATGATTGTAATGAAATACTATTGTGCTATAAGAAATGGGGAAGATACAGACTTCATAATAACCTGGAAAGACCTGCACGATATGATGCTGAATGAGAGGAGCAGAACCAGCAGAACATTGTACACAACCACAGACTTATTGATTCTGTGATGACTAACTTTGATAGACTTGACTCTTCTCAGTGATGCAAGGCTCAAAGACCACTCCAAAGGACTCACAATGGAAAAAAAAAACTATCTACATCCAGAGAAAAAACTGTGGAGTCTGAATGTAGATTCAGGCAAACTATTTGCTCTCTCTTTTTTCTCTTCTTTTTTGGTTTTGTTTCTTCTCTTTCATGATTCATTCCATTTGTCATAATTCTTCTTTACAACTTGACTATTGTATAAATAAGTTTAATGCTAAGGTATATATAGAATCTATATCAGATTATATGCTGTCTTGCAAGGAGGGGCAGGGGAAGGAAGGGAAGAAAATGTGAAACTCCAGAACATGTGGAACTGAAGGTTGTAAACTAAAAATAAAAAAGAAATCTAATAAAAAAGACAAAAAAATATTTATAGCAGCTCTTTTTGTGGTGGCAAAGAATTGGAAATTGATGTCCATCCATTGGGGAATGGCTGAATAAGCTGAGTTATATGAAGGTAATAAAATGTTATTGTGCTAAAAGAACTCATGAGAGGTGGATTTCAGAAAACAAAGAAAAAAACCCAAAAAACAAAAACAAACAAAACCTGGAAAGACTTGTATGAACTGATGTAAAGTGAAGGGAGCAGGACTGGGAGAACATTGTACACAGTGACAGCCACAATTAAAATGAGCAACTATGAATAACTTAGATTGAAGCATTCTATTTTCACTTTATTTTTCCTAGTTTTTTTTTCTTTTGGTTGTTTCTTCTTTCACAACATGACCAAAATGAAAATATGTTTTACATGATTTAATGTATATCTTATATCAAATTCCTTACTATCTTAGGGAGGGAAGAGATGAAGGAGAGAGAAAATTCAAAATTCAAAATAAAAAAAAAGTAAATGAAAAAAATTACCTTTACATGTAATTGGAAAATAAAATAAAATATTATTGTAAAAAAGAATCCCTAAGCTGCTGCTTTTTAGCAACTGAAATACAGCGTTCTGAACACCATCCCAGTACATAATGAAAATGATCATTGGAAAAATCAACACCAAGGCACTGAAAGAAAAGATTGGTGCTGCTCTGGTATATTTTAAAGCACTTCTTAAGCCTCGTTGCTTTTCTCTCTCCACAGGAGCATGAATGCTCAGCTTTTCTTCCAGAGTTCATCATGGTGCTACAGCACAAGATAATGTTAAATAAGCTACAACATTCATTCCTAACCAGAGGCTATAAATTCAATTTCCCCACACTGATAGATAACAAGCTCGAATTATTGCTACAGGAATTACAGGGAGAGAGCAACTTTTTTTTAATCCAATGACAGCACAAGCTAATTGTCCTTTTAAAAAGTCTATAAAGGGTTAAAGAGCTTTTAGTATTCTGCTACAGATAAATTTTAACTTATACACACTCCCAAGAGGCTTAGGTGGCTGGGGGAAAAAGAAGGCAACAGGACCAGAAATTGCCAGTTGCAATTTTTTCTCTAGGGATCACAATATTATGAGGAAAACTTTATACTTCAATGCCCATCAAACAAACATCCCCTGCTTTTTGTGTACTTTTCTTCAACTGCCAGTGACATGCTGAAAAATAGCTGCTTGAAATGTCATTGCCTTCAAGGGTCTCTTGCTCCAGTCAGGATCAGTAGACAGGGTTCTATAGTTATAAATTCCTAACTTTCACTTCAAGATTATGTAAGTAGGTGATACTTCACAATTTCCTAATTTTTCATTTTAAGGCATTTATCAGAATGACATAATTTAAATAGATACTTTTTTCCTTATTCTCAGCTTCACATCCCATTGGTCTCATTCATTCCAATTTACAGTGGCTACCCACCTCTGTGACATAACAGAAATGAGAAATAATGCTTGATTTTAGAGATCCCCTGTAGTGATAATCCTGAGAGACATTGGGATTTCTGGGCTGACCCTTTCTGGTAATAGGCTTTCTACACTCTACCATGCTCCCCTTCTCCTACCTAGTGTCGCCTCCCTCTTGCTTTGACATTTTTTTAAACTCTTCATATCTGGACTACTCCTTGCTGGAAATTTGCAGTTTCTAGCTACTTGGTTAGGAACTTGCTAGATCTTGACTTCTGCATGAAATCAGAGGTGGCAAGCCAATTAGAAATGCCTGAGCAAGCTCTTTCACCCCTCCCTTAAAACATGTCTCTCTTCTTTATTTGCAAGTGATTCTGTCACATGAGAATATTCATGGGTACTCACACAGACTGGGGAGAGCTAATGACAGTCTAGTAACCTAGGTATGATGACAATTCTAAGGACACATCTCACATAGTTATGGATGCCTGGCTTTCTCCTACCATGTCCTTAAGATCAAATTCTTCTGTGGACACATATTCTCCCACTGATGAACCAATTGTAAGACTATCTCTTAGGTATCTCTAGTCCAAGTGAATGTCCTGCCCCTTCTCAAAGTTTGTAGTGAGTGAGACTGACTAGTCACATCATAGCGCAGATTTGATGTTGGAATGAAATGAGGACCTTCCATATTTCTTATGATTCTACTGGTACAGAAGGTGATGACATGATGAACCATGTCATAGATAATTCCCTTATCTAGAAAATGAGGGCTTAGACTAGATTTCTAAGATCCCTTCCAGCTTTTAAATTTTTGTTCCTACAAAATATTAGGCAATTTGAAAAAGTAAAAGTTTTGAAACCTCAATAAATCAAAGTAGAATTGGGTGCTTAACTGCACATCAAAAAGCAAATGATATTTATGGATTTAAAAAAATAAAAATTAATTAAATAAAAATTCTCCTCATTCATAGGTTAACAAATTACTTCATATAATTGAATGGATTTTAAACAAGGATACTGAAGCAAATCTGTTGGGTAGACTTCCGCACCCCCTGGCCTTCTCCTTCATGGAGATGTGCTCATTTTTGATCAGGTTGTAGAGACTTTGGCTCATCATCCAAATCTGAAGGGCCAGATTCATAGTGGGTCAGCCTATTGCACTCTTTTAGAGAAGTTTTGTTGTTGTTTGCTTTATTTTATTATGCTTGTTTGTTTTTTGTTTACCCAGCATGTAGCACAGTACCTGACATATTGTCAGCATTTAAATACTATGTGATTGGTTCATTCATTGATGTAATAGCCAGAAAGCTACAACAATATGATGAAATGCCACTGGGAACCAAAACAGTGGAGATATGACTTGAAGTCAAGCCCTTGATACAATTGACTCTTTGAGATTGCTTTCTTGCTTTTCAAGGAAAGAACTAACCTAACCTATATGGGGGAGGGGAGGCAGATGCTTCAGTTGATATTGATTCTGTCACATCATCTCCCCTCAAGTTGAGGAATTTTCCTTCTACAAGGTAAAATGTACCCATAATAAGGCCATATTACATTTAGTACTATTGGCTTGTTTTCCAATTTCATTGATATCTGAGTCTCCTAAGAGTAGCTGTGTCAGACTAGAGAAACTGCTTTGTGACAGGCAAAGTGGGAATAGTAACATGGAATGCAGAAGTTATTCCCATTTGGCACCTGTACTTTATAACATTTTTAGAGTAATCATTTACTGAACTATAGAAAGATATAATGGTATGATCTTATGAAACCATAAAATGGAAAAAAAAAAGTGGTTTCTCTTTTTAAGAGAAAATATAAGGTAAAAGACAGAGATAAAATAATCCTTATATTTTTCTTTCATTTTGGGGTTTCCCTTACTCATTTCTCAGAAAAGAATCTGGAAATAAATAGTTCAAAATTAATGCTAAGATGAATTGGAGAGGTAGCATGGCATAGAGAATAAAGTTTTGCAATGAAGTAAGAAGAATTTTTTTTTCAAATTCTGCTTTATAATTACTAGCTATGTGACAACATTGCCTGGATTTTATGTTCTGTAAAATTAGAGGATTGAACTCGAAACCTTGAAAATCTAAATCTATGATTCTATATATTTTAAATCGAACTAATTTGAAGATTTGGATCATGTAAAAACCTTGTACCTTTGATTACCTGTATTATTTGTAGTCTACTTTCTTCTATTAATATAAACTGTTTAATAGAATAAATCATAATTGATTTATGATTTATGATAAATCAAATTGATTATCAGAAAATTGTTCTTCCCCGTTTAAGTGAAGACCTGAAGCAGGGATTCTTCACCTTTTTGCATTTGTTTCATTTACCTCTTTGGTAATCTGGTGATAACTACGGAACTCTTCTCAAAATAGCATTTTAAATGCATAAAATTAAATACACAGGATTACAAAGGAAACCAATTATATTGAAATGCAGTTGCACAAATTAAGAACCCCCAATCTAAAATAGCTTAATTTTCAACTGGATCAGTAAATTCATCTAATTAAGAAGGAGATCCTTCCAACAATGCAATGCAATTTCAACCCATTTGGGCCTTATCATGTTATGTGATTTCTGTTCATGTCATTAAATCACATCACATATGCTCCATATGGGAGAAGCCTTCCTCACTTTATTTTGCCAGTGGGAGAGTACAAGTGGACCATCCAGCTTATTTACCCACTTTTTCCTCTTTTCTATATTTTTTCTGTCTTATGTCAATGGAAAAAATGCACCTGGGGCCAGCTGTCCTGTTTGGAAATTGGTGAGTGGTTCTCTTAGATCATTATTTCAAGAAAGCTCCAGCCATGCTTTATGTCACTCCTTACTCTACCTGCTTTCCAATCAGCTTCAGAAGTGCCTTTTCCTCTTTCCATCCCCTCATTACGATAATGGAGCCATGATCAAATCATCTCTGTTATTGTGTCCTCAGGGGGCACATCAAAATATTTTGCCTTATCAACCCAGTCACCATCAACCTGTAAATTTCTGGAACACAGTGCCATAGATCCTTGAGAGCACAGACTGTCTTTGCTTTTGTATCTACATTCCTAGCAGCTTCAGGTCTTTTTTTTGAATTTTTATTCATTTTGTTACACATTTCCTAATTGCATTTTAGTTTTATGTGTTTTATTGCATTTTAATTTATATATGTGTGTATATATATATATATATATATATATATATATATATATATTTCCCAATTAAATCTTGGTTTTTTTTTTAAATTTTATTATTTATTTAATATTTTTAGTTTTCCACATTGATTTACACAAGATTTTGAATTACAAATTTTCCCCCCATTTTTAACCTCCCCTGACTCCAAGATGGCCTAAATTCTGATTGCCCCATTCCCCAGTCAGTCCTCCCTTCTGTCACCCAACTCCCTCCCATCCCCTTTTCCTTACTTTCTTGTAGGGCAGAATAGATGTATTGATTGATTGACAAGAAAATTGAGGCTCAGAGACATTAAATGATTTGTGCAGGACCATACAACTAGTAGTGTCTGCGACAGCTGTTGAGCTCAGGGTCCCTTATACCAAATACAGCAATCATTTCACAATGTCCTAGAGGTATCACAAATTATTTGATGTATGTGCCTTATTTTTTATAATGGTTGCATATGATTTCTTTTCTTCTCTCTCTTTTGTCAGAAGGAGTGCCTTTCAGTAAAAATAAGGATCAAATCCTGCAACAAATACCATCACAAGTCCTTTAATTCTATTTCTTCAAAAAAGTATTTTTCAAGTATTTACTATTAAACCATCAATCAACAAATACCTATTAAGCACCTACAATATGCCAAACACTATGCTAGGCCCCAGGTATATGAAAACAAAAATGTCATATTTCCTGTCTTCAAGGACTTATGCTATCATGGCAAATAACATATAAACAAGTAAATGCCATTTTTAAAAATAACATGAATTTAAGCAAATACTTTTTTTTTGTTTCTCAATAAATTCTTGATTGTGAATTTTCTACTACTTGGCAGCTTTCCCAGGGAGACTGGGTACGTGGCATCTGTTTAATTTTGTTCCAAGTCAGATCATTCAGTTGTGTGTCACTTATCAAACTTAACTTTCTGTGCTTGTGTGACAGGACACTCTTGCACTGAAGACATCCCTGACTGTCAATAGGAATGAGGAGAAGTGATAGCCTGGGAGAGATTTCTCCTGAGCTAAAAGGGTGATGAGAAGATGAACTGAAAGTAGCAACATTCAGCAAGGAATCATTTCCCAAAAAAAGTTCTAGAGAAAATCTTTAACCCCACAATAGTTGGACCTGGATCCCTTTCACCAATGGAAACTCATTATTGCTTATTTCACCTGAAAAGAAATTGAAAAAAGAATGTGCAAAGTTCAAAGCAATGTTTTCATTCACAGATTGTGTTAAATAGCAGCCTTAGGGAATAATGGGGAAATATATCCCAGGTCAAAATGGCCAAGAAAATTACTAATCTTATATGGGATCTCTTATTAAATGTAATTAACATCTTAGGAAAACAGCTGGTGAAAGTGGGTAAAATCAGACTTTCTGAGACTGTAGAAAATCTTCAAGACACACTTTCTGAAATATAATAATAACTAGATCTTGCATAATAGCTTCAAAGTTTGCAAATCAATTTACATATGACAACTAGTTGGGGCAATGAATAGAGGGCTGAAATAAATAAGACCTGAGACTGAACCTGCCCGCAGTCATAGTAGCTGTGTGACCGTGGGCAACTTATGTAACTTCTGTTTGTCTCCCTTTCCTTTGCCGTAAAATGTGGGTAATAACAGGACATATCTTATAGGGATGTTCTAAGGTTAAAATGAGATGATTTTTTTCAAAGTGATAACCACAGTGCCTGGCACATAGTTGACCCTATACATAGTTGACACTATACAATAACTTACTGTTTTCCATTCTCCCATATATTATATCATTTAGAAGACTAATCTATATTAACTGGCTCTCTAACAGATCAGAAATTGAATTAATAAGCATTTGTGAAGCTAAAAAGATGCTTGGAAATATCCTTTCCACCATAATACAGGATAGAGGAAAATTGTTATTTGGATTCTTTTTGCAAGATAAATGGCAGCTAAATGGTACAGTGGATTGAACACTGGACTTGGAATTGGGAGGATTTTGCTTTCTAATCTTACCTCAGACAATTACTAGCTGTGCTTGAAAAATCACTCAACTTCCATCTGCCTGTTTCCCTCATCTATGAAATAATAGTACCTACCTTACAAGGCTGTTTAGAAAATAAAGTGAGATAAAATATGTAAAGCACTTTGGAAACTTTAATACACTGAATACATGCTATATTATATATATATATATATATGTATATTCATATGTATATATATATATATATATATATATATATATATATATATATATATATATTTAATCTTCTAAATTACTTAAAATTTAGTCTGGAAGCTCTCTGTCCAGTGTGAAGTAAAATAATAAGTTATTAGTATCTTGAAATCCAGGAACTTTCTTTTTACTCCTTTTATTTGAAGGTATTTGGGAAACACTTTGAAAAATTGGTGTCTCTTGAGTTTTTAGCTAGGACTGCTTAATTCTGAGGCAAAAGTTCACAGACAGTTCTATTATTACAAATTAAAGCACTTCATTTCCCTCTCTTCCCTCCCCCCAGCCCTCAAGCCCAACATATGTTTGGTTTGCCATCATTTGTTGGCTTTTATATTTCTTAAACTGGACACTCCAACTTCCCCAGGGCATTTTCCTTTTTAAACAAGAGATCAAAGAATAAGATTTGATTTTCCTAAAATCTCCACTGTACAGCAAAATGTCTTCACCTATAATCTGGTGGTAGTATCTAAGAAATATGTTTCATTGCTAGATATTGTTTATAACTGATTAATACAAATGGAAAGTCTTCTTTCTTATAAATAAGAAAGAAAATATGACTAAGAAATAAAGATTTTGGGGGGCAGAGACAAGATGGCAGCTGGGAAGCAGAGACTTGCTTAAGCTTTTCCCCCAATCCCTCCAAACACCTGTAAAAATGTCTCTGAGCAAAGTGTATACCTGTGGAACCCACCAAATAGGAGAGGGAAGCAGGTCTCCAACCCAGGACAGCTTGGATGGTCATTGCAAAGGGTCTGTTGCAAGGTGCTGGGAGCAGAGCACAGCCCAGCATGGGCCATGCAAGGACAGACGAGACCAGGAGGCAGCCCGGAGCAGAACCTAGGGCCATGAATCATTGAGCTAAGGCAATTACCTAGACTTCTCAACCAACAAATTCCAAAGACCATGGAGCAGGTTAGTGGGAAAACTGCTAGATTGAGTGAGAAAGTGGTCAGGCTCTAGCGATGGGGGTGGTGTAGGTGATGTGGCAGTAGCGCTCCAGCATTAGCTGCTTCCAGAAAACCTGGCTCACACAGTGGGAAGAATCAAGTGGTGGACCAGAGCAGGAATGCAGGGCTTGCTTTACCCTGCGTGGATCTGGGTCATAATGCTGGTTGGCAGTTCTTGGGGGAGAAGGAGCACTGCTGTGGCAGAGCTTGTGGTGACAGTGGAGTAGAAGTAGCTCTGAAAACAGCAGCACAGCCACTAAATTTTGGGACAAAGCACTCTCTGCAAGCAGTCATACCCCAACAAAAAAATTCCAGGGTCAAGTAAAAGGCTGGGAACATGGCCAGGAAGCAAAAAGAAGATGCAGACTCAGACTCAGACTCTAGAGTCTTTTTTTGGCAACAAAGAAGATCAAAACATACAGCCAGAAGAAGTCAACAAAGTCAAAGAGCCCACATCAAAAGCCTCCAAGAAAAATATGAATTGTTCTCAGGCCATGGAAGAGCTCAAAAAGGATTTGAAAAAGCAAGTAAGGGTAGCAGAGGAAAAATTGGGAAGAGACATGAGAAAGATGTAAGAAAACCATGAAAAACAAGTCAATGACTTGCTAAAGGAGACCCAAAATACTGAAGAAAATAACACCTTAATAAATAAACTAACCCAAATGGCAAAAGAGTTTCAAAAAGCCAAAGAGGAGAAGAATGCCTTGAAAGGCATAATTAGCCAAATGGAAAAGGAGGCCCAAAAGACCACTGAAGAAAATCCCACCTTAAAAATTAGATTGGAGCAAGTGGAAGCTAGTGACTTGATGAGAAATCAAGATATTATAAAATAGAACCAAAGGAATGAAAAAATAGAAGACAATGTCAAATATCTCATTAGAAAAACCACTGATTTGGAAAATAAATCCAGGGGAGATAATTTAAAAATTATTAGACTACCTGAAAGCCATGATCAAAAAAGAGCCTATAAATCATCTTTCAAGAAATTATCAAGGAAAACTTCCCTGATATTCTAGAGCCAGAGGATAAAATAGACATTGAAAGAATCCACTGATCTCCTCTTGAAAAAGATCCCAAAAAGAAAATTTCCAGGAATATTGTCAACAAATTTCAGAGTTCCCAGGTCAAGGAGAAAATATTGCAAGCAGTCAGAAACAATTTGAGTATTGTGGAAACATAATCATAATAACACAAGATCTAGCAGCTTCTACATTAAGGGATTGAAGGGCTTAGAATTTGATACTCCAGAGGTCAAAGGAGCTAGCATTAAAACTAAGAATCACCCACCCAGCAAAATTGAGCATAATGCTGCAAGGCAAAATATGGATTTTCAATAAAATCAAGGACTTTCAAACTTAGTCAGTGGAAAGACCAGAGCTGAATAGAAAATTTGACTTTCAAACACAAGAATCAAGAGAAGCATGAAAAGGTAAACAAGGAAGATGGCGGCTGGAAAGAAGGGACTAGCGTGAGCTCCCTACCAAGTCCCTCAAAAAAACATATAAAAAATGGGTCTGAACCAATTCTAGAACTGCAGAACCCACAAAACAGCAGAGGGAAGCAGGGCTCCAGCGCAGGACAGCCTGGATGGTCTCTTGGTGAGGTCTATCCCACACGGAGCTGGGAGCTGGAGTTGGGAATGGAGCAGAACAGAGCACAGGAGCCGGGCAGAAAGTGCCCTACCACCCTGAATCAGTGAGCTGTGGCAGTTCCCAAACTTCTCAACCCACAAACACCAAAGACAGCAGAGAGGTTTAGTGGGAAAAGCTGCGGGAGTGGAAGGAGTTCACAGTTCGGCCACCGCCCCCAGCGCAGCGGAGGTGGGGCAGCTACAGATGCAGTTGCTTCTGGCCCTAGGCCCACCAGGTGGGAGTAATTAAGTGGCAGATCAGAGTAGGAGTGCACAGCCTGGTGAAGCTCTAAGCCCAGTCCGGGTTGGGGGTTCTTTGGGAAGAAGGAGTGCTGGTGTGGCAGAGCTGGCACATCTCCCCCAAACGTGGAACATAGAACTCTTTAGTCTATGAGCAGTCATACCCTGCTGAAAAACTCAAGGGTCAAGTTAGTTGGTTGGGAATATGGTCAGACAGTGAAAACTCACCCAGATTCAGTCTCAGACGTTGGATTCTTTCCTTGGTGACAAAGAAGACCAAAACATACAGCCTAAAGAAGTCAACAAAGTGCAAGAGCCTACACCAAAAGCCTCCAAGAAAAACATGAACTGGTCCCAGGCCATTGAAGAGCTCAAAAAGGATTTGGACAAACAAGGTAGAGAAGTAGAGGAAAAATTGGGAAGAGAAATGAGAAGGATGCGAGAAAACCATGAAAAACAAGTCAATGACTTGCTAAAGGAGACCCAAAAAAATACTGAAAAGTACACCGAAGAAAACAAAACCTTAAAAAATAGACTAACTCAAATGGCAAAAGAGCTCCAAAAAGCCAATGAAGAGAAGAATGCCCTGAAAGGCAGACTTAGCCAAATGGAAAAGGAGGTCCAATGGACCACTGAAGAAAATACTACCTTAAAAATCAGATTGGAGCAAGTAGAAGCTAGTGACTTGATGAGAAATCAAGATATTATAAAACAGAACCAAAGGAATGAAAAAATGGAAGACAATGTGAAATATCTCCTTGGAAAAACCACTGACCTGGAAAATAGATCTAGGAGAGATAATTTAAAAATTACTGGACTACCTGAAAGCCGTGATCAAAAAAAGAGCCTAGATATCATCTTTCAAGAAATTATTGAGGTGAACTGGCCTGATATTCTAGAGCCACAGGGCAAAATAGAAATTGAAAGAATCAATCGATCGCCTCCTCAAATAGATCCCAAAAAGAAATCTCCCAGGAATATTGTCGCCAAATTCCAGAGCTCCCAGATCAAGGAGAAAATATTGCAAGCAGCCAGAAAGAAACGATTTGAGTATTGTGGAAACACAACCAGAATAACCCATGATCTGACAGCTTCTACATTAAGAGATCGAAGGGCTTGGAATACAACATTCCGGAAGTCAATGGAGCTAGGATTAAAACCTAGAATCACCTACCCAGCAAAACTGAGTATCATGCTGCAAGGCAAAATATGGATTTTCAATAAAATAAAGGACTTTCAAGCTTTATCAGTGAAAAGACCAGAGTTGAATAGAAAATTTGACTTTCAAACACAAGAATCAAGAGGAGCATGAAAAGGTAATCAAGAAAACGAACAAGAAAAAGAAATTGCAAGGGACTTACTAAAGGTGAACTGTTTTGTTGACATTCCTTCATGGAAAGATGATGTGTATGATTCATGAGACATCAGTATTAGGGTAGCTGAAGGGAATATGCATAATATATATGTTTATGTGTAAATATATGTATATATATATATATATATGAATGTGTATGTATGTATATATGTATGTGTATATATATATACATACATATATATATATATATATATATATATATATATATACATTAGAGAGAGAAGAGAGAGAGAGAGAGAGAGAGAGAGAGAGAGCAGGCACAGGGTGAGTTGAAGATGAAGGGAAGATATCTAAAAGAAATAAAATCAAATTAAGGGATGAGAGAGGAATATATTGAGAGAGGGAGATAGGGAGAGATAGAATGGGGTGGATTATCTTGCATAAAAGTGGCAAGAAAAAGCAGTTCTGTAGGAAGAGAAGGCAGGTGAGGGTGAATGAGTGAATCTTGCTCTCATCAAATCTGGCCTGAGGAGGGAATACCATACATACTCAATGGGGTATCTTACCCCACAGGAAATAAGAGGGAAGAAGATAATAAAAGGAGGGGGATGATTGAGGGGAGGGCAGATGGGGGTGGAGGTAATCAAAAACAAAACACTTTCAAAAGGGGACAGGGTCAAGGGAGAAAATTCAATAAAGGGGAATGGGTTGGGAAGGAGCAAAATATAGTTAGTCTTTCACAACATGAATATTGTGGAAGGGTTTTACATAATGATACGCATGAGGCCTATGTTGAATTGCTTGACTTCTTAGGGAGGGTGGGTGGGAAGGGAAAAGGGGAGAGAATTTGGAACTCAAATTTTTAAAAACAGATGTTCGAAAACAAAAAAAAATTTTTGCATTCAACTAGAAAGTAAGATACATAGGCCATGGGGGGGGGGGGTAGAAATTTATCTTGCCCTACAAGAAAGGAAGGGAAAAAGGGATTGGAGGGGAGTGGGGTGACAGAAGGGAGGGCTGACTGGGGAACAGGGCAACCAGAATATATGCCATCTTGGAGTAGGGGGGAGGGTAGAAATGGGGAGAAAATTTGTAATTCAAACTCTTGTGAAAATCAGTGCTGAAAACTATATATGTTAAATAAATAAATTTAAAAGGAAAAAAAAAAAGAAAAGGTGAACAAGAAAGAGAAATCATAAGGGACTTACTCAAGTTGAACTGTTTTGTTAACATTCCCGCACGGGAAGATGATGCGTGTAATTCATGAGACCTTTCTCAGTACTAAGGTATGTGAAGGGAATATACATATATATATAGACAGAAGGCACACGGTGAGTTGAATATGAAGGGATGATATCTAAAAAAATAAAAGCAAATTCAGGGATGAGTGAGGATATTATTGGGAGAGAGAGAAAGGGAGAAATAGAATAGTGCAAATTATCTCACATAAAAGTGGCAAGAAAAAGCAGTTCATTGGAAGGGAAGAGGGGCAGATGAGGGGGATTGAGTGAATCTTGCTCTCATTGGATTTGACTTGAGGAGGGAATAACATTCACACTCAATTGGGTATCTTACCCCACATGAAAGTAGGAGGAAGGGGATGAAAAGGGGGACAATAGAAGGGAGGACAGATAGGGGAGGAGGTAATCAAAAGCAAACACATTTGAAACGGGACAGGGTCAAGGGAGGAAATTGAGTAAAGGGGGACAGGATAGGATGGAGGGAAATATAGTTAGTCTTTCACATTATGGAAGGTTTTTATATAATGATACATGTGCGACCTGTGTTGAATTGCTTGCCTTCTTGGGGTGGGTGGGTGGGGAGGAAAGAAGGGAGGGAATTTGGAACTCAGAGTTTTAAAATCAGATGCTCAAAAGAAAAAGTTGTTTTTGCATGCAACTGATGGGGCATAGAAATCTATCCTGGCCTACAAGAAAGTAAGGGCAAGGAGATAGGTGCATGGCATAACAGAAGGGAGGGCTGACTGGGGAATATGACAATCAGAATATATGCCATCTTCAAATGGCAGGGAGGGCAGAAATTGGGAGAAAATTTGTAACTCAAAATCTTGAGGAAATCAATATTGAAAACTAAAATATTTAATAAATAATGAAATAAAATTATTTTAAAGATTTGAAAAAAAAAGAAATAAAGATTTTCAGGTGAAGTCAAAACTTATTTTCCTTGTTTTATTTCCCATTCAACTTCCATAATATAATACACAAGTAAAGACCAATGGAATTGGCTAAGAAAATAGATTTTGATCTCGTAGGAACTCCTGGACCAACTGCTCAAACATTTTATTTTACTGATGAAGGAAGAAAAGCCCAGGAAAGTCAAATGACTTAACCAAAGTCACACAAATAGTAAGTTACAAAGGCAGCTTTTACACTGTGCTTCAATGTCTTTCATGTAATTTTCCTCTGTTTTTAATAGATTATTTAAATTTTGGCATACTTGTAAAGAGAAAAATTTCATTGGGCAAGTGCAGAAATTGTGATGTGCATACACTTGCATGAACATACTTATTCATATGATTACATAGATAATATCCCATTCACATAGGACTAAGACTTGATGATGGTTGTAGAGTTAGCAATTAGCTTTTGTACTGGCCAGAGAAAGCAGAGTGTTAATATATACTAGGACACGGCAAGAATATTTTCAGAATTAAATGACCTAAAGTTTTTGGAAGTAGATTGTGTTTAGATGAAATATTAACTCCTGCAACTCCATGAATTTTGATTATCCAATCTTAGGCAGATTTTTAGCCAGTTATAATAATCTTAATAATTAACTCACATATACCTTTAATGTTCATAATGCTCTTTACATGTATTATTTAATTTAAACCTCTTAACAATTCTATGAGATAGGTACTATTATAATCCCTATTTTCCAGATGAGCAGATTGAGGTTCAGGGAGGTTAGTAACCTTAAGTGTTTTGCCCAGGGTCACACAATTAGTGCCTGAAGAAGGATTCAAATTTAGGTCTCCCTCATTTTAAGTCCAATGATCTTTATATGCCACTATCTTGGGACTCTTAGGAACCCTGGCTCATATCCAAACAACTCCATTTGTCTGTGTCCTTTGTATAATATTACCCGATAAAGTCTTTGCCTTTATAGGTCAATTGACCTTTACAGGTCAATTTAATCAAACCTTTACATTATACTTTGTGCCATCTCATCTCTGGTCTTGCCTCTCTCTGACCTTGGTGAACATCATTATTCTCCTTGCCTAATGCATTCCTAAATGTTCTCATATGCTAATTATACCCTGGGCATTTTTATTTGTTTTCCAAAAGCAAACATTTTCTCCCTTTCCTCTTCCCACTCAAGAGCATCTGTGTTTTTTTTTGTTTGTTTGTTTTTGTTTGTTTGCTTTTAGAGGAGCAACAAAAATAGTGGGTGGAATGAGAGCAAAATTCAAGGACATTGGCCTTATTTCCTTATCCAAAAAGATCTAGATCTGCTCTATTACCTTTAGGCTCAAGCTCAAGTTTCTTTCTTTAGTATTTTAAACTCTTTAAAATATAGCTCCAGCCTACCTTTCCACATTGATTATGCATTATTCTGCTTCATGCACTCAACAGCAAAGTCAAATTAAAGTACATACTGTTCCAAACTTGTGTCTGTAACTTTACTTAGCTTGTCTCTAATATTACTGAAGTCTGTCTTGGAAACTCTAGCTTCTTTAGAGAATAGATATTTTTAATACCTCCTGGAAATTGATCACAGAAGATAGTTCAGTACATCAACAGAATTGTGAAAAAATATATGTAAGGGTATATATTCCTGCAACTCTTTGTAGTTCTTTTATCTTTGCTCTTTAAGAGACTTCCAGTCCTCTATTCCATCTCATTTGTTTGATGCTGTTTGGCTACTGAACTAAGGGTAACACTATCTGGCAAATGGCATATTTATATACTCCCTTGTCAGTTGCCACCTTCTCTTTTGTTGGTTTCCAAAGGCTATCCACTAGCTGAATAATGATGATATTTCTGCAGCATGACCACTGATGACATGCCACTGCTCATACTATTTTAACTTTATCTTATCCTGAGTCCTGGTGCAGTTCTTGGCACATAATAGGTATTAAATAAATGTTTGCTGAGTGATTGATTCAAAGGTAAGCTTGGGTAAAACTCCCTACATAAGACCTTTCCTTATGTCCCCCTCCACCAACTAGTACTCTTCCCCCTAAATACTTTGTGTATTCTTTGTATATGGTTTTGTTTATAAATATGCACATTGTTTTCTCCAAAAAGAATGTAAGCCCTGTAAGCATTTTGTTTTTACCTTTAATCATTTGTATAATATCCTTGTATGTTGTCTTGTATACTTCATACATATTTTTGTATAATGCCTTGAAAATACAAGGTGATTAAAAATGCTTGTTGATTAATTTCCATGTCATGATTGTTTGTGTTATTGTTATCCCAGCAGATGGCTCTCTATAATTGGTCCAATCCTCCAGAGAGGAAGCATTTGGAGACCCCAAATTATTGACTGTAGTAGTGCTAGGAAGTAGTAGCTTAGGATCCTGGCATCCCTTCAAATTTTTCACTGGGTGCACAGAAGACCACCCAGCAATTCTTACCCAATGAAAGTTGGTTATGAATGGACATCTTCCATGATTTCAATATAATAAGTTCAACATTTATTAAGCACTTACCATGTGCATGATACTGCGATAGGGGTTGAATTAAATGAGTTTTGTAATGTTTTTTGTGAGCTAAAGTAGTAGCCTATATCCTGGGTCACCCCTTGCCTCACAGATAATAGCCTTGAGCAAATTATGTGAGAGACTTCCAAGAGACTTTTGGCATACTACCACCACTGAGAATTGAGTTTCCTGGTTCTAACAGAAAAAAGGGAATCATGACAGAATCCAGAAGGATCTTGGATATGGAACATCCCATCTCTTCCAGATCAGTTTTTTTTTTTCCAAGAGAGAAGACAAAGTTTATTAAGGATTCACCTTAATGGGTTGTCTTAAGAAATCCCACCCTTTGTGATGCCTGTTTTCACAAGCAGGCCAGATTCAATCTACTGAGCTAGATTGAATCTGAGCACCTTCATGGAGGCAAGATGGAGATTATATACACACAAAGATTGTGGGAGGGATTGAGGGGTGGTCTGTTTTGAGTAGAGGAGGGGTTTAGGGAGGGTCCTGAGGAGGAGTCTAAGGAGGAGGAGATGAGGTCAGAGTCCAGGAACCAAGAGAATAGGATTAAGGGTGGGAAGTAGCTGAAGGCATGGATATTGATAATATCAAGGGTGGGAAGTAGCTGGAGAATAAAGGGCAAGGCTAGGTAGATCGCCTCAGGCCAAGGCTAGATCAAGTGAGAAGATTCAAGGAGAGTTCAAGGGGGTTCCCAGAGACTGTACTCCAGGTTCAAGGGGACTCTGCCCTCACCATTCCCTCCTCAAACAAATAGGACCCAAATTCTTTTGGAGTCCAAGGGGATTCCCACAGTCTAAACCCCATCAATCCCCCCCTCCCTCAAACAAATGGGACCCAAATTCTCTTGGGGTCAAAGTGGAAGGTCTTAGCTTCTGAAACTGCTTCCTGCTGGCAAGGGAAGTAGAGCTGTCCCTGCCTCGATGGGTCCCTTTCAAGGGGTACATAGTCTGAGTAGTCTTCTGGAAATTGGTGGCCTGGAGCCTGGAGGACATAAACTTGGCAAGGAGGTTAAGCAAACAAGCAGCAAACAGGCAGTATAAGAGTATAGAAAAAGGACAATTTACCTAGTGTAAAATACAATTTCCCGGGGGCAATTAAAGATGACTATTTCATACTCAGCTCCACCAATCACTTGTGCTGTGTACCACACTGTGAACACACTTCAGGGTTCAGGAGTGTGTGGCACACCAGAAGAATTAGGTCAGGGGTAGCTAAGAGCAAGACTTGATATTTAGTGAGCCTGTGGCTAGCCAGCAACTGGTGGCCCTCTGCTTCTAGGATGCTCTGAACTCGATGGGGATTCAGAACTTCTAAAGGCTGGTCAACTAGATATTTAGAAGCTTTTTCAATTAGAGTGGCTGTAGCAGCCATGGTGTCTAATTGTTTTGAAAAACAGGCAACTGGCTTGGGGTCTGGCCCAAAGGATTGGATTAGGATTCCCAAAGCCTGTCCTCTCCTTTCATCAACATACAGAATGAAAGGCTTTTCTAGATTAGGTAGAGCTAATGCTAGAGTGGTGGTCAGTTTAGTTTTTCGGGGCAGCTAGGTGGAGCAGTGAGTACAGCACCGGCCCTGGAGTCAGGAAGACTTGAGTGCAAAATCCATAGCAGTTTTTAAAGGACTTGGCTCTATCTTTAGAGGTAAATTAAGCCATGTAAGCATAGCTACTGTTTCACTTATATTTATACATTAATGATTTCCACAGTTCTACATAGGAATGAGTAGTCAGTAACTAGAGAAATATACATGCAGGGAGAAAGGTAATCCTCTACAAAGGCAAGAGCCATAAGATCATAGATGTAACCAAAAGTCCAGACTAATTAATTCCAAAAAATCCTAGAGTGTTAATAGTCAAGTGACTAAGTTACATAGGTGGGCTGGTTTGTATAAGCAAGCATAAATCAGAGGGAAGAAGTTAGTCTTGTTTGAACTCAAACTGTCTCTCCAAAACTTAGGTTATTATTATTATTAGTAGTAGTAGTAGTAGTAGTAGTAGTAGCAGCAGCAGCAGCAGCAGCAGGAGTGGTCGTAGTAGTAGTAATAGTAGTGGTAGTGGTGGTGGTGGTGTGGTGCTGGTGGTGGTGGTGGTGGTGGTGGCAGTGGCAACAATATATTTTGTTTCAGAAAACAGCATTCTTTTTCACTGTTGATATGATCATGCTGTGTTGTGTGTTCCACCATCTCCCACTGATTTCACCACTTCAGCTGAAGCACAGGAATACACCACATACCACTTGGGGGTGAGGTTGGAAATCTAAATTCTTATTTCATAATTTATTCTCCAGAATGTAATTTTTAATTTATTTTTATTACATATATCACTGATAAAAAAAACAAAAAACTTTTTTTTTTAAATGGGAGGATTGGGTTGAATAAACACTGAAGTACATTAGCTCTAAAATACTGTATTCCTATTGATCTTCACTGCTAAAAACATAAAGAAGAACATTAATTTATATTTAACATATTTTCTGATTTATTTACAGTATAAAAACTCTCACCAACTCAATATACACTGACACATACTAAGTTGAAAATTGTCTGGTTTGAAAAGGATGATGATGACTTCTTATATTCTTTTCCTTACAAAGAATCATTCACAAGGTATTAATTGCATTTTCACTTTAAAAAGAAATGGTATATTAATCAAAAATATATTTTTAAACTACCTATGTCATCCTCACAATAAATTAATTAATGGATAGATAAGTATCTTAGTACATACATGAATAAATGTGTAGTCCTACATTGCTATGTATAGATAGGATTTTGAATTCATCCCATCATTCTATAAAGAAATTAGATATTGTTCTCCCAAAATTTACTAATGTTTATTGCCCTCAACCCAGAAATCCTATTGCTAGTATACACTCTAAGGAATACAAAGATAGGGGAGGCCACATGAACACTGTAGTATTTATAGGAGCATATTTTATAATAGGAAAGCACTGGAAACCTATAAATTTGGGAATGGCCAAACAAATTATACCAAATAAATATAATAGTCCATCAATATGCCTTAATAAATGACACATAGGAATACTGTGGAGAGGCTCAGGAAGACATGAACTGATACAAAATGAAATAAGCAAAAACAGCAAAATAATATACACTGTGATTGCAACAAAAGAACAACAACCATAAAATCTAGTCAGAATGTTTTCTAATGACCAAGTTTGTGCCAAAAGAAGGGAAAAAGCTATATACTCCACTGGTTTCTTTGAAGAGATAAAGGATTATGAATGGGAACATTGGATATAGTGTCAGATCCAGTTGGATTAGATGGTTGGATTTTGTGAAGAGATTTTTTTTCTATTTTTAATTCCTTGTTATAAGGGATGACTTTCTAGAAGGAGAGAAGGACTTTGTTTAGAAGTAAAATAATGTAAAACAAAATCTCCATGTTGAAATTTTAAAAATATAAATAATAAGAGACTCACTTAATTGGCTGCCAGTTCATGTAGAAGACAGAACTCAACATCTATAGCCAGGTTGAATAAAATTCAAATTTGACCTTGGGTACTTACTAGCTCTGTGAACCTGGATAAGTCACTTAATTTCTGTTTGCTTCAATTCCCTCATCTATAAATTGGGGATCATAATAGCACCTACCACCCAGTGTTGTTTTGAGGATCAAATAAGATAACTGTTATGTGCTTAGGATATCAGTTCTTATTACCTATTATTAATTCAATTGGCTACTATTACAATAGTTTCTAAAAATTATTCTCTAAACAAGAAAAGTTTGCTTATGTGCAATATACAGGAAATTCTAAGCTATTTTGTCATGCTCAGTATATTTGCTTTGCATCTCTAATTACATGGTTTTGTGAAGCTAATTTGTAAGGAAATTCAGAAACCAAAGAGAGGGTAGGACATGACAGATAATATTTGGGTGAAAGTGAATGGTCAGGAAATTCAGAATGAACTTGTCATTAGAATATACTACATACTACTTGAAATGTAAAAGGAAACTGATGAGGAATCTGGAAAATGATGACAAATACAGCAATGAGGTGTGGCATAGCCAGGATGGGGATTTCAATTATCTAGATATCAACTCCTCTTGCCTGCCTTCTTTTCCCTTCCCTTCTTCTGTTTCTCCTCTTTTGTCTATTCCTTTTGTTTCCTCTCTCTCTTTCTTCTACCGCCCAAAAAAGAAAAAAAAAATCTGATTCTCACCGATAAGGACTGATTGCTGGAATGGGAATTATGGGAACTATAAAAAAATATTATTACTCTCTCCTAGATTTTATGTCTAAAAAAGACACAAAATTCAGACATAGTCTGATATGCACCACAGGGAAAACCTTTGTAAAAACCTATTCCAAAAGCTTCAGAGGAAAAGTAAGTGATGTTTCATAGACTAAAATACTACAAGGGGAATCAGCCCAGGAGTGATGGGAGATGCACAAGAAAGAAATTATGGACATCAAAGGCAAACAATTCCAGTGAAGAAGAAAAAGTGAGATTTGCTTCAAGAATTATTTATGTCTATATTTATATCGATATCTATATATAGATATCTATATCTATTTATATATGCTATATATGTTTCTGTGTGTATACATATATATATATAAACTCTATATCCATATCTATCTATCTAATCTATATCTATCTCTAGCTAGCTAGCTAGCTACTTCACTAAGCAATCTAGAGGTATAAAGAAAAACAAAGGTACAAAAGATGGAAGCAGGGTGAGGTAACAAAGGGTTAATATACAGCAAATAAAGTTGAGTGAAAAGAGTATCAGTTTGGACTTAACTGATACTGACAAAAGAAACTAGGGAAAAGGCATTTTTTTTTCACCTGAGCTAAGTTGGATGGGGAGGGAGAATCAAAGAAGATAAGATCTTTATTTGGGGTGGTAGGGATAATAATAGTGAAAGATAGAGAGAAGGAAAGGCTGCTTGATTTTTGTCTTGCTTGTTTATTTTGCCAAGGGAAATAAACTTTACATTGGAAAGAAAAGAACAAAAATGACTAACAAAGTTGATACCCAAGATAAGTAAGGAGACTATAAGACAGAATATAAGTGCCCTTGATGAATTCAAACCATCTGGTCTAGAGGAACACATCCTCAGGTAGTGTATAAACAACAACAATAAAATGTGCAAATGATTGCTGAGCTGGTTCAAGTAATTTTTGAAATATAATGTAAAATGAAAAAACTACCAAAGTTGGATGAAGGCATATTTCCCTTGCTTTAAAGGTTCAGTACCTTATACTGCAAACTATAGGCAACTAAGATTGAATTTCATTCCTGAAAATTCTAGAACAGATCATTAAGAAAATGGTTGGCAAATATTGAGGAAGAGAAGCAGTGAATTCAGAGAGTCACCATATCTTTGTCAAGAACAAGTCATTCCTGGCTAACATTTTTTTTTCCATTTTTGATGAAATCACTAAAATGTTAAATAGAGGGCAATGCTGTAGATACATTCTTCATTTTTTTAAAGTTCAAAGAAAGCATCTCATACTATTCCTATGTATATGATAGAGAGATGCAGACTAGAAAATAGTTCTATTAGATTGGTTGAGAACTGGTTGTATGGTCACACTCATAGATTAGATGTTCATAATCCAATGCCAAAGTTTCAGAAATGTCTCCAGTACCACAAGGGTGTGTGTTTGAGCCTGTGCAGTTTAACATTTATTCATAAAATTTGTAGGTGACACAAAGATGATAGAGTCAATATCACCAAAGGTCCTGAGAGGTTATTCTATTCTAAAACATGCAATCAAAAAAGGCTAAATATTTTGTTTTACACCTGAATATGAAAATATCAGCATCATAAATATAAAGTGAGAAAAACATAGTTAGACAGCATTATTTCCTGGAAAACTGATTGGGGTGTAGGGGTTTACATGACCACATACATATTTGTCAACAACATGGTTGGCAGCCTAAAAAGCTAATGTCACCTTGGATAGAGAGATTATAGTAAAAAAAAATCAGTATTTCCAAATAATTTGAAGAGAGAAATTATAGTCCTGATCAACTCATGCATTAAAATATAACAACAAATATTTATTTTTATTGTTTTACTTTTTTTGTCTGAAGTAACTGCTGTGAAGTTGAAGTCACTTCATTATCGGTTGATCTATGGGTGTTCAGAGATAAACTAATTGTACCCATTCGTATTATCAGCAGGAGTCAGGAACAAATATGCTATGGATGTTATGATTACTATGCAGAAGAATAGGTTGGTAGAGGAGATGGGTTACCAACTGTGGTGCAAAATAGAAGACAGTAATTGCAACTGGACTGAAAAGAATAATTTCAGATTCTGTAAAAAAAAATAAAAAAACTATCTTTACACATCATAAGAAGCAGAAAAAAATCATTATGTATATGTATATATGTTTTTCAATATATTCAAGTCATGCTTAGTAAAAAAAAAGTATCATATAAGTGCATTTTAATTTAAAAAATACAATCAGTTTCCTTGTTAGCATGTGCAGTATCACTGAAACCAATGAACAGGTTAAGAGGATATTCAAAATCAACTGGCTGCTACAGTGTCTGAGGGAACTATTTTTCCCATTATTTTCATTCAAAATATAAGGGCATCACTTGAATGTTGTGATAGCATTACAAAAAAAATTCTTAAAAATGGGAAAATTCCATGAAAAGAAGTACAGATATACAATTTAATAACTTTCATGATTCATTTTTAATGGATGCTTTGAAATACCTTCATAAGGGGTTTTATTTTTTTCTTTTACTCATCTACTATAAAATGACTTGCAAGAATGATTCGATGTGATTATTTTATCTGGACTATTTTCTCAAAAACCTTCATCCCAGTTGAACTAACCCTTCACCCATTTTTTGTTATTATTTCAGGTGTACCAGAGATAGGTATTTTCTTATTTTTAACATGGTATTGCTACACATCAAATGTTTATCCCAATCCCCAGAAGATTCAGGGGAGAATGAGATGACCCCATGTTTTAGAATAAGTATTCTGTTAAAATGTTGTTATTTGTTAAAAAATAATTAAAGAATTTTCTCTTCCTTTCCATCCTTCAACATCATCATAATCACCACTACCACCACCACCAACATCACCACCAACAACAATGGATACTAGAGTTTAGAAAAGCTCAGATGAAGAACAATAGACAAAGGTATAGCAGTTAATTAAACCTTATCTGTATTCATGAGGGGAGGAGAAGAACAGGGTATATTCTTGGTGGTCCCCCTTGCTCTCAGCATGTGATAGGATGACTTTTAGAGGGGGAACCATATGATGAGTTTCAAATTTTGGGCAAAGGCTCACAGCTTCTCAGATCCCACACTTACATAGAGTTTTAGGATAATGAAGTCAATTAAAAATGTCTCATTATCCATAGAAGTATAGCCAGAACTAGTGAAATGAGAGTATTTGCTAATGCCTAATAAGAGTGATGAATGAGTGGGAAGAATGCAGAAAAGTTAACAATGCCATCCAGCAAGAGGTTGAAGGGAGGGTGGTGATAATAGTCTGTGGATTTCTCCATGTATATTTGTTTTCACCAGTTCTCAAAAACTATCACAATAAATAGAAATAATCCATTAAAACAAATCTTCACATTGACCATCGTTTTAGACAAAAACATATGTCTCATTCTGCATTTAAGTCCATGACCTCATGTTTCATCTTTATTCCTCTTGAAATGTGATTTGGTATTCCATTAATTAAAGTGCAAAAGTCTTTCAAAATTATTTTAGTAAAAATTTTTTCACCTTATTTTGAGTTAAGGACTGCCTTCAGCAATGTGGTGAACCTTATGTATAAATTCTCAAAATGGGGGGGCAGACCCAAGATGGCAGCTGGAAAACAGGGACTAGTATGAGCTCCCCACTGAGTCCCTCCAAAAACCTATAAAAAATGGCTCTGAACCAATTCTAGAACTGCAGAACCCACAAAGCAGCAGAGGGAAGCAGGGCTCCAGCCCAGGACAGCCTGGATAGTATCTGGGTAAGGTCTATCCTGCACGGGGTGGGAGAAAAGGGGAGCCGAGCCCAGCCAAGCCCAGCATGAGCGGCGCCAACCAACCAGACTAGGACCTGGGCAGATCATGCCCTAGCACCCTGAATCAGTGAGCTGCAGCAGTTACCAGACTTCTCAACCCACAAACACCAAAGGCAACAGAGAAAGTTAGTGGGAAAAGCTGTGGGAGTGGAAGGAGTTCACTGTTCAGCTACTACCCCAGGGGCAGTGGAGGTGGGGCAGCTACAGAAGTACAGCTGCAGTTGCTTCCCACCCCAGTCCCACCTGGTGTGAGGAATTAAGTGGCGGATCAGAGCAGGAGTCAAGAGCCTGCTGAAGATTTAAGTCCAGTCTGGGTTGGGGGTTCTTGGGGAAGGAGGAGTGCTGGTGTGGCAGAGCTGGCACATCCCCCCCAAACGTGGAACATAGAACTCTTTAGTCTACAAGCAGTCATACCCCGCTGAAAAACTCAAGGGTCAAGTTAGTTGGCTGGGAATATGGCCAGGCAGTGAAAACACACTCAGATTCAGTCTCAGACTTTGGATTCTTTCTTTGGTGACAAAGAAGACCAAAACATACAGACAGAAGAACTTAACAAAGTGAAAGAGTCTACAACAAAAGCCTCCAAGAAAAACATGAACTGGTCCCAGGGCATGGAAGAGCTCAAAAAGGATTTGGACAAACAAGGTAGAGAAGTAGAGGAAAAATTGGGAAGAGAAATGAGAAGGATGCGAGAAAACCATGAAAAACAAGTCAGCCAGAAATAAACAATTTGAGTATTGTGGAAATACAATCAGAATAATCCAAGATCTGGCAGCTTCTACATTAAAAGATCGAAGGGCTTGGAATACAATATTCCGGAGGTCAATGGAGCTAGGATTAAAACCCAGAATCACCTACCCAGCTAAACTGAGTATTATGCTCCAAGGCAAAATATGGATTTTCAATAAAATAGAGGACTTTCAAGCTTTCTCAGTGAAAAGACCAGAGCTGAATAGAAAATTTGACTTTCAAACACAAGAATCAAGAGAAGCATGAAAAGGTAATCAAGAAAAAGAACAAGAAAAAGAAATTGCAAGGGACTTACTAAAATAAAACTGTTTTGTTTACATTCCTACATGGAAAGATGATGTGTATGATTTATGAGACCTCAGTATTAGGGTAGCTGAAGGGAATATGCGTATATATATACATATATACATATATATACATATACATATATACGTATATATATGCATATATATGTTTATGTATATATGTTTACATATATATATAAGTGAATGTGTATGTATGTATATATGTATGTGTACATATATATGTAACATATATATGTGTATATATATATATACACATATATATATATATATATATATATATATATATATATATACAGAGAGAGAGAGAGAGAGAGAGAGAGAGAGAGAGAGAGAGAGAGAGAGAGAGAGGGCACAGGGTGAGTTGAAGATGAAGGGAAGATATCTAAATGAAATAAAATCAAATTAAGGGATGGGAGAGGAATATATTGGTATATATTGAGAGAGGGAGATAGAGAGAGACAGAATGAGGTAAATTATCTTGCATAGAAGTGGCAAGAAAAAGCAGTTCTGTAGGAAGAGAAGAGAAGGCAGGTGAGGGGAAATCATTGAATCTTGCTCTCATCAGATTTGACCTGAGGAGAGAATACCATACATACTCAGTTGGGTATCTTACCCCACAGGAAAGAGAAAGGAAGAAGATAAAAAAGGGGGGATGATAGAAGGGAGGGCAGATGGTGGTGGAGGTAATCAACAACAAACGCTTTTGAAAGGCTACATGGTCAAGGGAGAAAATTCAATAAAAGGGGATAGATTAGGAAGGAGCAAAATATAGCTAGTCCTTCACAAAATGAGTATTGTGGAATGGTTATACATAATGATACACATGTGGCCTATGTTGAATTGCTTGGGAAGGGAAGAGGGGAGAGAATTTGGAACTCAAAGTTTTAAAAACAGATGTTCAAAAACAAAAACAAATGTTTTTGCATGCAACTAGAAAATAAGATACACAGGCAATGGGGGGTAGAAATTTATCTTGCCCTACAAGAAAGGAAGGGAAAAGTGGATGGGAGGGGAGTGGGGTGAGAGAAGGGAGTGCTGCCTGGGGAACAGGGTAACCAGAATATATGCCATCTTGGAGTGGGGGGGAGGGTAGAAATGGGGAGAAAATTTGTAATTCAAACTCTTGTGAAAATCAATGCTGAAAACTAAATATATTAAATAAACAAAAAAGAAAAAAGATACATAAATTCTCAGAATACTGATTTAAAATATTTAATAGAAATGACAAGTTGGAGTTAGTATTTAATGAAAAGAAAAATGTATGTTTCCCATTCAAGTTCACACATCCCCTGAAATCTATGCAAGAACTCATTCTAGAGATCTCAGATTAAGAACTCCTGCTTTAGAAGATGAAACACAGGTCAGGTTCTCATTCTAAGGTATGTCAGATGGGGCTAGGTGAAACAGTAAGGCAATAATAACAGTGTAGAAGACAATGCCAAAATGCCTATGTAGCTCTATATCACAAAGTATACGAGACTCTCCACATAGAGGGTAGAAATAAATCATTTATTCAGACACCAGAAAAGCATAACCCACACGCCATTTATCCAATCTACCACAGTTCCACACACAATATCACAACCTGGAGCCTCACCATCCCAAAACCTCTCCCACCCCCTGCTGGGGTCTTCCCCAAACAAACTCACAGTACAGCTAAGTCGGCCTATTCTGTTATAACAATCATGACGGCAGTCATTAGCAGCCACCAGCAGCCATACCATCTTTCTCTCTCTCTCTCAGAATTTTCTGTGACATAACTTCCTTTTCCTGTCAGGAAGCTCCTCCCGCCATGTAACGTAGGCTTCCTGTGATGTAAGCAGGTCACATGGCCAATTAACGGGTGGTAAAGATCTTCAAATTTAATTGCTACTATACCAGGAAATCCAGAGAATGCTGATTAGTTGAGCAAATTCTGATGGGAGGATTGTTTTTTTTTTCTTTTTTTAAAATTAATTATTATTATTATTATATTTTTTAGTTTTCAACATTCATTCCATAAGTTTCAAATTTTCTCTGCCTCCCTCCCCTCCCCAAGACAGTGTGGACCCTGATATAGGCTTTACATATACATTCTTATTAAACATATTTTCACATTAGTCATTTTGTATTGAAGAATTAGAATGAATGGGAAGTACAAGCAAGAAAGAAAAAAAAACAAAATGAAAGAAAAAAAAATGTGAGCAAATAGTATGCTTCAGTCTGCATTCACACTTCATATTTCTTTCTCTGGATGTGGATGGAATTTTTCATCATGAGTCTTTTGGAGTTGTCTTAGGTCTTTGCATTGCTGAGAAGAGCTAAGTCTATCAAAGTCAGTCATCACGCAATGTGGCTGTTACTGTGTAAAATGTTCTTCTGCTTCTGCTCACTTCACTCAACATCACTTCTTATAAGTCTTCCTAGATTTTTCTGAAGTCTACCTGCTCATTATTTCTTATAAGACAATATTATTCCATTACATTTGATGGAGTCCTAATAGTGTTGCCCTGAGCCCCAATATTCCAACTTCATTATAGGCAGCAGGCCCACTGTACCAACCTAACCGCCCCCCCCCAATGTCTTAACTTATGTCCCACTGCTCACTTGAACAACAAATGTGTCCCTGAACTCTTAGTTCCCACAGAAACAGCAGGTATTTCCATGTGATGGGAACCCAGCCACTGCTTCTACCTAGCTACTGCCCTCCCAGACCCATTCCACATATTTGAACAGGTGTGTTCTTGTATTCAAACTACAATCACATATCGAGCTTGACCAGAAAGAAACACAGTAGCTAGCCAATTGGATGGCAGCATGACCAGAATGCTTGACCAACAAAACCATAGAAGGTGCCCACCCTACAATAGCACCTGCACAGTTCCACTGAGGCTGGGACCCCTCCTCCATTATGTAATCCCTTCACAAACTCCTCCTGCCTTTTGAAAATTGATCATATTCCTGTATTCTATGTAAATTTCTGTTATGTAATTGCATCTTTATCTTATAAAAATCTATCTTCCTTTCTCTGAAGCTTCCAGCTCCTCTTGGAACTTAGCCTACTCCATGAGAGGCATCAATCTCAATAAATGTCTATACTTAGATTAGAGGTGGTCTGACTCTGAATTCTTTGAGATGGTTCTACCATAACATATCATGAAACCACAGCAGTTTTTGGCCCTAGGTGGGCAGAGACTAAACCTCAGCACATTCATATACCACAACTTGTTCAGTCATTCCCCAATTGATGGACATCCCCTCAGTTTCTAACATTTTGCCACCACAAAAGGGCTGCTATAAATATTTTTGTATATGTGGGTCTTTTCCCATTTTTATGACCTCTTTGGGATAAAGACCTAGATGTGGTATTGCTAGATCAAAGAGTATGCACATTTTCATAATCCTTTGGGCATAGTTCCAAATTGCTCTCCAGAATGGTTGGATCACTTCAACTCTACCAACAATGTATTAGTATGCTAATTTTCCTACATATTATCCAGCATTTATCATTTTCCTGTTTTATCATGTTGCCAATCTGATAGGTGTTAGGTGTTACCTAAGACTTGTTCTGATTTGCATTTCTCCAATCAATAGTAAATTAGAGCATGTTTTCATCTGACTATACATAGCTTTAACTTCTTTCTCTAAAAACTGCCTGTTCATATCTTTTGACTATTTATCATTGGGGAATGACTTGTATTCTTAAGAATTTCATGCATTTCTCTATATATTTTAGAAATAAGGTCTGATGGGGCAGAGCCAAGATGGCGGCTGGTAAGCAGGGACTAGAGTGAGCTCCGTACCAAGTCCCTCCAAAAACCTATAAAAAATGGCTCTGAAAAAATTCTAGAATGGCAGAACGCACAGAACAGCAGAGGGAAGCAGGGCTCCAGCCCAGGACAGCCTGGATGGTCTCTGGGTGAGGTCTATTCCACACGGAGCTGGCAGCTGGGAGCTGTGAACGGAGTGGAGCAGAGCCCAGCCTGAACAGCGTGGAACAACCAAACTTGAAGTCGGGTGGAAGGGGCTCCTAGCGCCCTGAATATGTGAGCTGTGGCACTTACCAGAACCCTCGACCCACAAACACCGAAGACTGCGGAGAAGGTTAGTGGGAAAAGCTGCGGGAGTGGAAGGAGTTCCCTGTTCAGCTTCCAGCCCTGGCGGCAGTGGAGGTGGGGCAGCTACAGTTGCTGCTGCTTCTGGACCTAGGCCCACCTGGTGGGAGGAATTAAGTGGCAGATCAGAGCAGGAGTGCAACAGCCTGCTGAAGATCTAAGCCCAGCCCGGGCTGGGGGTTCTTGGGGAAGGAGTAGTGCGGGTCTGAGAAAGAAGACCAAAACATACAGCCTAAAGAAGACAGCAAAGTCATAGAGCCTACAACAAAAGCCTCCAAGAAAAACATGAACTGGCCCAGGCCATAGAAGAACTCAAAAAGGATTTGGAAAAGCAAGTTAGAGAAGTAGAGGAAAAATTGGGAAGAGAAATGAGAAGGATGCGAGAAAACCATGAAAAACAAGTCAATGACTTGCTAAAGGAGACCCAAAAAATACTGAGAAATACACTGAAGATAACAACACCTTAAAAAATAGATTAACTCAAATGGCAAAAGAGGTCCAAAAAGCCAATGAGGAGAAGAATGCCTTGAAAGGCAGAATTAGCCAAATGGAAAAGGAGGTCCAAAAGACCACTGAAGAAAATACTACCTTAAAAATTAGATTGGAGCAAGTGGAAGCTAGTGACTTTATGAGGAATCAGGATATTATAAAACAGAACCAAAGGAATGAAAAAACTGGAAGACAATGTGAAATATCTCCTTGGAAAAACCATTGACCTGGAAAATAGATCCAGGAGAGATAATTTAAAAATTATTGGACTACCTGAAAGCCATGATCAAAAAAGAGCCTAGATATCATCTTTCAAGAAATTATCAAGGAGAACTGCCCTGATATTCTAGAGCCACAGGGCAAAATAGAAATTGAAACAATCCATCAATCACCTCCTCAAGTAGATCCCAAAAAGAAATCTCCTAGGAATATTGTTGCCAAATTCCAGAGCTCCCAGATCAAGGAGAAAATACTGCAAGCAGTCAGAAAGAAACAATTTGAGTATTGTGGAAACCCAATCAGAATAACCCAAGATCTGGCAGCTTCTACATTAAGACATCGAAGGGCTTGGAATACAACATTCCGGAGGTCAATGGAGCTAGGATTAAAACCTAGAATCACCTACCCAGCAAAACTGAGTATCATGTTCTAAGGCAAAATATGGATTTTCAATAAAATAGAGGACTTTCAAGCTTTCTCAGTGAAAAGACCAGAACTGAATAGAAAATATGACTTTCAAACACAAGAATCAAGAGGAACATGAAAAAGTAATCAAGAAACGGAAACTGCAAGGGACTTACTAAAGTTGAACTGTTTTGTTTACATTCCTACATGGAAAGATGATGTGTATGATTCATGAGACCTCAGTATTAGGGTAGATGAAGGGAATATGCATATATATATGTTTATGTATATATATATATATATAAGTGAATGTGTATGTATGTATATATCTATGTGTATATGTATGTATGTGTATTTATATATATGTGTGTTTATATATATCTATATATCTATCTATATATCTATATATATCTATATCTATATCTATATCTATATCTATATCTATATTTATATATCTATATCTATATATATATATATATATATATATATATATATATATATATATATATATATAAAAGAGAGAGAGCAGACACAGGGTGAGTTGAGGATGAAGGGAAAATATCTAAAAGAAATAAAATGAAATGAAATTAAGGGATGAGAGAATGACATACTGAGAGGGGGAGATAGGGAGAGATAGAATGGGGTGGATTATCTCGCATAAAGGTGGCAAGAGGAAGCAGTTCTGTGGGAAGAGGGGAGAGGGTGGATGAGGGGGGAATGAGTGAAGCTTGCTCTCATCAGATTTGGCCTGACAGGGAATACCATACATACTCAGTTGGGTATCTTACCCCACAGGTAAGAAGAGGGAGGAAGATAGAAAAAAATAAAAGGGGGGGAGGATGATGGAGGGGAGGGCAGATGGGGGTGGAGGTAGTCAAAAACAAACACTTTGGAAAGGGGACAGGGTCAAGGGAGAAAATTCAATAAAGCGGGATGGGTTGGGAAGGAGCAAAATGTAGTTAGCCTTTCACAACATGAGTATTGTGGAATGGTTATACATAATGATACATGTGTGGCCTAGGTTGAATTGCTCGACTTCTGTAGGAGGGTGGGTGGGAAGGGAAGAGGGGAGAGAATTTGGAACTCAAAGTTTTAAAATCAAATGTTCAAAAAAAACATTTTTGGCATGCAACTAAAAAATAAGATACACAGGCAATGGGGCGTAGAAATTTATCTTGCCCTACAAGAAAGGAAGGGAAAAGGGGATGAGAGGGGAGGGGGGTGATAGAAGGGAGGGCTGACTGGGGAACAAGGCAACCAGAATATATGCCATCTTGGAGTGGGGGGAGGGTAGAAATGGGGAGAAAATTTGTAATTCAAACTGTTGTGAAAATCAATGCTGAAAACCAAATATGTTAAATAAATAAATTTAAATTAAGAAAAGAAAAATAAAACAAAAGAAAAGAAATAAGGTCTTTATCAGAGACATTGGTTATAAAAATTATTTCCCAACTTTCTGCTTCCCTCCTAATCTTGGTTGCTTGGGTTTTGTTTGTGCAAAAAGTTTTCAATTTAATGTAACTAAAATTACCCATTTTCCATTTCATAATTTTCTCTATCTCTTGTTTGGTCATAAATTCTTCCATTCTCCATCAATCTGACAGGTAAATTATTCCTTGCTCTCCTAATTTGCTTATAGTGTGATGGGTGGATTTTAAACCCCAGAGGTAACTGAAAAGAAACATTAAAAGTTGTCCGAAGTAGAAAATACTATCCAAAAGGAGTTCTCTAGCCTGCGCCCCAAAGTCAGAAGGAGAGGGGTACTAGGAACTAAAGCAGATATTCTTAGTCTGTTCATATATCCAACAGTGTCCTGGAGGTTATGTAAAAAAATGAATTATGAAATGTGCATTTGGTTCACCCAGAAGATTTTTTAAACCTTTTAAAATGTGTCTAAAAGCTGAAAATATCAGGATAAATAATAGGACTGAACAGGAATAATGGGACAGAATTTTGGACTAAGATTTAGAGATAGAACTTTCAGAATTTTCTCATTTTATAGATATGAAACTTAGGCAAAAAGAAGGTAAATGGCTTGCCCAGGATCATAAAGCTATTAAGTTTTTGAAGCTGAATTTGTTCTCAGATCTTGGTAACTCCAGGTTCAGCACTCTATCTACTATGCAACCTTGTCATCTAACTTGATCTGATTACATGTGATAAGTTGGGGAAATGGGACTTAGGATAATTAAATTGTTATGGTGGGGAAAGATCAAGAACAAAAGGTCAACTAGAGAGGACAATACCAAATAGAGAGCTATAACAGAGCACACAGTCATGAGCTTGAGGATACTTGTTAAAAGGGTGAAAGAAGAGGCCAAAAGATCAAGATGTGGAACAATTCATCTATTTCATAATTTGACTAGGTCCAGCCCTTGCCATGGACACCTCTGGCCTACACTCCAGTACTCCTAAGGAAATTTTGGGATATCTCTTAGAAAGACCTTAAGACAAGGGAAAACTCTAGGAGATTCATTACTATGGGCCAGGGATAAAGAAATGTAAAGGAGAGAATTGGCCACATGATGCCCTCAACAAGCTGTTTCAAATGCCCAATAGTCAACTAAATCCACTGAGACTCAAACAAGAATGAGAAAGTGTGTAGTCCATGGCAATTTATGCTAAAGTCTGATGAAATGTTGACTTATAAAATTCACAGAAAAGTGAAAAATCCAATTCTATATGTGAAATAGGTTGTTAGTACATGTAGTAATTATCTCTGGGATTACTATTCCAAGGAAAGGCTGATGATATCTTTCTCTCAGTGTTTTACGGATATTGAAATATCTTTCAAGAAAAAAAGCCAAAAACTTTTCTTCTCAATCTCTTGGGTAGTTTAGTCTCTGGGGAGAGTGGATTCAGAATTAATACAATTTCTACATAGAATTAGTCCTACCAAATTCATATCAAAATGTAGCATTGCTCTTATGGACCCTTGTCTCAGTGAAAAATTAGGTGGGTCCAGACAGTCACACTTGCTCTTTAGATAATGGATAACAGACTGGTTGAATGAAGTATGATCTCAACTCCTGGACTTTGAGTGGCTCACTCTCCCAACCTTACGAAACTCACAAGTTCAGTGATTCTTCACCATCACTAAATATAAATTCTGATACAAAAATGTGAGGCCTCCTTCCACATTGTTTTAAATGGACCCCATCAGCCAGAAAGAAGTCACTTGAAGATAAGGGGTCAAATCAAGAGAGGGAAGAAAGAGGTCTAGTAGTGACTTTTGAATGCCCTGTTAGCTCTGGTGGTGGTACAGCTGAATCTAATTAAAGATGTTCTTCTTCCTCATTTGGTAAATGAATCAGAACCAGTTAATAGAAAGACTATGTGTGCTCCAAAGTCTCTCAAAGCCAATTATATTATAGGTCAGTCAATAAACTAGCATTTAGTAAATGCCTACTATATGTCAAGCATTACACTAAATGCTGAGGATACAAAGAAAGGCAAAAAACAGTCAGTGCTCATAAGGTATTCATGGTCTGGAAACAGGACCACCAGCCTCTTCCACTTGGGGAACTGCATCAATGGCATATTACCCATTTTCATAAGGACTAGGCCCATTGGCCACTTTGCTATTATATACATGATCCTAGACTGAAAGAATCTGTTGTGTACAGACAATAGATCAGTGTAGAGTATTTTAATCCTAAATCCAGAAGTTCTAAAACATAAGATATTTTCATCAATGTCGGTAAACAGACATCACTTCTGCCATAGTATACTGTATTGAGACTAACTTTTAAATGCTAATCCTCACATGTACTAGCTATATGACCTTGGTCAATTGATTTAAACTCAGTTAGCACCAATATCCTAATCTGCAAACTGGCAATCAATATCTATATTTCCTATCTCATAGAATTGTTTTGTGGCTGAAATGTGAGCTTTAAAACACTATATCAATTGTGATTATTATCGTTATTAATTCAATTCAACAGGTCTTCATTAAGTATTTACTATGTTTTAAATAATATGCCAGGTACTGGGGATAGAAAGGCAAAAACTAAAATAATGTCTGATCCAGAGGAAAGCAGTAGTACAATGTCCTCCTGGATAAGTAAATACAAACTGTATACAACATAAATACAGAGTTACATCAGGGTTAGGGATGAAACTAGTCATTGAGAAGATGCCAAAAGGTCTGATGAAGGAGGTAACACTTGAACTGAGCATTAAAGGGTATTGTGGTTATGGTTCTGATTGTGGTTATTGTTGGTATCATTGTTCTTCTCTTAGCATGCTGTAGCTCAGAAAGAAATGGCCCTAGTACAAGTTACTATACTGCAATTATTCTTTTACATTTAATGTGCTGTAGTCAACACACAGATAGACAAAAGGAAAAAATATATATTTCTTTTCCTACATGAATAAATTTTTTGGAATGTAAGCTTGTCTTGCTATTAGCATAATGAAGTAATATTGACTAGTATTTGGTTCATGGAGTCACAGAATTTGGTTGGATGCTGACTCACATATAAATAATTGATAGCATTTACAACATCCTTGATAAGCAATTATTCATTTTCTACTTTAATATCTTTAGTGGTGGGGAATTCAATAACCCTTAAATTAAGTCAATAGGTTTTGGGCAGCTTTAATTATATCCAAAAATATTTCTTCAGTTGAGTTGAAATCTTTCTCTCAGTAACTTTTAGTTTGCTTTCATTCTACATAGGAAACAAGTGAAAACTGAAACCTCCTTCTTCCTTCTCTCATTGATAAATCTTCAAGTATTCATGCTCCTGTTTATTTATTTAGAGATTATATATTTTTTTAAATTTTCATGTAGACATTTTTAAAATGTATCTCCCACTATTCCCTGTAAAATGTGTGTGCATATGTGGGTTGAAGCTTTAACAAAACAAACAAATTAGCCATGTCTAAAAGTATTTGTCTTTCTTAATTTTTGTTTATACCCTGATTCTCAGGAGATGAGTTATTTGTTAATCTTCATTCTTTTGAACTCCTAGTTTGTTTTTGCATGGATCAAAGTTTTAAAGCTTTTCGTGTTTATGTGTTTTTTTTTCCTGTAATGAAATTATCATCATATAGATTGTCCTATTTCTGCTCACTTTTCTCTGCATCGGTTGATAATGATCTTCTCATTCCTCTGAAATTATCCATTTTATCATACCTTATGGCACAATAATATTCTACTACATTTTATGCCACAATTTGTTAAACTATTTTCAAGTAGAAGTACATCCTCTTAACTTTCAGTTTTGGCCACTACAAAATGAGGTGCTCTATACATTTTTGTACGTATAGAGCCATTTGTCTTTCTTTGATTTCTTTAAGATAAAGGTCTAATAATGGCATAGTTCAGTCAAAGGGTTGATACAATTTAGCCACTTTCTGGGCAGGGACACAAATTGGTTTCCAGAATAGCAAAACAACTTACTTGTTTTCCATAATTTCTGAAACATTTGTCGTTTTCTTCTTTTGTCATCTTTGCTATTCCAGAGGGTGTGAGGTGGAATGCAAAAGTTGCCTCAATCATCATTTCTCTAAATCTTAAGTGCTAGATGACAGAGTAGATAGAAAAAAAAAAACTAGAGTCTAGAAAAGTTTATTTCTAATCCTGCATCAGACATATTAGCTTCATGACTCTGAGCAAGTCATTTGCCTTCTGCCTTCTTGAGTTACCTCGACGATAAAATGGGGATAATAATAGCGCCTAACTTTCAGAGTTGTAAGGATAAAATGAAATAATTTTGGTAGAATATTTTCCAAACCTCAAAGTATCATATAAATGCTGGGTATTATTTTTATTGTTTTTAGTAATTTAGAATATTTTCCATGTGATTATAAATAATTTGTTTTCTTGTGTTGAAAATTTCTTCTTCATATCCTGTGGCTATTTGATCTGTCAGTGAACCTCAGTCTTATCACCTTAATCAGTTCATTATATCATCTTGGATATGAGACCTTTATCAGAGGAACTTGTTGCAAAGATTTTCTTTTCATTTACCTGTTTACTTTTTAAATGTTTAACTACATTTGATTTGTTTGTGCAAAACCTTTTAAACTTCTTAAAATTCACAATTGTCCATTTTATCTTATGTGATCACCTCTTTTCCTTGTTTATTTACAAACTTTTCCCCATCCATAGATCTGAAAGGTGTTTTTTTTTTCTTTGCTCTTCTATTTATGATATGACCTTTTATATCTTTATCCATTTTTAGCTTATCTTGGTATGTGATTTGAGGTATTAGTCTACATCTAATTTCTGCAAGGCAACTATCCGGTTTTCTAAATAGTTTTTGGTCAGTAATGGATCCTTCCTCCAGTAACTGGGGCCATTTTGTTTATCAAAAACAATGTTGTTGTGTGCATTTTCTTCTGTTTATTATGTGCCTAATTTATTTCATTGATCAATCTCTCTTTGTCTATCTCTGTTTCTCTCTGTTCCTATCTCTTTTCTTTTTTTTTTGACCAGCACCAAATTATCTTTAGTGATTCTTCATTTGTAGCATACTTTGAGATTTGATTTTTGGTTATTACTCTTGAAATTCTCATCCTTTTGTCCTGACCTATGAATTTTGCAACATGCTTTTAGTTTCTAAAACATTTTGGTGGGTCTTTGATTGGTATTATACAGAATAAGTAGAATAACACTTTGGGTAGTTTTTTGGTGCCCATCTACCCATGAGCAATTTATGTTTCTCCTATGATTTAGGCCTACTTTTATTTCTACAATGGCTATTTTATCGTTAGATTTCATAATTCCTGGCTCAATCTTAGTTGATATGATTTGTATATAATACTTTATACCTTCTTTAGTTATTTCAAATGAAATTTTCTTTCTTGCTCTTTCTACTGGTTTTGTTGGTTATGTAAAGGAATGCTGATTATTTCTATGGATTTATCTTATACCCTGCAACTCTGCTGAAGTTGTTAATTATTTCACTTAATTTTAATTGATATTCTAGGCAAAAAAAGAAATTTATTCTCCCTTTGCCCATGCTTACTCTATTTCTTGTTTAATTCCTATAGTTTTAATTTCTTTTTCTTCTCTTATTCTTATAGCTAGAATTTCTAACACTATGTTAAGTATCAGTGGTGATAATGAGCATCCTTGCTTTACCAAGACCTTCAGATATTTAAAGATAGCTGTTCTGTCTTCCTAAGACTTTTATTTTCTAGAATACAATCAGGTGGTCACCTCCCTCAATAAAGATATTGTATATCTACTAAGAATTCCTAAGTTCTAACACCTTACCTTTTTGTGTTAGCACACCAGACAGATCATACATCATGCAGTATGTGAAAAAATTCAATTCCAAGTACCTTGAAAACAAAAGCGTAGTCAATTCAGTTCTTTGTGTAAAGCTTGGTACTTAGCAAGCAATTAATAAATGTTTTGTTGACTGACTAAATCTCATTAAAATATAATAAGAAAAGAAGGGTAGGATGAAAGGAGGTGGATATAAAAATGAGATAGTAAGATGCTATAAGCCAAAAGAGATGAAACTTACTGTATTCCAAAAAGATATGTCTAATTTCATTAAATTTATGAATTATTAAGTTGATAATGAATTATTTCTCCCTCACTGATCATTTTTAAAATAAATTTCACTGATCTCAGTTCTAAAGTACATTTTACTAGAGACAACTCAATTTAACTAAACAAACACACTAATATCCCAGGTCCAAATGTAAACAAGGATTATATTAGTCTTACCAAATAATATGAGAGCCCTTTATGAAAATATTAGACATGTGAGGCTTAAGTCCTTCTTTATCTAATATGCCATTCAGCAAAAGTAAGTGGAGCAGATGGAAGAAAATCTGGCCCAAGGAATCTAGTTTAAAAGACAAATCAATATGGTGATCTCTTAGGGGGAGCTAGGATCCAGGGTCAGGAGATATGAGGTGGAATCTCATTTCATATGCTTACTAAGTGACCCTGGGCCATACATTAGCATCTTAATAGCAGTTTCCTCATTTTTAAAATGGGGATGTTAGTATCAACCTTAAAAAATATGAGAATTAATAAATAATAATATAAGTAAAGTTTTTTTCTTGAATCTTAATGCAATTATTGTAATTATTATTAAAGTGAGATGGGAAGGGGATTTATGTAAATTCTATATAACAATAGAGTGACATAACTTATCAGCTTGTATCATAATAAGAGCTAATTCAGAATTTTATGCAAAGCCATGAAGAAATTGTTCAGCAAACCAACTGATTTCCCCATATCTGTATCTTGATTTGTAGAGCTTCCTTTTCCTTTGAAATATTTCTTTTCAAGGTCAACCCTTGACTACTTGAAATGGAAGTGGTATGAGAGAAAGCATGGTATACTGGAATGAATTCTGGTTATAACATCAGAAAGCATGGATTCAAAACCTAGATTTGGTTTATATGGCCTTACAGAATGTAACTTTCCTGGGCCTCTGTCTTTTCATACTTAAAATGATAAGGTTAACTCACATGATTTCTAAGGTGTATGCCAGATCAAGATAGTGTTATCTATATAGATTTGTCAAGATGTCTCAATAATGCAAAACATGTGGGTTAATACACAGTAAAAAGAAGTCTACTCTCATGTTCCAATTCTTGGTGGAGTAGAAGAGTGTGCTTCATGGATGAAGGAAGATCAGAAACCAAATGGCATAACAAAATATGTAAAAAGAACACCAAGGAATGTAGTTTTTAGCCTTGCTGACCAGGATTTCTTTAGTACTTTGTTACCTACTGCTTGTTGATATGTAGCCAGAGTTTGCACATTTTCCATATTTGTAATCTGTTAGGCTTTTATTTACCTTTGATCCATACAAAACCCAATGGCAAAGAGGAATGGTAAAACATAACAACTTGAATCTCCCTAAAAATTGCATTTAAACCTAATTAGGAGCAGGGAATTCACACCACCTCCTTATATCTATCTCCGTATTCACTTTTGTTTCAGTCCATCATCCATTTTCAGCTTATCCTTCAGTCAGGGAATAAAGATGAAACCAAAGTTTGCAATTTTTTTTGTTTGATTTTGCCCATAGTTTCTCCAGCCCTTTGCCCTTGCTCCAAAACTACAGTTAATCAGTCTACATTTGTCATTGACTTCCCTGGAAATACCATGCTTCCTCTGAGCCTACTAAACAACTCTGTCGCTATCTCTAACCTTCAATTCAATTTGATCCTTTTCTGAAATTTTCTCTCTAATTGGATTACAATATTTCCCAAATGACACTAGGATCTGGTTTAAAGATAGAATCTCCATCTCATACATAAGATCATAGGTCTTCTAGAGTCTTCTTTCTTTATTAAATGACCAAAATCATAATTTTAGAAAATGTGTCAAACTTTAAATGAATATTGTATAGTATACAGAATACAATTATTGCACATTTTAGTCTTGAAAAAATGTCTGCTTTCAATGTGGTATGTATTCTCTTCACTCACAAAGGTCACAAGTCCTCAGCACTTTAGTTTCATGAGTAGTAGCATTAAAAACTTCATGAAAAGATAGCCAGTCTTTCAGTGACAAATGTTCAGATCTTGAGTAACAGTACAAAACTATGACCATGCTTGAAGGCTTTCCAGTTTACTAGATTATGCCAGGTAAACCCCAGTTATGGCTACTTTTTTTGGAACATATTAAATCCCTTTTTAAATAGCCTCTACAATTGATTTCTTGTTATTCATAAATGTCATAACAATTGAAGATATTCTTTATGAAGTGTATTGTTAATTCATTACAACAAGCTTATATTTTCATAAAATACTTTTTGTTGGTGGATTCGTATCATTGAAATGAAAGTCCACTTCATACTTTTCATGAAGGGAAAGGTAACCTGGTCACATCAGAACTCTGTCATCTATTTGATCTAGTTGTCCCAGAAAACATAGACATTCATTTTCGAATGGTAGACAAAATCTCATGACTCATTCCTCCTGGTATCTAAGGGTAATCAATGGAGGTCTGTATAACCATATACAATTGTTGGTGATGTGGGGGCTGGCCTTGTGATTTTACTGATGTAAACTCCAAGTGAAGAAACTCCATTTACCAAAGCAAACTGATAACTTTTTTTCAACATATAACACTGGAATGATGCTGTGACACTACAAATTTAATCAACCTTCAGAGAGTCACAAAACCAATATGTATCAGAGGCAAGGATGACAATTTATTCATTATCTCTTAGCTATCACTTATTGATTACTCAGAAGTACTGGAGAGTTATCAAAGTAATCTCTTCATAAAGACACATTTACAAATGATCTGACCTAAATTTTTTCAAGTTTTCAAAGAGCAATAGAATCATTTCTAATTAGCTGTAAGCAAAGAATTAAATGAGTTGGTGAGGGAGAAGAAAAAATGCAATAACAGCATTTAAGCTATATCTATATAATATGATGCTAAATCTGGATGAAAAATTACCATATGGGGTAATCATCCAGATGTTTTGTTTACATAACATGAAGCATCAATATAATTAAAAATGCTAGGCTAAAACAGAAATAGTCAATCATTTGGACAATGTCTACATACAATATCTAACATCCTTTTACACCCATCCATAAGGAAGAAATGGTGCAATGAATCATAGACATGTCTATTTGCACTCTAGGTAGTCTATAGCTAATTTCATAAGAGAACATAAATCGAAGGAAAATTTGAACATTTTCATGCTAAAGCCATTCAAATGGGAATTTTTATACGAGAGAATTACACACATTTATTAAGTAATAATAACATACATTTTACTTGCCTATTACAAGTAAATTATTGAACTAATTTGAATGCAGAACTAAGTAAATATTAATGAAAGGGACTTTCTTGGTAGAGGGACATTTGAGCAGCTTAATTTTATTAAAATAGATTTATTTTGTTTATAAATGTCAGCTAATAGGAAAGAGAACCAATTTTGTAAGGAGTGGTTGGACCACTCCTTACAAATGGCGTTTAACACAATCACAGAAAAGCCTTTCTGTGGTCTAAATTCATGTATAACAAAAAAATAGGGGAAGTTATAAATTCCTCAAAGTTGGGATACACACACACACACACACACACACACATATATATATACACACACAAACATATATATACACATACATACACATATACATACACACACATATATATACACATATATACACACACATGTGTGTATAACCTCACTTGAATAATTACACCAAAGATAGTACTGAATGCATATTTACTGACTCCCTAATTCCAAACAAAAAAAGGTCCCAACTCCTCAGCTAAGTGAGAAAACTGTAAGATCATAGATTTAGAGATGGAAGTGTTCTTAAAGTCATCAAGACCAACCTCCTTCATTTCATAATGTGATAAGTATTAAACTTAAATATAAGCTCAGTGTTCTGAAATCATATTTGGACATTGTAGTGATCAGAGCTCTTAAGTCTTCCAAAGTTGTCTGTTCTTTACAATGTTGTCATCCATGCATAAACTGTTCTCCTTACTCTTTTTACTTTACACTGAATCAATTAATTTGAGTCTTTCAAGATTTCTCTGAAACTTTCTATTTCATCATTTCTTATGGAACAATAATATTGCAATATATCAATATATTATAACTTGTTCAGCTATTGAAGAGTGGATACTATTGGGGAATAGATGGGTATCCTAAACTTTCCATTTAATAGACAGTTATTATACAATCTTTGTGTACTCACTTACAGTATGAAATAAAGATAATTCTTAAAAGATATGAAAATTAGACACATCATCAAGAACTGAAATGTCTAAACTGCAATACCTCTCTAAGATCCAAAAATCAGTGAAGATTCCAAATTGTGTACTACTTAATTGTGGAAGTCTTTCCATTTGCCTTGATTGCAGCCATTCTGTGAGCTCTTATTGCCCTGGAAACTTTTTATCTCCTAAAATTGACATGGCATTGTGGCTCCTTTCCATACCAGCCACTTGGTTAAATATAAGATTTTCATGGATCCCTACATTTGAAATGAATGTTTTGTCTCTGTTAACAATAAAACAATGATCAATTGTTATACTTCGATTACTGGAATGAATTTTGTGCTTCTGTAACAACCATTGAAATTAAAATCATTCATGAAAGGCTGGAAAATCCAAACTAACTAGTGATGTACTTTGCAAGATAAAATTTGGTGATGTGTATACAGATCATTTGAGACTGCTCTGCTTAATGACTGCATATTTCCAATATTTAGAGGTGGAAACACTAGGTAAAATGTCAATGAATTCATCAATAATTATTTATTGAACACCAATTATGTGCCATATACTGAGCTAGGAGCTGGAGACACAGGTATGAAGAATAATTTAATCCCTACTTAAAATCAATTTATATTCTGGTGGCAAGTATTGGGAGGGCATTATCATTTGCATATATTAGATATATACAGAATAAAAATAAAATTAATAAGGAAATATATAACAATTACTTAAATAAAAATAGTTTGGGAGTGAAGACAGTAGCAGTTGCAAGGATTGGGATATACTCCTGTACTTTGGTGGTAGTTTAACATTTCTTAGCAGATAGGAAAACGGATGAATATTTTTGGTTTTGATTTTTCATGTACATGTATAGCTTTTTCTCTTGTTTTTATTTGGTTGGTGGACAGGACACAATTGCTTAGCACAATAATGAATAATAAAAATATAACTTAGAAGGACCTTGGGAGGCAGTGTGACACGATGGAAATGATTATAAATTTGCATTCAGAGGACCCGTGTTCACCTCTCAGCTCCGTCACTTACTACTTTAGTCACCTCGGGCAAATTGCTTAACCTCTTTGTGGCTTAATTTTCTCTCCTGAAAATGAGGGTAGGGTGGGATTGGAACAGATGGGCTCTAATATCCCTTTCAAGTATCAATGTATGATTCAATACCTTGATTTGAAAAAGCCAAGGAATAATTCTTTCTGACTTTGATGAGACAAAAACTTTGGATTCCCAGTGAATTGACCTCTTTGAAAAGAATTTTCATTAGTGTAAGCCCTTTGAAGGCAGAGAGGGTGGCTTTAAATTCCCATTACCTAGAAAAGTGCTTTGCATATAGAAGTTCTTTTGGGGGAAAAAATTGAACTGTGCAATTGAAGGAAAGGGAAAGAAAAAACAAATAATGACTATTATATCGATCCAAGAGAGTTCTTTTGAATCCCTGAGCTGGAAGGTAAAAGGGAAGAGCTGACTGGCCTTAAAAGTGGGAAAGGATAATTTTGTCTGGCAGATAAAATAGTAATAACAATAGCAATTATAATAACTACTACTACAACTGCTACTACTACTACTACTACTAATAATAATAATAATAATAACAATAATAAATGAAGTCATTCTTTATTTCGAAACAAGTAGAAGTAGGGATTTATTTAAAATCTTCCAGAGCTTAAAGATTCAGGGCAAGGACCTTGAGCATAGCACATATTAGTAAACTTGAGATCCATCTTGCAGTGCTTTGCATCTTTGATTTTAGATCACATATCCTTAAGATGGTATCTATGGATAGATTTTTAAGCACCGATTCATGAACTTGAAAGGGAAAAAATACATCATTATTTTCACTAAGCCATAACTGAAATTTATCATATGCTTCAATTATTAAAAATAAATGCCTGTTCTGAGAAAGGCTCCATAGGGTTTAGCAGACTGCCAAAAAATGACACACATAAAAAAATAAGAAAATTAATTTTAGATGCATATGTGATTTCTTTCTAGTAGGAAAATAAATATTTGTAATAGTACAGGATTTACTGCATTCCTTTCCCCACCCCTATTTTCTCATATGGTTTAAGGTAGTTCTTTTCCTATAAGCCAAAAAAAGCTGTCCTGAGAATCGATTATCTCAAAGCCTAACTGTTGACAAGCATCCTGGTTTTCTGAGGTCATTTTGGTATGGCTTTTTAGTCAGTTAAGAATATCAAAAGGCCCACCTACATAGAGTTGGAGCCCTTCAGACAGCAGAGATCTCCCAGGCCATACAAGTCATCACACTTTACCTTGTTAACCAGACAGGTTTCTTTATAAAGCCATGGCAGGTTTGAGAGTTGAGTTCATCAACCAGATGAACCATTTCTGCTTGTTAATGTCCTTTCTACCCTTTGGCTAAGTAAACCTCCTTTTATTAACTGCTGAATGACCAATGAGTGCCTTCATTCATTCCAGCATTAGTCCTAAACTAAAAGGAGATGACCTAAATTATGATCATCCATCTTCTGCATTTCTTCCCATTCTGTATAATTCTTTTTTTGACTGTACCACAATTTATTCAGTCATTTGCAGTGGTGTTCTGAAGCTCAAAAGAAATAATGGATGTAAACCATTTTGCAAAGCACAAAAAGCAGTATATAACACCAGGTAGGAAGAAAAAGAGGAGGAGGAGTAAACTAGTAGCAGGAGTAGTAGTAGGAGTAGCAAGAGAAAGAGTAGTAGCAGTAGCAGCAACAGCAGCAGGAGCGACAGCAAGAGCAGCAGCAATAGTAATTGTTAGGCCTCCAGTCCAGTGATGATGATTATATTCCTTGAGACATCTTCTACACTTCCATTGAGTTTAAACAATGTTTATAGGGAAATACAGGGGTATATTGGTAAAGGCTTAACAGCACAGCTCTCCAAAAGGAAAATATACATTCATTTGTATGTATGTGTGTGTGTGTATGTGTATATATACGTATATATATATATATATATATGTGTGTGTGTGTGTGTGTGTGTTAGTATGTGTGTGTGTTAGTGTGTGTGTATGTATGCATTTATCTTCACTTTTAATTTAATTTCCATTATTAACAGTTTCTTAACTCTAAAGCGTAAAAAAAAAATAAAATTCTTATTTGTAGCTCTTGCTGATTTCTTAGGTATACACAATGAAAATTTGACAATGAGCTCTCACAAGTCAATCATAGCCCTTCCTCCTCAGTTTTTTTTTTGTTTTTATGTTTTATTAAATAACCAAGTTCTTTAAATTTATTTTTAGTTTTCAACATTCAACAAATTTTCTCCCCATCTCAACTCTCCTTCCCACCCCAAGGTGGTGTGCATTCTGATTGCCCCTTTCCCCAATCTGTCCTCTCTTCTATCTCCCCCTTCCTCCCCCCAATTCCCTTTTCTCTTACTTTCTTGTATGGCAAGATGGAATTCTAAACCCCATTGCCTATATATCTTATTGCCCAGTCGCATGTCGAAAAAAGTTTGTGTTTTTTTTACATTTGTTTTTAGAACTTTGAGGTCCAAATTCTCTCCCTTCTTTCTTCCTCACCCACTCTTTTTGTTAAGACAAGAAATTCAATATAGGTTATACATATATCATTATCTACAACACTTCCATAACAGTCATGTTGTGAAAGACTAACTATATTTCCCTCTAGCCTATCCTGTCCCTCTTTATTTGATTTTCCCCTTTGACCCTGTGCCTTTTCAAATGTGTTTGCTTTGACTACCTCCTCCCCCAATCTGCCTTCCCTTCTATCATCCCTTCCTTATCGTCTTCCCCCCTATTTTCCTGTAGGGTAAGATGCCCAATTGAGTGTGTATGTTTGTCTCTCCTTAACCCGATGAGAGTAAGATTCACTCTTTCCATATCACCTACCCCCTCTTACCTTCCATACAACAGCTTTTTCTTGAAATTTTTATGTAAGATAATTTACCCCATTCCATCTGTCCCTTTCTTCTTCTCCTAATACATTACTCTCTCACCACTTAATTTTTTTAGATATTGTCCTTTCATATTCAACTCGTTCTGTGCCCTCCGTCTATATGGATGTATATTCCCTTCAACTACCTTAATATTGAGAAAGGTCCCGTGAGTTACAAATATCTTCTTTTCATGTAGGAATGTAAACAAAACAGCTAGACTTTAGTAAGTACCTCATGATTTCTCCTTCCTGTTTACCTTTTCATGCTTTTCTTGATTCTTATGTTTGAAAGTCAAATTTTCTATTCAGCTCTGGTCTTTTAATCAAGAATGTTTGAAATCATCTGTTTCATTAAAAGTCCATATTTTGCCCTGAAATATTATATTAAATTTTGCTGTGTAGTTGATTCTTTGTTTTAATCCTAGCTCCTTTGACCTCTGGAATATTCCAAGCCCTCCGACCCCTTAGCGGAGAACCTGCTAGATCTTGTGTTATCCTGATTGTGTTTACACAATACTCAAATTGTCTCTTTCAGGCTGCTTGAAATATTTTCTTCTTGAGCTGGGAACTCTGGAATTTGGCTACAATATTCCTAGGAGTTTACTTTTGGGATCTTTTTCAAGAGGTTTTCAGTGGATTGTTTCAATTTCTATTTTACCCTCGGGTTCTAAAATATCAGGGAAGTTTTCCTTGATCATTTCTTGAAGGATGATCTCTAGGCTCTTTTTTGGTCATGGCTTTCAGGTAGTCCAATAATTTTAAAATTATCTTTCCTGGATCTATGCTTTAGGTGAGTGGCTTTCCCAATGAGATATTTCACATTGTCTTCTGTATTTTTTCACTCTTTTGCTTCTATTTCATAATTTTTTGATTTCCTATAAAGCTTCCACTTGCTCCATTCTAATTTTTAAGATAATATTTTCTTCAGTGGTCTTTTGGACCTCCTTTTCCATTTGGCGAATTCTGCCTTTTAAGGCATTCTTCCCCTCATTGGTTTTCTGGACCTCTTTTGTGGACCTCTTTTGCCATTTTGTCTACTCTACTTTTTTAAGGTGTTATTTTCTTCAGTTTTTTTTGGGGGGGGGTCTCCTTTAGCAAGCTGTTGACTCACTTTTTCTTTATTTTCTTTCATTACTCTCATTTCTCTTCCCAACTTTTCCTCTACTTCTCTTACTTGATTTTCAAAATCCTTTTTGATCTCTTCCATGGCCTGGGAACAATTCACATTTTTTCTTGGAGGCTTTTCATGTAAGATCTTTGACATCTTTTTTTTTTAATTAAAAGGGAAACAGATGATATGTCTCTCACAACAATGGATAGGAGATGTATCCTTAACCAAACAAAGAATAAGTGCAAATATAAAAGATTAAATAAATTATTTTGATTTTGTGAAACCAGAAATATTTTACACAAACACAATTAATGCACCTGGGATAAGAAGGGAAACAGACAAATGAGAGAGAAAAACAATTTGTATCAAATTTTTGATAGCCAAAATATGTGTGTAGGTATGTATATATACATACATCATTTAACTACATGTATGTATATGTATATGTAGTCAAATTATATACACACACACATACAGGTGTGTAAATAGCATTTTCATAATAGAGGAATGGTCATCTAATATAAACAGTTCTCAGAAGAATTACAAATTATTAAAAACCATATGAAAGAAAGCTCCAAATCACTGATAAGAGGAATTTAAATCAAAACAATTGTGAGGTTTTGTCTCACATTCTGAAAGTCATCAATAATGACAAAAGATTAAAGTTGTCTGTGTTAGAAGATTTTGAAGAAGAAAAACACAATAGTACATTATTGGTAGAGCTTTGAATTAATAAAAATATTTTGAAAAGTACCTAAAAATAGTGAAACAAATATCCATAGTCTTTGACACAGGTATTCTATTACTAGGTTATACCCCAAGGAGACCATGGATAAGAACAAAATCCGCAAATACTCTGAAATATTTATAGCACCCCTTTTTTGTTATAGCAAATATTTGGAAACAAAGTAGATGCTTATTGATTGGGGGATAGCTAGATAAATTGTGGTACATAAATGTAACTAAATATTACTGTTCCATAGTAAATGAAAAATGTGATGAATACAGAGACAAACAGAAAAATCTACATGAACTGATTCAGACTTAACTAAGTGGAAACAAGAAAATAGTATAAGTAACTACAATAAGGTAAATGGAAGGAATGACTAATTTAAAAATCAAAAATAGGTTTTTTAATGTTATAAAAAAACAGACATTGCTAAAAAAAATAAGACACTCCCAGTCCCACACCTTTGCAGAAGTGAGAGTTCAATATGGCTCTCAATTCCTCAGTTTTTCTATATGTTTATCACTTATATTTGTTTCCTCCTCTTTTTTTCTTATTTCTTGTTATGTCTTTTAAAAAATAAGTCACATTGGAAGCTTTCTAGGAAGGGGGCATTTGAGTGAGATGCTGGGGGGGGGGGGAATTATGGTGCTTAAGCAAACAAAGACTATTAAAAAAGTTTCATAGTCTTTTAAACCACAGATTCAATGTCTGTCTGTATTTGTCTCTCCATTTATTTTTTTATCTCTTCATATGAACATGCATAATACTCACAAGCATACTCTATTCTACTACTACTCTTACCTTTGAGTGTGTATGTGTGTGTGTGTGTGTGTGTGTGTGTGTGTGTAAAGAGAAAGACAGAGAGAGAGAGAGAGAGAGAGAGAGAGAGAGAGAGAGAGGAAAAACAGAATGAAATACAAAAAGATAGTGGATGTATGATTTCATAGCAAAGAGGAGTGAGAGTGAAGGCAGAGAAAGTGGGAGAGATAAGAGGGAGAAAACAGCCTAACAAAAATCTTCACATTGGGCATTGATTACTCAAACTGTTTTAATTGTACAAAAGGAAAAAAAAATAGTATGCAAGGAAATAGAGAAATCTTGTTACTACCTTGTTAATATATGTATGTGTACATGCACATACAGAGAGAACATATGTATGTGTACATGCTTATAATATGTAACATTTATATGATTGATTTCCCAGCATGCAATGATATTGGCAGGATCTCTTTTCATATCAGCTTCCATACACTAATCCATTGTTCTGTGCATTTGCTTGAATGCAATATGAGCATATTTTAAGATATCATAGATATAGAACTGAAACAGCATTACAGGGTATCCATTCTAATTTCTTCATTATAGAGATAATTACACTAAGGCTCAAAGAAGAAAATGTAGTTTCCCATGGCCATAGAGTAGTAATGGCCACAACTCATATTGGAACTCATGCCCTTGGGCTACAAAGTCATCATGCTTTCCTTTGCACCACACTGCCTTTCAAATGGAATCTGCAGAACTAATGTGAAGAGTTGTGTCCCCTATCCCACTCCTTTCTCTCACTGCTTAGTGTGTCAGTCTTTCATTTCATATAAAAATTGGATTCCTTCCTGGTAAATATGCTGAAAAAAATAATATGCAATATGCAAACAGAAAGCAAGACCTTTGGAGTTTGTAAAGAGTGTTCACTATTTACACACATATGGATTATTTATTCAGTCCATGGCTGGACTGTAATATTTATCTGTGTGTGCTTGCCAGGTAGTTCCTTCTCATTATCATTGACATGTGGTTGGCTGAATCCTAAAGAATAAGCTTCTGTCGAGCATTTGACGACTCTTAATTGTTTCTGTATATACACTTATGTGTATGTATTTTTTTTAAAATTACCTGCTCAATGCATTGCATTTAAAAGTACATATAAATGAAAGAATGTAAAGTAGCCTGCAATTTAAAAAACATGTTTGAAGAGAGAGACTATATACATCCACCATGTTATCACAAAGCCCAAATCTGTGATAGACTTACAGCATCAAGGAAAGGCTGTTACTTCATTAAAAAAGGAATTATTCAATTGAAGTCAGAATATGAACTACAAGATCATCTTTGTTTTGGGTTTTATTTCTGATTTTGTTATTTGTAATGGCCTAAAAGCCTTTGGTTCCATATTTAATATGCCTTTTTTTAAGGTCACAAATATATAGGCAACAAATATTGATTGAGCAGGTCTAGCTGGATCCCTTTGAATAATATTTAATTGTTTTCTTTAAATTTTAATTTATTATGTATATTATTCTGTATATTTCTGTATATATTATTCTTAATATATTCTGTAAATTTATTCTGTATATATTTTGTTTTCATATCACCTACATTTTTGCTTCCATCACTCTTCCTTCCCCTACACACAAAGCCAATGCTTGCAACATTTTCTTTAAGGGGAAGAAAGTTTAAAAAAAAACAATTTCAGTAAAAGTGATCTATATATGTGTAGATGTGTGTGTGTGTGTGTGTGCACGTGTGTGTGTGTGTGTGTGTGCACGTGTGTGCAGCTAGATGGCACAGTGGATTCAATACTGGTTTTGGAATTAGGAAGACTCATCTTCATGAGTTTAATATAGCCTCAGACACTTAATAGTGATGTGACCCTAGGTAAGTAACTTAACCCTATTTGCTTTAGTTTCCTCATCTATAAAATGAGCTACAGAAGTAAATGACAAATCACTCCAGTATCTATGACAGAATGGGTACACAAAGACTCAGACATGAATGAAATCAAGTGAAATGATTGAAAACTCTCTCTCTGTCTCTCTCTCTCTCTCTCTCTCTCTCTCTCTCTCTCTCTCTCTCTCTCTCTCTCTCCACATACCTACACAAATGTATATAGATATACATTGTATGTCTATGAATGTATATATATATTTACATACCTACATAAACACGTATGTATATGTGTATATCAGTGCTGTATATGTACACAACTTGGATGGAAGAGTTAATAGAGTACCCGGCCTGAAGTCAGTAAAAGTCAACTTCCTGAGTCACCAAGGGCAAGTCATTTAACCTTGTTTACCTCAGTTCTTCATTTGTAAAATGAACTGGAGAATGAAATGCCACACCACATTATCTTTGCCATGAAAACCACAAGTGACATCACAAAGAGTTGGACCTGACTGAAACAACAGAACAACAACAAAATATATAGCTTGATGTTATGTGCTCATGTAGACCTCCATTTCTGTAAGGGACCAGAAGGGTAGTACTTTTATTTGAGTAATGCTTTATGATTTTGCTATAGATTCTTAGTTTTGAGAGAAAAGACACCAAATTTAGAATTCTGTTTCCAGGACTGCTTGTAATGGCAAGCAAATTAGCACTTTTTGCTGTTTTTTTTCTCTTTTGGAGTGCTTCTCAGAACTAAGGCAATCAAGTACCTTTGATTGAGTCTTGCCTTTGTTTGAATCAAGAGTCTTTGATTGAATCAAGAATTATTGATTGGAAACAGTATATATATATATATATATATATATATATATATATATATATATATATATATATATATATATACACACACACTCTGAGGTTAGCCATTAAGCTCAGAGACACAGAGACTGTGAGAACCAGAAGGGCTGAGAGAGAGACAGAGAAAGAAAGAACTGGAAGGGCTCAAAGAACTGCAAGAGGTCTCAGAACTGAAAGCTCTCAGAACAGCAGGAGAAGAGGATGCAGGCAAGCAGACAGCTAGGGTTTCTGAGTGAGTGGTTATGGGAAGGCCCAGGCAGAGGGGAAGTTTATGGGATGGCTTGGCTCCTTGCTGCAATATTGTATTTTAATTTCCTTACTGTTATATTGAAATGGACTTACTGGTTTTGGGATACAATTGTTGCTATGTTGAAATGGAATTATTGGTTTGGGGATTTGATCCTCTGGTATCTGAATAAATGTTGTATTTCTTCTGCCTTCTATATTGAGAGTATCTTATACTCTGTGATTCCTAACTATATAGGCATACTCATGGTCACCATCGATATTGTGAATTTTGCCTTACTGATACCCTGCTAAAGACACAAGGAATAACTTAATGCTAGGTTTACCACTACTCTTGAATTTCCGTTCATTAGGTATACTTAGAAAATCCTAGAGAATCAAATAAAAAATACAAGAAATAATTTAAAATGTTAGGAAAGTTGCAGGATATAAAATGAACCCACATAAATCATCAGCATTTCTAAATATTATCAACAACTCCCTGGAGCAAAAAGTTAGAAAGAAAAATTCCATTTAAAATAACTTTGGACAACATAAAATATTTGAGAGTCTATCTGTCAAAACAAACCCAAGAACTATAGGAATACAATTATAAATCACTTTTCACACAAATAATAACAGATCTAAATATTTGGAAAAACAGCAATTCATCATAGTTAAGCCAAGCCAAAAAAATAAAAGCGGCAATTCAGTCTAAATTAATTTACTCATGTAGTGCATTACCAATCAAACTACCAAAAATTATTTTACAGAGCTATAAAAAATAATAAGAAAATTAATCTGGAAGAACACAAGGTCAAGAATATCAAATGAATTAATGTGAAAAGAAATGCAAAGTAAGGTGACCTAGCTGTACCAGATGTAAAACTGTCTTATAAAGCAGCAATCATCAAAACTATTTAGTACTGGCTAAGAAATACCATGATGGACCAGCGGAATAATTTAGGTACACAAGACAAGTAAGTCAATGACTGTAGTAATTTACTGTTAGATAAACCCAAAGACTCCATTGTCTGGGATAAGAACTCGCTATTTGACAAAAACTTCAGGGAGAAGTAGAAGATGCTATGGCAAAAACTAGGAATAGGCCAACATCTTATACCACATACCAAGATAAAATCAAAATGGGTACATGATTTAGACTTAATGAGTATACCATAAGCAAATTCAGAGAACAATGAACCTGTCAGATCTTTGGTGAAGAGAAGAGTTTATGGTCAAACAAGAGATAGAGAACATTATGAAGTGCAATATGGACAATTTTGATTACATTAAATTAAAAAATTGTACAAATAAAGGCACTAGAACCAAGATTAGAAGGAAAGCAGAAAGGTGAGAAACATTTTTTTATAGCTAGCTTTTCTGATAAAGGTTTCATTTCTAAAATATATAGAAAACTGAGTCAAATTTATAAGAATGCAAGTCATTCCTCAATTGATAAATGATCAAAGGATATGAACAGGCAGATTTCTGAGGAAGAAATTAAAACTCTCCAGAGTCATAAGAAAAAAATGCTCTAAATCACTATTGATTAGAGAAATGCAAATCAAAACAACTCTAAGGAACCACATCATATCTATCAGACTGGCTAATAAGACAAAAAATAAAAATGATTAATGTTGGAGAAAATGTGGGAAAATTGAAACAGTAATGCATTGTTGGTGGAGTTGTGAACTGATGCAACCATTCTGGAGAGAAATTTGGAACTATGCTCACAAAGCTAAAAACCATGCATACCCTTTGATCCAGCAATACCACTATTAGGTCTGTATCCGAAAGAGATCTTAAAAAAGGAAAAGGACCCAAAAATATTTAAAGAACTTTTTTGTGGTGGCCAAGAACTAAAATTGAGGGGATGCCCAGCAAATGGGGAATGGCTAAACAAGTTGTGATATGTGAATGGAATGGAATACTATTGTACTATAAGAAATGATGAGCAGGCAGACTTTGGGAAAACCTGTAAAGATTTATGCTGAGTGAAGTGAGCAGAACCAGAAGAACATTGTACAAAGTAACAGCCACAGTATGTGACGACTGATTCTCAGCAATGCAAGGACCTAAAACAAGTCCAAAGGACTCATGATGTAAAATGTCATCCATATTCAGAGAAAGAACTATGGAGTCAGAATGCAGAGTGAATAAGACTATTTTCTTTTTTGTTTTTCTTTTTCTTTTTCATGGTTTCTCCCATGTGTTATTATTCTTCTATACAACATGACTGATAAGAAAATGTGTTTAATAGGAATGTATGTGTAGAATTCACTTCAGATTGCGTGACATCTTTGGGAGGGTGGGGGAATTGAAAACTTGAAAACTACAATTTCATAAATTAATTTAAAAAAAATTAAATAAATGATGAGCAGGCAGATTTCAGAAAAACCTGAAACAACTTATATGAACTCATTTGAACGAAGTGAGGAGAACCTGGAGAACATTATACCTAGTAACAGTAACATTGTGTGATGATCAACTTTTGATAGACTTAGATCTTCTCAGGAATATAATGATCTTAGACAATTCCAAAAGCCTCCTGATGGAAAATGCTATCCACATCCAGAGAAATAACTATGGAGAGTCTGAATGCATATTGAAGCATACTATTTTCTCTTTTTTTTTCTTTCTTGTGGTTTTTCCCTTTTGTTCTGATTCTTCTTTCACCATATGATTAATGTGGAAATATCTTTAATATAATTATACATGTATAACCTGTATCAAACTGCTTTCCACCTTGGGGAGGGGAGGGGGGAAGAGGGGAAGGGAGAAAAAAATGGAATGCAAAATCTTATAAAAGTGTATGTTAGAAACTAATTTTACATATACTTGAAAAAAGAATAAAACATCATTAAATGGGAAAAAGTAAAAATAAAATGAAAAGTATTTTCTTCTCTGGAGATGAAGCTTCATGAGCCATAGCTTTAGTGTTCTCTGTCCTGCCAACTTTTCTTGAGGGACAGGATAGTTGAAGGAATGTCAGGGTCCTAAAATTTAATCCAAAGTATTTAAAGGGCTAGAACATATTATTGAGTTGCTATGGGGAGGGAGAAAATTTCATGGAGAGACTAGGCATCATGATCATTGAGAATCTCTGAGATGGACAGAAAGATCCCAATTAGTGCTAATGAGTTCCATTAAGTAATCATGTTATCTGAATTCGCACTGAATATTTCATTGAGTTCAAATCAATTATCATATTTTATGGTTATAACTTTGAATCATTTGAATTCAAATACATACAATTACATCACAGAATGCATTATTCATACTATACAGGATATAGATAAATATTTTCTAGCTCTGTATATCTTATATACATTTCTCTCTATGGTGCATTTGCGTTTTTGAAGAAATGGAAGACAGATACTAAAAAATGAAAACTTCCCTTGATCCTCCTAATGATAGGAGAATATGGGCTAGGTGTTCTGGGGGCAATAAGATCCACAATATTGTCCTCTCCTGTCTAGGGAACTCATCATAATGCCTTGGTCATAGATTCAGATGAGAAGTATGGCCTACTTTACCAATATAAGGGGAACTAATAGAAATGATATATAGACAAAGCACAGAATGATTTATGGAGAAATAGTACTAAACCAACACTCAAGGGCTAAAATCTCTTGCCACACAGAATAGCTCTAATAGCCAATTCCTTTCCCTTCACAGAATCATAAGGGTGCATTTTTAAAATTGGAAGGAAACTTAAAGGTTATTCTCAGGGCCTAGTTTTGGCCTTAGCTGTTCTTTTGTCTGGTGTCTTGCTATAGCCTCCTAAATTGTATCTTTTAATCTAGCTTCTATCCCTACCAATTCACCCCTTATGTTACTATGAAGTCAATATTGAGAATGTATAGTTTTCACTGGCTCAAAAATGTTTTGTGGTTCCCTCTACTTGCCAAATTACCTCCAAACTCTTTAGTTCTACAATCTGCCTCCCACCAACTTTGTCAGTAGGAGGCAGTCTAGGTAATAGCCAAAGTGGTTTAACTATCAAGCTATGTATACATCATCTACTTCCCACTTCTACAGCTTTGCCCATTCTATGGCACTTCTTTCCAATGACTAACTGCTACCTCCACATGTTAAAATTCTTCCTATCCTTGAAGATTCTTTTTGCATGTCACCTCCTATATGAAAGGTTTCTTGTTTTCCTCATTTTTTTCCTCAAATTATCTTTATGTTTCTCCTGTATCTATACATTTATCCTATTCATATTTGTATTATATTTATTCCTAAATAGGTCACCTCTCCCATGCAACTGTAAGCCAATTTAGGGTAGAGACAATGTCTTGTCTATATTAAATATTTTTCACCACTTAGCATCTCACACAGTAAGTATTTAATAAATGTTTTCCATATAGAACTGAATAGAGCAAAATAACCAATTTGTGAAAATGTTTAACTCATATTATATTATTTAAAATTATACTTTGTACTCTACTTGTAAGCCAATGTCTTTTAATTACATGGAGAAGAAAGAACTTAAGTCTTCCCTTAAGGTAAGAACCAAAACCTATTAAAGGTTTAATTATTTAAAGATATATTTATTAAAATATGTATATTTTAAAAGTTCATTATTCTGTGATATTACAACTATTTTTTTCTAAATCCCAAGGATCAAATGCATAGGTACAACAATGTTCCCAGAGAAAATAGATACATGTATCAACACCACAGTCATTCAAAGAAATTAATAGACTGATCTGTAATGCATACCGCATTACTAAAGTATGTATCACAACTATGGCCTTTTGGCTGACTTATTTCCCTCATGGTCAATTAGCAATTCATTTTCTAAATGGGAAGTGAGACTAAATCTTACACTGATATTAGTAGCACCCACTTTGGGCTAACTATCCCAACTCTCGCTTATACTTGCAGGTGAATTTTCTAGTGGGAAGATGACTATTCCCTCCAGGGAATCTAGGAGTAAGCAACAATAGCTGAGGTTTCTATTTCTGTAGTGCTTAAGCTTCCATCTAGGGTGTCTTTCATTACTAATTAACCATTAGAATTTAGCTTTTAAAAATAAATTTACTAGAAATAAATTTGCAAGAATAGTAGTTTAAAAGTATTACCTACAAACTGGTGGCACACCAGCTATAGAGAGAACAGGCTTAATATTAAACTTTAATGTTCCTGAGGACAAAGGTATCATAGGAAAAAACCCCTAACACATGATCCAAGAAGTATTCTTTTTTTCCTGTTCATGGTCCACCTGAGGGTCTTCTTAGATGGTGCTTTCTGTTGGGCTCTAAGTATTAATTTCTTTCTGTAGTACATAGCTGGCCCTTCTGTCTTGAATGGTTCCATCCTCAGGAGCTTCATTATTCCTCAGATAGTTGGTTTTGCACAACTTTCTTTTGGTACTCCCTCTGTTAGCAGATGGAAACACTCTTTTAGCTACTGCTACTGATGACTCCAGTTCCCAAAGGAATCTCTGAAGGCTGTAAAATGTCTACCAAATTCAAAAGGTCACAAATTTGGGGGTTCACATCTCTAAATACTTGTTCATCTAAGATCAAGGAAGAATAAAAATGAAAGAAGCATAGATGCCATGTATTCTACATGTTATGGTCAAATGAAGGATGTGACTTGCTGCTGCTCTCTAGTATAATTCCCTACAGCTCTTGCCTCACCCCTTAGAAGGAAAATAACAAAGTGAGACATCATCTGATTGTCCTTTTTCTGTAAGAACTGAATTCTAGCTCAGCATCTTTTGAGTGATTGTTTCTTCCATCCCCACAGCCAATTAGAAGATACAGACATTACAGTGTACCAGCCACTCAATCACTGGTCAGAAATCAGCTACCTAAATTTCTACATGTTGAATTGAAATTATGCAAGAAATATATGTACATACTTTGTATAACACATTGACCTGAGCCAATCTGAGGATTGTCCAAGGACTGGGCTGTCGTTGGCTAGTCCTCCACTAGATAGATAGATTGACAGATAGATAAATGGGCAAAATATACATATACATATCCATATATCCTTATATATTCAATTATACTGGGTGTCCCCAAATTCTTAGTGCAATTTTAAGATTGCATTAAGAATTTAGGGACACTCATATATATATGCCTTTTGTGGTTTTCATTTTAAGAGCAATAAATACATCTTCATAGCACTTGTTTCCTACTGCATGGCTAAAAAAACCGAAACGAATCTATTACAGTCATTGGATACACTGACAAAAACATAATAATACCTGCCCTCAACCCATTTACACACTATAAGAACAGATACAAGTATGTATATAAATACATGTATATTTCTATCTGGCATTTAACTATCTATCCATATACGTATGCATGCATATGTGTATATCTATAGATGTATATTTTCATATATGTATTACATGTTGCATGCAAATTATATATTTTTATATTCAGCATTTGTTAGTACTTTACATATTTTCATACCTCTTTTCATTTTCTTCTGAAAGGTCACTACTTGGTATCCGCACTTAGTATTACTACCATTACTCAGCACAATATTTATCATGTACCTTACCTTGTACTTGAGACTGTACCAAGTTATGGAATTATGCACCTCATCTTATTTTCAGAAATATCTAGTCATAATGGACTAGGTAAAGTTGTTTTTTTCATGTATGTATCAGGGCTTATATATTTCTTTAAAAATACATATGTATGCTTCATACTCCTTTCATTTCTTTCCTAAAACTCTCCATTTGTCTTAAAATAGTGTAGTCAACCCTGTACATTGCAAGGTAGGCTGAAAAAGATAGGAAGTAAGGGATCTAGTTCAAAGACTCTTATGAGCCTTTTGAGACAATATTGGAATAGAAAGAGTAAATATGAAAATAAAAATGAAAGAAGAGTTGATTCATCTTTGTAATTTGGTAGAATTATGAGCAGTATGATAAAAGAATTTACCTCTCTTCACTTAATGGGAACTAAAAAAGCACACGAAAAACATTCTGACCCCATTACAATCTAAGCAGGTGTCTAAGGAGACATTAAGTGCAGAGTTGAAGTTTCCCAAATCTAGAGAGAATACCATTTCTCTGAAATCAACATTATGGGTCAGTAACTCTTAGTCACTTGCTGTGCACTAAAGAGGATAATTCAGAGCTTTGGCTTTCAGTGCTTTGAATTAGATTTCAAGGTATAATTCTGTCTCAAGGATATAAGATCCAAAGTCATTGTTAAAACAAAGGCAACTTCTGCATATTGTTTTAAACGTTAGCAATAAATTTGTAGTTGATGCATAATAGATGAGAGATCCTTGAACTTAAGAATCAAAAGACCTACATTTGACATACCTTGGATGGATATTACTGTATGTGCTACCCTGGAAAAGTCCTTTCATCTGAGAGCCATAATTTCCTCATTTATAAAAAAGGCATAACATTTGTGTTCCCTAGTCATAGGGATATTGTGATAATGAAGTGAGATAAGGTGCCAAATCATGCAATTACTCAACAAACATTCATTAAACAATAGCTATGTAGTAGGCATTGGTCTAGGAATACAAGAAAAAATTCTTGACAAGATAAGAGAGTGGTTGGCCATTTACTTCTCTAGCTCATTTTACAGATGAAGAAACTGAGGCGAACAGGATTAAGTGACTTGCCCAGGATCACACAGCTAGTAAATGTCTGACTCCACTTTTGAAGTCTGGAAGATGAGTCACTCCATCTACTGAGGCACCTACCTGCCCCTGTTAAACAATAATGAACTTCAAATTAACAGGTATGAATTGGGTGTGTGTTTTTTTTAATTGGTGAACCTGGGTTTTTCTATTCAGAGGTTAGAGAAATAAGTACAAGAAATATAGTTCAGAAGTCCCCTATACATGGGAAAAAATACTACCCAAATCATGGGGTCCATAATAGGATGTGTCTGGGGAGGGTAGACAAGATGATTTTAGTGACCAGGGTCATTTTTCAACCTTATAGGTTGCCTTTCCTTGGATACTATGGCACTTCACTAACGGAGGTATCCCTAAAATAAGTAAGGTCTGTCAGGTCCTGAAATTACTTCTACGTTTTCCCCTTGAACCAAACAACCAAATTGTATACTCCAGAGGGCTCTGAAAGCAGGGCTCACATAGACTTCTCATTACTCAAGGTGACATTTTCCTGATTGCATCCCTTACCCATCCCTTCCCCTCTATCCACCTGTTATCCCATGGTCTCTGATACCACCCCCTGCCTTCTGTCTTATGGTACCCTCCAAAACTGAATTCGCCATAAATGTCAATTTCAGGGAATTCTTCAGTCTTTTTATCCTAATTGTTTTCTGGCCCTCTTACCAGAGGTGCAAATATATATATTGAGGTATAGCCCAGTTTCTAGACACCAATGAAAGTACTAAACTCATGTTTGAAAAAAGATATTGAAGAAAAACAATACAAAGAACAGTTGTTCATGTATAGAAAATGAAAGCAAAGGTCCCTAGCAAGTAACAAATTGAATTTGCCTACAAAGTAATAGAGCACTGTTGATCCCCCTCCCACTTTTAAAAAATGTATTCTTAGGATAATGTATAGAAATCAAAGAGTTCTCTTACTTTTTGACTGAGATATTTACTTGAGTATTGTCTATATCTAAGGATTCCCTCCCTGAGGGAATACAGAAGAGCATCACAGTGATCAAGAGGATGGAAAGTTAGATTCATGAAAGCAGAGCAAAATAGGGAGTATTTAACTTGTACAAAACTGTGAGGGGAAGATGTCTATTGTCCAGTGTATGAAGGGTTATCATTCAGAGACTTACCCTTTATTTCCACTCAGAACAGAACAAGAGAAAGTGAACTTAAAGTAGGAGGAATTTGGTTATCATGAAGGAACATGTTTTCTGAAGGTAAGGGTATTAAACTGTGAAATAAGCTGCCAAGGAAGGTTGTGAATTCTTTTTCCTCAGGGATTTTTAAGCAAAGGTAAATGTTCAAACACTCAGGTTATACAAGGCCTATTTTGGAAGGAGGCAAGTGAGGACATGTTCAAACTTATAGCTTTCTTTTTTCTAGGATACTCTAAAACCACATTCAGGGGACAAAATTACTGTCTTGCTTATAAATATGAAGAATGCTTTAAGTACACATCTGATGTGTACTTAAGTTATTTATAGAAGTGAGTAGTGTTATAAAATTTAGCAAAGACATGAGATAAACACAAAGTGGAAAATCAAAGTGGCATCATTTTGTAGTGGAAGGAATGCTAGATTTTGGTCAAAGGGACTGGATTCCAATTTTAACTCTGCTGCCTGTGTGACCTTGGGCAAGCCACTTAATCTCCATTGACTTCAGTTTACTCAACTATTAAAGTTGAGTAAAGGTTGGATTTGATGATCTCTAAGGTTGCATTCAATTCTAGATATCTGATAGTTTGATACTTCTTCTTCCTCCACAGTGGTCTCTTAGTTTCCATTTCTGTGCCATATCAGTTAATGTAATATTCAATGAATAGTACACTGCACCTATGAAATATATGAACAAATAATATTTAATGTTAAAAATCCAATTCAAAGAGATCATAGTCTTAGAGGAGACTTTAGGGAGTATATAATCCAAAATCTTATTTTGGAGATGAGGAAAATTAAGACAGTAGCCTGTCATATAGGTAGTAGGTGGCAAAGATGGAATTCAAACCCAGATGCTCTGTTTTGAAATCCAGTGCACTTCTACACTGTACAGCACTTCCTCTTGATTGTAGGAGATGAGTACAAAAAATTCAATATAATTATAAAAATATCCTGTTTTGAATGTGCATGAGAAAAAAATTAAGGTAGATTCATATTTTCTAAGTTGACTGCTACTATTGCAAGACTGGGAACTGGTAATTAGTTAATGAGGTACAATTCAGAAAAGGCAATGCAAGACTATATATGAAATACAATTCATTATTCTTTATTTCTCCAACTTTGTGAGTTATACAAGCATGTATATCTTAATATATAGATTAGATATAGATGTTTATCTAGATCTAGATTTGATCTAGATTTAGAGATAGATAGATAGATAGATAGATAGATAGATAGATAGATGCATCTCCACTGCCAACCACTCTTCTCCAGGCATGGGTAATCAAGAGGAACTAGACTAGAAAACTTCAGATAAGAAGATTTAGTCTGGACTAGAACTATAACATTCATCATTGCTGGCTTCCTTAAGATTGGGACAGCTTATATATGGGATCTGAAGCAGCAAACAAGACAATCCAGAATTGATGCAGATGTACATGGTCAGCCCCACTTACAACAATGGCAACACGAAGGGAAGCAGAATCAAGTGCAAGAATGGCGATTACCAAAGCTGTATCATGCTCTGCATCATAAAGAGGCCTCTGTATAAACGTATGCCACTTTGTCTCATGGTACTCTTGGCTTATCACCAATTAAAAGATATTCTGAAGCAAGATACATCAACACCATTTTATTTCTCTTCTTCCTCGAAATTCTCAGATAATCACTTGCTTCTACTGGGTCCTGCTGCAATGTGTCTCTGCTGTATTCCAAGAGAATTTTTCCAACATGATGCACAAGGTGTCATATCACCCATGTACTCTTCCATCTCCACACACTACAAGGTCTAGCTAATGCTGGAATATACTAAATAATGTCATTGAAGAATGTGTGAATTAATATTTGTGTGTTTCTATGTTGCATTAATTTTAACTAGGTAATTCACTGAAAATTTTATTTACTCATTATGCAAAGTAACATTCTACATATAGAATAATAGTAAAGTCTTTAGTGTGTTATAAAAAATGCCATAACAACTTCTAGTCCAAGTTTGTTGATAGACTTTATAATTGATATGTGAGCATTAATTTAGCTGAATTTGAAGATCTTTATCTCTGGAAAACTAGATATCGCCTGATGCTTTAGGTTTTTGTGGGGACTATAAGAAGTAATATGCTGCTAAAATTGGGGGGGATTTGTATCTTTAATGGTGGAAGGAGTAGTCATAACAATTAAATCATGGATGCTATGAATATTTAATAAATAATCAGTTAATTTAGAAAAATTAGAAACCCAAATTGACAATTACATCAACAAAGTCTAATAATGTTTGTTATCAGATAGTATAGTGAATGGATTATTGTACCTGCAATCAGAAAGATTAGGGTTAAAATCCTGTCTAGGACACTTATTAGAACTAGGACCATAAGAAAATCATTTTGCTTTTCTCTGCCTAGTTTCTTCATATTCAAAATGGTTATAATGGTACCTACAAAACTTACTTCATAGGGCTGTTCTAAGGCTTAGGAGGCATAACGTATATAAACTGTCTTGTAAAGCATGGGGCTGTATGTAAATGCCATTTTTCTTGTTTTTTTTTTTTAATTACAAAATGATAGACCATGGGATGAAGAAGGGAGTTCACTAGGGTTTCTAATTACTAATCACTTAATAGTAAGCCTACTTTCATACTGCAAATGGATATTTTAGACTGGATTGATACTGATCTTCTTCCTTTTGTATGCACTTTGACCTTTGTGTCATTTTCTTTGAATCTGACTGTAAATATACCTGACATGTTAAGAATGTGGGAATTAGGAAGCCAAGATTGACTCAGGTCCTCTCTAGCTCCAGGAATATTGTTCTATAATCGAAATGACTTTAGAGTATTACATAAATATATTATCTTCAGGGAGAGATTTCCCTATTATATATAAACCAATTATAGAGTATAAAATCTAAAAGTCTTTTTTTGCTTGGCCATCAAATAACCAAACATCTTATTTCTTATATTGATAAAGATTGTCAGAAAACCCAAATAATTTAGCCAAAATTGTCACAGCACCTCAATGTTTCATTCAAAGAGTAATAGAGTTTAAACTACTTCATAAATAACTAAACCCCTTAGCAAATGGATACTGATGGATTCTACTATGAAGCTTTGGGCTTAACTAGTGACAATAAAAATAATAGATAGTTTAATGGGGTGGGGAATAAAATGTATTCATAAGAAAGGCAAACAGTCTTATGAGTCCTTGGGAGACTGCCACTTGCTTAAGTGTGTGTTGGCTTTTGTAGATTTTTTGTCTCTTTCTTCAATGCGTTGATTGCAGCAGGTTTTTTGGTTTTGTTTTGTTTTTTGTTTTACAAAGAAAGCAATGGTAATCAGAAGTTAATTGAATTTCCATTACAGCACTCTCTGTTAGCCTAACTACAGTTTGGAATTTTTGTTTTGAAATAGATTATTATTGTGTTAAATTTCAAAACTGTGTGTATAGAGCATGATTCCCAACGGGGAGAGAAAAACTTTACTAATATATGGTCAAATGAGAAAGAGAAGTTAGATGCTGTGAGTCAGAGATGGTCAGTTGTGAGTTCATTTGGCATTACTGACCAATGAAGACTGACAACAAAAACAATTTCCCTTATTCTCTGTATGAAATACACATGCATGCATGAATGTAGGTATATATACATTTGTGTAGGTATATACATGTACATGTGCACATACATACATAAATACAGCTAGATATTCATACATAAATGAAAGGACATATCATATATATGTATGTCTATACAAGTTTATACACATTTATGTTTGTATATTGTAGTTATAAGAAAGAGGAATAATCATTTATTAAATACCTTCATGCTTTAAATATTTTCTTATTTGATCCTCAGAAGAGCCCTGTAAGGTAGGTGCTATAATTATATACATTTCATAGTTGATGAAACTAAGGAAACAGAGTCACTTGGTTTACATAGCTAGGAAAGTATCTGAGGTTGGATTTGAACTCAGGCTTTTGTAACTACAGCCCCGTATTCAACATACTGTTTCACCTTGATGCCTTTAGATAGGTGGGTAGGTAGGTGAAATAGAATAGAATAGAATAGAATAGAATAGAATAGAATAGAATAGAATAGAATAGAATAGAACAGAATAGAACAGAACAGAACAGAACAGAATAGAATAGAATAGAATAGAATAGAATAGAATAGAATAGAAAAGTAGATAGATAGAAATTCGTATACAGTTGCTGTTGACATTGTCTTTTTTTTGAGGAGAAACAATGACATTATGGAGTGATGTCTTGAGTTGTGCACGAATTGGATTTAAGTGAGGTAGAATAGCACAAAGTCATCACTTTCACTCTCTCTTCCTGAGTCTTTGAAGTCCAATGGGAAGACAAAAGTCAAGATAATTGGTTTTGCCCCAGGATACAATGGATGACTTTGGTATCTGACCACACTCGAAGTTCTCCACAGCACTTTCTTTCGTCACCTTCGTGGCTGTTGGAACAAATTGTTCTTATCCACCCATTCTACTGGGCAAAGTTTTCACATCCCTGTGGTAGAAGACATTTCCATAACTTGCCAATGGGTTGAGGTTTGTCAGTTACCCTCAACCTGGCTTAATCTCTCTGATGAGACCGTTTTACCAAGGTGTGGCTGCTGGGCATGATCCAGTTACTTGGAGACAAGGGTGAGAGTTGGGTGGCAGGTGGACATCAAAGGTGAATAAGCAGCTGTGAAAAGGGCTCAATGAGCCCTTACACCACAGGTGCCAGTCCTCCTAGAAAAGATCATACAATCAGTTTTGTCGTCAATTTTATGAAATTAAGAATGGTCATTGTATCAATGATCATAGTTTTTATAGCTTTCAAAGTTGTTTCTCGGTATTATCATTGTTGTATAAATTGTTATCTTGGTTTTGCTCATTTCGTTCATGCTGTTCATAAAAATCTTCAAAATTGTTCATTTTTATAATATTGATGATGACAGTATAAATTGTTCTTCAATTCTGCTTAATTAATTAATAAATATCATTTTATATATTTCCATGTATTTTTAAATCAACCATTTCCCCAACAATTCCTATATGACACATATCTCACATTCTTATATTGCAACTTGTTCAGCCCTTCCTTGATTTTTGAACATCTCATTAGTTTCTAGTTGTTGTTTTTGGCCACCACAATAAAAACGTAATGTAAAAAAAATGTAAAGATAATCCTCTTCCTGATTTCTTTTGGAATAAACAGCAATAGAATAGATGGGTGAAATGGCATGGACAATTTAGTAATTTCTTGTTTATAATTACTAATTGCTTTCCAGAATATTTTCTCCCCCTCACATGTCCACCATTAGTGCATCAATGTATTGATTTTTTTTCCTACAGACATTCCAGAATCTATTACTTTTTAATCATCTTTTCTAGTCTCGTGAGTGTGAAATAGAAACTCTGAATCATTTTTTTTTTAGTAAAGAAGTGACATGAAGTGTTATACATGTAGACGACGATATATTATTTTTCTTCTCTTATGTCTACGGCTAACATTTCTTGTACAATAATGAAAAATAGTGGTTGTAATTAACATCCTTGTTTCACCCCTGATTTATTGAAAAGTCTCGTAGCTTATTGCCATTACAGGTAATCCCTGCTGATGGTTTTAGATAAACACTACTTAACCATTTTAAGGAAAGCTCAGTTTGTTTCTATGCTTGTGTTTTTTAATAAGAATGGGTGCTCTGTTTTTTTAAAAAAAAACTTTTTCTGAATCTACTGAGATAATCATATGGTCTGTGTTGTTTTTGTTGTTGATATGGTCAGTTATGCTGAATGATTTTTCATATTGAACCAACCCTGTAATCCTGGTATGAATCTCACCTGGTCAGTGTGTGCCCTCTTTGTGATATATTGCTATAATCTCATTGCTTACATTTTATTTAACATTTTTGCAACAATATTCATTAGAGAAATTAGTCTATAGTTTTCTTTCTCTTGTTCAGTTCTTGCTGGTTTAGGCATCAGCCCCATATTTGTGTTATAAAAGGAATTGATTAGAATTCTTATTTGCCTGCTTTTCAAAATATTGGAATTGTTACTTTTTTAATGTGTTGTAGAACTCAATTGTGAATCCATATGTTCTTGGGAATTTTTTCTTAGGGAGTTAATTGGTTGTTTATTCAATTTCTTTTTCTCTAAGATGGGACTGTTTCAGTTTTCTATTTCCTTTTCTGGCAATTGGGGCAGTTAATACTTTTGAAGACGTGCATTCATTTTACTTAGATTGTTCAATGTGACTCCATGAGTACTGAGTAGCTGAGATGCACGATAGGTCTTTGGACCATAAATAGCCTTCAGTATATCATTAAAAAACACTTTGGATTGTGTCAGCATAAAACTGAATTTCATCTTCTGTCTTGCTGAGTCAAGGATCCTGCTTCTCTCTAAGCATCACTTTACTTAATTTTTGTTGGAAGTAAATGGTACCTTCTTAGAGATGACTGAACTCTCCTACTGGTAAAACCAGTAAGCTTCTTGTTTTTAATTTACTAACTTTTGAATTTCTAAATCATTTTCATCAAACCAATCCTGATGTTTGGGAGTGTTCTGGCCTAGATGTGTAACTGTGGTGCCATACACTAAATGTCTGAAACAACAACTCCTTTACTACTCCACTGTTACCAGTAGTGTATTGGTTCAGTTTTCCTTCCAAGTCAGTACTGTTTACACCAAGAGAAGCACTCTAATCTTAGTCATCATGCCTTGGGGACATGAATTTTGTTGAATGAGAATGTTTAGTGTGGAGAGGATAAGTCTATGATCCTCTAGCACTGGGTGCCACAAAGGCCTTTATCACTCTCATACCCTGTCTTGTCTTTACGATGAAATAGCCTATTAAATGCCAGGACTTGCTGTAAGAAAGTTACTTGTTTGGTTTTTTGTGGAGCAGCTAGGTGGCACAGCAAATAGAGCACTAGCCCTGGAGTCAGGAGGACCAAAGTTCAAATCTGGCCTCAGACCTTTGACACTTACTAGCTGTGTGGCCTTGGGCAAGTCAATTGACTCAAATTGCCTTGCCTTATCTTCTCCAAAAGAAAAAAAATAAAAAGAAAGATTTATTTATAGACTCCTTCTAACTACCCTAATAATGATAAACTTCTTAGGAGTTGCAAGTACTTTTTGTGCCTCATTTACCAAGCTTTTTATTTCCTTTCATACTTTTTTTTCCATCACTCTCATTTCTTTTCCCAATTTACTCTATTTTTTTATTTGATTTTTAACATCTTTCTTGAGCTTTTCCAGGAATTCTTCTGGGGCTCATGACTAGTTCATATTTTTCTTTGAAGCTTTGCACTTAGCTGTTTTGATTTTGTTGTCTTATGATTTTGTATTTTGATCATTCCCAATCATCACAGTTAACTTTCTATACCTAGGTTCTTTTGTTGTTGTTTGCTCATTTTTTTCATCCTCTTACTTGACTTTTAACTTTACGTTAAACTTGGACTCTATTCCTAGATGGGATTGGAACTATCCTAAACTTCAAGTTTTTCATGGTGCTGTTTTCAGAGCTAGTTCCACAGGATCTGTTCTTCCAAGGTGGTATGATCTAAGCAGAGGTGTGGTCACTGCACTGGTCTATGCTCTGGTCTGTGAGTGAGCAAAAGTACTCTTCTCCACCCTGGAACTGTGACCAGGGCCCTTGCATCATGGGGCCACAAGTAGCAGTGGCATAGTGCTCCTATTTGCCATGTGACTTTGACCTGGAACTGAGTATGAGCAATGCAACAGGGTCTTTCACTCAGTGCCATCAAATGGTCCCCTGTAGTCTCCGTCTAGCCAGTTGTCCAACTACTTTACCCTCTGTGGTTTAAGAGCTACTGAAACTACTGCTTCTGTTGCTGTACCTGCCTCAAAGGACCTTTACTGCTGATGGTTTGCCTGTGCTGCACTGTTTCAGGTCCTAGTGAGACAGACCTCTCCTGCTGGCCACCTAAGTTGTCTCGGGCTAAAAAAATCACTTCACCTTGACCTTTTCTTGCATCTATCATTCCAGAATTCAGTTTGAAGAACTATTTTAAGATTGTCTGAGGGGAACTTAGGAGAGTTCAGACAAGTCCCTGCCTTTATTCTGCCATCTTGGCTCCACTCCACATATTTCATTATTAACCATTGTTTTAAGGAATACAATTAATAGTAAGACTTGTTGAAGTATTTACCATTCTCTCATTAGCTCTTGATTCCATAGACAAGTATTGTTTATGAATTAAATTGATCTCAGTAGGGATCTCAGTTATTGACTCCCCTTGAAAGTAAATGTAACACCTCTACTAAAATTAGATGAATAATCTTAATATTTCAGAAGAAATTCAATCCCAAATAACATAAACATGCCTGTGCTCTGCTTTCCTTTATACATTTGTTTAAGTAATGTGGTGTGCCTATTAAGTGAATTAAATGCATGTCCTCCAGCTGTTGGAAACACAAACATAAGCACCCTCCTTGATGCTGAAAGCTTTGTTTTTATTATCTCTTAACTAGGGGAAAACTTAAGAAGTGGCTGAAACTGTTGACTAATTATTGTAGAGCAGATTAGAAACAATATCATTAAAACTAGAATAGTGTTGATAGAGTTTCTTTTTCTTTCAAATGGACAGTACTCAATTATTTATCTGAAAAACTTATTCATTTTGCTACTTGGAGTTGAAGAGAGTGCTTTTTGCCATTAATTCCTTCTGTGAAGTCCATTAGCTACAGATCTTGACAAAGTCAAATATTGATTGCATTCATGTGTTTTTTCTCTTATTTTTAATAGTATTTTATTTTCCCAATTAAATGTCAAGACAATTTTTAACATTCCATAATTCCTCTTACATTGCCCTCATTTTTCCCAGTATTTCTTCTGTCTCTCTTATGTGATTTTAAGCTCCTTTTTGAGCTCTTCTATGTTTCTTTTTCTGGGCTTGAGACCACTTCCTATTTTTCTTTGGGGTTTTGCCCATAGTTGCTTTGACATTGTTTTCCTCTTCTGAGTTTCTGTTTTGATTTTCTCTTTCAGATTCTTTTTATTTTCTACTCCTTTTTTTGTCCTTTTCCCTTTCTTTCAAATTTGAGTTCTGCTCCCCAGGTAGAAGTGGCACTGTTTCAGGCTTCTCATTCCAGGGACTGCAGGCAATTGCAGTTCTTTGATTTACTTTTCTAAGGAAAGCAACTTAAATGGGTTAACAATCTTACTTTAATTAAACATACACATATCATTCACTTAGTTCAGGGGGAAAAGGCAGCACCCTGAAATTCAGGGCAAATACAAACAGAAATTACAGAGAAAATAACACAAATAAAAACACAAATCTAAGTCCCAGGAGTTGATGTCTCATGGCCAGTGGTGTTGCACTGCTGCCTCTCATCACTTCAACAGTGTCCCTTCCTGTGTTTGGAGGCCTGGGGATCTCCACTGATTTCAGGCACCCAGCTTTCTCCCAGCCTGTCTCCCACGTTGGTTTCCACTCAATTGAAGACGCTTGATTCAAACAAAGGCAAGACTCAGTCAAAGGCATTTGGTTGCCTGAGTGCTGAAAAGTACTCCAAAAGAAAAAACAGCAAAAAGTTCCACCCTGCTTGCCATTACATACTGCTGGATGCTGTAGGGGTCTGGCAGCTTACCTGGTGCTGAGCTGGGTACCAGTGGTAGTTTCTGGCATGTGCTGAGTCTAGTTGGGTGTTTCTGCATTTCTCAACAGCTACCCTAAAGCATGTGGTGGTCTGATTGCTGTTGAATGTCTGGTTGCCAAGGGCTATGCTAAAGCATGTGGCATTGGCAGCTGTCTGTTTGCTTAGGCACCCATAGGTTTGGTATTTACCTTTTTCCCCTAGGGTACCATGAACCACATGGAGGCTGGCTTCTGGAGGTACCTAAAGAAGCCCAGTCCTATGTTGACACATGTGGCAGTTTTTGGAGTCATAGACTACCTGCTCCCCTGGCTTGGATAAAGCATGCAGGAGTCCCAGTGTTAGTGTTTCGCTCTTCCACATCACTAGGGCTCAGGATCTCCCACTTGTCTGCTGAGGTGGGGTTTGCTTGTTGGGATGCTTCCTGTCCTGAACTGCATTCCCCTTTTGCTCAAGTGAAATAAACATTTCCTGATGATCTTCCAAATTTCTTGGGCTCAAAACTTGTTTCATCCCATCTTTTTGCTGGTTCTGTTGTCCCAGGAGTAGTTTTGGGGCACTATTTTATGGTTGGTTGGAGATGAATATGGGAGGTTTCTGACAATTTACTGCTTAGTTCCCCATTTTGGCTCCAAGGAATCCCCAATAACAACTTACATTGAAATTCTTTCAAAATTAAGGTGGCTAATTTGTAATAATTACATTTTAATTTTTCTCAGCTGCCTCCTCCAAGTGAAGTGGTAGAGAAAACTGGGGCCTCAAAAATAAAAATAAAAATTATGCATACATTTTGACTCAGAGATACTATTAATAGGCTATCATAGCCTATTAAGGAGATAGAGGAGGAGATCATAGACAAAAGAAAATTACTCACATTTACAGAATTAACTACAACAGCTATCTCAGTAGTGTCAAAGAACCCAAACTAAAGGGTGTCCATTGATTGGAGAATGGTTGAATAAATTGTGAAATATGAATGTAATGAAATATTATTGTGTTATGAGAATGGACAGAAGGGAAAACATTCTAGAAAATGAGAATACATGTGAACTGATAAATAGTGAAGTGTGCAGAACCAGCAAAACAATATACATAATAAAATGACATTGTAAAGATAGTTTTGAAAAACTTGAGAACTCTGATCAATGTAAGAGACAACCATGATTTATGAGGCCCAAGGATGAAGTATGCTACCCACCTCCCGATAAAAATAATAATGTGCTAAGGGTTCAGAACAAGATATACATTTTAGGGGGAGGGGAAATAGCCAATGAGATCATTTATTTTGCTTAACTGTCACATTTGTTAAGAGTTTGCTTTTGTTTATATATTTCCAAAAGTGTCAGAGGACTATGGGAGGGAGAAAAAGATAAATGCTTGTTAATAAATGCTAAAGAAATAAAATGAGCCTAACTTTAAAAAAAGTACTTTGAGGTTTCCATTGGGTATTTCTTCAAGTAACTGGATAGAATCCCAGTTTTTTTTTTGGAGGAAAATATTAGTTATATACAAAGAAACCCTCACCAAGCATGTCTGTGAGCTAGCAGCACTCTAAAGATCAATATTAGCCCCCTAAATTTTACTCCAAAATGTCAATTCTGCCTCCCAAGTGTGTGTGTGTGTGTGTGTGTGTGTGTGTGTGTGTGTGTGTGTGGTGTTTAAAGCATGTGGGTCCTCCTCTAATCAACAGCAAAGAATATTGGCACTTCAGGCACTCATCAGAGAATTCAACAGCCAATCGATTATACTTTAGTACTTGCAAAGCTCACTAGAAATGTAGGATATTTGAGAGAGACAGGGTAATGAATGTGTATTTACTATCCATTCCTCTAAATTCTCCAAACTCTCTCCCTATTTTGAATGCCAACAGAAAGTAAGGTACTTAAACTGTATTATCTCAGCTCCCCATGGAAATTCTTGGTTGAGATTTAATGTTATGTTATATGATATATATATATATACATATATACATATATATACATATATATATAGGAAAAAAATTGCCTAGCTTCTGAAAAACATTATCGAATAAATTGAACATTATGTTACCTATGGCCCCATATTTCAATGCTGATACCAGACATTTATATATATATTTTATATATATATATATATATAATCATGCGAAACATTTATGTGTTAGCCATGTTACAAAAAAGAGAGTTAGAGAATAAAATCATACTTTAATCTGTATTCAAACTACATCAATTCTTTCTTTGGTGGTAAAACAAATAAAAAAAAAAGAAAAAATATGCTTTAATTTGTATTCAAACTACACCAATTTTTCTTTGGAGTTCATACAATTCAACCATTTATAAATTGGGTAATTATTAGTATTTTTCATCACAAGTCTTTTAGGATTGTCTTAGATCATTTTGTTTTTGATAATAGCTACGACATTCATAGTTGATCATCATACAATATTAATTTGCTGTGTATAATATTTTCTTGGTTCTGCTCACTTTATTTTTTCCTATATTTAATTATTTTTCTCAATTTGGAGTAAAAAAATATTCATTTTTTACATGTTGAGTTCCAAATTCCCTCCCCCACCATGTCCTTGAGAAGGCAAGCAATTTTATGTAGATTATACATGTACAGTCATGCAAGCATTTCCAGATTAGCCAGGTTATGAAAGAAATTGAAGACAAAAATAATTAATAAAATATGAAAATTATGTTTCAATCTTCATTCATACTCCATCAGTTTTTCTCTGGAATTGAATAACATTTCATCCCACTTCAAATCCATTTTGAATCAGTGAATTGCTGAGAACAGCTAGTAATTCCGAGTTGATCATAACATGATATTGCTGTATATCATGTTCTCTTCATTAAGGTCATTTCACATTGCATCAGTTCATGTAAGTCTTCACAGCTTTTTCCCCAAAAAATCTTACTGCTCATCGTATCTTATAGCACAATAACATTCCATCAGAACCATATACCATATCTTGTTCTGCTATTGCTCAATTTGTGGACATCCACTCAATTTTCAAAATTCTTTGCCACCACAAAAAAGAACTGTTACAAATATTTTTGTATGTATCAACTCTTTTTCTTTACTCTCTTAGGTGTATACACCTAGTAGTATTCTTACTAGGTCAAAGTATGTGCACATTTGTATAGTCCTTTGGGCATAGTTCATAATTGCTCTCCTGATGTGTTGGGTCAGTTTTGAACTCCACCAAGTTTTTCTGCATCCCCTGCAACTTTTGTCATTTCTGTTTTCTGACATATTAGCTAATCTGGTTGCTGTGAGGTGGTACCTCAGTGTTGTTTTAATTTTCATTTTTCTAATCAATAGTGATTTAGAACATTGGTTCTGTATGACTAAAAATACCATAAATGTCTTCTTTTGAAAACTGGCTGTTCATATAATTCAACCATTTATCAATTTCCTTTTTTTTGTAATCAAATTAAGCAATGGCATCTATTTTGTTGTATTTTTTAAAAATTAAACCAGCTCCTAGTTTTATTTAGTAGTTTAATGGTTTTCTTATTTTTAATTTTATTAATCTCTAATTTTTAGGATTTCCAATTTGATGTTTAACTTGGAATGTTTTTTTTTTCTTTTTCTTGTTATTTTTTTAATTGCACGCCCATTTTATTGATCTATTCTTTTTTATTTATGTAAACATTGGGAGTTAGAAAGTTTCCCTTAAGTACTGCTTTGGCTGCTTCTCATGACTCATTATTATCATTCTCTTCAGCAAAAGTAATGATTGTTCTTGTGATTTGTTTTCTGATCCACTTATTTTTAAGGACTGGATAATTCAGTTTAAAATTAAATTTTAATCTGTTTCCATGGCACTTTATGGCATTTAAATTTTATGGCACTATTTTTTTATGTATTAGTGATTTTATTTAATATTTTAGTTTTCAACATTGATTTCCACAAGATTTTTAGTTACAAATTTCCTCCCCATTTCTACCCTCCCCCTATTTCCAAGAAGGCATGTATTCTGATTGCCTCATTCCCCAGTCAGCCCTCCCCTCTTTCAGCCCACCCCATCCATCACCTTTCCACTTACTGTCTTGTAGGGCAGGATATATTTCTACGCCCCATTCCATATATATCTTGTTTCCCGGCTGCATGCAAAAAACAACTTTTTAAAAAAAATTTTAAGCATCTGCTTTTAAAACTTTGAGTTCCAAATTCTCTCCCCTCTTCCCTTCCCACCCACCCTGCCTAGGAAGTTAAGCAATTCAATGTAGATTACGCATGTATCATTATGTAAAACACTTCCACGATGCTCATGTTGTGAAAGGCTAGCTATATTTTCTTTCATCCTATCTTGTGCCCCTTTATTCAATTTTCTCCCTTGACCCCATCCCGTTTCAAATGTGTTTGCTGTTGCTTACCTCCTTCCCCTATATGCCCTCCCTTCTGTCATCCCCCTTTTTTAATCCCCTTCCCCTTACTTTCCTGTAGAGTAAGATACCTAATTGAGTATGTATGTTATTTCCTTCTCAAGTTGAATCCCATGAGAGTAAGATTCACTCGTTCCCCCTCACCCACTCCCACTTCCCTTTTAAGAGAACTTCTTTTTCTTGCCACTTCTGTATGAGATAATTTACCCCATTCTATCTCTCCCTTTCTCCTTCTCTCAATAAATTCCTTTCTCACCCGTTAAATTTATTTAATTTTTTTAGATATCGGCCCTTCATATTCGAATCACCCTGTGCCCTCTGTCTATATTTCCTCAAATTCACCTAATACTGAGAAAGGTCTCCTGAATTACACACGTCATCTTTCCAGGTAGAAATGTAAACAAAACAGTTCAACTTTAATAAGTTCCATATGAATTTTTTCTAGTTTGCCTTTTCAGGCTTCTCTTGATTCTTGTATACGAAAATCAAATTTTATATTCAGCTCTGGTCTTTTCACTGAGAAAGCTTGAAAGTCCTCTATTTTATTGAAAATCCATATTTTGCCTTGGAGCACGATACTCAGTTTTGCTGGGTAGGTGATTCTTGGTTTTAATCCTAGCTCCTTTGACCCCCAGAATATCATATGCCAAGCCCTGCGATCCCTTAAGGTAGAAGCTGCTAGATCTTGTATTATTCTGATTGTGTTTCCACAATATTTGAATGGTTTCTTTCTGGCTGCTTGCAATATTTTCTCCTTGACCTTGGAACTCTGGAATTTGATGACAATATTCCTAGGAGTTTTCTTTTGGGGATCTTTTTCAGGAGGCGATCAGTGGATTCTTTCAATTTCTATTTTATCCTCTGGTTCTAGAATATCAGGGAAGTTCTCCTTGATAATTTCTTGAAAGATGACATCTAGGCTCTTTTTTGATCATGGCTTTCAGGTAGTCCAGTAACTTTTAAATTATCTCTTCTGGATCTATTCTCCAGGTCAGTCATTTTTCCAATGGCATATTTCACATTATCTTCCACTTCTTCATTCCTTCGGTTCTATTTTATAATATCTTGATTTCTCATAAAGTCACTAGCTTCCACTTGCTCCACTCTAATTCTTAAGGTGGTATTTTCTACAATGGTCCTTTGGGCCCCCTTTTCCATTTGACTAATTCTGCCTTTCAAGGCATTCTTCTCCTCATTGGCTTTTTGGAGCTCTTTTGCTATTTGGGTTAGTCTATTCTCTAAGGTGTTATTTTCTTCAGTATATTTTTGGGTCTCCTTTACCAAGAAATTGACTTGTTTTTCATGGTTTTCTTGCAACACTCTCATTTCTCTTCCCAATTTTTCCTCTATTTCTCTAACTTGTTTTTCTAAATCCTTTTTCAGCTCTTCCATGGCCTTGGACCAATTCATATCTTTCTTTGAGGCTTGTGGTGTAGGCTGTTTGACTTTGTTGACTTTTTCTGCCTGTATGATTTGATCTTCTTTGTCACCAAAAAAAAGGAATCTAGAGTTTGAGTTTGAGTCTGAGTTTGAGTCTGAGTTTGTTTTCACTGCCTGTTCATGTTCCCAGCCAACTACTTGACCCTTGAGCTTTTTGTCAGGATATGACTGCTTGTATAGTAGAGAGTATTTTGTCCCAAGCTTTAGGTGCCAAGCACAGCTGTTTTCAGAGCTACTTCCACTGTCACCCCAGGCTCTGTCACAGCAGTGCTCCACCTCCACCAAGAACTGCCAACCATGACCTCAATTCAGATCCAAGCAGGGCACAGCAAGAGAATCTGCCTCGGTGCCTACAAAGCATTCCTTATATTCCTGCTTTGATCTGCTGCTAGATTCCTCCCACCATGTGAGCCAGGGACTTGGGAAGCCGCTGAGGCTGGTTCTCTGGAGGCAGCCTCACGAGCTTCCTTCTGCTGCTACCACTACTGCTGCACAACCTCCTCCACCCCCAGAGCTGGTGGCCAGACTGCTCTGACCTCGGTGCTGCAGTTTCCCCCTAACCTGCTCTTTGGCATTTGTGGGTTGAGAAGTCTGGTAACTGCCACAGCTCAATGTTTCATGGCCCCAAGGACTGTTCTGGCTGGGTCTGGTCTGTCCTGTTGTGGCCCATGCTGGGCTGCCCTCTGCTATCAGCACCATGTGATAGACCCTTCCTGGCAACCATCCAGGATCTCCTGGGCTGGAGACCTGTTTCTCTCTACTATGACATGGGTTCTGCAGCTCTAGAATTTGTTCAGAGCCATTTTTTACATGTGTTTGGAGGGATTTGGGTGGGGAGCTTAAGCAAGTCCCTGCTTTGCTGCTGCCATCTTGGCTCTGCCCCCCAATTTTATTGCATTATGACATGAAAAAGATACTTATAATACTTCTGCTTTTCTACATTTGGATGACAGGTTTTTATGACATAAAAATGGTCAGTTTTGATGAAGGTGGCATATGGAGCTGAGAAAAACCTATACTACTTTCTATTCCCATTCAATTTTCTGCAGAGGTCTATCATATCTCACTTTTCTAAAATGTTAAGCATTTCCTTAATTTCTTTTTTTTTATTTTATGGATATATGATTCTAGTTCTGAGAGGGGAAAGTTGAGGTCTCCCACTAGTATTATTTTACTCTCTATTTCCTCCTGAAACTCATTTAACTTTTATTTTAAGAATTTGGGAGGGGAAGACAAGATGGCAGAGCAAAAGCAGGGATTTGCTGGAGCTGTACCCCAAAAGCAATCCAAATACCTGTAAAAATGACTCTAAACAAATTCTAGATCTGCAGAACCCACAAAATGACAGAGTGAAACAAGTTTTAAGCCCAAGACAAACTGGAAGGTTTATGGGAAAGGTCTATTGCCCTGGGCTGGGAGAGAAGCACACTCCAGGATGGGCTGCACCACCATAGGTGGGGGTAGAGAAGGCCTCAGGGCACTGGTAGCTGTGATGGTTTCCAGATTTCTCAATCCACAAAAGCATTTTGCAATTGTGTTCATACAGTTCCTGGGTTTTCTTGGCAGGTAGATTCCCAACCATTTTATATTATTTACAGTTATTTGAAATGGAACTTCTTTTTCTACCTCTTGCTGCTAGACTTTCTCAGTAATATATAGAAATGACAGTGATTTATATGGGTTTATTTTATATCCTGAAAATTTATGAAAGTTGTTAATTGTTTCAAGTAGTTTTTTAGTTGACTCTCTAGAATTCTCTAAGGATACAATCATATCATCTGCAAAGTGTTAAAGCTTTGTTTCCTCATTGCCTATTCTAATTCTTTCAATTTCTACTTTTTTCTTTTATTGCCGAAGCTAACATTTCTGGTACAATATTGACTAGAATTTATGGTAATGGAAATCCTTGTTTTACCCGTGATCTTATTGGGAAAGCTTCTAGCTTTCACCCATTAAATATGATTCTTGCTGATGATTTTAGGTAGATGCTACTTATCGTTTTAAGGAAAACTCCATTTATTCCTATATATTATGTTTTTTAAAGTATACATCAACTTTAACAAAGTAATACCAACACTGTGCTACTTGTCTATGCCTCCTTATAAATGTCCTTTTGCTTTCTGTGTATTTCTCCATGTTGATATACTTTTCTTTTTTCTTTAATCATGATCGTTGCATCCCATTCCTCTACCCCATTATCATTTCCCACTCACTCAATAGAAACCTTCAGTTATATAGTATAGTAGAAAAGAAAAATTTGTATTGTACTATTTTTGTTTGAAAATGTATGTCTACTGTACTCTATCACCACTCTACCAACTGGTGGGGAGAATGCTTCAAAATATCTATCATTTAAAGTCCTTCATTATCTGGCCCCAATCTGTTTTCCTAGCCTTGCCATTATTGTTCAGTCATTTTTTTCAGTCTTGTCCAACTATTTCTGACCCCATTTGGAATTTTCATGGCAAAGATATTGGAGTGGTTTGCCATTTCCTTCTTTAACTCATTTGACAGATGAGGAAGCTTAGGCAAACTATGTTAAATGACTTGCCCCAGGTCAGATGGTTCTACATGTCTGATACCAGAGTCTTCCTAACTCAAATTCTGGTGATCCATGCATTTTGTCCCTCAACTGAACAGATTCCTAGCCTTATTAAATATTATATGCCTTCCCTATAAGCTACAGTGAAGTCAAATTAGCCTCTTTGCTTTTTCTCATACATGTCAGTGCAGATCCCATCTCCATTCTTTTGTATTTCCTGTCCTCCATGCCTAGAGTGAACTCCTTACTTCTGCCTCTTAGAATCCCTCATTTCCTTCAAAATATATCTTATGGGCCACTTTATATATTAAACCTTTCCTGATTTGTGTATGTGTGTATTTCATGTGTGTTGCTTCCTTAGAAAGAAGGAGCTCCTTGTGGGAACAGACAGGTTCATTTTAGTCTTTATATCCCCAACACCTACTCCATCATCCAGTATATAGTCAGCAATTAATAAATGATTGTTGATTGACTTATTTCCTTTACCCCCATCAATCATGATTCTTTAATCACCAATTTATTCAAGCTGCTCCAAGTGGTCACATGTATCCTCCAACTTACCAATTCTAATACATTTTCTCACTTGCCAACCCCCTTGGTTTCCCTGCAGCATAAGAAAATTGGAATAGGACAGTTCGCTGTATATCAAACACCTAGCAAATAGCTGGAGTATAACAACCAGGTCAGTGTGCTGTCTCAGAACCATTGAAGAAGAGGCCACCAGAAGGAAACTTGGGCTGACACCATCAAATGCAATAGGTAAGGCACTGTTCACAAGGAGTTTATAAGGTATATCAGGATAAAAAAAATAAAATACATGAAACAACTAGGCAATAAATTTTGAATTGTCATTTTATTTTAAAGAAGTATATCGAAGCCTTTTCAATAAGATTATGAGTGAAGCAAGGTTGTCCATTATCACCACAATTATTCAATATTGTATTAGAAATACTAGATGTACCAATAAGAAAAAGAAAAAAGAATTTGAAAGAATAAAAATAGGCAATGAGGAAACTAAATTTTCACTCTTTGTAGATGGTATGATGACATGTTTAGAGGACACTAGATAATAAACAAAAAATTGAAACAATTAACAATTCAGCAAAGTTGCAGGAAATAAAATAAATCCACATAAATCATCAGCATTTCATTATACTATTAAACCCCCCACACTAAGAAAGATAGAAATAATAGAAAGATGGAAATAAATTCCACTCAAAATAAATGCAGACAATATAAAGACTTGGGAGTCTGCCTGCCAAGACAAACTCAGGGATTATGTGAATGCAATTACAAAACACTTTTTTATACAAATAAAGACATGTAAACAATTGGAGAAATGTGCATTGCTCATGGCTAGGCTGAACCAATGGAAACAAATAACAATTTTACCCAAATTAGGATACTTACTCAGTTCCAGAAAATAAAACTACCAAATAATTATTTTATATAACTAGTAAAGATAGTAACAAAATTCATCTTCAAGAAGAAGAGATCAAGAATATCAATTGAATTTAATGAAAAAAAAATGTGAAAGAAGGAAGCCTAGTAGTTCCAGATTTCATACTATATTACAAAGCAGTAACCATGAAAACAATCTGATTCTAGCTAAAAAATAGAGTGGTAAATCAGTGGAATGGATTAGGTACACAGTATACTGACCTAATTGACTATAGTAACCTAGTGTTTGATAGACAAAAAGATCCAAGCTTTTGGGGGTAAGAACCCACCATTTGAAAGAAGTTCCTGGGAAAAATGGAAAGCAGTTTTCAGAAACTATGCTTAGAATAGCATATCATACTATATAACAAGATAAGGTCAAAATAGATGACCTAGACATAAAGAGTGATAACTTAAGTAAACCAGGTGAACATGGAGAAATGTACCTGACATATCTATGGATAAGGAAAGAATTTATGTCCAAACAAAAGCTAGAGTGCATCTTGGAAAGTAAAATACATAGTTTTGATTACATGAAATTGAAAAGCTTTTGTACAAACAAAAGGAAATGCTGACAAAATTAGAAGGTAAAGAAGAAATTGGGGAAGTTTTTTCAGCAAGGATCTCTGTTAAAAGACTTCTTAAATACATAAGAAACTGAACCAAATTTGGAAAACAAAACAAAACAAAACAAAAAGATGAGTCACTCCTCAAATTGCTAATTGTTTGATATTTGAAGCCTACCTTGTATTATAATAAATATTCTTCAAGGCAATTTCAATGATTATTACACTTATTTCTAAAAATAAGTTTTAGTATATACATTTAAGTAAAAGAAATATGGTATAGTTGAAAGGCTACTGAATCTATGTTCAAATCCTGCCCCTGACACTAATAACTAGGTGACCATGGGCTATTTGATCTCTAATTCTCAGATTACTGTTAAGTACTTCCTTACATATTCATAAACACAGACACACACAGGCATACATAAGCCCTCTCCCCCCACATATTAGTGTCTGTTGAAATAGATTGAAATTGATTATGGATGACATAATTTGGAAATAGTTCTAGAACTCTTTGGAAAGAACTTATCTAAGTGACAAGTGAGATTAAACATTTAGATAAGACAAGGTCCTGTCCTCATTAAATTTATAGGTTATGAAAGATATGACACAAATATATAAGACTTTACATAATAATCCATGATAAGTGTATTAAAAGACTAAAAGAGGAATTAATACATGAAATGTGATGGGGAAAGTCATTACTATCTAAATCAGAAGTGTGTGAATCCCATTCATTATAAAAGCCAATTAAAATTTTGTCCATTTTTTTCTAATATTCTTAGGCCTCATCCTTGTCCAAATGGAGAAATAATAGCAAAGGAAATAACAGAATAATTCTGCTTGATTATGTGTGGTGAAAGTCCAGGACTCCATCCCAATGGCTTAGATGAACAGACAATTCATCCAAAACCATTTCCTGGCTCACTTAATCACAGAAAGAACAAATGAGAAGAGATCTCAGAAGACTAAAATATTTTGATGTTTCTAAAGGCATTAAATGTCCTTGTAATGTCAAGAGAATAGAATTCTAAGACAGATCATGTCAAATACAAACATCTGTTGTGTGGACTGGTAGATTTTGAAGAGTTCAAGTCAAGGAAGAGGAAATGAAGATAAGTTCCATTTTAGAAATAAACTAGTAATATAAGGTAACTGCCATTGATTGAGTGCTTGATTAAGATTTAATTACATTGGCAATTAAGGATAGCCTAAAACCAAAAAGCAGAATAATTTAATGATTTGGATCTCTCCCAGTCTCCAGATATGCATATTAGTTAGCATGATGACCATGACATGCAATATGCTAGGCGTAAATCAGGACTATAAGTATATCCAGGGGCAAAGTTACAAATCATGGCTATTCTTTTTTTTTCCCTCAGACATTGTAGATTGGTTCAATTTTACTCTTTATATTATTGCAGTTATAAAAGGATTTCTATTGGTCAGTGGAAAGAGTTCAGAGTGGGAATTTTTTTTTAACTGGGTTCTAGCCTCTTCTAAATCTACTAGCTGTGACATCTAAGTAAAATAATGTTGTACTTGTCTTTCATTCTTGAAGAGGACCATCACATCGGGGAAATGATTACATGACTTAAAGTTGACTTTGATTTGAGTGAGGGAGGGCTATGAAAGGTCACCAACTTCACTTTCTCCTCCAGAGCCTTCTGGGTCCTGTGACCTGATATTCATCCATACAACTAGAGATGGCCCAGGATGCATTGAGAGACCCTGGTCCTTTTGGGCTAAGGTATTTTCAGGTTCTCACTTTGATTGAGGTTATGCCCATTTAGTGAATAGGCCCCTTTCAGAAGTTAATCAAGGGATGGCACCTTTAACCACAACTCCAAAAAAAAATCAAACTGGGAGTTGAAGACCCTCAGGGTTCCTGGAAGGGAGCCATCCAAGAAAGTAAAGTAAAAAGACCTCTTCATATGTCAATTTTCTCATCTATAAATGGAATAGCAATATCTTCTCACAGAGGAATGGTAGAAAATCTGGACGAGTCAAGAACAATCTAAAAAGCCTGAATGCCTACCATGTGTAGGACACTGTGTTAAATTCCGGAAAAAAAGAAAGGAAGGAAGGAAGGAAGGAAGGAAGGAAGGAAGGAAGGAAGGAAAGAAGGAAGGAAGGAAGAAAGGAAGGAAGGAAGGAAGGAAGGAAGGAAGGAAGGAAGAAAGAAAGAAAGAAAGAAAGAAAGAAAGAAAGAAAGAAAGAAAGGAAGGAAGGAAGGAAGGAAGGAAGGAAGGAAGGAAGAAAGAAAGAAAGAAAGAAAGAAAGAAAGAAAGAAAGAAAGAAAGAAAGAAAGAAAGAAAGAGAGACAGAAAAGAAATCCTACATTTTCTTTTTTTTATTTTTTAATTTGAATTTATTTATTTAACATATTTAGTTTTCAGCATTGATTTTCTCAAGAGTTTGAATTACAAATTTTCTCCCCATTTCTACCCTCCCTGCCACTCCAAGATGGCATATATTCTGGTTGCCTGTTCCCCAGTCAGCCCTCCCCTCTATCACCCCACTCCCCTCCCATCCCCTTTTCCCTTCCTTTCTTGTAGGGCAAGATAAATTTCTACACCCAATTGCCTGTGTATCTTATTTTCTTGTTGCATGCAAAAACTTTTTTTTTGCATGCAAAACACCTTTTTTGAACACCTGTTTTTAAAACTCTGAGTTCCAAATTCTCTCTCCTCTTCCCTTCTCACCCACCCTCCCTAAGAAGTCAAGCAATTCAACATAGGCCGCATGTGTATCATTATGTATAACCCTTCCACACTACTCGTTGTGAAAGACTAACTATATTTTGCTCCTTCCCAACCCACCCCGCTTTATTGAATTTTATCCCTTCACCCTGTCCCCTTTCCAAAGTGTTTGTTTTTGATTACCTCCATCCCCATCTGCCCTCCCCTCCATCATCGCCTGCTTTTTTTTTTTTTATCTTCCTCCCTTTTCTTTCCTGTGGGGTAAGATACGCATTTGGGTATGTATGGTATTCCCTCCTCAGGCCAAATCTGATGAGAGCAAGGTTCACTCATTCCCCCCCCACCTGCCCTCTTCCCTCCTCCCACAGAACTGCTTCGTCTTGCCACCTTTATGCGAGATAATCCACCCCATTCTATCTCTCCCTAACTCTCTCTCTCAGTATATTCCTCTCTCATCACTTAATTTGATTTTATTTCTTTTATATATCTTTCCTTCATCTTCAATTCACCCTATGTCTGCTCTCTCTCTCTCTCTTATACATATATATATATACACACACATACATACATACATATATAAGTATATATAGATATATACATACATACATACATATGTATATATACACATATATACACACACATAGATATATACATACGTACACATTCACTTATATATATACATAAATATATATGTATATATATATATGCATATTCCCTTCAGCTACCATAATACTGAGGTCTCATGAATCATACACATCATCTTTCCATGTAGGAATGTAAACAAAACAGTTCAACTTTAGTAAGGCCCTTACAATTTCTGTTTCTTGATTACCTTTTCATGCTTCTCTTGATTCTTGTGTTTGAAAGTCAAATTTTCTATTCAGCTCTGATCTTTCCACTGACTAAGTTTGAAAGTCCTCTATTTTAATGAAAATCCATATTTTGCCTTGGAACATGATACTCAGTTTTGCTGGGTAGTTGATTCTAGGTTTTAATCCTTTATCCATTGACCTCCGGAACATTGTATTCCAAGCCCTTCGATCTCTTAATGTAAGCAGCTGCCAGATCTTGGGTTATTCTGATTGCATTTCCACAATACTCAAATTGTTTCTTTCTGGCTGCTTGCAGTATTTTGCCTTGATCTGGGAGCTCTGGAATTTGGCAAAAATATTCCTAGAAGATTTCTTTTTGGGATCTCTTTGAAGAGGCGATCGGTGGATTCTTTCAATTTCTATGTTGCTCTGTGGCTCTAGAATATCCAGGCACTTCTCCTTGATAATTTCTTGAAAGATGATATCTAGGTTCATTTTTTGATCATGGCTTTCAGGTAGTCCAATAATTTTTAAATTATCTCTCCTGGGTCTCTTTTCCAGATCAGTGGTTTTTCAATGAGATATTTCACATTGTCTTCCATTTTTTCATTCCTTTAGTTCTGTTTTATAATATCTTTATTTCTCATAAAGTCACTAGCTTCCACTTGCTCCAATCTAATTTTTAAGGTAGTATTTTCTTCAGTGGTCTTTTGGACCTCCTTTTCCATTTGACTAATTCTGCCTTTCAAGGCATTCTTCTCCTCATTGGCTTTTTGGAGCTCTTTTGCCATTTGAGTTAGTCTACTTTTTAAGGTGTTGTTTCCTTCAGTATATTATTCAGTATTTTTTTGGGTCTCCTTCAGCAAGTCATTGACTTGTTTTTCATGGTTTTCTTGCATCCTTCTCATTTCTCTTCCCAATTTTTCCTCTCCTTCTCTAACTTGCTTTTCCAAATCCTTTTTGAGCTCTTCCATGGCCTGGGACCAGTTCATGTTTTTCTTGGAGGTTTCTGTCGTAGGCTCTTTGACTTTGTTAATTTCTTCTATCTGTAGGTTTTCTTCTTCTTTATCACCAAAGAAAGAATGCAAAGTCTGAGACAGAATCTGGGTGCATTTTTGCTGCCTGGCCATATTCCCAACCAACTAACTTGACCCTTGAGTTTTTCAGTGGGGTATGACTGCTTGTAGACTAAAGAGTTCTATTTTCCATGTTTGGGGGGGAGGTGCCAGTTCTGTCACACCAGCACTCCTCCTTCCCCAAAAACCTCCAACCCGGACTGGGCTTAGATCTTCAGCAGGCTGTGCACTCCTGCTCTGATCCGACACTTAATTCCTCCCACCAGGTGGGCCTGGGGCCAGAAGCAACAGCAGCTGTAGCTGCCCCATCTCCGTTGTCCCCGGGGCTGGAAGCAGAACTGTGAACTCCTTCCACTCCCGCAGCTTTTCCCACTAACCTTCTCCAGTGTCTTTGGTATTTGTGGGTAGAGAAGTCTGGTAACTGTAGCAGCTCACTGATTCAGGGGGCTAGGGCCCGCCCTGCCCGGCCCCTGGTCTGGTTGGTCCGAACCGCTCAGGCTGGGCTCTGCTCTGCTCCGCTCCCAGCTCCCAGGTCCCAACTGCCAGCTCCGTGTGGGATAGACCTCACCCAGAGACCATCCAGGCTGTCCTGGGCTGGAGCCCTGCTTCCCTCTGCTGTTTTGTGGGTTCTGCAGTTCTAGAATTGGTTCAGAGCTATTTTTATGGGTTTTTGGAGGGACTCAGCAGGGAGCTCATGCTGGTCCCTGCTTTCCAGCTCCCATCGTGGCTCTGCCTTATTATTTTTTTAGTTTATTTAATTTAAAATATTTAGTTTTCAGCATAGATTTTCACAAGAGTTTGAGTTACAAATTTTCTCCCATTTCTATCCTCCCCCCACTCCAAGATGGCTTATATTCTGGTTGCCCTGTTCTCCAGTCAGCCCTCCCTATTGTTACCCCACTCCCTTTCCATCCCCTTTTCCCATCCTTTCTTGTAGGGCAAGATAAATTTCTACACCCCATTGCCTGTATAGCTTATTTTCTTGTTGCATGCAAAAAACTTTTTTTTGTTTGTTTTTGAACATCTGTTTTTAAAACTTTGAGTTCCAAATTCTCTCCCCTCTTCCCTTCCCACACACCCTCTCTAAGAAGTTAAGCAATTCAACATAGGTCACATGCGTATCATTATGTAAAACCCTTCCACAATACTCATGTTGTGAAAGACTAACTTTTTTTGCTCCTTCCTAACCTATCCCCCTTTATCCGATTTTCTCCTTTGACCCTGTCCATTTTCGAAAGTGTTTGTTTTTGATAACTTCCTCTCCCTATCTGCCCTCCCTTCCATCATCCTCCCTTTTTATCTTCTACCTCCTTCTTTCCTGTGGGGTAAGATACCCAATTGAGTGTGTATGGTATTCCCTCCTCAGGTCAAATCTGATGAGAGCAAGATTCACTCATTCCCCCTCACCAGCCTTCTCTTGCCTTCCTAGAGAACTACTTTTTCTTGCCACTTTTATACGAGATAATTTACCCCATTCTATGTGTCCCTTTCTACCTCTCTCAGTATATTCCTCTCTCATCCCTTAATGTGATTTTATTTCTTTTAGATATCATCCCTTCATCTTCAGCTCACCCTGCGCCCTCTCTCTGTCACTCTCTCTCTTTCTCTCTCTCTCTCTCTCTCTCTCTCTCTCTCTCTCTCTCTCTATATATATATATATATATATACATATACACACATACATACACATACATACACACATATGTACGTAAACATATATATATGTATGTGTGTGTGTGTGTGTATGTATATATATATATATATATATATATATATATATATATATATATATATATATATATATATATATATATATATACATGAATACACATATTCCCTTCAGCTACCCTAATACTGAGGTCTCATGAATCATACACATCATCTTTCCACGTAGGAATGTAAACAAAACTGTTCAACTTTAGTAAGTCCTTTATGATTTCTCTTTCTTGTTTACCTTTTCATGCTTCTCTTGATTCTTGTGTTTGGAAGTCAAATTTTCTATTCAGCTCTGGTCTTTTTATTGAGAAAGCTTGAAAGTCCTCTATTTTATTGAAAATCCATATTTTGCCTTGGAGCGTCATACTCAGTTTTGCTGGATAGATGATTCTTGGTTTTAATCCTAGCTCCATTGACCTCTGGCATATCATATTCCAAGCTCTTCAATCTCTTATTGTAGAAACTGCTAGATCCTGAGTTATTCTGATTGTGTTTCCACAATACTCAAATTGTTTCTTTCTGGCTGCTTGCAGTATTTTGCCTTGATCTAGGAGCTCTGGAATTTGGCGACAATATTCCTAAGAGTTCTCTTTTGGGGATCTATTTGAGGAGGCTATCTGTGGATTCTTTCAATTTCTATTTTGCCCTGTGGCTCCAGAATACCAGGGGAGTGGTCCTTGATAATTTCTTGAAAGATCATGTCTAGGCTCTTTTTTTGATCATAGCTTTCAGGTAGTCCAATAATTTTAATTTATCTCTCCTGGATCTATTCTCCAGCTCAGTGGTTTTTCCAATGAGATATTTCACATTGTTTTCCACTTTTTCATTCCTTTGGTTCTGTTTTTTAATATCTTGATTTCTCATCAAGTCACTAGCTTCCACTTGCTCCTATCTAATTTTTAAGGTAGTATTTTCTTCAGTGGTCTTTTGGACCTCCTTTTCGATTTGGCTAATTCTACCTTTCAAGGAATTCTTCTCCTCTTTGGCTTTTTGGAGCTCTTTTGCCATTTGAGTTAGTCTATTTTTTTAAAGTGCTGTTTTCTTCAATATTTTTTTCAAGTATTTTTTTGGGTCTCCTTTAGCAAGTCATTGACTTGTTTTTCATGGTTTTCTTGCATCATTCTCATTTCTCATTCCAATTTTTCCTCTACTTCTCCAACTTGCTTTTTCAACTCCTTTTTGAGCTCTTCCATGGCCTGAGACCAGTTCATGTTTTTCTTGGAGGCTTTTGGTGTAGGCTGTTTTACTTTGTTGACTTCTTCTGGCTGTATGTTTTGGTCTTTGTCACCAAAGAAAGATTCCAAAGTCTGAGACTGAATCTGGGTGTGTTTTCTTTGCCTGGCCATGTTCCCATCCAACTTCCTTGACCCTTGAGTTTTTCATTGGGGTATGACTGCTTGTAGAGCAAAGAGTACTTTTTTCAAAGCTTGAGGGGATGCGCCGTTGATTTCAGAGCTATTTCTATACAGCCATCTCTGCCACACTAGCACTCCTCCTTCCTCAATAACCACCAACCAGGACCTGATGCAAATCTTAAGCAAGCTCTGCACTCCTGCTCCACTTAATTCCTCCCACCAGGTGGGCCTGGGGATGGAAGCAACTGCAGCTGTAGTTCTGTAGCTGCCCCACCTCTGCTGCCCCTGGGGCAGTGGCTGAACCTTGACCTCTATCACCCTGTCCCCATCATCTTTTTCCACTAACCTTCTCTGTTGTCTTTGGTGTTTGTGGATTGAGAAATCTGGTAGCTGCCACAGCTCACTGATTCAGGGTGCTAAGGCCCGTTTCATCTGGCTCCTGGTTTGGTTGGTCTACGGGGCTCACGCTAGGCTCTGCTCCACTTGGCTCCGCTCCCAGCTCCATGTGGGATAGACCTTACCCAGAGACCATCCAGGCTGTCCTGGGCTAGAGCCCTGCTTCCCTCTGCTATTTTGTGGGTTCTTCAGTTCTTCTCTGTTGTCTTTTGTGTTTGTGGGTTGAGAAGTCTGGCAACTGCCACAGCTCACTGATTCAGGGAGCTCAGGCCTGCTCTGCCCAGCTCCTGGTCTGGTTGGTCCTCAGGGCTCATGCTGGGCTCTGCTCCCCTCCACTCCTAGCTCCGTGCGAGATAGACCTCACCCAGCAACCATCCAGGCTGTCCTGGGCTGGAGCCCTGATTCCCTCTTGTATTTTGTGGGTTCTGCAGTTCTAGAATTGGTTCAGAGCCATTTTTTCCTAGGTTTTTGGAGGGACTTGGTGGGGAGCTCACTTTCCAATAGCCATCTTGGCTCTACCCCCAAGAAAGCCTACATTTTCAATGAAGAGGGAATGGGGTATTTACAAAAAGACAATATACTATTTCACAGACCACAGAAATATCACTTTTCAGATCTTGGAATTATTTTCTATAGAATAGAACTTTCTTTCTGGCATATGTTCATTTATTTCCCTCTTTACTACCCTAGTTCATCATCACCTATTTACTGTATTGTTGATACAAGATGGGAAAACTCTTAACTGGTCTTTCTATCTCAAGTATCTCCCTATTTCAGGCCATTCACTACAAAATTGCCAAAGTGATTTTCCCAAAGCCTAGGTCTGGCCCCAATAAATCTCTACTCAGTAAATCCCACTGGCTTTCTATAACCTCTCTGCTAAAGTATAAATTTATTTTTCTGGGACTTAAAGATCTTCCCAACTTAGTCACTTCCCACCTTACCAGTATTTTATACACTACTCCTCTTCATTCATCCTACCATCTTGTCATACTGGCCTAATTATTATTCATCCCCCACCATGCTCCATCTCCTTAGTATTGGAAATCCCTGTTACCTAGAACATTCTCCCTCCACAAAACAGCCTTTTATAATCCCTGACTTGCTTTAAGACTCATTTCAAGGGCACCTTCCGCAAAAAGTCTTTCCCTGTTCCCCTAGCTGGTAATGCTTTACTTTCAAAGTTAACTTAATTTATTTCTTTATGTCTCTCATATGTGCTTATTTATGTACATGGCACCCCTTCTATTAGAATGTAAGCTCCTAGAGGACATGGCCTTTTTTTACTTTTTTTATTTAGGATTTAATTTTTCCCAGTTACATGTACAATTTTTAATATTCATTTTTAAAACCTTGAGTTCTAAATTCTCTCCCTCTCTCCCTCCCCACCCCACACTGAGGAAGCAAGCAATTTTATATAAGTTATACGTGTGTAGTCATGCAAAACACTTCCATAATAATCATGGTGTGAAAGAATAACTATATTTTTCTCCACCGTGTCCCACCCCCTATTTATTCTCTTTTCTCTTTTTACCCCGTCCCTCCACAAAAGTGTTTGCTTTTGATTACCCTCTCACCCAATTTTCCCTCCCTTCTATCACCTTCCGTCTTATATCCTGAAGGGTATGATAGATTTCTACACACAATTGAGCATGTACATAATTCCCTCTTTGAGCCAATTATGATGAGAGCAAGATTCACTCATTTCCTCCCACCTCCCCCCTCTTCCCCTCCACTGTAATTTTTTTTCCTCTTTTATGTCAGGTAATTTACCCTATTCTATATCTCCCTTTCTCTTTCTCCCAGTACAATTCTCTCTCACTACTTAATTTTTTTAGATATCATTCCTTCATTTCCCCTCACACCTATGCCCTCTCTCTAAATATATTCTTTCTAACTATGCTAATAATGAGAAAGGTCTTATGAGTTACAAATATCATCCTTACACATAGGAATGTAAATGCTTGAACTTTAATAGGTCCCTTATAATTTCTCTTTCCTCTTTACCTTTTTATGGCCTTCTTGAGGATTGTATTTGAAAGTCAAATTTTCCATGAATCCAAATTTCCATGAAATTCCTCTATCTCATTGAAAGTGGTGGATTACACTCAGTTTTGCTGGGTAGGTGCTTCTTGGCTTTAATCCTAGCTTCTCTGACCTCTTGAATATCATCATATTCTGAGCCTTCTGATTCTTTAATGTAGAAGCTGCTAAATCTTTATCCTGATTGTGGTTCCACAATACTTGAATTGTTTCTTTCTGGCAGCTTGCAGTATTTTCTCTTTGACCTGGAAACTCCAGAATTTCTTGTTGTTTTCATTTTGGGATCTCTTTCATGAGGTAATCAGTTGATCCTTTCAATTCCTATTTTCCCCTCTGGTTCTAGAATATCAGGGCAGTTTTCTTTGATAATTTCTTGAAAGATGATGTCTAGGCTCTATTTTTGTTTTGTTTGTTTTGATCATGGCTTTAAGGTAGTGCAATAATTTTTAAAATTATCTCTCCTGGATATCTTTTCAAGGTTAGTTCTTTTTCCAATGATATATTTTGTACTGTCTTCTATTTTTTCATTCTTTTGGCTTTGTTTTGTTTCTTGGTTTCTCACAAAGTCATTAGCTTCCATTTCCTCCATTCTAATTTTTAAGGAATTATTTTCTTCAGTGAGCTTTTTTGCCTCCTTTTCCATTTGACCTTTTCTTCTTATTAAGGAATTCTTCTCCTCATTGGCATTTAGGACACTTTTTTGCCATTTTGTCTAGTCTATTTCTAAGGTTTTATTTTTTCAGTATAGTTTTTTGTCTCCTTTACCAAGCTGTTAGTTTGTTATTCATGATTTTCTCACATTGTTCTCATTGCACTTCCCAATTTTTCCTCTACTTCTCTTACTTGATTTTCAAAATCATTTTTGAGTTCTTCCATTGCCTGAGACCAAACCATACTTCTCTTAGAGGCTTTGGATATAGGAGCTTTGACTTTGTTTTTTCTTTCTGATCGTATGTTTTGATCTTCTTCATCACCAAAGTAAGATTTTATAGTCTGATTTTTTCTGTTGTTTGCTCATTTCCCAGCCTACTTCTTGACTTTTTACTCTTTGTTAAGGTAGGGTTCTGCTTCCAATGTTGTGAGTGAACTTTTCCAAGCTTCAGGGGTTTTGTGCAGCTGTTTTCAGAGATACTTCTAGGGACCTGTAAATTTTAAGTTCTTCCAAGTTTGTATAATCTAAGGAGAGGTGTTTACTCCTATCCTTGACTGTACTCTGGTGTATGAGTGACAACAAGCAATATTTTTTGCCCTGGAACTGTGTGGAGGTTCCCCTCTCCACTGTGGCCACAAGCTCTGCTATGCTAATGCTGCTCCTCACCCCAGGATGGCACCCAGGACAGTGACCCAGATACAAGTATGGGAAAAGCAACAGAGTCCTTCCTCAGTGCTAGCAAAGCGACCCCTGTAATCTCCTTCTGACCAGTTATAGGATAGATTTGAACTCATATCTTCCTGACTCCAAGCTGACCCCTTCTTTCACTGAGCAGTGAAACTGCCCAATGTATAAACATTAATAGCTAAGAACTTCCTTAAGACTTCTGAAACAATACTGTTTGTATATGCATATACAGATATGCATATGTGCATGTTAAGAATCAACTCACCAATTAAAGGACCTCCTTGCCATGTTCTCACCTGCAATGACCTCTCCATAAGAACATCCTGTATAACAACATCTGTTCAGGGAGATGTCAAAGGTTCCAGGATTTCAGCAATGTATTTAGCCATTCAGGAGAAGGTATCTTAGCTAATCAGCCTGCTCTTACAATATTCCCTCCCGATCTCCTTTTGCCTGCTACCTTCCCCCTCCTTTGTGGTTTAAGCATATAAAAGGGACATTTCTTTTTGTTTCTTCTGGGATTTTCTCTCTCTGTGGGGATCCCTTGCTGGCAAACTTAATAAAACACAACTTTGATACTCTGGAGTCCAGTTATTACACACACAAACACATTCACACACATGCATATGCATATATACATTTATATACACACACACATATATATACACACATTGCATATCTGTATGTACAATAAATATACATAGGCATATGCACTTGCATATATACATATATGCATGTTTGTAATATACATTTACACATACGCTATCAAAATAAATTTACTAACAATTTCTTTACACAAAACAGAAACAGAAGGTGACCTCAGTGGAAGCTGACGGGTCATGATATCCAATTAACTGCTCAGTTATTGGGTCAATAGTTATCTATTACTGCAAATTTGTATACCCAAAAGGATTTGTTTCCATCAGGACCAAATATGGGAGTTATTAATACTATCATTGATGCTACAGAAAAAGAAGAGGGAAAACATAATGCAAACTACTTAATCTAGATTCTATTGGGAATATTAGCAAATATAGCATATAGAAAGATTATTTTTAAAATATATATGGATGTATAGACATATTTGTGAATATATACATATGTGCGTATGGATATACATGTATGCATGTTGTGGTTGTTTGCCCTTTGTTTGGAAGAGCACCAATGACATCACATGATGATGTATTGACTTGTGGTTGAATTAGATTTAAGTGAGGCAGAGTTGCACAAAGTCATCAGACTCATTCTCTTTTCCAGAATCCTACAAGTCCAGTGGCAAGACAAAAGTCGAGGTGACTGATGATGGCTTGGGATGCATTGGGTGACCTTGGCTATTTTGATGTCTGACCAAGATCTAAACTCCCCACGACACCTGCTTTAGACACTTTCATGGCTATTGGAAGAAATTGTTCTTATCTACCCATTTCTCTAGGGGTAGACACTCCATAAACTCATTGATAATTTTGTGTCCCATAGCCTACCCTCAACCTGGTTTGGTCTGTCTGTCAAGACAGTTTATGGGTATGGCTGCTGCACATGCTGCAGGCTCTTAGAACCACAGTCGAGAGTTGAGTGAATGAGCAGTCCCGAAATGGGCTCAGCAAGGCCTCACACCAGAGGAGCTGTCCTCCTTGAACACTCATATACCCTATATAAACACATACATATACATATATACATACATACACCCATATATACATACATATGTATACATACTATACATATGTATATATGTGTCTGTGTATGTATGTATATGCATGTATGTATGCATGGGGGAGGGGAGGGGGAGAGAGAGAGAGAGAGAGAGAGAGAGAGAGAGAGAGAGAGAGAGAGCACTAAATTTGTCCTTCCACAATGCAGTTGAGATTAAACATTCCTATAACATCATCTTTGTCAATTTTCTGAGAGTGAAGGCAAATCTCATTTACACTTATCTTATTATTAATGATTAGGGGCATTCTTCCATGTGGTTGTTAATAATTTGCAATTCCTCTTTTAGTAACTATTTCTTTCATATATTTTGACAATTTTTCAATTGGGGATATTTTATATTCCATAGTATATTAAAATTATATCACTGAAGATACACATATGTGCTTATATGTATATGTATGTGTATGTCTCTATGTATGTGTATATATATATATGTCTGCATGTATACATATATGTCTGTATTCAAGGATTCATAGGTTTATTGATATGATTGTTATTTTTGTCAACAGATCACAAACCTAGGCAGGCAATCAATACCAGTGTCCTTGATCAAAAATGATGATGATGATGATTGATGATGATGACAATGATGACTAACAATCAGATGTCTAGTGATAAGTATCAAGGTTATAGCTAAGCTGGTGTTCATGTGAAAGACACACAAGATACTACAATGACAATCACATTCTTTCAAAATTGATAGCATGTAACACAATCCAAAATAAATTCAAAATGGATATATGAGCTAGATATTAAAAATTTTATGCTTAAAAATGATAAAGAAGCAGAAAAAGTATTTTTCACCATTATGAGTAGGAGCTTAGTTGTAAGAAGGAAAGTACAGAGGCAACTACAAAAGAAAAGATGAGGTAATTTTGAATCAATGCATCTAGAATAAGAAAGGTAGTTGTCAGATGGGAAAAATATCTTTTTATCAAATTTCTCAGGTAATAATATGGTATCCAGGATATATTTACAACTAATGTAAATATAAAAGATGAAAATTTGTTCTCCAATAGATAGTCAAAGGATATGAAGGATAGTTTAGCATCGGGAATATGAGATCTCTCTGTGTGGAAAATGTATATATTATCAGATTTTCACAGTGTAATGATCAGTTTTTTTTTTTCTGATTTTGTTTTAAATTGGGTTTAAGTGACTTTATTGAGTTACACAGCTAGTAAGTGTCTGAGGTTAAATCTGAACTCAGGTCCTCCTGACTCCATGGACAGTGGTCTATCTACTGCAACAACTAGTTGCCTTTTTTAATTCTCTGTGATTAAAGATGGCTCTGTGAGAGAGGGAAGATAGGATAGAATGGTTAATTTAGACAATGTAAAAACAAAAGTTGTCAACCAAATTTCATTAAAAAATAAATAGCATTTATTGATAGTACTTGACCCACCTTTAAAAAATCCACAATTTTCTTTAATTCATAATGAGCCACTAAAGGATAATTTCACTGAAGCAAGTAAAGTATATATTAAGTATGCTATAGATAAATTTAAAGGATTCCTCCTTTCTTACCCTTCGCTATTAAAACAGTTAACAATTGGGGAAAATTATGCTAGGTATAAAAATCATATATATATATATATATATATATGTATATATATACATACATACATACATACATATATATATATATATATATATATATATATATATATATATATATATATATATTTCAATTCAATTCAGAAAATGTATGTTAAGCACTTGTTAAATGCCAGGCCCTGTACTGTGCTGGGAATAAAGAAAAAAAAGAAACCATCCTTGTCCTGTTGAAGCTTATATTCTAATCTATCTGTAATAAGGATTGAGAAAGAAATGCTCTGTTTAATCATTTCATGATTTCCTTTCTCATATTTAAGTTTCACTCAACAAATATTTACTTAGCACCTACTATGCTAAAGTAAAACAAATAACCCAGTAGATGTTATGTAATCATCTTCTCAAGGGGCTTATAATCTAATGGACAGTTGGGGAAATGTTCTGAAATAGTGATGATACAAAGAAGACAGTAAAACATGAAAAAAAGAGCCTGTAGCAAACGTTAATGGTTTCTTGTGCTTGGTGTTTCAGAGACTATGGTGGGAAAGTAGGTGTGTGGAGTAGAATATTTAAGTGTCCCGGGAGAAAAAAAATCTCCATTCTATATGAGGAATGAAGGTGAAACTGTTGTACCATTTTGCACTATATGCTTAGGTAAATGGGCAACTTCACTCACAAAACACTTATTAAGTGCCATTATGTGTCAGGAACTATGCTAAGTGCTAGGGATATAAAAAGAAGCAAAAGACATTTCCTGCCCACAAGGAGCTTATAATCTTTTGCTAAAGACAATATGCAAATACATACAAAGCAAGTTATATATAGGAAAAATAGGAAAGAACTAACAGAGATAATGCCCTGCAATCAAGAGGGGTTGGGGAAGGTTTCCATTAAAAGATAGGACATTAATTGGGACTTAAAGGAAGTCAGGAAGTTCAGTAGGTGGATGGAGGAGGAGGAGGGAGAGCAGGCATAGGGGATAGCTAGAGAAAATGCCCAGAGCAAAGTGATGGGGTGCAATGTTCATGGAACCCACAACCGATTTCATATTCAGTCTATATAGCTCATACCTTCATCTGTTAAGTCAGAGAGAGGTGCTTAGGGATCCACAAGATATAGCTGAACAACTATGAGAACATAAAATCACTTCAATCATTTCAAATATCAGGAAAATATAGTAATAGGAGTTTTCTTTATATAGTTTTAATGATTTCCTCATTTTTCCAATTAATGAAGTTATCTGAAGTACATAACCAATTTTAGCTTACCATACATGACTGCAAATTCTCAAATGATTTTGCTCTTAATAAAGTAATTATTCATTAAACTATACTTAAATAAAATTTGGGAATTCATTAAATTGAAGTGGCATAAATTTTTTTCATATACTTTATTTTACGAACACATAATTTAACTGATATATTAACTGCCTATTTGTACCACCCTACCAAAAGCAAAATATGAAACAAAGTCAATGTTCAGGGTTTTTTTATATCTAGCTGCTTCCACTAAATTATAAATTGCATACTATAAATTCTATCTAATAATTACAAAATGGCTTCTAAATCTGCAAGTGTGATAATTACATGCATGAAGATAAACATGTTCTTGTAAAAGTAGCCCAGAAAATATAAGGATTTTGCTTTGCTTGTTATTGAGCAGTTAGGGGGTGTTTATGAGTATGTAAAAAAAATGAATGGGAACAAAAGTAACAGCAAGGATCCAGGCCTTTCAATTTCCTAGAATGGTATGTGGGACATGACAAGAATGCCAAATCCAAATCCTCATTCTACTAATAAGTACCTGTGTAAACTTGAACAAATAATTTAGCTTCTCCTGGTCTCAGTTTGCTTAATCTGTAAAATAATGGTTGAGAGGGAGTATATGAGTCCTAATATCCCTACCAGCTTTCAATCTATGCTCCTTTATTAATAAAAATGGTGCTCTCCCTACTGAGTAACATAAGCTGAGTTCCTGGCTTTCTTGAATCTTCACTTCAATTGGACTGTTTCAACTAGCCTTTCTTGGCTCCCTCCAATAACACACCCTTTCCCTAGCTTCTGATACTTTCCACTCTAAGATTATTTTTGCCTCTTCTCTATTTATCTTGTACTGATTTATATATTATTCCACACTGAAATGTTGCTGTTGACTGCTGCTTTTGCTATTTTGTACCATCATATTCTAAGCATTAATGGTGGCTGAAGGGAAAGTCCCTGATCTCCAGGACCTCAAAACCTGAAGGGAAAGACAGCTTGCATATATCCACATACAAACAAGTTCCTGGCAAGAGCAAGGGAACCCACCAGATCTTCATAAGGGGATCAGGAGAAAATGGGGAAATCTTCCAGCCACTTGGTGCGGAATGCATGGTAAAACACAGACAACCTATTGTATATCTATGTTTATCTCTGATATATCTTGGCATCTCTACTTCTATATTTCTATAACTCAATATGCGGAGAGAGATGGATAGTATAGAGATAGAGATATGTATAGATATAGGTAGAGATTGGGGATAGACACAGACATATGCAGATATATAATATAGAGATACAGATATAGATGTTCTGAGCTAGGCTTGATCCACCCATTTCAGTTCTCTGGTACTTTCAGTTTCATATTAGAACACAATGAGGCACTCATAAGTCATTCCACAGTTAACAAAACATTTACTTAGCAATAGTAGAAGAATTTTAGTCAAGAATATGCTTTAAGGTTACCTAACATTGATTATCCTGGGCACAGTTCCTTTGCTTAAGATACCCAATATGATCCATAGGACACAAGCATCTAAGCATAGGTTGCTTTATACTCATGTGAGGAGGTGAAGTCAACAATCTGAACCATTGGTCTCTTAAAGCTCCCAAGCGAGCTTTGAGAAATGTTTCAGGCTGGAACCGAAGGGCACCACGTCCTTCCACCAGCCTCACAGACTCTGTCCCGCCCCCTCCCCCATCTCTGGAGAGCTGCCATTCAGAGCGAGGAATTTTTGGCGCCCCTACAATGCACTGGCACTTCGTGAGAAACCAAAATGGTGAAGGGCCATAGCGAAGCCAGGTTGTTTTGGAGGTGGGTGTTAGCATCCCCTTCCCACTTCCGACCCCGTCTCCCTTAACCTTCTTCTCAAAACTCACTGCTCAGGACCTTGGCGTGTTTTCTTCTGTGGACAGTCTCGTGTGTCGGGTGCCTGGCGAGGGCACATAGTTTGAGGGCGAGGAAACCCCGGGGGGGGGAGAGTTATTTTATTTTATTTTATTTTTTATATGAAACACTTGGCACCACTGAAGTGACCGAATGAAAGACTCTATAGGGGTGTGTAATTCATGGATCCATAAGCGGTTTCCTTTACATGGAAACGAAAAGACTCCAACATTTTTGACTAAATCATCTAAAGACAGGATGGACAGAAAGCTGAAAAGCCAGCATACAAATTTGAAGACACTCAGAATGTCCGAGTTGGATGGTCAGATGGCTTATTTTATCTTGGAACTGTCAAAAAAATAAACATTGAAACAAAGCTGCTTCATCATATTTGAAGATAGTTGTAAATCTTCAGTTCTCTGGAAGGCCATACAAACAGGAGCCACTGGAAGTGGGGCAATGGTCTGTACGATATGTCAGGAAGAGTAGTCCGAAGCTCGTAATAAAATGGTTATATGTGCTAAGTGTGGGCAAGGGTATTATCAGTTGTGCCATATGCACCTCATATTGATTCCAGTGTGATTGACTCTGATGAAAAATGGCTCTGTGGACAATGTGTTTTTCCAACAATAACAAAGAATGGTGGTGGGCTTAAGAAAGGACCAAATGCCAAAGCGTTACAAGTCATGAAGCAGACTTTACCCTATAGTGCGGCAGACCTAGAATGGGATCCAGGTCATAAAACCAATGCTCAGCAGTGTTACTGCTGCTGTGGAGGCCCTGGAGACTGGTATTTAAAAATGTTGCAGTGCTGCAAATGTAAGCAGTGGTTTCATGAGGCTGGTGTGCAATGCCTTCAAAAGCCAATGTTATTTGGTGACATATTTTATACATTCATTCCTCCCTTAAAATGGGTACATGTAGCATACCTTTGCCTTTACAACCTAAGTGTTATTCACAAGAAGAAGTACTTTGATTCTGAACTTGAACTTATGACTTACATTAATGAAAAGTGGGATAGATTGCTCCCTGGAGAGCTGGCAAGGACACCAAAATCTGAAAGACATGAGCATGTTCTGGAGGCATTAAATGATTACATGACCATGTTTATGTCAGGAAAAGAAATAAAGAAGAAGAAACATTTGTTTGGATTGAGAATTTGTGTTCCTCCTGTGCCATCAAATGTGGATTTTAAAGTGGAGAAAGAACCTGAAAGAACATCTCATGAATTCAAAATTAAAGGCAGAAAAGCATCTGATACGAGGGATATAAGTAATGGTGTAGAAAAGAAAGGAAAGAAAAATCTGTAAGTCGTCCACCTGGCCCATATAGAAAAAGATGATTCAAAAGACTTCTGAACCATCTTCTTTGGAAAAGGAATCACTTCCAGAGAATCCTACCTTGGATTTACCTTCCTTTATAGGGAAACCTGATGGAACTACACATTCATCCTTAGATGTGGACCTCACAGGTGTTGCTAGTACAAAAGAAACTACCTCATCTAATATTTCCAGGCATTATGGGTTATCTGACTCCAGAAAGAGAATTCAAACAGGATGGTTATGGCCTGCTGCAATACCACACCTCCAGAGGAGAAGGGGGTGCCTTCCTCAGAAAGCACCCTAGATGCAGAATTCTGAAATTGTGAAATATGATGAAGGCAAAGAAGATTATGAATTTGATGAACTTAACACAGAGCTTCTTAATAATTTAGCAGATCAGGAATTGCAGCTTAATCATCTAAATAACTCTGTTATCAATTATTTTGGTACTGCAGGTAGAATAGCATTAGGTGAAAAATACAGCATATTGGCTCACTGGATAATGCTTGATGGAAAGGTGCAATATCTGGAGGAGTGGGAAGGAGCAACTGCATCCTGACTGTAGGACTGAATGAACATTATGTTCACTGCACTCACATCTTCGGCAGGAACAGTTCAGAGCCCTCAAGGAGCTGGCTTTTACTCTCTTTCTGAAAACACACATATATACACACAACCATACAACTATACACAACCATACAACTACACACACACACACATACACACACACACATACACACACATACCAAAAATCACAAGAAAATATTAGCCTTAACATGTACCTGTTAACAAAATGGATATTGTCATAAAAATCTCTTTTAAAATCAGAACAGAGACATAATTTTTATCTGAAGATTTATAGATTGTTTCTCAGATAGAATATTAAAAGGATTCAAACTCATGAACGGCGTTAGATAATTTTTCTAGGTATTCCATTGAGTCAGTTGTTGTGATAGGTGGGTGTCAGCACAAACACATCATGTAGATAGCATAAGTCTTTGTAGAAATGTCTATTTTGTAACCAAAATGTTTGCAGAAATGAATTTCTATTTCAATACCTTTTAGATTTCTCAAAGTGCAGTGTATGTAATGCTTATTGAAAGAATGTAAAATATTGAAATTTTTCTTTCAATCAATGTGTAAAAAAAATATATTGAGCCTATAAATTGCAAAAAAAAAAATGTTTCAAATCCTTTTAAAGAAAAACTAGCTGAATCTACATAAAGGGGAGGGTTAGGATATTACCTCTACCACACTATAAATACACAACAGCAATATGCCCATCATTAATCTCTTTAATGTCCTTTGAGTGACCCTTAATTTTAGTATTATTACTGACAATTCATAGAAAATGAATGGCTACTGATCTGGGACTCATTTCACAACTTGTTCCAAGTCAGACTATTGACCAGTTAGAACAAAGGTCAGAATCAACAACAAATTAGAAGAAAGGATAAAGATTAGAAGGCATTGAATAATTGCCTAACTTTATCAACCTGACCTATTTAAACATGCAATTAACTCTGGCAAAGGTGAGATGAAAGTAATTTCAATTGTACTCATTGTCACAATATATTTGAAAGTTTAACCAATATAAAACAGTCACCAAAACAAGGATGCCAACAGAGCATTAAAAATTCTCTTTCCTTGCCAAATGGAAGGTTATTACAGTCAAATGAATATATGTACACACCTACTTAAATTCATTACAGAAGAGGATGTTAGAAAATCATGAAATTCTTCCTCTCCATTGTTACTGGGACCTGTAAGAAGGGTCCATGGTGAGTAGCTAGAGTTTATAGTCTGGTTGCTAATATTCTCCAAATAGACTAAAAACTACTAACAGAGCTAATATTAATATAGATCTTTGAGGTTTACAAAGTGTTTACATAGATTATCTCATTTTATTTTGGTAATAATCCTAAGAGGTAGGTGCTATTATTATCTCCATTATACAGATAAAAAGAAAACATTGAGACAGTCAAAGGAGAAGTGACTTTCCCAGGGTCACATAGCTAGTTGTAAGTGTCTGAGGAAAAAAATTGAGGTCATGTCTTTACAGGTCCATGTTCTAACTCCATGAGCAAAGCAGAATTATAGTAGCACAAAGGAGACATGGGCTGTCCAAATCCAGAGTCACTTCTGCTCTAAATGTTCCACTTGTGCTTGATCCATGGCAGTGCCTTTTGAACTTGTATTAAACTGATCAGTCACAGCCAAATACACAACACATTGTGATACCATAGCTCTTATTTGAAAATGTAGGATGACAAGGGAATTCCAAAGGACGCATAATGAAAAATGCTATCTCCAGAGGGAGAAATCATGAACTCTGAGTAGAGATTGAAGCATACTTTTTTCACTTTTTTATGCTTTTTTTCCCAACATGGTTAATATAGAAATGTTTACCTGATTATAATTGACATTTTATTGCTTGTTTTCTCAGGGAGTGGGGAAGGGGAGGGAGGGAGAGAGTATGGAACTCCATACTTTCAAGAGAATGTCAAAAATTTTAAAAAAGTATTAAAAAAAAGAAAACAAAGGATGAACAACAGCTTGCATGGAGGGAGTAATGATGAAAACTATAAGACAAGGTTTTTGTCAAGTATAACTCTTGTGAATGGCGGCCACAATTAAACTTAATTATGGTTTTCATTTTCCAGAGGAAAGTCCCTGGGTTGAAGAAGCATTGGGGAACCAAAGTCTTCGGATGAGTATATGGTTCATCTATCTTTGGCATCCCCTGGAAAGATAGAAGATGTTTGCTCAGGTCAGTGGTTGATGCTATCAAGGCTGGAAAAATGGAGATGAAACTGAAGTAGTATCCATAAATATGAGGAAATACCATAAGACCTGTTGTGGAGGGAATATTCTTCTATGGTTATATGCTTCCAAATTTCACAGATTTATTATGTTACACTAGGACTTCTAGCACAATAACAATAACAAAATGACTTCTCCCTCAGTCTCAAAATGCAATTTTTTTTCTAATTTAGCAAATAACTGGTGTCCTTGTAGGACCTGAATGACTTCAGTGTGTTATAGTATAAAGGAGAACTAAATTTTACATCAAAATACCTGGGATCAAATTATTTATCTTTTAATTTGTCATATTGGTAATACCATTTAACTTATGTGGGCCTCAGATCTTTTATCTCTAGTACAGTGGGAGAGGACTAGATGATTTTTATGAGTACTATAACCTTTTTTTCAGTTGAGGTTTTCTTTTTTTTAACTTCTTTATTTAATTTATTTAATATATTTAGTTTTCAGCATTGATTTTCACAAGAGTTTGAATTACAAATTTTCTCCCCATTTCTACCCTCCCACCCACTCCAAGATGGCATATATTCTTGTTGCCCCATTCCCCAGTCAGCCCTCCCATCTGTCACCCCACTCCCCTCCCATCCCCCTTTCCCTTCTTCTCTTGTAGGGCAAGATAAATTTCTAAACCCCATTACCTGTGTATCTTATTTCCCAGTTGTATACAAAAACTTTATTTTTGTTGTTTTTCAATGTCTGTTTTTAAAACTTTGAGTTCCAAATTCTCTCCCCTCTTCCCTCCCCGCCCACCCTCCCTAAGAAGGCAAGCAACTCAACATTGACCACATGCGTATCATTATGTAAAACCCTTCCACAACACTCATGTTCTGAAAGACTGTGTTTTGTTCCTTCCTAACCTATCCCCTTTTATTGAATTTTCTCCCTTGACCCTGTCCCTTTTTGAAAGTGTTTGTTTTTGATTACCTCCTCCCCCTATCTGCCCTCTCTTCCATCGTCCCCCCTTTTTTATCTTCTTCCTCCTTCTTTCATGTGGGGTAAGATACCCAATTGAGAGTGTATGGCATTCCCTCCTCAGGTCAAATCTGATGAGAGTAAGATTTACTCATTCCTCCTCACCTACCCCCTCTCCTCTTCCTAGACAAATGCTTTTTCTTGCCACTTTTATGTGAGATAATTTACCCCATTCTATCTCTCCTTTTCTCCCCCTCTCAATATATTCCTCTAATATCCTTTAATTTGATTTTATTTTTTCAGATATCATCCCTTCATATTCAACTCACCCTGTGCCCTCTGTCTATATATATATATATATATATATATATATATATATATATATATATATATATATATATATATACATATATATATACATATGTATGTATGTATGTATATGTATATATACACACCGACATATGTACTTACATAGACACACACGTATGTATATATGCATAGACACGTTTATATGCATATTTCTTTCAGCTGCTATGATACTGAGGGCTCATGAATCATACACATCATCTTTCCATGTAGGAGTGTAAACAAAGTAGTTCAACTTTAGTAAGTACTTTATGATTTCTCTTTCTTGTTTACCTTTTGGTGCTTCTCTTGATTCTTGTGTTTGAAAGTCAAATTTTCTATTCAGCTCTGGTCATTTCACTGAGAAAGCTTGAAAGTCCTCTATTTTATTGAAAATCCAGATTTTGCCTTGGAGTATGACACTCAGTTTTGCTGGGTAGGTGATTCTTGGTTTTAATCCTAGCTCCATTGACCTCTGGAATATTTTATCCCAAGCCCTTTGATCCTTTAATGTGGAAGCTGCTAGATCCTGTATTATCCTGATTGTTTTTCCACAGTACTCAAATATGTTTTTCTTTCTGGCTGCTTGCAGTGTTTTCTCCTTGATCTGGGAGCTCTGGAAATTGGCAACAATGTTCCTAGGAGTTTTCTTTTTGGGATCTTTTTGAGGAGGTGATCTGTGGATTCTTTCAATTTCTATTTTACCCTGTGGCTCTAGAATATCAGGACAATTCTCCTTGATAATTTCTTGAAAGATGATAGCTAGGCTCTTTTTTTGATCATGGATTTCAGGTAGTCCAATAATTTTTAAATTATCTCTCCTATATTTATTTTCCAGGTCAGTGGTTTTTCCAATGAGATATTTCACATTGTCTTCCACTCTTTCATTCCTTTGGTTCTGTTTTATAATATCTTGATTTCTCATCAAATCACTAGCTTCCACTTGCTCCAATCTAATTTTTAAGGTAAAATTTTTTTCAATAGTCTTCTGGACCTCCTTTTCCATTTGGGTAATTCTGCCTTTCATGACATTCTTCTCCTCATTGGCTTTTTGGAGCTCTTTTGCCATATGAGTTAGTCTATTTTTTAAAGTGCTGTTTTCTTCAATATTTTTTTCAGTATTTTTTGGGTCTCCTTTAGCAAGTCATTGACTTGTTTTTCATGGTTTTCTCTCATTCTTCTCATTTCTCTTCCCAGTTTTTCCTCTACTTCTTTAACTTGCTTTTCCAACTCCTTTTTGAGCTCTTCCATGGCCTGAGACCAGTTTATGTTGTTTTTTTTGGAGGCTTTTGGTGTAGGCTCTTTGACTTTGTTTACTTCATCTGGCTGTATGTTTTGGTCTTCTTTGTCACCAAAGAAAGATTCCAAAGTCTGAGACTGAATCTCAGTGCATTTTCGCTGCCTGGCCATGTTCCCAGCCAACTTACTTGGCCCTTGAGTTTTCTATGGGTGTATGTCTGCTTGTAGAGCAAAGAGTACTTTATTCCAAGCTTGAGGGGATGCACAGTTGATTTCAGAGCTATTTCTATACAGCCAGCTCTGCCACACCAGCTCTCCTCCTTCCCCAAGAACTGCCAACCCTGACCTGATGCAAATCTTCAGCAGCCTCTGCACTCCTGTTCTGATCTGCCATTTAATTCCTCCCACCAGCTGGGCCTGAGGCCAGAAGTAACTGCAGCTGTAATTCTGTAGCTGCCCCACCTCTGCTGCCCTTGGGGTGGTGGCCAAACCTTGAACTCTTTTCACTCTGTCCCCCACAGCTTTTCCCACTATCTTTCTCTCTTGTCTTTGGTGTTTGTGGGTTGAGAAGTCTGGTAACTGCCACAGCTCACTGATTCAGGGTGCTAGGGCCTGTTTTTCCTGGCTCCCTGTCTGGTTGGTCCTGCTGCTGCCCACGCTGATCTCTGCTCCACTCTGCTCTGTGGGTGGTAGACCTCATCCAGCAACCATCCAGGCTATACTGGGCTGTATCCCTGCTTCCCTCTGCTATTTTGTGGGTTCTGCAGTTCTAGAATTTGTTCAGAGCCATTTTTATAGGTTTTTGGAGGGGCCTGGCAGGGAGCTCACACAAGTCCCTTCTTTCTAGCCACCATCTACTACTAACCTTTAAAGCCCTTTATGGACACTAAAACTTATAATCTAAATTTAAGATGTTGGGGAGGATCCTGATAGCAAATAAGTATGTGACTCATACAAGTGACTACCTTCTAATCCAATGGATCATGAAAAAATTTTGAAAAATAATGTACATAACATGAATCTGATGTTTCCACAAATCATGCCTTATTTGATAGGATATCTTCCATCTTATATTCTTTTTTTATTTAGAATAAGTTTTATATTGATGATGGTCCATTGTAATGAACCTTTAGATCTATAAATACATTTACCTATGGCCATCAATAGCAACAGTTCACAAACTATTACTTAAGTAATTTACTTAGACTAGATACATAAGTAGTAGAATTTAATTATTATTAGAGCCAAAATTGCATTTTATATTTACGTGTTTTGAAATGTCTAGAACCACAAAATGTTCCTTCATCTAGTGAAATGATTTTTGAAAAGTATGTTTTGCTTCTTTGTTTTATCTAGTTATAAATATATATTGTTTTTACCCTTGTAGAAATATACATCTCTTCTATCCTAACACAGAACCAAAAAAAAAAAAAAACAAAGAGGGAAAAACACCAATTCAGGAAAACTGAAGAACATACATCCCAAATAATATACTATTTTATCACTTTTTTAAAGAAGTATGTGAGGAGGAATTTGGGGTAGGCAAATATTATGTTTTTTCATATCTCTTCTGGAGTCAATCTTGGTCTTTATACTTGCACAGCATTCACCCTGAATATTTGTGATTTCTTTTTTCTTATTATTTTCTTGACATGCATTGTTGTAGTCATCCCAGAAATACTTTTCCTGGTTCTGATTATTTCATTTTACATGACTTCAGGTAAGTCTTCCTATGTCTCTCTGAAATCCTATTCATCGTTTCTTACTATGTAGTAATTCCATGAATGATACACAATATATTTGGAAATTCCCCAAACAAAGGACATTGAATTTACTTTCATTTTTTGCTACCATTAAAAAAGCGTTTGTCTTGGTATGGGATTTTTTTCTTTTTTTGAACTCCAAGGAGTTAATAAGCATTAGTGAGGATCCGGGGAATTGAATTTGGCTTCAGCAATGAAAAGATTACTTGCACATTTTTTAATATTTAAAATTTATTTAGTAAATTTATTTTCTCCTAGTTACTGGTAAAACCAATTTTTAACATTGACTTTTAAAACTTTGAGTTCCAAATTCTCTCCCCTTTTTTCTCCCCTTCCACCCCTCACTGAAAAGGCAAACAATTTGATATAGGTTATGCATATGTAGTCATGCAAAACACATCCATAATAGTCATATTGTGAAAGAAAACATAGACAAAAAACTCAAGAAAAATGAAGTAAAAAAAAAAGTTGGTTTAATCTGTCTTCAGACACCATCAGTTCTTTCTCTGGGGATGGAGAGCATTTTTTAATCATAAGTCCTTCAGAGTTATATTAGATCATTGTATTGCTGAGAATAACTAAGTCATTCACACCTGATCATCTCACAATATTGCTGTTACTTTGTACACAGCACATTTCACTTTGCATCAGCTTATGCAAGTCTCTTCAGTCTTTGATGACAGCATTCTCCTCATCATTTTCCATAGAACAATAGTATTCCATCATAATCACATGACGCAACTTGTTCAGCAATTCCTCAATTGTTAGGCATCCCCTCAATTTATAATTCTTTGCCTCCATAAAAGAGCTGCTATAAATATTTTTATTACATTCATGTCCTTTTCCTTTTGTTTTTTTTTTCAATCTCTTTTGGGATATAGATCCAGTAGTGGTACTGCTAGATCAAAGGCTATACCTTGGGCATAGTTCCCAATTGCTCTACAGAATGGGTGAATCAGTTCCCAATTCCACCAATGGTGCATTAATGTCTCATTTTTTTCCTATATCCCCTCCAATATTTGTCATTTACCTCTTCTGTCCCATTAGCCAATCTAATTGGTATGAGGTGTTACCTCAAAATTGTTTTAATTTGTGTTTCTCTAATCAGTGGTGTGTCTGGAGTATTTTTTCATACGGCTAGAGAAAGCTGTGATTACTTCATTTGAAAACTGATTTTATCTTTTGATCATTTATCAGTACAAGAATGGATCTTGATTTTATAAACTTGACTCATTTGCCTATATGTTTGAAAAATGAGGCCGTTATCAGAGAAACTGGCTTCAAGTTATTCTCACAGTCACTATTGCTAACTGCATTTCCCTATATCCTGTCCCTCCTATTTGTTCTATTCTTACTCTCCTTTCCCCCTGTACCTCCTCAAAAGTGTTTTAATTCTTACGACCCCTTCCCCCAACCTTCCCTCCTTTCTAACAGTCCCCTTCTCTTATCCCCTTCCTCTCCTATTTTCCTATAGGGTAAGACATAGCTCCATACTCACCTGAACATGTATTTTATTCCCTCTTTGAGCCAATTTTGATGAGAGCAAGGCTCCCTCACTCCACCTCACATCCCCCCCCACTTCCCCTCAAGCTTTTTCTTGCCTCTTTTGTGTGAGAAAATTGACCCTATTTACGTCTCTCTTTCTCTCAGTACATTCCCCTCTCACCCCTTAATTTTAGTTCTTTTAGATATCATCCCTTCATTATCAACTCACCCCTATGTCCTCTGTCTATATATACTCCTTTTAACTACACTAATAATGAGAATGGTCGTATGAGTTAACTTGATTCTCTAGGATTCTGTAAGTAAATCATCATACCATCTGCAAAGAATGATGGTGTAGTTTCTTCTTTGCCTATTCTAATTCCTTCAATTACTTGTTCTTCTCTTATTGCTAAAGCTAACATTTCTAGTACAAAATTGAATAGTAGGGGTAGTAATGGACATCCTTGTTTCAGCCCTGATTTAACTGGGAATTCATCTGGCCTATCTGCATTACTTGCTTACTGATGGTTTTAGGTAGATGCTACTTATAATTTTAAGGGAGACTCCATTCATTCCTATGCTTTCTAGTGTTTTTAATAGGAATGGGTGTTGTATTTTGTCAAAAGTTTTTTTGCATCTATTGAGATAATCATATGGTTTCTGCTAGTTTTGTGGTTGATATGATCAATTACACTGACAGTTTTCCTAATATTGAACCAGCCTTGCATTCCTGGAATAAATACTACCTGCTCATGGGGTATTATTCTCATGATAAGCTGCTGTAATCTTTTTGCTAATATTTCATTTAAAATGTTCACATAAATATTCATTAGGGAAATTGGTCTATAATTTTCTTTCCCTGTATTGACTAATCCTGGTTTAGGTATTAGTACCATATTTGTATCATAAAAAGAATTTGGTAGGACTCCTTCTTCACCTATTTCCCAAAATAGTCTATAAAGTATGGGAATTAATTTTTCTTTAAATGTTTGATAAAATTCACATGTAAAACCACCTGGTCCGGGAGATTTATCCTAAGGAGTTGATTGATGGCTTGCTCAATTTCTTTTTCTGAGATGGGGTTATTTAGGTATTTCACTTCCTCTCCTGTTAACCTGCGCAATTTATATTTTTGTACATATTCATCTGTTTCCCTAAGGTTCTCAAATTTATGGACATACAATTGGCCAAGATAATTCCTAATTATTGTTTTAATTTCCTCTTCATTGGAAATGTATTCACCTTTTTCATTTTGGATTTTGATGATTTGGTTTTCTTCTTTCCTTTTTAATCAAATTGACCAAAGCTTCATCAATTTTATTGTTTTTTTTTCATAAAACCAGCTCTAATATCTATTAGTTAAATAGTTTTCTTGACTTCAATTTTATTAATATCTTCTTTGGTTTTCAGCATTTCTAATTTGTTATTTAATTGGGGATTTCAATTTTTTCTTTTTCTAGATTTTTCAGTTGCATGCCAAAGTCATTGATCTCCTTTTTGTCTGTTTTATTCATGTAAGCATTTAGAGGTATAAAACTTCCCCTAAGAACCACTTTTGCTGCATCCCATAAGTTTTGGCATGTTGTCTCATTATTGTCATTCTCTTGAATGAAGTAATTAATTGTTTCTATGATTTGTCCTTTGGCCTACTCATTCTTTAGGATTAGATTATTTACTTTCCAATTTATTTTTAGTTGATCCTTGTTGCAACAATTCCTCTAGCAGCTGTTGTGAGGGTGAAAGACCAACACAAGCCCAACAATAAGAACACTGCCATCACAGGTTCTTTTGATCTGCTTTACTAAGGAAAATAACATTAAGGGATTAACAGTATTATTTTAATCCAACATATACATATAAACTCCCTTAGTTCAGGAGGAAAAGCCAGCAACATGAACTTCAGAGCAAATACAAACAAGTTACAAACATACACAATATAAACAGACCAGATCACAATTCATAGTTACCAAGAAACCATCAACATCTGGGTTGACGAGCCAGGAGTCTGTTAGAGCAAGTGCCCAGAGTCCCATGCCAACACTCCTCCAGGAGTGAAAGCCTCAATCAAATAACTCTGTTCTCTCTTTTTTTCCAGTTTTCATACACCATCAAACATCATCTGAGCAACCAGACAATAAGGGCCTACTTAGGCTGTGGTCTTAGCAACTCCTCTTAGGGCCCTGGGAGCTTCAGGCCCACATCAGCTTAGCGCCTAGTAGTTAGGGGTTTGGGACTGGGGTTTACCACCTAGTTAGACTCAATCAAAGACAATTTAGCATTCTAAAACAGTAAAAAGGTCCTACCTTAATTATTATTACAATCTTTCCATGATCATTTATTACAAATAATTTTTATTGTCTAATGATCTGAAAAAGATGCATTGACTATTTCTGTCTTTCTTCACTGGATTGTGCAGTTTTTATGCCCTACTACATGGTCAATTTTTGAGTATGTGCCATATACCACAGAAAAAAAAGTATATTCCTTTTTATCCCCATTCAGTTTTCTCCAGAGATCTATCATATCTACATTTTCTAAAATTCTATTCACATCCTTAACTTCTTTCTTGTTTATTTTGAGATTAGATTTATCAAGTTCAGAGAGGGGGAGATTAAGGTCTTCCATTAGTATAGTTTTGAGGTCTATTTCTTCCTGTAACTCCCTTAACTTCTCCTCTAAGAATTTGTATGCTATACCACTTGGTGCATGTATGTTAGTTAATTATATTGTTTCATTGTCTATGGTGCCTTTTAGCAGGATATCGTTTCCTTCCTTATCTCTTAATTAGATTTATCTTTGATTTTGCTTTGTCTGAGATTAGGATTGCTAACTGCTTTTTTCTTTCCTTCAGCTGAAGCATAATATATTCTATTCCAGCCTTCTACCTTTACCCTGTGTGTGACCCCCTCTTTCAAATGTGTTTCTTGTAAACAACATATTATAGGATTGGGGGCAGAGCCAAGATAGCCACATAAAAACAGCATCTTACTGCAGCTCTCTCACAAGGCCTGTCAGATTCCTATATAAAAGTGAATTTGAGCAGATTTGAGAGAGTTAGAAACCACGAGCAGTCTGCGTGGGGCAAATTTCCAAGCTGGGAGAGTCTGAAAGGCTGAAGGCATGAATCTGTAGGCTCAGAGAGTGCTCAGTGTGAGGCAGGCGGAGCTGCTCCAGACCAAAGCGGAAGCAGCCAGCTGGAAAATCCACGTGGGAGACAGGCTGGGAGAAAGCTGGGCACCAGAAACCAGCAGAGATCCCCAGGCCTCCCACCACAAGACGGCAGTCTGTGGAAGTGAGGAGAGGCAGCGCAACACCACCAGCCGGGAAAATACCTATTCCTGAGGCTTGCAGCCCAAAGGAATGAAACAAACTTCTCAAACTTCTGGGAGGCATAATGGCCAGGTAAATGGCTCTAATCCCTCCCCCCTCACCCAGAGAATCCCTCGGAAAAAAAATGCTGGAACAGAGGAGAAAAGTGGAGCTTCAGTGGGCAAATAGCAGAAGTTCATTAGTCCCAGAGGGGCAGAGCTGGCAGGGGTCAATGCCAGGAGCCCAGACCTAATCTTGCTCCCCCAGGGGAATGCCAGGCATCAGATCAAACAACAAACAGCTGAGACCATTGCTGAAGAGCAACAGTGTCAGAGAGCACCCACAGGGAGTGAGACGTCAGGGAGCCAGACCCCTCCCCCACACCTCAGGAAACTGAAGGCTATAATTCTAGACTCACAATCCCCAGAATAAGAAAACTGGGACAGAGAGCCCTGAGCCCCTAAGACAGAAATTTGTTGTAAAACCAGGAAAAGGAAAACGAACATGAAGAAAAACACAAAAAAAAAAAAACCCGAGGACAATAGGTTCTTTTTACAGAGACAGGAAGGATCAAAACACCAATATGGAAGAGAACAGCAATGACACTGTAGATACATCTGATATCTCAAAAGGTAATGTGAACTGCTCTCCATCCCAAAAAGCACTGCTGGAAGAGCTAAAGGAGGATTTTAAAAGCCAAATTAGGTAGCTGAAAGAAAATATGCAAAAAAAAGATTGGTAAAATGGCTATGGAGATTCAGAATCTAGAGAGAGAAAATGACACATTGAGAGGCAAAATTAACCAATTGGAAAAGGAGACTCAAAAGCAAAATGAAAACACTAACTCATTAAAAATTAGACTTGATCAAGTGGAAGCTAATGAATCTATGAGGCACCTAGAAGTAGTAAAACAAAATGTAAAGAATGAAAAAATAGAAAGAAATGTGAAATATCTGATTGGGAAAACAACTGACCTGGAAAATAGATCCAGGAGAGACAATTTAAGAATTATTGGTCTACCGGAATTCCACGACAAAAAAAGGAGCCTTGACAGTATCTTCAAAGAAATTATCAAAGACAACTGCCCAGAGGTCCTAGAACCAGAGGGCAAAATAATCATTGAAAGAATTCACCGATCACCCCCTGAAAGAAATCCCAAACTGAAAACACCAAGAAATATTATAGCCAAATTTCAGAACTGTAAACTCAAGGAGAAAATACTGCAAGCAGCCAAAAAGAAGCAATTCAAATATTGTGGAACTACAGTCAGGATCACGCACAATCTCTCAGCTTCCACATTAAAAGACAGGAGAAATTGGAATATGATATTGTAAAGGACAAAGAGCTGGGACTACAACCAAGGATCAACTACCCAGCAAAACTAAGCATAATTTTTCAGGCAAGGCGATGGACATTCAACGAAATAAGGGAATTGCAGACCTTCCTGATGAAAAGGCCAGAACTCAATGGAAAATTTGATCTCCAAATACAAAACTCAAGAGAGACATAAAAAGGTAACCAGGGGGGAAAACCCCCCACAAACCTTATTAACCAATAAGGTCAGGTGGTTGCATCTTTATGTGGGATTATATCATCTTATGGATGTTATACACACACACACACACACACACACACACACATATATATATATATATATACATATATACATATATATACACATATATATGTCAGTCTTGAGAATGGTACAGCTATTATGACAATTGAAAGGGATACACATAGATTGTGAATGCCTGTATAAATTAACTGATGTAAAGATAAAAAACATAAGTAACAGATGTAAAGGGAGGGCTATGAGAGAAGAGGTAAGGAGATAGTAGAAAAGGGTGAATTACACCAAATGAAGAGGCACAAAAACATAGTAGAGGGGAAGAAGGGAGGGAGAAGAGCAGTATTTGAGATTCATTGTCATCTGAACTGGTTCAAAAAGGGAATAACATACCCTGATAAGTTTAGAAATCTAACTACGGGGAGTAGGAGGGGAAGGGGGGGAAAAAGGAAAGGGGGTGGTCAGAAGGGAGGGGAGAAGTAGCAAGTGGGAAATGGTATGATAAGGGAGGGGAATAAAGAGGGAGGGTAAACTGAGGAAGGGGTTGGTCAAAAGCAAAACTTTGTTGAGGAGGAGAAGGGGAAAGAGAGAAATAAAAGCATAAACAGGGGGAAACAGGATGGAGAAAAAAGACACAGATAGAAATCATAACTCTGAACGTGAGTGGGATGAACTCTCTCATAACACAGAAGCAGATAGCAGAATGGATTATAAACCATAATCCTACAATATGCTGTTTACAAGAAACACATTTGAAACAGGGGGATACACACAGGATAAAGGTAAAAGGCTGAAGTACAATATATTGCGCCTCAGCTAAAGTAAAAAAAAGCTGGTGTAGCAATCCTAATCTCAGACAAAGCAAGAGTAAAGATAGATTTAATTAAAAGAGATAAGGAAGGACATTATATCCTGCTAAAAGGCACCATAAACAATGAAGCAATATCATTGTTTAATATATATGCACCAAGTGGTAACGCATACAAATTCTTAGAGGAGAGGTTAAGGGAGTTACAGGAAGAAATAGACAGCAAAACTATAATATTGGGAGACCTCAACCTCCCCCTTTCTGAACTTGATAAATCTAACCTGAAAATAAATAAGATAGAAGTTAAGAAAGTAAACAGAATTTAAAAAAAAACAGATATGATAAACCTCTGGAGAAAACTGAATGGGGATAAAAAGGAATATACTTTCTTCTCAGCAGCACATGGCACATACTCAAAAATTGACCATGTTCTAGGGCATAAAAACCTCACAATCCAGTGCAGAAAGGCAGAAGTAGTCACAGCACACTTTTCAGATCATGATGCAATAAGAATTATTTGTAACAAAGAACCATGGAAAAATAAGCAAAAAAATTAATTGGAAACTAAATAATCTAATTCTAAAGAATGAGTGGGCCAAAGAACAAATCAGAGAAACAATTAATAACTTCATTCAAGAGGATGACAATAATGAAACAACATACCAAAACTTATGGGATGCAGCAAAAGCAGTTTTTAGGGGAAGTTTTATATCCCTAAATGCTTACATGAATAAATTAGGGAAAAAAGAGATCAATGATCTGGGCATACAGCTGAAAAAGCTAGAAAAAGAGCAAATTGAAAATCCCCAATTAAAAACCAAATTAGAAATACTGAAAAGCAAAGAGAGATTAATAAAATTGAAACCAAGAAAACTATTGAATTAATAAATAAAACAAAGAACTGTTTTTTTTTTGAAAAAAACCAATAAAATTGATAAACCTTTGGCCAATTTGATTAAAAAAAGAAAGAAGAAAATAAAATTACTGGTATCAAAAATGAAAAGGATGAGTTTGCCTCTAATGAAGAAGAAATGAAAACAATAATTAGGAATTATTTTGCCCAATTGTATGCCCATAAATTTGACAGCCTTAGAGGTATGGATGAATATCTACAAAAACATAAACTGCCCACGTTAACAGAAAAGGAAGTAATATTTCTAAATAACCCCATCTCAGAAAAAGAAATTGAGCATGCCATCAATGAACTCCTTAGGAAAAAATCTCCAGGGCCAGATGGTTTTACATGTGAATTCTGTCAAACATTTAAAGAACAACTAATTCCAATACTTTGCAGACTATTTGAGAAAATAGGTGAAGAAGGAGTTCTACCAAATTCTTTTTATGACACAAATATGGTACTAATACCCAAACCAGGTAGAGTCAAAACAGAGAAAGAAAATTATATACCAATTTCTCTAATGAATATTGATGCAAAAATTTTAAATAAAATATTAGCAAAAAGATTGCAGCAACTTATGAGAATAATACACTATGACCAGGTAGGATTTATTCCAGGAATGCAAGGCTGGTTCAATATTAGGAAAACTATTAGCATAATTGACCATATCAACAACAAAACTAGCAGAAACCATATGATCATCTCAATAGATGCAGAAAAAGCCTTTGACAAAATACAACACCCATTCCTATTAAAAACACTGGAAAGCATTGGAATAAAAGGAACCTTCCTTAAAATTATAAATAGCATCTACCTAAAACCATCAACAAGCATATAGTAATGGTGATAAGCTAGATGCATTCCCAATAAGATCAGGGGTGAAACAAGGATGTCCATTATCACCCCTACTATTCAATTTGGTACTAGAAACTTTAGCTGTAGCAATAAGAAAAAAGAAATTGAAGGAATTAGAATAGGAAAAGAAGAAACTAAATTATCACTTTTTATAGATGATATGATGATTTATTTAGAGAATCCTAGAGAATCAAGTAAAAAACTACTTGAAATAAGAAACAACTTTGGCAAAGTTGCAGGATATAAAATAAACCCACATAAATCCTCAGCATTCCTATACATTACTGACAAAGCCCAACAGCAAGAGATTGAAAGAGAAATTCCATTCAAAGTTACTGTAGACACTATAAAATATTTGGGATTCTACTTGCCAAGACAAACCCAGGGCCTATATGAACATAACTATGAAACACTTTTCACGCGAATAAAGTCAGATCTAAATAAATGGAAAAATATCAGTTGCTCATGGTTAGGCTGAGCTAATATAATAAAAATGACAATTTTACCTAAATTAATCTATCTATTCAGTGCCATACCAATCGAACTACCAAAAAATTATTTTACTGAGCTGGACAAAACAATAACAAAATTCATCTGGAATTTTTTTGGTTCTGTTTCTTCTTTCTCATGATTCATGCCGTTGGTCATAATTCTTCTCCACAACTTGACTAGTGTATAAATTAATTTAATGTGAAGTCATAAGTGGTATAACTATATCCCTTGGAGGTTTCAATTTGGGATCCCTTTCTGTGGGTGATCAGGGGATTCTTTCAATGACTATTTTACCTTCTGCTACTAGGACCTCAGAGCCATTATCCTTAATGATTCCTTGGAAAATACTGTCCAGACTTTTTTTTTTTTTCATCATGGCTTTCTGGTAGACCAGTAATTCTTAGATTATGTCTCCTGTATCTATTTACCAGGTCTGTTGTTTTTCCTATCAGTTATTTCACATTTTCTTCTATTTTTTCACTTTTGGAGTGTGTTTGACTGGTTCTTGATACCACGCGGAGTCATTAGCTTCTACTTGCTCAATTCTAATTGTTAGTTAATTGTTTTCTTCATTTAGCATTTGAACCTCCTTTTCCATTTGGTTAATTTTACTTTTCATGGAGTCATTCTCTCCATTTACATTCTGAACCTCCTTATCAATTTCACCAATTTTACTTTTTAAAGATCTGTTCTCATCAGTGATTTTTTTCTTTTTTACTTTTACCTCTCTAATTTGTTTTTGTAAATTCTCCTTGAGCTCTTCCAGGAATGCTTTTTGGGCTTGAGACCAGTTCACATTCCTTTTTGAGGTTTCAGATGTGGGTATTTTGTCAATGCTGTCCTCTTCTCAATTGGTATTTTGATATTCTCTCTCTCCATAAAATGAATCAATAGTCCTAGGGTTTTCTGGATTGTTTCTTCATGGTGATTTTTTTTTTCCTGTCTTTTAAAGTGGATCTCTGCTTCTGGACCCCAGGGACTCTGTCCCACATTTCCTGTGCTGGGGCTTGGTTTCTGGCTTTGTTTGCTGTGGCCTCAGGTTTCCTGAGGTTTGTGGGAGGAATGGTCTGGCTGCTGGAAGTCTCCTCTTCCCCTAGGACTGAGCTATAGTATGGTTGATCTCAGCAGTTGTCTGCATTGGTGTCTACTACTTATCCTGACTGTGGAAAGGCTCCTCTGGGTTCCTGGTGTTGATGCTTACTGGCTCCATCCCCCAGGGGCTCAAGAACTCCCATCTTTCAGCTGCTGAAGTGCTATTTCTGGCTCCTCTATTTCAGGGTTTCTCCCAAGATAGTATTATCTGGGTGATGAACAGAGGGGTGAAGGCCGTTTTACCTTGTCATCAATGGCTCCCAGAAGTTCAAGAAGGCTAGTTTCAAACCTTTAGATTGTGGGCTGCATGCCTCAGGAGTAGTTGCTCTAATGGCTTCAAGTGCCACGTTGCTGTCTCCTATTGCTCCAACAGACTCCTGTCCTTGGCTGTAAGGACTGGGGACCTGTTTTAACAACCCAGCTAGCAGCTTCAGTGGGGGTGTAAGATCCCTCCCCCACAGCCGGCACCCAGGGGGCTGCTGGGACCCAGGAAGCTGCCGGGAAAGCACAGGTTCTTTTTATCTGCTTAAACAAGGAAAGCACAGTGAAGAGGTTGACCAGCTTACTTTAATCCAGCATTCACTTAGCATACAGACAACATTCATTTAGTTCAGGGGAAAATGCCAGCATTCAGTTAGCATTCAGTTAGTTCAGGGGAGCATACAGACAAGCATCAAGAGACAGACCAAATACAGATTCATAGACTTACTTCAGGGGAAAAAACCAGCACACTGAGGTTCAAAACATTCATTTAGTTCGGGGCAAAAAACAAACCAGCACCCCGAACCTCGAAAACAAAATACAAACAGATTACAAATATCAACAGACAGACTCAATACAATTCATAGTTACCAACATCTGGGCTCGGCCAGAGAGCAAGGGCTGGCCCAGAGTCACGCTTGCTTGCTGCTGCTTCCCACACCAACCGGAAGAGGAAAGAGAGAGCTTCAAGCTGTCCTCTCCCCTCTTATAGAGTTTTTGACATCATCAAGCACCGCCTGAATGACCAGGGCCGATTAGTTCTTGACTTGGCCCCTCCCCCTAGCGTAGACCAGGTTCTGGAGCTAACACCTCCCCTCAGCCAGTCCCATGACTCATCACACAGGAAGTTGTCTGCTTCCTGGCATGCTCTTTGGGCTTCCTGCCCCGGAAGAGCAAGCCACAGTGTCCAGAGGCTCAATGAGGTAAGCTGAGTCATTCAAAGAAAACAAAGACCATTCTGGTTACAGGACCACAACAATTTTCAAGTTCCCAGGGCTCTCCCAGCCTGGTTCATTGGCTGGATACTGCTGTTGCTCCCATTCTGGTGTGGTCTGTTACAGTTCCCCACTCTGGGTGCTCTCCTAGCCCACAGATCTTTCCTGTCGATCCTGTGGACTCTTCTGGCTTGTACATTTGCCACACTCAGTCTACTAGTGGCTTCTAACTCTCTCAAATCTGCTCAAATTCACTTTTTTAGAGGTATCTGACAGAATTTGTAAGAGAGTTCCAGTAAGTCCCTGCTTTCACAGCACCACCTTGGCTCTGTCTTCTAAACTCTTAACAATCATTTTTAAAGCCTTGAGTTCCACATTTTCTCCCTTTCTCTGTCCCCAACCACCCTCATTGAGAAAGCAAGCAATTTGATACAGGTTATACATGTGTAGTCATGCAAAATACTGCCATAACAGTCATGTTGCGAAAGACTATATTACCCTCTATCTGTCCCATTCTCCTTTTATTCTGTTCTCTCCTTTGACCTTTCCCTCCACAAAAGTGTTTATTTCTAATTATCCTTTCCCTCAATCTGCTGTCTATTCCATTATCCCATATCTTCTTTCCCCCTTCCCCCCTGCTTTCCAGTACAGTCAAATGGATTTCCACACCCAATTGAGTGTGCATCCTTAAGCCAAATCCTGTGAGAGTAAGGTTCACTTATTCCCTCTCACCTCCTTTCTCTTCTACATAAAGGGATCAGAGGGCTTGGAATATGATATTCCCTGTAACTCTCCTAATACTGAGAAAGATCTCTTGAGTTGCAAATATCTTTCCATGTAGGAATGTAACCAGTTCAACTTCAATAAGTCCCTTATGGATTCTCTTTCCTGTTTACTTTTTCATGTTTCTCTTGATTCTTTTATTTGAAAGTCAAATTTTCTATTTAGCTCTGGTCTTTTCAAGAAGAATGCTTAGAAGTCCTCTATTTCATTGAAATTCCATTTTTTCCCCTGAAGTATTATACTTTGTTTTGCTGGGTGGGTGATTCTTGGTTTTAATCCTACCTCCTCTGACCTCTGGAATGTCACATTCCAAGCCCTCTGATCCCATAGCATAAAAGCTGCTGAACCTTGTGTTATCCAGATGGTGTTTCCACAATACTTGAATTGTTTTTTTCTGGCCACTTGTAATATTTTCTCCTTGACCTGGAAACTCTGGAATTTTTTACAATATTCCTAGGAGTTTTCTTTTTGGGATCTTTTTCAAGAGGCAATCGGTGGATTCTTTTAATTTCTATTTTACCCTCTGGTTCTAGAATTTCAGGGCAGATTTCCTTGATAATTTCTTGAAAGATGATGTCTAGGCTCTTTTGTCATCATGGTATTCAAGTAGTCCAATAATTTTTAAATTACCTCTCCTGGATCTATTTTCCAGGTCGGTGGCTGTTCCAATTGGATATTTCATCATATTGTCTTCTATTTTTTTTCATTCTTTGGTTTGCTTGATAATTTCTTGACTTCTCATAAAGTCATTAGCTTCCATTTGCTCCATTCTAATTTTTTTTTCTTTTGTTTTGGACAGGGGAAGGCAGGGCAGTTAGGATTAAGTGATTTGCCCAAAGTTGCACAGCCTGTAAGTGTGTCAAGTGTCTGTGGCTGGATCTGAATTCAGGTCCTCCTGACTCCAGGGCTGGTGCTCTACTCACTGCACCACCTAGCTACCACCACTCCATTCTAATTTTTAAGGAATTATTTTCTCCAGTGAACTTTTGGACCTCCTTTTACATTTGGCCAATTCTGCTTTTCAACGCATTTTTCTCCTCATTGGCTTTTTGGGTTTTGCTTTTTAGGTTAGTCTATTTTCAAAGGTGTTGTTTTCTACAGCATTTTTTGGGTCTCCTTTAGATAGCTGTTGACTTGTTTTTCACGATTTGCTTGCCTCCCTCTCATTTCTCTTCTCAAATTTTCCTCCAGTTCTCATACTTGATCTTCACAATCATTTTTGAGATCTTCTAAGGCCTGAGACCATTTTGTATTTTTCTTGGAGGCTTTGGATGTAGGAGCCTGGACCTTGGTGTCTTCCTCTGACTGCATACCTATCATCTTTTCATCAAGAAAGTAACATTCTATCATCTTATTCTTTTTCACCTGTTTGTTCATTTTCCCAGTCAATTATTTGACTTTTGAGCTCTTTGTTAAGTGGAGGGTTTACTACCCTAAGTTTCAGGGCTTTTGTTTAGCTGTTTTCAGAGATATGTCTAGGGACCTGTAAATTCTCCATTCCTCCAAGAGCTTTGACTTTGTTATCTTCTTCTGGTTGTATATATTGATTTTCTTTGTCACCAAAGTAAGATTCTATATTCTTTTTTCCTACTGTTTGTTCATTTTCCCAGCCAAATGCTTGACTTTCTAACTCTTAGTTAAAGTACAACCCTGCTTTCAGTAGTGAGGGTGTCCTGTCCTAAACTTCAGGGGTTTTGTGCAGCTGTTTTCAGAGATAGTTCTAGGGACCTGTAAATTTTCAGTTCTTCCTAGGTGGTGTGGTCAAAGGAGAGGTGTTTAATCCTTTACTGGCCTGTGGTCTGGTCTATGAGTGACCATAAGTACTCTTTTCTGCCTTGGAACTGTGAGGAGGATTCCCTCTCCACTGCAGCCCCAAGCTCTGTGATACCAGCATTCCTCTTCTCCCCAGGACTGCCACCCAGCACTGTGACCCAGATCCAAGCAGGGCAAAGCAAGAGAATCCTGCCTCAGCACCAGCAAAGACATCCCTGGAATCCTCCTCTGATCAGCTGCCCTATCCCCTGACAATCTGTGGACCAGGAGCTCTGTAAGCAACTGCCTCTGTTGCCACTGCTGCCATCATTGCCACCACCACCACCATGGCCACTGCCACCACTGCCACAGCCACCTCTACCACTGCAGGGCTGGAGCTAGACCATGCTTTTCTCTCACCCAGGTCCAGACAGACCTTTCCCACTGACCTTTTATCTTGTCTTTAGTGTTTGTTTGTTGAGAAGTCTGTAAATCCCCACAGCTGCCAGTGATTCAGTTCCCTGAGCTCTGCTCCAACCCTATCTGTGCTGACACAGCCCATGCCAGGCTGAACTTCTCTCCCAGCCCAGTGCAATAGACCTTTCCTGTTACCTTTCCAGGTTGTCTTGGGCTGGAAATTTGTTTCACTCTGTCGTTTTGCGGGTTCTGCATCTGTAGAATTTGTTTAGAGTCATTTTTACAGGGATTTGGAGGGGCTTAGGGGAAAGCTCAGGAAAGTCCCTGTTTTTACTCTGTCATCTTGGCTGTACCCCCTCAGTTCTCCAAACTGTTCTTAATATTCTCATACAAAGCCCTACCTATCCAGACTTTATGTTGTTCACCACTTCTGTAACACATTGTCTCTCTACTTCCACCTCCTGATTCCCTAGTTTCCTTCAAGATTCTAATCAATTACCATTTTCTTCATCAAAACTGTCTTAATCTCCATCATATTAGGGTGTTCCTCCCATTTACCTTACATTTATTCATTAAATATTTATTACTTATGTGTTTTGTGTGTGACAAGCCCCAGTTATAGAGAGACCTGTGTGTTTCTCCAACATGTGGTATGGGGGTGTGATATTTTGGCCTAAAGTAAGTTGGAACAGAGATCTCTAGAGATCTGTCTCACACCCTCATCCCTCTCCAATGGTGATTTTAATTCCTGCCAGGAAAAGAATCAGGAAGATGTAACCAGACCCTACTGTTATTTCCTCAGACAGAGGGGGTACTAGGATAAAAGTGTATCTATCTGTGCCCTTAAATATTGTTAGTCTAGGGGAAGTTAATAAGTTCAAGCTAACCTTGTATCATTGGGGAAAACTCCACTTTTTATATACAGGGCCTATGCCCTTTCCTGCCAAATACCAATTCCACAGTTAATTCACATAAAAAATTAGCCAAGAAATTAATTTATTCCACTCAGTAACTAAATAGATGTCAGAGTAAGTACATAGGAAAAATTACACTAGACAATATAGGGTGGAGGATCTCTCCCACTGTGAGTGGGGTAACTCAGCTCAACTGATAAAGTCCTAGAGCTCACTCAAGGGGAAATTCTTTGCAGTCTGTAGTATAGCAAGCTGGACAAGGACATGTTAGAGAATATTAGCTCGTTTCATATCTCCCTAGAATATTTCACTTTAGAAATATAAAGTGGGATTGTGATTTTTCTTCCCTGTACAAGTTGGAAGTCAAAAGCACCAAAGTGACTTGAAGCTTGAAGAGAGCTGAAGAGTCTTGATAAGATCTTGAAGCCAACTGAAGAGTTTTCTTCTCTCTTACTTTTGGCAACTGTACCCAAACCCTCACAATGGGCAAGGAATTCAATTCTACCACTAAGGGGAGAGTCATATCAACGGCTGTTGGGACTGGGGTGATATTTATACATACTTTATATAAATACGTAAATACACACATATTTAGCTATAGCTATACAAGCATTTCTTAAGTTATTACTATGTGCCAGGAAAAGGGCTAAGTTACATAGTAGTAATTTAATAATCTTTTATTTAAAAGGATTTGTGCTGTAAAATTTGGATTCAGTCAAAAGGCCCCTCTTCAGGATCTAGAAGGTTACATGTAGCCTCAAGGCTATAGGTTCCCCACCCATTTACTATACCAATTTTATCTAATATTATCCTTACAACAGCCCTGGACATAATGTATTATAATAATAATGCCTAAGAAAGAGATTAAATTCTTTGCTCAGGGGTACAAAGCTATTAAGTGTCTGAGGCTAGATATGAATTCATGTGTTCCTGACTCCATGTTTAGGGATAGAGGGAAAGAAAGAGAGATAAAGAGATAGAGAGATACCTTGACTTTTTTTCTTTGTTTACCAAAAGCTTAGCCCAGTGCCACACACAAAATAGATATTTAGTAAATACTTTGTGATCAATTGACTGATGTATTTTTTCATCCCTTTAAATTTCTTCTGGGTCATCAGTTTCTGTAAGAAATACACTGATATCCACATTGCATATTTAAAAAAAAAACTCTGACCTTACATCTTTTACTTTCTATCATTTGAACTGTCAAGTATGACAATAATGATGATGAGAATGATGATATAAACAATCATCATTAAAGGGGTATTTTAATTCTTCAAGTAATTAGAAATAATAGCATAGATATAAATATTTTATAAAGAAATTAGAAATTTTGGTGCATTAAAACAAATAATAGAACATCATGAGATTCATGCTATATATTTAAGTATGAAGTCATCAAACTACAATAATTAGTTTTAATAGGTAATTAGGATCCTCTATAATATCAAAACACAGTTATTTTTTCCAATGAGTAAATTTTCTGTTCTAATATGTAAAGTACCTTCTTAGGCGATTACTAAAACGCTATTCCATTGTGCATTAAAAAAATAAGAAAACCACTTCTTTTGAAAAGAAATGGAGTGCTACATTAACAGATTCTTGGCCACCTGCTGCCTTATCTATAAATCTAAGGAGAATAGAGTGAAAACAATTAGAATCAACAATCAGGAGGGAAGCACTTCAATGGAACATAGCCATCAAGTGACTGATTCTGTCAGTGGAATGGCAGTCACTTGATGTACTTTGGGGAAGGGCACTTATCACTATAGGCCACTAGAGTCTATTTAGTAAATTACCTTTTAAGATGCACTCAATGGAAACCTAATGCTCAAAAAAATCTTATTGCACCTCTCAAAAATGAGTCATCTACTGCTTTATAATTGGTAAGATGAAACTAGTTGTATTCATTTATTTAAATTATGAAACATTATTTCTCATTTAATTTTATACATAACATCCCTCTCGAAAGAATGTCAGGAGGAAAATGAGAATTTAGCCTAGGAAATATGCTTCAAAGTGTTTCTTTTCACAAAATTACAAGATTATTGATGATAGGATTAAAGAGTTAGAACTGGAATGTACCTTTGAGTTCATGGAGTTTATACATGAGGAACAAGGAGATGATGTGACTTCTCTAGGGTAACTGCGCTATGAAGAATTGAGCTCAAATCTTCCTTTTTCTCTGCAATAATGGATAATACACAAAAATCAACTTTAAAAGGAAGGAAAAAGTAAGTTACATATACAGAGTTAAATCTTTATATTTAATTATTTAGAATAAAAAACTGAAACAAAACAAGAATAAATTATCTTTTCCCTTTTATATTCCCTTTTATAGTTAGAGCTGCAATAAACCTGTGGTCTCTTCATTGTGGGTAGTCTCTCCTATCACAATCCATCCTTACATGCTCATTCATTTGTTTCAATTAATCTCCTACCAGATTTCCATTCCACATGACATAGATGATGATGCAGTTAATTTGACAGAGAACATGTGATTTTCTCAGTATTGTGTGGATAGCAATAGAACACCCCAGCTGTTCCTCATTTATAATTAGTTCTATCTAAATGAATAGCCCAACTCCATTTTCTATCATATGTTGCCATGATGAGCATAATAATAGGAAGTTGCCTTTTTTACAGGGAGAAAACTAGTACCAGAGGACTTTGTAAAACTAAAGAAAGTATGTTTTCATTCTCTCTTAGCTATCTCATTTTCACTCTCTCTCTCTAAGCCTCTGTCTCTCAGTCTCTGACTGTTTCTTTCTCTCTGTCTCTCTGCCTCAACTGTCTCTGTTTCTATCTTTCTGCCTCTGTCTTTGTTTGTTTCCTTGTGTCTCTGTCTCTTTGCACCCCTCTCCCCTGTGTACAAGGGAGTTTAATGACGTGCCATAGGTCATAAACAATAGCAAATATCATTTGAGGGCACAGGATACACACACACACACACACACACACACACACACACACACACACACAATTCCTGTGGCTTAATCTTTTGCTTCACCTGGTAAAAAATTCCCTTCTCCTTTCTTTCCAAAGGCTCAAAGTTGATTTACTGTAATGAACTGGGCACATCAATGTACACTGCATTCAATTTTTCCCTCAGTTACAAGCAATTTCCATTTACTTCACTGTGATTTTAATTGAGGGCAAGATTTGGCCAATTAAGTCCAGATCCCTGACTGGCAACTTTACTAACTGTCTGGCTGTCACATAGGAAACAGTTTCTTCATGCCTTCAGGCTTCACTGTTATCAGATTTGGACAGTCTATTGTGAGAAACAATACAAACATAATCTATGGAAGAGAAAAAAGGAAAGTGAGATTACTGTCATTCAGTAAAAAACTTACAGGGGAAAAATCAAAGGTATATTAGAAATATAAAAATAGAAAATATTCTGAAATAAATTTTGTCTGGTTTCAGAATATCATGAAAATGGTGATGTTTCACATCTATAACTTTACAAGCAAGGATCATAAGTCCAAAAACACTGGCATGATTGGCTTTCCAATTAATTTTGTCAAATATATTTGGTAAACTTCTTTATTTATTTATTTAATATATTTACTTTTCAGCATTGATTTTCACCTGAGTTTCAATTACGAATTTTCTCCCCATTTCTACCCTCCTGCCCACTCCACGATGGCGTATATTTTGGTTTCTCCATACTGCAGTCAGCCCTCCCTTCTGTAACCCCACTCCCCTCCCATCCCCTTTTCCCTTTGTTTCTTGTAGGGCAAGATAAATTTCTACACCCCATTGCCTGTGTATCTCATTTCCTAGCTGCATACAAAAACTTTTTTTTTTTGTTTTTCAACATCTGTTTTTAAACCTTTAGCTCCAAACTCTCTCCCCTCTTCCCTTCCCATCCACCCTCCCTAAGAAGGCAAGCAATTCAACATAGGCCACATGTGTATCATTATGTAAAACCCTTCCACAATACTCATGTTGCAAAAGACTAACTATATTTTGCTCCTTCTTAACCTATCCCCTTTTATTGAATTTTCTCCCTTGACCCTGTCCCTTTTTGAAAGTGTTTGTTTTTGATTACCTCCTTCCCCTATCTGCCTTCCCTCCTATCATCCCCCCTTTTTTAATCTTCTTCCTCCTTCTTTCCTGTGGGGTAAGATACACTATTGACTGTGTATGGTATTGCCTCATCAGGCCAAATCCGATGAGAGAAAGATTCGCTCATTCCCCCTCACCTGCCCCCTCTTCCCTTCCCACAGAACTACTTTTTCTTGCCATTTTTATATGAGATAATTTACCCCATTCTATCTTTCCCTTTCTCCCTCTCTCAATGTATTTCTCTCTCATCCCTTAATTTCATTTTTTTAGATATCATCTGTTCATATTCAGCTCACCCTGTGCCCTCTGTCTATATATACACATACATATATACATACATACACACACACACACACACATATATATATATATATATGTCTATACACACACACACACACACACACACACACATATATTGGGTAGTTTTCTGTTATACAGTGAAATTAAGTTTTGCAAGTTAAGTTCTAATTCTTCATCTTTAAAATCATTTGAATCCTGATGCATTATACTGCAACATGATTGCAAAGATAAAATAGCTAGAATACAGACATAATCTCTTATGATCTGGAGAAGCATAGTAGTAGCTAAGAAAAAGCTGCTTAGGCAAATGGGTAATATATCCTAGTGCCATAGTATTCCCAGAAGTATATTAGAAGTGGTCTCATCCCCTTTCCACACTATGTTTCGAATGCAATTCATAGTTGTATATATTGGGAATGCAATTCCCAGTTCCCATTGCAAAGGTCTAATTCTTATTCCTACTTCACCAGTAGCTATTTGAGAGAATTAAAAAGACTCTGAGAAATCATTATGGAATTAAAGCAGGCTCCGACCTTAGTAATTATTTCTAATATCCTCATTTGAATATAGACTTCAGGTTATTGCAACAGCTGTGGCTTTTTTTACCCTTGGGATTCAGTTGCCTCTATGACAACATCTGATTGTTTTTACCTGAAAATTTGGTGGTAGACTGGGGATGCATGAATACATTTGGAAAGGAGCTTGAAAGGAATGGAAATATATTCATTTGTCTTTTGTTTTGTTTTTATTTTTGGTTGGTGGTATTTTAGAAAACAGAGGTGTGTATAGTTGAGAAAATTCAAGGTAAGAAAATTTATTTTTGCTAATATTTCTTCTAACATGTCTAAGATGAAAAATTAGAGAGAAATTGAAGATTAGACATAAGGAATTTATCTGACTACACTGTATATTTTGAAGATTGATGACATTTTTCAATACTTGAACAGCATACTAGATACTTAAAAGTGGGAATGTAGGCTGCCTTGACACAATGGTTTATATCTGATTTATAAACCATACAGGGCTTTATATCAAAATAGCACAAAAGATTGTTGTGTAGTTGAGAATGACATCCTGACTTTTGACAGAAAATGAAGCATGATTTAAAGAGTATCGCCTTCTTGATTTGAAAATCAAATGTGTCCTCACTTCATCAAGCTCCACATGGATACTTATTTTCAGTGAGGTTCTCAATTTAACTTGTGACAAGTCACATTTATTTCATCCCACTAGGTTTATTTTGTCTTTGTCAAGGAGTTGGTGGTTCTACCAAACAATGACACTACTCAAAAAAGGATGATACTAACTTTTGTCTTTGGAGACAACTATTTATCAAAGGAAATGTTGCCTCAACTTCTGCAAAGAAAATTTCTCCTAGGTGCATGGGGAAAAGTACTATCTTGATAAATAGGAGACGAATGTTATAATCCCACCTGTGAGACATGGAACATGTACCTTTTCTCATTTGAAAAATGAGATGTTTTGACTACATACATGCTTTTGAATACAGCATTATTTGGTCACTTTAAAAGATAGTGTGAGTATCTTGAAAGGCAATGTAGTATAAAGGTTTAATGTGAAAAAACCCCTGGTCTGTGCTGGCATGTTTTGTGCCGCACTGTGCTCCTCTCTCATATTGGTGCAACAGACCTTTCCTGTCAACCTTCCAGGTTGTCTTGGGCTGGAAATTCTTTTTAATCTGTCATTTTGTGGGTTCTTCCTCTCTAGAATTTGTTTAGAGTAATTTTTAGAGGTATTTGGAAGGGTTGGGGGAGAGCTCAAGCAAGTCCCTGCTTTTACTCCATCATCTTGGCTCCGCCCCTCCTTTCATATCTTTAAATAAAATATACACTAGTTTTACATATTTGTCAGGAAATAATTTAATAAGAAGATTAGCTTACTGATGTCAGTAACTTGAACTTGAACTTGTATTTATAAGAAGATTATTTCACAAAAATATCAAAAAAGAAAAGTTTGCCTTGGCTGAGACTACAATGTGGCAACACTCTCTATTGTTATAATTCTCAGATAAATAATTGATGAACAGAGGAAATGAGCAGAATATAAATCTGTGTGGCATTTGGGATAGTCCACTATGCAGAAAGAAAGAAGGATGGTATTGTGACCCCCCAGGAAGTCACTTTACATTAAGGCTGAGGCTGGTGAAACTCAAATTGCTCATAGCAGGAAGAGGATGACACATTCTTGAAGTCAAGCCAGGAAAAAAATGCAGTCAGAGGGGAGGGAGTTAGAAAATGAGCAACATTGGAATACAAGGAAGAGATTGAAATTAGGAAAAAGTTGAAAGAAAACTCGGTTAAAGATTTTCAGCATAAGCAAGCAAAGCAACAGAAAAGATAATAACAGCAAGAGTAAATATGTCCTCTAGATTATCAAAACGATTCTAGACATCTATTAATGAATATTGTAAGATAAAGGAAAATGAATCAATACCTGATTAGACAGGAGGATCTGTGGATTCATGAGCAAGCACTGAATCACAACAGATGGATTTAAAATGGAAAAGGAATATTTAGTCTGTAGAGCAGAAATAATAAGAGAATAGTAAAAAGAAAAAAAAAAAAACCTTGAAAGCCCAATGGTGAACCTCATGAGAAATCTAGCAGGAACACAAAGACACAAAAGTGGATAATTTTGAAGGAGAAAAAAGTATTGCCATAAGAAAGATGATCTATAAAAGATATATATTAATCTCTAAGACATAGTATGTAGAGAGAACTTAAGGAAAATGGATCTTCCAGAAGAATATGGCAAGTCCAAAAACCTGAAAACTGTAATGCATAAAATAATATAAGAAAACATCCAAGAACTTCTGAACACAGAAAACTAAGTACCAATCAAAAAAATTCACCAAACCCCCACCACCTGTGTGTGTGGAGGGGTGGGGGTAGTTGGGGAGGGATACATTATTCTGCAAACTCTAAGATACAAAGTGCTTAAATTTAACAATTTCAATGAAAATAAACTCTGCAGTTAACAAGGAGAGAAGCCTTTAAATATAAAAGAAAATGAATTTGAATAACACTGGACTTTGCTTGTCACCCACTAGAATCTGCAGAAGGCATGTTGTATAGGACAATATTGCAGAAAATGAAATGCCTAAAAGTGATGGGAGGGGAGAAAGAAGATAGAGGAAAATATTTGATTCATTCTAATCATGTCAAGAATAACAATGTAGGGAGGGAAATAACTTCTCTTGTTTCTCAGGAAGAATGGATTATACTACCCAATAAGAAAAGGAAAAAAAAGTGACAGATTGGACAAGGAAGACAAAACTCACAATCTGTTGCTTATAAGAAATACACCAATAAAACCAAGACATGCATAGAATAAGGATGAGTTGAGGGAACAAAATGTATTGTGCATCACATGAATAAAAAAAAAATCAAAATTTGCTTTCATACTACCAAACGAAACAAACAAAACCAAACATAAAAGATTAAGAGATACAAATTGATAAGCAAGAAAGCTATATTATGCTGAAAGGAACCAAAGGTATCAAATCAACATTAGTATTAAACCGTCATGGTCCAAATACCTTACCAAATTAGAAGTAGGCAAAGAAAATGATACAATCGTGGCAGGAAATTTCAATAACCACTCTTAATTTTGGATAAATGTAAAATAAATATAGAAAAAGTAGAAAAAATGTGGTTTTTAAATCAGTTTGCAGCCCCAGAGATCCTTATGTATGATTTAGTGACCACATTTCTATTTGAGTTTAACACCACAAGTATAAATTCATAGTATTGTGACCTTAGTAGATCATACTTGTGTTCTACAATGACTAAAGCCAAAATTCCAAATCTAAGACTCACCATGTTGCCTTACAAGCGCTGTAATATGCATTTGTAAAGGGAATGTGTATCTCTACTGATGCAATCAAGGATCTTTGAAATATTTAAGCACTCTTTTTTCTTCAGGAGCCAGATTCCCCTAAGCTAGTGTTTGGAGTTTATGTCAGAAATTAGCTTGGCACATCATCTTCAAGTCATATGTCTCTAACAAGTTAGGGAAGTAGAAAGACATAAATAGGAAGAATTTCAATAAGTGAAATGAAAGAGAATTTACTTAGAAAAGAGGGAAAAATACAAGAACAACTTGAGTTTTTCAAGATAAAAGGAGTGACCCTGTCCTCCAGAGCTAAGGCCTAGCAAGCAAGCTGTCCTCTGAGTTTGGCATAATAACATTCCTTTGCTCTCACCCTCCAGATAAACTCATGGTCCTGGAGTTTGGGCAAGCACCAACAGACCTCATTGTTGTGCTGTGCATCACTACTGTTGCTATACTACATTGTTTGATTCTTTTTCCAGCTGCAAGTATGCAAATCAAGGTTTAATCACACTAAATCAAGGCCCCCAACTAGGGGCAGGGCTCTGGCATGTGTGTCCTTGCTGGCAAGCTGTTTCCCTCCCTTTTAACTTCTGTTTGATCCCTGACTTTCCTGTCTCCAGCCTGCTTTGTTTAGTTGTGGCCACCTACAGGTTAGAGGCCAATTCCAGTCTGGTTGATAAATCTAACGGAAAATAGGCTTATAATCTAAACTAAGAAATGATGATGCTGGGTGGAGCCAAGACTGTTGGAGGAAAGGCAGGGTCCTCACTTCAGCTCTCCCACAAACCCCTACAAATACCTTTACAAATGACTATAAACAAATTCTAGAGCAGTAGGACCCACAAAAAGATGAAGTGAAATAAATTTTCAGCCCAAGACAACTTGAAAGGTTGGCAGGAAAGATCTGATTCACCAGGGTAAGAGAGGATCACAGGCCAGCACAGACCTCTCTAGCACAGTCCTAGCCCCAGAAAACCAAGAACAGGCCTTGTGAGTGATTGAATTGGCTGCTTCCAGAGTTCTCCATTCATGGACGGTAAGGAGTTGAATAACAGATCAAAAGGAGTTTATAGCAGTCTTTTTTCTAGCACTGATGCAGGACTCTGTTACTTTGTCCATACATGGATCCAGGTCACTGTCCTGGGTGGTAGTTCCAGGGTGAGGAGGAGCATAGCAGAACTTGTGGCAGAAGTGGAGGGATTCTTTCCATAGTTCCAGGAGAGAAAAGAGTGTTCTGGTCTCTCACAGACCAGAGCAGAGGACAAGAGAGTGGTAAACACTTCACCTTAGACCATGCCAACTTGAAAGAACTGAAAACTTATAGAACCCTAGAAGTCTTTGAAAACAGTTGCATAAAACCCCTGAAGCTTGGGACAGTGCACCCTCCACACTGGAGGCAGACCCCTACTTTACCAAACAGTTAAAAGTCAAATAACAAGCTGAAAAAATGAGCAAACAACAGAAAAAATAAACTGACTACAGAAGTCATTATGGAGACAGGAAAGATGAAAACACACACTCAAAAAAAAGACAAAAAAGTCATAGTTCCTATATCCAAAGTCTCCAAGAAAAATATAAGTTGGTCTCAGACCATGGCTCAAAAGGCTCAAAAAGGATTTTGAAAATCAAATAAGAAAGGTAGAGGGAAAAAATGGAAAGAGAAATGAAAGTGATGATGCAAGGAAATCATGAAAAACAAGTAAACAGCTTGGTAAAGGAGACTAAATATATACATATACATACATACACACACATATACATGTATATATATATATATATATATATACATATATATATATATTACATTGAAGATAACACTATAAAAATTAGATGAGACCAAATTGTAAAAGAAGTCGAAAAAGCCAATGAGGAGAAGAAAGCCTTAAAAAACAGAACAGGTCAAATGGAAAAGGAGATACAAAAGTTCACTGAAGAAAATAATTCCTCAAAAATTAAAACGGAGCAAATGGAAGCTAACAACTTTATGAAAAATCAAGAAACAATAAAACAAAAGCAGAAGAATGAAAAAACAAAATGAAGACAATGTAAAATATCTCACTGGAGAAACAACTGTCCTGGAAAATAAATCCAAGAGAGATAATTGAAAAATTATTGGAGTATCTGAAAGCCATGATCCAAAAAGAGCCCAGACATCATATTTTTAAAAAAATCATCAAGGAAAACTGTCCTGACGCTCTAGAAACAGAGGGTAAAATTAAAAATAAAAAGAATATGCCAATCAAGTCCTAAAGAGATTCCTAAATAAAAACATCCAAGAATATTGTAGCCAAATCCCACAGTTCTGAGATCAAAGTGAAAATATTGCAAGTGGCCAGAAAAAAACAAGTGATGTATGGTGGAAACACAATCAGGTTAACACAAGATTTAGCAGCTTCTACATTGAAGCATCAGAGGGCTTCTAATGTGATATTCTGGAAGGCAAAAGAGCTAGAGTTACAACCTAGAATCACCTACCCAGCAAAATTGTGTATAATCCTTCAGAAAATAAAATGGATTTTCAATGAGATAGAAGATATTCAAGAGTTCTTGATGAAAAGACCAGAGTATTAGGGTAGTTATTAGGAATATATACATGTATACATATATATATACACACACATGTGTATATATATATATATATACATGTATATATATACACACACACATAGATAGATAGATAGATAGATAGATAGATAGATAGATAGATAGACAGATAGATAGATAAGTAGATAGACAGAGGGCACTGGAGTGAATTGGATATTGAAGGGATGGTTTCTAAAAACATACAATTAAGGGTTGAGAGAGGAATGTACTGGGAGAAACAGAAAGGGAGAGGTATAATTTGGTAAATTATGTCACACAAAAGAAGCAAGAAAAAGCTTTTACAGTAAAGTGGAAGAAGGGGAGGTGAGGAGAAGTGAGGAAACCTCACTCTTATCAGAGTTGGCTGCAAGAGGGAATACCATACACTCGCAATTGAGTATAGAAATCTATCTTACCCTATAGGAAAGGAGGAGTAGAAGAGGACAACGGAAAGGAGGATGATAGAAGGGAAAGCAGATTGGAGGAGGGGGTAGTCAGAAGCAAAACACATTTAATTGTCTCATTTTATCATTATAAAAACCTCAAAGCACCACAGACTACAGGAAAGAAGAATGCCTATACAATCAAAGTTATTACTTGTGCAAACTTGATAGTTACTTAGCCAGAAGAGAAAAAAAAAATGCCCTTTCAATGATATCAGAGAAAGCTCATATTTTATTTAGGAGAAAAGAAAGAAGAAAGGAAGAAAGAAAAGATGGAAGGAAGCTTCTTTCTTTTTTTTTCTTTCTGTTTCCTTGTCTCTTTCTCTTTCTATCTTTGTCTATGTCTGTCAGCCTCTTTGAAGAACCTTCACAAAGTAAACAGGATTTTACAGAAGAGATACATAGGTACCAAATCAATATTGCTAACAGTTAGAAGGGAGAAGAGAAGAAAAAGGAGGAGGAGGAGGAAGAAACACTCAATGCTCATATCTCTTCAAAATACTGCCTGGGTACAAGTGTCCTTGAGAAAACAAAAGACTTAGCCCTACTTTAGCTCAGAACTCCGAAACTCAATTGGTCTACTACCCTAAGTCTTCCAGTAGCAAGAATGACAAATCAATGCCACCATGACTGTCCTTTGAAAACCAAAACTTAATATTCAATTAACTACAGGTCCATCATGGACCCCATGTGACTTTTGAACCCCTTATGACTTAATATGGTGAGAGACTTAAAAGTACTTGAAGGACAATTATTTAGAAATATAATTACATTTATTCTGCTGAATTCCAGAAATATGCACCCAGTCACACATGCACATACACGCACACACACACACACACGCACACGCACACACATACACACACAAAACAACAACAACATGAAAAAACGTGGGGAAACAGGAAAGGCAAATCATTATCAAAAATTCCTAAAATTATAGCCATCCAAAAAAAAATAAACCTGCTCTGCCTCAGTAGGTAATGTATTCTAATTATTAATGATTTCCAAGAAGAAAAAGCTGACCCTGTATGGTCTGTGTTGCCTCCTTCCTAAATCATTTTATTGTTCGTGAAGTTCTTGTATGTTTTGGAGATGGCATCAAAAGTAGCTTTAGTAAAGTTGCCCAGAGTGGCAGTACAGCCTCTTGCAGAAGTGTAGCAGTCATCAATTCCAGCCATCATAAGGAGCTTCTTAGGCACAGGAGCTGAAACAACGCCAGTACCTCTAGTAGTGTGGATCAGGCTCACCAGAAATGATCCACATCACCCAGTGACCTTGCATGGAACTGTGTGAGTCTTGCCAATCTTGTTCCCCCAGTAACTATGTCTCACAGCAACAGTGGACAGCTTGGCCAGAATGATAGCAGCATGAATAGATGTGGCCACTGAGCACTTGACACCCAGACCAACATGGCCATTGTAGTCACTGATGGCCACAAAAGCCTTGAACCTTGTATGTTATCCACTTCTAGTTTGTTTCTGAAGAAGCATGATTTTCAGAACCTCATCTTTCAAGGAAAATGCCAGGAAGAAATCTATGATCTCAGACTCCTTGATAGGGAGTGAGAAAAGATTATCTTTGTGTCCTTGACTAGCCAGCCCAGCTTAGTGACAGATACCCACTCCTCATCTTCAGTCTTTCCTCCCCAGGCCCCATGGTCCCAGCCATGGCCTCGACCTCGGCCCCCACTGCCAAAGCTACCCTGTCCCCAGGCCCCTGGGGCCTCCTGCACCTCCTGTAGCACCAGTGCCATCTGCCAGTTGGTGTTCACTAGAAGTAGAAGCATGATTTTTGTTTTTAATTTCTCCCATTTCCCAGTACATTTCCTTTTACAAGAGCTCTCTTTCTCTCTTTAAAGGTACAATTTAAAATATTTTATATCTATGTTAGGAAATTGTTCAACTTGCAGTCCTAGATAGAGGAGGGAGAATCTAACATATCAGTGTATCTGTAAGACTGGAAGTGAAATAAAGTAAGTGGCCAAACTGAAGTGAAAATAAATGCATTAGCTTGCTAAAGGAGTCTGACTAGTAACTCTCCCCATCTAGAATATACTTTTGTACTTTGTCCACAGCCAATTGGAAGCATTCTGCCGTATTTAAATGAACTAGCAGGGTAGCCTTCTGCTAATTTAAGAAAACTGAATACCAGAATTATTATCAATGGATGGCTGAGTTGTTTTTTTGTTTGTTTGTTTGTTTTGTTTTTTGTTGTTGTTGTTGTTGTTTTTGTATTACCTTCTTATTCAATGAGGCTGTAAGTGCTCTTGTCCAGGCTTATGGTTCCAGCAGATGGTCAGCTGAAATGTTCCTTCCAGAGCAAAGAGGAAGGTTGCCATTATAGACATAAGACATTTCTAAAATAGTATGTCTACACCAGATGGCTACCTCATTCAACACTTGTAGTCTCCGACCTAGAAAATGGAAGCATCCCTTTCTGTCAGTTCTCTGGGGTAAGATTAGTCAACATATTGTTCTGAGTTCTGATAATGATTGCATATATTGTTCCCTTGGTTCCATTTATCTATTTTATATCAGTACATATGATTTTCTAATTATTGTTTTCTGTTCTCCATATTACTTGTTTCTGCATAACAATTTTATTCAGTTCTATTATTATACAACACTTTAATTAAAATCCTTGATTTTTCAGATATGGAAAGTGAAGCTCAAAAGATAAATGAACAAAAGGAATCTGAGTGGAGATTTAAACCAAGTACTTTTGACTCCAAACTCAGTTCTCATTTCGCTAAATCACACTCCCTTGCAGAGGACTAGATCCTAGGTCTTTCATGTACTAGCCCTTAATTCCATGCTTCCAGTGCTAGTCTTTCTTCCAGAAGTCACCAGCTTATAGTTTCTAATTAGATTAAAGGATTTTAAAACTTTACATAAAAATGATGAACTATTATCATTGTAACTTAATTTGGGAATAGCTAGAAAATTAGGTGGCATGCAAGAGGGATGACATTCTTTCTTTTACAACAACGTAGTCATAGAATTTGGAAAATGAAATAGATGGGGGCACTTCTAGTTCAAAGCATAAACAAAAGGAAACTCTGTTACACCATATTAATAAGTAATTGTCCAGTCTAGGCTGGATGAGGAGAGGGACTCCATTACTTCCTGAAGCAGCCCATTCGCTTTGGGGAGGCTCTAATTATTAGGATTCCTTCCTTTACATTTAAACCATAAGACAAGATAGCTCATAAGTTATTACCCTTTCCTAACATAACTGCTGTACCAAAATCCCATTCCACCTTAAACAAAGCAAAGAGGTTAATGATTAACCCCACAGTTTGATGGATTTATGTCCTTGTTTCACAAACTTATTTATTCTTCTTTAATTATACTCAGTCTAGAAGAATGAGATACTTCAGGAATTAAATCTTTTACGTATTATAACTTCAAACACAGATTTTAACTCTTGCTTAGGCCATGGAATGACCACAAATTCACGTAGGCTTTCTAAAAATCACATAAGAGATTTTTCAAAACATTTCTAGAAGTATTTCCCCTTCTTTAAAAAAAGTTTAAAATTTTATCCTGATATTAAGAAGAATAATCACTAAACTTTTATGAAGAAAATTAGTTGGAAAGTTTTAAAATGATAGAAACTTTTAAACATTGGAATTCATTAACAATGAGTAGGTGGAAAAGTCCCTAAGTAACACAAGTTCCAAAGTATTATCTAGAAGCTAAATTCCTAGTTATTGCAGAATCCCTAAATATCACAAGGTTCCTTAGTCAAAAAGGTGTTTGTAATGGAGAGTGATGGGGCACAGTCTCTGGGAACCCCCTTGAACCTGATGGACTACAGTCTCTGGGAACCCCTCGAACTCTCCTTGAATCTTCCCACTAGATCTGGCCTTCCTCTGAGGCCATAAGCCTTAGATTTTCTAGGCACAAATCTCTACCTAGCCTAGCCTCTGTTGTCCAGCTGCTTCCCACCCTTGATCCCATCAAAATCCCATTCTCTTGTTTCCTGGAGTCTTCACCTCTAGTCACCCCAGTCCAATCAAGATCCTCCTTAGACTGCTCCTCAAGACCCTACCTAAACCCCCCTCATCTTCATACACACCAATTCTTTATTCCAAGTTAAAATACTTTTAATGGACTAGGAGTCCAGGATCTCATCCCTAGGTGAAATACTCTGGGCCTGACCTAGAGGCCCTTCTAAGAACAAAGGAGCCAGTCCTTTTAGATATGCTACTATAAAACCTTGGATTACTAACCAATCAGTCTTATTTTCCAATCAGCCTACAAGCTTCTTCCAGATTAACCCACCCACAGTCTTCCAATGTGGGGTGTGGGAAGGGTAGCTAAGTGCATGTGGACTCAAAGCCACATGGACCTAGCTGTGCCCACCCCCACTCAAATTATTTCAATCTCTCTTTCTTTCCCAGTCTTTACTGAAACATTTTACTCTCTGCATTCTCACTCCAATTTCAATCTCTTTCCTAATCTTGACACAAACTACCTCAAACTTTTCAGATAAATGAAAACAAAATATTATACTCACCAAGCTTCTCCAGCTGAAAAGTTAAATGTCTAACAATTTAACAATTTAATCACATTCTAAACAGAACACTGAATGCCCAAAATGATCACCCACTATCATACAGAAGATCCCCTTTATTTCTTCAGTTTTTATTTATTTTTTTATTTTTAGTTTGCAACACATGGTTCTACATAATTTTGAGTTCCAGATTTTCTCCCCTCCCTGCCCCCTCCCTCCCCAAGACGGCATGGAATCTCATATAACTACCACGTATAACTTCACATTGAATTAATTTATACGCTAGTCAAATTGTGGAGAAGAATTATGACCAATGGAATGAATCATGAGAAAGAAGAAACAGAACCCAAAAACAAACAAACAAAAAAAAAAAAAAGTGAAGAAAAAAAAAAGGTGAGTATGAAGTGTGCCTCAATCTGCATTCAAACTTCATAGTTCTTTCTCTGGATGTAGATAGCATTCTCCATCGTGAGTCCTTTGGAGTTATCCTTGCACCTTGTGTTGCTGAGAAGAGCAAAGTCTGTCAGGGTTGGTCCTCACGGAATCCATATATCTGTGGTTGTGTACAATGTTTTCCTGGCTCTGCTCCGCTCACTCAGCATTATGTTATGTAGGTTTTTCCAGGTTGTTATGAAGTCCGTATCATCCCCATCCCTTATGGCACAATAGTATTCCATTAACTTCATATACCACAGCTTGTTCAGCCATTCCCCAATTGATGGGCATCCCTTTGATTTCCAATTCTTGGCTACCACAAAAAGAGCCGCTATAAATGTTTTTGTACATATGGGTCCCTTTCCCTCTTGTGTGATTTCTTTGGAATACAACCCTAGAAGTGGTATTACTGGGTCAAAGGGTATGAACATTCCTATGGCCCTTTGGGCGTAGTTCCAAATTACTCTCCAAAATGGCTGGATCATCTCACAACTCCACCAGCAATGTAACAATGTTCCAATTTTCCCACATCCTCTCCAGTGTTTATCATCCTCCTGTTTTGTTATGTTAGCCAATCTGACAGGAGGGATGTGGTATCTAAGAGTTGTTTTGATTTGCATTTCTCTAATCAGTAGTGATCCAGAGCATTTTTTCATATGCCTATAGATAGCTTTAATTTCTTCCTCTGAAAACTGCCTGTTCATATCCTTTGACCATTTCTCAATTGGGGAATGGCAGTTTTAAAACACTTTGCTTGATATCAGAATATCAGATCCATTGTGTTAATGCAAACATACAGATTTTAACCTTTAGGATTTAATTAAACCTTAGTTCAGAGCTCCCAGCCCTCTTCTATCAACCCTCTCTTCCTCTGGGCAGGCTGCTTTGGCTCTGATTCCTTATCAGTTCTAAAACCTAGTCTGGTATTCCAATTTGGCTAAAGCTGGAATGCAGGAGGGAGGAAGAGAGTACTTTTCAACAACTTTTCAAGAGTTTTAAAGTATCTCTCTCTCTCTCTCTCTCTCTCTCTCTCTCTCTCTCTCTCTCTCTCTCTCTCTCTATCTCTCTCTCTCTCTTTCTCTCGCCCACCTGCTACTCCAAAGAGAACAGAGTCAGGGAGGGAGAGAAAAACAGAGATAGTGGACCTTACAGGGTGCTAGATTACGTACTCACTTCACACAGAAACACAAACACAGAACAGATACAGACAGAAAACAATAGGGATGGTCCCTGCACAAATTAGACAAGGCCGGCAGTTTTTGTACTCGGGTGACTCCCAATTAGCTAATTCGGCCCCTAGCAGGCTAGCTATCGCCACCCATGTTAGACTGAGTTCTCCTCCTTGGCTCACAAGTTCTTGCTTTCTTTTTCTAAAAAGGGAGGCTCACTGATCTTGCCCCAACCCCAGGTCGCCCAGGGGTTCACCCATCTTGCCATCTAGAGGATTCATGGCACGACTTACATGACTACATCAATCTGGCCTTTCCTCCCATGGACTTCCCGAACATGATCAGGAGCTCTGTTCCACTTTTCTTTTTGCCTCTCTGAGACTGTCTGTCTTTGGGTCTGTTCCTTAAGAGTGAAAGGAAATCTTGCCAGTCGCTCCAGAACTGCTAGCAAATGGCCAGCTGGCACCTGTCCTCAGATTGATTGAGAGACCCTTCCTCAAATAAGAGGGATCCCGGGCAGGCCCGTGAAACTGTGTGGGTCAGATACCACTACTCACATTAAAAATAGAGACCATTATTCAGAGAAGGTAAAAAGGAATTTTATTGCTTTCTCAAGAGAAAGGATGACACCCAAGGGAGGGGGCACTTTAGTTATGTTTTACATTTATTCGGTCTGAATAAATGGGCACGTCCCCTGAACAGAGTACAGGAGAGTACAAAGGATTCAGATGGACAGCTGTCCTTTTATTGACTTTCTCTTTGAATCTCCTGCCAGGCTCTTCATTGGACAGATACAACCCTCTGACTGTGCACATCAAGCCATCCTCAAATGGCTTGTTTAAGCATGTGTACAAGCCTCTGACCTTTCATCTAACCTACCTGAGGTCTGGTTTCTGCTAGGTCAGAACTCTGATTAGAAGTAGTTCCAATCAGTCACCTGACTTACATTCTGCTAAAGCTGGGGGGGAGGGGGAGGGGGAGAGGGAGAGGGACACCTTCAACTCTGTGGAAACAAAACTCTTCCCCCCATTTCATACAGTGGGCTAGGTGAGAATCTGTCCCCAGATATTGGGAGGCTGAATGACTTTTAATTCTGTACTTGCTGTATCTTTGGCATAAATATCACTTTGTAAGAGTTAATTGATCTAGATTTCTTTTTAATGAAGTAGTTAATCATTCAAGGTCATCAGTGGGGAAGACCATACCAGAATGGAAACTCACAATGGTGCAAGATCCCTGAAATCTCAGAAGTATCCTAGAATCACTAGGGGAAATTTCTCAATTTGGGACAGACAGTGACACTTTGTGTGTGAGAGTCATAAAGAATACTATAATAACTCCTCATTATTTTGCTGGAAATTAATTTTGAATTTTTTTAACCCATGTTGTGAGACTTTCTGGATTTATGTTTTTTGTTTGGTTGTCCCTTGTTTTTGGAATAATAATACTTAAATAGTGTTTTCAATTTGAAGCCCTAGACAAGGACTGTTTCTGAAGTGTCTCCGTAACCTCAGGCTTCAATTCTAACACTCATTACTTTAAGTAGCTAAATTTGTCTATATTTTTACTGATCTTGGATGAATTTAAATTGGAATAGTTCTTCTAACACCATTACAGTATATATATTTATATATATGTGTGTGTGTGTGTGTGTGTGTGTGTGTGTGTGTGTGTATACACATTACATGGTCTCAGCATTTCTGAGAGCAACTTTGAAGGGAAATTATCAACCTGGTTTCTTTTGTTTGTTTATTTAAGATGGGAACACTGTTGACAGCTTTGTCATTAATATTTAAGATGTTTTGCTTTGATACTTTTGCATCAGAAGTGGATGTTATTTCCCATTCTGGTAGAGACATTTTATTTGTCCTTTTTTCTTCATTTTTATTTTAAATATTTTTTTCTTTTGAGGCAGATTATTTTCTTTCTTTCCTATTTATATTGTGATTTTTAAAAAAAATGATTAGTTAGAAAACCAGGTTACACTAGTGATAATACTTCTAACAGTGAGAAGCAAAGTTTTAACTTTTGAAGAAAAATTATGCAAAATGCTTTTGTTGTTTGTCCTTGATCCTGTATACTCAAAGATAACCAATGATATCACAATGTTAGGGTCAAGTTACTACTACAGGTAGGGCACAAATAATCCATTTGAACATTCGGGATGGAATTGTCTCTAAATTTGTACATCTCCAATTTCCTTTGCGCTACTGCAATTCTGCTTTACCCATAGAGCACAACACCTCCTTTCATGTGGGCATAACATGTTGGTTAGTCCAGAGCCAATATCCCATTTGCCACAATTGATACTAAAGATTCTCCAAAGACCTTGATACCATCCTTGTGCCAGTTCTTCTAACTTCCCTGGGAGCACTTGCTTTGTGTGACTTCTCCATAAAATAATCTTTAAACAAACATACATTTGGCATTCTGGCTCCATTGGAGTTATGCTCTCTGCAGTAGAGTTTGTATGCTTGGCAGTTCAGCTCAAGAGATGACCCTAAGGTCTGGTACCTTATCTTCCCAGATAATTTTCATAATCTTTGTATGACAATTCAAATGGAAGCAGTTCAATTTTTCTTTCAAGGTGCTGATAGATTGTCCAGAATTCATATACAACAATGGATCTGTAGACCTTCTCTCCCACACTTCCTTTCAGGAATACTGAGCTAGGTCTGGCAATGCAGGTTTCAATTTCATAATAAATAACCAAACTTTTGGTTCTAAACCACCAAAAGTTTTCAATGAATACAAAAGTCTCTTTCAGAATTTCCAGAAAAAAATATTTCTACCTTCCCTTCCATCTTTAAACCTATTTTCTTCCTATAAGCATAACACAATATAAAAATACAAACCATACTTCAGTGTCCTTTTTGGGGAAAAATGTTTTATTCAATTGACAACAACTTGGTAGTATTTTTTTCAACAATTTTTCATTGCATTTGCATGTTGACATAGCACTGGTTAAGTAGCATTTTGTAGCCTGATCTGTGGAAGCCTAACCTGATTCTTTTCTGGGGGAACAAAGACATTCTGAACTCCAAATAGATGATTAGCAGGATAGCATGTGAAATACAACCAGTGGTTGTCTGGAGAATGTCCCAAATACTCCTAAGGGAAGTATATGAGCTTCTTTAAACCCAGCAAACCTTGATTATAAGGTCAGTTCTGATCCATCCTTGTTATGTAGAGATATCTATGTAGAAGTGGTCTAAAGACACACAGAATTATACCATGAAGCAGAGAGGACACATGCTTTGACTCCATTTTCTCAGAACTGGGCTTGCTACACTGTCCATCAAGATTTTAGGATACTGTGAGGGGTTGTAGTGTCTTATTTCCACTTCCATAGGACTGTGTTCCCTCTTTCCTTCATTGTTAAGGTCTTGATACTAGCATAGTCAGTTCCATTTAACCAAATAACATCATGTAACTTTTGTCAAGGGTTATTTGCTTTGAAGACATAATGATGCTTAACGTGCAAACATTTCTTCCCAATGTGTTTGATGCCTATTCTCCATTACAACACCTCAGTCCCTGGGGAAGAAGGCTCATATTTTATCTCAGTTTCTCCATAACATTGGTTCCACCAAGTTCATGTCCAAAGAAGGCATTGCTGTTGAATGAATCATCATTTTACTTGGGATTCCTGAAAGTCACTGCCAAAGATCTCTCTGCTCCTCAGGGAATTCATACTTCTTTACTATGCTTATAATCCAAATACGAGATTCCTGTGACTCCCTCTCCTGAATAAGGTCAGTGACATCAATACCCTACCCTAAAATGGAAAAGTACAAATGAAAAAATCCAAGGATCAAGACACATTTTTCATGGGCCATAGGGCTTCAGAAGGGAAAAAGCCCTTAGGCACTCCCCCCTTTCTGCCCAGCCTCTCCAAGATGCTGCAAGTAAAGTAATCAGCCAATGACATAAGAAATAGGGTAAAAAGAAAGTAGCTGAAGCTATCAGGACTTTTTGAATGCTTCTGAAGTTAATCAGAGAGTCTCTTTTTCACCATGGGGTTAGCTGTCTAGAGTCAGGCATAGAACGTTTATACATTTTGTACATGGTGGATGGTTTCTGTTACATAATATCCTTATTCTCCCAGAAGTAAAGATCCTATTATTCTCCACACTGGAGGTTTTATCAGCCAAGCAAGCTGATAGTGTCTATGCTTGTACAATATCTCCATTACATATGACTATAGCCATGTGTGTGTGTGTGTGTGTGTGTGTGTGTGTGTGTGTGTGTGCATGTGGGTGTGTGGGTGTGGGTGTGTTTGTGTTTGCCATGTTGTGATTTCACTGAGGAAGTCATCTAGGTAACACATTGGATAGAACTCTCAACTAGGAATCAAGAAAACTTGAGTTAAATCTGGTTTTAGGCACTTGTTAGCTGTATGACCCTGGCAAGTGGCTTAACCTTTACCTGCTTCTGTCTCCTCAACTGTAAAATGGAGATAATGACAGCACCTAACTCCTGGAGTTCTCTTAAGGAGGAAAGGAAACAGATAATATTTGTAAAATGCTTAACACAGTACACATAAATGCTTGCTATTATTACAAAACTGTCTACAAATGCAGATGAGCAATTGCCTGGGGGCACTGAGAGGTTCTGGGCAACACAATAAATATGTGCTAGAGGCAGGACTTAATCCCAAATTTTCCTCCCTCCAAGGTCAGCTGTCTTATCTCTTCTACCATACCACCTCTTGTGTCAAATTGTGTCCAAAATGCTATTAAGATAATATCTTTAAGAAATGGAATCAGAGAGGATTTTTGGAAGATGGTGGAGTAGATCAGAAAATTCCAAGCTCTCCAGATATCGCCCACAAATAATACCAAAGAGAAACTCAGGGTGAATGTAAGTGAATGAATGTAAGTGAATGAAAAACAAACAAGAGGTGGGGCAATACATTGCACCTCCTGGGACTACAGGAAGAAAAATCTCAGGGCCTAGGTTTGGTCCCTGTGACATGTAAAAACCTCCAGGCTAGTTCTGCTGATCTAGCAAGTGGCTAGCCCTGGGGTTAGCTTGGTAATAGCCGCATCCACAGAAAGTTTCACCTCCTGGACAGTGTGGAGAGTTGGGCTTCTGAGCAGGGAAGATTCAGGGAACCTTTGGTGAGAAGAGACTCCAGCCCCAGCTGTGATGCAAGATGTAGCCCTGGGGAAGAAAGAAGCAGCACACACTAGGTGAGAGGAAAAGAAGTGGTGAGGGGATGCTGCCGACCATGGGAACTTATAAGAAAGCAGAATTCTTGTTTTGAGTTCTAGGCTAGAGGCGAGAACTGAAGGAAGATCTAAGGACAGAGGCACTATTCCCCATCCCCCAGGACTAGAGGTGATTACAATAACAAATTTCTATGAGTAAATTTTAAAAAAAGGCAGACAAAGGAGAAAGAACCCAACCATAGAAAGTTAGAGAAGACTGGGGTTCATTTTCAGAGGAGGATATTTAAGAAAACAAAAAACCTCTCCTACCTCAATCAGCTCACCTGCTCAAAAATAATTCATAGAAGAACTTTAAAAAGACTTTCAAAATCAAATATGGGAGATTGGGGAAAAACTAAAATAATGAGAAGAACCACCCTAGAAAAACAAGAAGACTATGAAAAGTCAACCAACCAGAAAAGGAGATCCACAATCTTAAGCAAGAAAATTATTCTTTGAAAATTAGGATTGGGGGAGGAGCAAAGATGGCAGCTGGAAAGCAGGGGCTTGCCTAGGGCTGTCCCACAGGACCCTTCAAACACCAATAAAAAATGGATCTGCACAAATTCTAGAACTGCAGAACTAATGAAATAGCAGAGGGAAACAGGGCTCCAGCCCAGAACAGCCTGGATGGTCACTGGGTAAGGTCTATCACCCACACAGCTGGGAGCAGAGCAAAGCAGAGACCAGCCTGGGCTCTGCCCGGACCAACCAGACCTGGAGACAGGCGGAACAGGTCCAAGCACCCTGAATGAGTGAGCTCTGGCAGTTACCAAACTTCTCAACCCACAAACACCAAAGACAACAGAGAAGGTTAGTGGGAAAAGCTGCAGGGACAAAGTGAATGGAGTTCCCAGTTTGACCACCACCCTAGAGGTGGCAGGGGTGGAGCAGCTACAGAACTACAGCTGCAATTGCTTCTGGCCCGAGGCCCACCTGGTGGGAGGAATTAAATGGTGGATCACAGCAGGAGTACAGAGCCTGCTTAAGATCTGAGTCAGGTCCAGGTTTGGATGTTCTTCAGGGAGAAGGAGCACTGCTGTGGCAGAGCTTGCTGTGTAGAAATAGCTCTGAAAGCAACAGCACATCCCCTCAAGCTTGGAACAAAGTAGTCTCTCTTCTGCAAGCAGTCATACCCTAACGAAAAACTCAAGGGTCAAGTAGTTGGCTGGGAACAGGACCAGGCAGTGAAAATGGACTCAGATTCAGACTCAGACTTTGGAATCTTTCTTTGGTGACAAAGAAGACCAAAATGAACAGCCAGAAGAAGTCAACAAAGTCAAAGAGCCTACATCAAAAGCCTCCAAGAAAAACATGAACTGGTCCCAGGCCATGGAAGAGCTCAAAAAGGATTTGGAAAAGCAAGTTAGAGAAGGAGAGGAAAAATTGGGAAGAGAAATGAGAAGGATGAGAGAAAACCATGAAAAACAAGTCAATGACTTCCTAAAGGAGACCCAAAAAAATACTGAAGAAAACAACACCTTAAAAAATAGACTAACTCAAATGGCAAAAGAGCTCCAAAAAGCCAATGAGGAGAAGAATGCCTTGAAAGGCAGAATTACCCAAATGGAAAAGGAGGTCCAAAATACCACTGAAGAAAATACTACCTTAAAAATTAGATTGGAGAGGGAGCCAAGATGGCAGCTGGTAAGCAGGGACTAGAGTGAGCTCCGTACCAAGTCTCTCCAAAAACCTATTAAAAAATGTCTCTGAACCAATTCTAGAACGGCAGAACCCACAGAACAGCAGAGGAAAGCAGGGCTCCAGCCCAAGACAGCCTGGATGGTCTCTGGGTGAGGTCTATCCCACACGGAGCTGGGAGCTGGGAACAGAGTGGAGCAGAGCCCAGCCTGAGCGGCGAGGAACAACCAAACTTGGAGTCCAGCAGATGGGGCCCCTAGCGCACTGATTATGTGAGCTGCGGCAGTTACCAGACTCCTCAAGCCACAAATGCCAAAGACTGCGGAGAAGGTTAGTGGGAAAAGCTGTGGGAGTGGAAGGGGTTCGCAGTTTGGCTTCCAGGCCCGGGGGCAGCGGAGGTGGGGCAGCTACTGCTGCTGCTGCTTCCGGCTCCAGGCCCACCTGGTGGGAGAAATTAAGTGGCGGATCAGAGCAGGAGTGCACAGCCTGCTAAAGATCTAAGCCCAGCCTGGGCTGGGGGTTCTTGGGGAAGGAGGAGTGCTGGTGAGACAGAGCTGGCACCTCCCCCCGCAAACGTGGAACATAGAACTCGATAGTCTACAAGCAGTCTTACCCCACTGAAAAACTCAAGGGTCAAGTTAGTTGGTTGGGAATATGGCCAGGCAGCAAAAGCACACCCAGATTCAGTCTCAGACTTTGGATTCTTTCTTTGGTGACAAAGAAGACCAAAACATACAGCCTAAAGAAGACAACAAAGTCATAGAGCCTACAACAAAAGCCTCCAAGAAAAACATGAACTGGCCCCAGGCCATAGAAGAACTCAAAAAGGATTTGGAAAAGCAAGTTAGAGAAGTAGAGGAAAAATTGGGAAGAGAAATGAGAAAGATGCGAGAAAACCATGAAAAACAAGTCAATGACTTGCTAAAGGAGACCCCCAAAAATGCTGAAAAATACAGTGAAGAAAACAACACCTTAAAAAATAGACTAACTCAAATGGCAAAAGAGGTCCAAAAAGCCAATGAGGAGAAGAATGCCTTGAAAGGCAGAATTAGCCAAATGGAAAAGGAGGTCCAAAAGACCACTGAAGAAAATACTACTTTAAAAATTAGATTGGAGCAAGTGGAAGCTAGTGACTTTATGAGAAATCAGGATATTATAAAACAGAACCAAAGGAATGAAAAAATGGAAGACAATGTGAAATATCTCCTTGGAAAAACCACTGACCTGGAAAATAGATCCAGGAGAGATAATTTAAAAATTATTGGACTACCTGAAAGCCATGATCAAAAAAAGAGCCTAGATATCATCTTTCAAGAAATTATCAAGGAGAACTGCCCTGATATTCTAGAGCCACAGGGTGAAATAGAAATTGAAAGAATCCATCGATCGCCTCCTCAAATAGATCCCAAAAAGAAATCTCCTAGGAATATTGTCACCAAATTCCAGAGCTCCCAGATCAAGGAGAAAATACTGCAAGAAGCCAGAAAGAAACAATTTGAGTATTGTGGAAACCCAATCAGAATAACCCAAGATCTGGCAGCTTCTACATTAAGAGATCGAAGGGCTTGGAATGCGATATTCTGGAGGTCAATGGAGCTAGGATTAAAACCTAGAATCACCTACCCAGCAAAACTGAGTATCATGCTCCAAGGCAAAATATGGATTTTCAATAAAATAGAGGACTTTCAAACTTTCTCAGTGAAAAGACCAGAACTGAATAGAAAATTTGACTTTCAAACACAAGAATCAAGAGAAGCATGAAAAGGTAATCAAGAAACAGAAATTGCAAGAGACTTATTAAAGTTGAACTGTTTTGTTTATATTCCTACATGGAAAGATTACATGTATGATTCATGAGACCTCAGTATTAGGGTAGCTGAAGGGAATATGCATATATATATATATATATATATATGTATATATATATATACACATATATATATATATTTATGTATATATATGGGTGAATGTGTATGTATGTATATATCTATGTGTATGTGTATGTATGTACATATATATGTGTGTGTGTGTGTATGTATGTATGTATATATATTTCATATATGTATATATATATTTATGTAAAAGAGATAGAGCAAACACAGGGTGAGTTGAAGATGAAGGGAAGATATCTAAAAGAAATAAAATGAAATTAAAGGATGAGAGAGCAACATACTGAGAGAGGGAGATAGGGAGAGATAGAATGGGATGCATTATCTCGCATAAAGGTGGCAAGAGGAAGCAGTTCTGTGGGAGGAGTGGAGAGGGCAGGTGAGGGGGGAATGAGTGAACCTTGCTCTCATCAGATTTGGCCTGAGGAGGGAATACCATACATACTCTGTTGGGTATCTTACCCCACAGGAAAGAAGAGGGAAGAAGATAAAAATAAATGGGGGGGGATGATGGAGGAGAGGGCTGATGGGTGTGGAGGTAGTCAAAAACAAACACTTTGGAAAGGGGATAGGGTCAAGGGAGACAATTCAATAAAGCGGGATGGGTTGGGAAGGAGCAAAATGAAGTTAGTCTTTCACAACATGAGTATTGTGGAAGGGTTATACATAATGATACACATGTGGCCTAGGTTGAATTGCTCGACTTCTTAGGGAGGGTGGGTGGGAAGGGAAGAGGGGAGAGAATTTGGAACTCAAAGTTTTAAAAACAGATGTTCAAAAACAAAAAAAAAAAGTTTTTGCATGCAACTAAAAAATAAGATACACAGGCAATGGGACATAGAAATTTATCTTGCCCTACAAGAAAGGAAGGGAAAAGGAGATGAGAGGGGAGGGGGGTGATAGAGGGGAGGGCTGACTAGGGAACAGGGCAACCAGAATATATGCCATCTTGGAGTGTGGGGGGAGAGTAGAAATGGGAAGAAAATTTAATATTCAAACTGTTGTTGAAATCAATGCTGAAAACTAAATATGTTAAATAAATAAATTTAAATTTTAAAAAAAAGTTAGATTGGAGCAAATGGAAGCTAGTGACTTTATGAGAAATCAGGATATTATAAAATGGAACCAAAGGAATGAAAACATGGAAGATAATGTGAACTATTTCATTGGAAAAACCACTGACCTGGAAAATAGATACAGGAGAGACAATTTAAAAATTGTTGGACTACCTGAAAGCCATTATCAAAAAAAGAGCCTAGATATCATCTTTCTAGAAATTATCAAGGAGAACTGCCCTGATATTCTAGAGCCACCTCTTGAAAAAGATCCCCAAAAGAAAACTCCTAGGAATATTGTCACCAAATTCCAGAGCTCCCAGATCAAGGAAAAAATAGTACGAGCAGCCAGAAAGAAACAATTTGAATACTGTGGAAACACAATCAGAATCAGAATAACACAAGGTTTAGAAGCTTCTACATTAAGGGACTGAAGGGCTTGGAATATGATATTCCAGAGGTCAATGGAGCTAGGACTAAAACCAAGAATCACCTACCCATCAAAACTGAGTATCATGCTCCAAGGAAAAATATAGATTTTCAATAAAATAGAGGACTTTCAAGCTTTCTCAGTGAAAAGACCAGAACTGAATAGAAAATTTGACTTTGAAACACAAGAATCAAGAGAAGCATGAAAAGGTAAACAAGAAGGAGAAATCACAAGGGACTTGCTAAAATTGACCTGTTTTGTTCACATTCCTATATACACACACATAGACAGAGGGCACAGGATGAGGTGAATACGAAGGGATGATGTTTGAAAAAATAAAATCAAATTAAGGGATGAGAGAGGAATATCTTGAGAGAGGGAGAAAGGGAGGGATAGAATTGGGTAAATTATCTTGCATAAAAGTGGCAAGAAAAAGCAGTTCTGTTGGGAAGGAAGCAGAGCCAGGAGAGGGGGAATGTGTGAATCTTGCTGTCATTGGATTTTACCTGAGGAGGGAATACCATACACCCTTAATTGGTTATTTTACCCTACAGGAAAGAAGGAAGAAGGATATAAAAAGGGGGGGATGAGAGAAGGGAGGGCAGAGAGGGTGAGGTGGTAATTAAAAGCAAACAATTTTGAAAAGAGACAGGGTCAAGGGAGAAAATTATATAAAGAGGGATAGGATAGGAAGAAGCAAAATATAGTTAGTCTTTTACAACATGAGTATTGTGGAAGGGTTTCGCATAATGACACCCATGTGGCCTATGTTTAGTTGCTTGCCTTCTTAGGGAGGGTGGGTGGGGAGGGAAGAGGGGAGAGAATTTGGAACTCAAAGTTTTAAAAGAAGATGTTCAAAAAAAAGTTTTTGCATTCAACTAGGAAATAAAATATACAGGCAATGGGGCATAAACATCTATCTTACCCCACAAGAAAGTAAGGAAAAGGGGATGGGGTGGGGATTGGGGTGACAGAAGGAAGGGCTGACTGGGAAACAGGCCAATCAGAATATATGCCATCTTGGACTAGGGGGGGGTAGAAATGGGGAGAAAATTTGTAATTCAAATTCTTGTGAAATTAATGTTGAAAACTAAAAACATTAAATAAATAAATGATTTAAAAAAAACATTTTTAAAATAAAAAAAATAGAATTGGCAGGGGAAGCCAGCAAGCTTAAAAGAGATGAAGAAATAACAAAACAAATTATATAATGAATTAAAAAAATAGAAGAGAAAGTGAAATGTCTCATAAGAAAAACAACTGATCTGGAGAACACATTAAGAAGAGAAAACATAAAAATAATCAGGCTACCCAAAAACAATGATTATAAAAGTTATCTTGATGCAACAATTCAAGAAATAATTAAATAAAATTGTCCTGATGTGTTAGAATAAGAGGAGAAAGTAGAAATAGAAAAAAAAATCCACTGATCATCACCTGAAAGAGATCCTACAAGGAAAATCCACAGGAATATCATACCTAGATTCTGAAAGCCTTCAAGGAAAAAATATTACAAGCGAAAAGAACAATTCAAATTTGCTGAAGCTGCAATTAGAATCACACAAGACCTAGAAGCAGCTACACTATCACCAGTCTTGGAACACTACATATCAAAGAAGAAAACAACTGCGCTTGTGCTTGAAAATATCATACCCTGCAAAGTTAAGCATAATCTTGGATAAAAAAATAATTGGACATTCAATGAATTGTCAGACTTTCAGGATTTTATTGCAAAAAGATCTGAAATCAATAGAAAATTTTACATGTAAGATCCAAGAGAAATATAAGGTAAACATCAAAGACTAATTACAAGGGACTTATTAAGGATAGATTGTTCACTTTTTATATGATGAAATATAAGTTGCTATATCTAAGACTGTTATTTGTAATTGGATAATTTAAAAGAAAGATTGAGGTAAAATTGAATATGAAGGGACACTTAAAAGTCAATTTAGGAAAAGGAAAGCATTAGTTGTCATATACAAATGAGGTGCAAAAGGGAGAACCAATGCAGAGGAATTAGATAGGAGAGGAGGGCTGGTATTTCTGGAAACCTAGTCTCATAGGGAATGGGTTACAGAGGGAACAATACATAAAGTTCAGAAAGAAATAAAAAGACATGGAATAGGGATTAGAGAGAGGATCAGGGAAGGATTTTAAGGTGGGGGAGAGGATAAAGGAGGGATCTTTGTAGGGGGAGTAGGTTAAGTAATAGGAGGGCAAGGTAGCAGGTATAAGTAAAGTAGAGGAGTTAGGAGGCATAGGAAATAGGAGAAAAACATGCAAACATAAAATAAAGATCAGGAGTAGAATTTATTAGGGGAAAAATAGCAGGGGTAGTAATCATGATCTCAGACAAAATTAAAGCTAAATAGATTTAATAAGGAGAGAAAAAAAGGGAAACTATACTATATGTTAGCCATATTAATCAATTTTGTTTTAGACTATTTAAAATAACTAAATAGTATAAGGTCATAATATTGCTGTGGTATAGGAAATGATGAGTTGGTGGGCTAAAAAATAGAAAAAGATTTGGACCTATGAAGGAAGACATTATCTACCCACAGAGAAACAGAGGACAAACAATGTGTAATATTTGTTATATAGGCTTTCTTAAAATGGAAATTTATGGCTGCATATTTTGAATTCCCCCCTTACATTCTGCTATACACATGACAATGATTTCTTTCTTTTCTTATTTTGTTTGTAAGTTTTAGTATTTAATTTTATAATATGTTTATTTTTCTTTTCTTATGGTGTATTTAAATTTTAGTATTTAAGTTTAAAATAAATGAATAAATAAAAAAAATAAAATCAGAGAAAAATCCCAATCAAATATTTGGAATTCTGAACCACAATTAGGAGTTTTGGTACCTATGCACCTTTAGTTAAATTGAGGAAAGAGACTTAGAGCTTCTCAACAGGAGATTCCAGATCTCATCTCAGTTGATAAGTAATTTCAGACATCCCCAATGGAATATTCTCCATGATGCAGTCAGGTTACAGAAGATTGCATGGCCCAATAGGGTATAGACAAGCCCAGAAAATGAATGGCCCAAACCTAGAATCCTGTAGTATATCCAGTATTGCCAAGCCTTTAATCCCCTAATTCTTAAGAGGAAGGAGTGTGGAAGAGCAGGATGAAGAACCCTACAAGAGGGGTATACCTGAAAGAGATCCTTGTGAACAGCAACCCATGCTGAGTGAGAGTAGGAGAGATCATGACACAACTCACAATGCTAGTTCAGTGTTTTGAGGGAAAGAATCAGATCAAGTACTGGGGAAAGGATTTCTTATCCCAAAGACAGCACATTGAGATGAGTACAGCTTGTACCACCCTAGTTACTGCTGAAAGGGATTCTACTACATTTGGACTGCTATGTCTATACATTCACCCAAAAGGAAGGGGAATTATGATTATAATATTTGAAATTTACTTTTCTTTATATTGTTTACATTTACCAATTATTTTTCTTTTCTTTTTTTAATTATTATTATTTTTGCTTTATTTTAAATGGACCCCATCTAGGAGAGGGAGAAAGGATAGAGAAATGTAGTTGAAGTAAACAAAAGATAGCAACAAGAATATTTATTACAGTTGACATTTATTTTGTATTTTAGCATTTTCAAAGCTCTTTCTTTACATATATTATCTCATTTGATTCTTGCAACAGCCCTGTCAGACATGTCCTATGGATATTAGGCCTAAATTGTAGATGATGAGACATAGGTTCAGAAAAGGTAAGTGAATTGTCCATAGTCACACAGATTGCAAATGCCATAGTACACATGGGAAGCCACATCCCACGTTACTCCAAAGACAACATTGTTTCTACCACATCACACTTACTCTTCCATATGATATGCATCTGGCATAGCTGGCAAAGCTAAGTAAGGACCAGAAGGGAGATCAAAGCCCTTGATAACTCTATTTAGGTTATAAGTGTCATGATTGTTCTTTCATCCTCACATATGTTCAATTTTCAGTGGAACTGATTTCATTTATATGCTAATAGAGATAGGCAACTACAACACAAGGTATTGGTATTGATTAGATAAATCAAAGAAGGATAAGTAAGGGTAATAATCAGCAGAAAACTATGACACTGAAGGTATTCAATGAAAATTTTAGATTCATGCTATGCAGTGTTCTATGAAATACTAAAATAGTGACTTGATGGAAAAAAAAGTTGAAGGATTGAGTCAGCATCATTTAAGCTGTACTAAATGATATTTCGTGCAAATATTTCCAAATGTACACTTTACAGATATTATTTCATTTGATCAACATGCTCAAAGATATGCCCTAGAATAGATCATAAGCCAAATGTAGTTGTAGTTGTAGTAGTAATGGTAGAGTAGTCGTTGTCGTCGTCGTAGTAGTAGTAATTAATAGTGACTAGCATTTATATGGTGCTTTAAAATTTCTAAAGTGCTTTACAAATATTAGTTTAACCACACAATAACACTGGGAAGTAGGTAATTTGCCCATTTTACACCTGAGAAAACTGAAGTAGACCAAAGATTAAATGATTTGCTCAGGATCACACAGCTAGCAACAGTCTGAATCCAAATTTTAACACAGGTCTTCACTAGTTGAAATCTAGTATTCTATCTACTATACCACTGAAATAACTCTAATAACTTATAAGGGAAAATCATTGGAAACTTACAGTAAGATATTTATTTAGAGATAATTTTGTGATACCAAAGACAGTAGTATATTAAGAGAAAATTTCTTTAGGTAATGATTTAATGAGAAGAGCCATTCAGTAAACAAAGTCAAAATAATGAGAAAAAAAGAAGAAAATGTGAAATATCTCATCAGAAAGAAACAACCAAATTGAAAAATAGATGGATATAATCACCTGACTACCTGAAAGCATGGTCAAAAAAAGAGCCTAGATATCATATTTCAAGAAATTATAAGGACAATTGCCCAAATGTCTTAGAATTATCATAAAATACAAATAGAAAGAATGTGTCAATAGCTACCTAAAAGAAATACAAAATGAAAATTCCCCGGACTATTATACCCAAATTCCGGAGCACCATGGTGAAAGAAAAAAATATTCCAAATATCCAGAAAAAAAAGTTCAAATGTTGCAATGAGGATAACACAAAATTTAGCAGCTACAATGTGAAAAGAGGGTAGGTCTTGGACTATGATAATCCAGAACAAAAAGTATCCAGCATAACAACCAACTATAACGTACCCCACAAAACTGAGTGTAATATGTCAGAGGAAAAATAGAATTAATAAAATAGAGAGTTTTAAAGCATTCCTGATGAAAAGTCCAGAGATGAATGGAAAATTTGACTTTCAAACATAAGACTCAAGCATAAAAAGAAGTAAACATGAAAGAGAAATCATTAGAGGCTGAATAATGTTAAACTGTTTACATTCCTATATGGTATGACGATACACTCAACCCCTAGGAACTATATCATTATTAAGGTGTTAGGAGTCCACATAGGCAGAGGGCATCAGTGTGTGTCAATTATGTTGGAATTATCTCCAAAAGAAATAATGAGTTGAGGAAGAGGAATACACTGGAAGAATAGGCATGGGAGAGGAAGAATGGGAAAAAAATTCACATGATAAAGGGTTGTAAGGAAGAGCATTTATAATAGGGAAATTTGTGGGAGTGGCTAATGCTTCAACCTCACTTCCATTTGAAATGCTTCAAAGAAGAATGTGCATTTATGTACTGTTGGGTATAGAAATATAACTTGTCAGGGGCAGTTAAGTGGCCCAGTGAGTAGAGCACCAGCCCTGAAGTCAGGAGGACCTGAGTTCAAATCCAGTCTCAGACACTTGACACACTTACTAGCTGTGTGACCTTGGGCAAGACACTTAACCCCAATTGCCTTTCTTTCCCCCTGTAAAAAAAGAGAATTGTAGCTTATCATCAATAAAGTTGGAAGGGAAAGGGATAAGAGAAAGGCAGGAGGGACAGAGTTTAAAAAAAGGAGAGTGTAAGAAGGAAAGACAGAAGAACAAAGGATGGAGGAAAATACCGATTTAATAATCATAATTCTGAATGGGAACATTATGAACTCATCTATAAAACAACAGTGGGTAGAAAAAATGGATTAGAAACCAAAGTCCAATAATAAATTGTTTGCAAAACAACACATTTGGAACAGAAAGATAATTAAGTCAAAATAAACAGCTAGAGGAGCATCTATTATGCTTTAAGTGAAGTAAAAAAGACAAGTGTAGCAATCACAATCTCAAAGAAAACAAACCAAAAAAGCATGTAATTTTACTGCCTATTTCCTCCTATAATTAATTTAACTTCTTTAAGAATTTGGATGCTATGACATAAATAAATATAAATAATATAAATTAATATAAATATGACTATAAGTAGCATTCATTTCTTTTTCTGTAAATTACCTGTTTATATGCTTTAACCATTTATCAATTAGGAAATATCTCATTTTTAAAAAACAAATTTGACTCAGTTCCCAATATTTCTGAGAAATGATGCCATTATCAGAGAAACTTGCTATGAAAAATGATGATATTACTTCATTGCCTATTGTACCTTTTTGTAAAATTTAATTTCCCTGACTATCTCTTGATTAGGCATATTTTTCCTTTCCTTTTGCTTAGTCAGAGATCATGATTGCTAGCCCTGCATTTTGTTAACTTTATGTGGAGCACATAAGATTCTGCTCTAGTGCTTTATTTTAACTCTGTGTGTTTCTTTCTGTTTCAAATGTTTCCCTTGTAAACAACATTGCTGAAATCTCTTTTGTAATCCATTCTGTTCTCTCCTTTTGTTTTATGGGTGGGCTCATCCCATTCACATTCACAGTTATTATTTCTGTGTATTTTCTTCCATCCTATTTTCTTCTGTTTATACTTCTCCCTCTCCCTCTATCCTGTTTCTCCTCAAAAATCTGTTTTACTTCTAACCACTGCCTCCCTTAATTTGCTTAATTTTTTATCATCCCTTTCCTCATATCTCTTATCTGTTTCCCTTCTTATTATCCTAATAAGATAGATTTCTCTATCCAAGTGAGTGTGTGTATATATGTATACATATATATGTACATATATATGAACACACATATACACATATTCATTATCTATCTATATATATATATATACACACACACACACACACACACATATGCACACACCCACACCTACATCCACACCCACACCCACATCCACACACATATATACATATATATACATACACACACATATGCACACACCCACACCTACATCCACACCCACACCCACATCCACACACGTATATACATATATATATATACATACATATATATGTATATGTATATATTCTCTCTTTGAACAAATTCCAAAGAGAGTGAAGTTCAAGCGTTGTCCACCACCCCATTTTCCCCTCCACTATGAAAGGTTTTCCTTACAAATCTCTTTTATGCAAGAAAAATTTTCTCCATTCTACCTCTCCCTTCCCCTTTCTCCCAGGACATTTGTCTTTCTCACCCCTTCATTTTCTGAGGAGAGATTATTCCACCTTAATAGACACACCCATGCCCTCTTTCTATGTACATTCCTTCTAACAGTACTGATAATGATAAAGTTCTTGGCAGTTAAATATATCATATTCTCATACAGAAATATAAACATTTTAACTTTATTGAGTGTCATATGCTTATGTTTCATGTTTACCTTTTTATGTTTCTGGTGAATCTTATGTTTCAATGCCAGATTTTCTATCAGCTCTGGTGTCTTTCTAAGGGATGCTTGAAATTCCTCTATTTCATTAAATCTCCATTTTCCCCCTGGAGTATTATACACAGTTTTGCCAGGTAGGTTTTTCTTGGTTGTTATCCTAGCTCCTTTCCCTTTCATAATTCTAAGGCCTCTGTCCCTTTGACATAGTAGTTGCTAAAGCACTTGTTTTACAACAGAATACTTTGCCAATCATTTTTCTCCCTTCCCCATGGATTCTTTAATTACCATTTGACCACTTAGTTTGAATCCATCTTCCATACAGTTTGACTCCAAAAGGCACTGACAATCTGGACACCACATTGGCCAAAAATCAATAACGATGTACTCATTGGGTGTGGGGGGATGGGCGGGAAATAATAAGGAATATAAAATATTGATTGCAATAAACTCATTTACACAATGGAAAAAAGTGCTGCTAGTGTCTTCCCAATAAGTGTGGTCCTACATAAGTCGTTTCTAGCACACAAATTGCCATATGCTATCATTTTCCATATAGAATTTGCATCTACATCCATTGTATTTTAGTAAATTGAAGAAAAACACATTATTTGAATGGTCATCCAGATGCCATATCAACATCATATAAACTTTGAGGCTAGAAATATTTTGCAGATTACTTAAAATATCCTGCAGTGGATGGTTAGAGGATGTTGAATAACAACTCCATCAAATGTTCTTATTACTGAAAAAGTTGCCCCATGTTTATCAACAGGAGACTGATCAGCTGAATTTATCAGATGATGCATGATACCTTGACCACTAATGTTTCTCCAGACTTAGATGAAAACTACAAGACAAAGAAGAATATATGCTAGATGTTCTACTTCTTCCAGCTTTTCCCCAGGAGAGTTAATGTTTCCCAGAATCTGTGTAGCATGGTCAATTTTTACTTTTACCATAATAATTAAGGTCACTGGGCTAGGGAACAGGGTGGGTTTTTATGTTTAATTTGTTTGGTTATTTCCATGTTAGTCAACTTTGAAAGCTTTGCTTTCTAGGTGACTGAAACACAGCAGAAACATGATAACATCTAGTATTGACTTCTGAAGATCAACAAGGGGACAAAGTATAGAAAGCAACAGTCCTCTGGTCATCTAAATCAATAAAATAGAATTATCATAAGTGTGCATGCCCATTAACTCAGAAACAGCCTCGCCAAAAGGTCTGGCTGATTAGGAAAGATTGTTAGCAAAGAGGCAACCAGGTAGCACCATGGATGGAGCACTGGGCCCAAAGTCAGGAATATATGTGTGTGGGGGAGTGGAGGTAGATGTGGAAAATTATACTTTTGTCCAATTAATGATGTGAAAGCCTTATGGATTTGTGACAATTAATATAAATACAATTGAAATAGAAAAATATTATTCAAATAATAGCAATGTAGTATAAACAAACTTGGTAAACTAGAACTCATGATAAGAATAGAATATTTCATTCAATGCAATAAAAACATATTAAGCATGTACTATGTGCTAGGCACTGTTCTAGGTGCTAATGACACAGTCCCTAGTTTACATGTTATTGAAAGTCTACAACATGAAAGGTATTGTAGTACGGTAAATAGTTCTTGATTGTTTGGTACCAGGAAGCACTAGGTTCAAATTCCACTTCCAATAATTTATTAGCTATGTTGCCCTGGACAAGTCACTTAACCTCTTAAGGTCTTCATCTTCTCATCTGTGAAATGAGGTGATTGAACTCACTAGACTTGTAATCTATAATGAGGGAAACAGATAGACAGACTCTCTCTATCTATCTATCTATCTCTCTATCTCTCTCTGTCTCTATCTCTCACTGTCTCTGTCTCTCTGTCTCTCTCTCTATATATATATATACATATATATAGTATATTTAAATAAAATAAATATTTGTGTAAAAATATAAATTTGTATAAAACACATTCTGTACTTGATTTCATACATGTATATATAAATAAAGTATAAAATGTATTTACATATTTTGCATATATTCTGTATTTGATTATATATAAAAATCAAATATAGTATACTGTATAATTCTTGTATGCATTCTATATTTGAATATGTATATTCAAGAACAGAATATATACACATATATACTATCACAAATTTATTACTTATAGATAATATTTATTCAAATGCAGAATATATACAAAATAATTTTCAGACAAAGCCACTTACAACTTGGAGGAATAATGTGGTTTGCTATAGGAAGCGGACCTCTTGATCTGCACTTTAAAGTGAACTAGTGATTCTATGAGGTGAAGGTAAGGAGGGAGTACATGAGAAGTGGCCTATGTAAAGATACGGAAATGGAAGATAAAATGTTGCGCAAATTAGAGAATAACCAACAGGACCATCTGACTGTAAATATAGAATGTATGAAGGTTAGTGATGCATAATATGGCCAAAAAAGAAGGTTGGATTCAGATTGTGAGGGGCTTTAAGAGCTAAACAGATAAATGTTTAGTTTATCCTGGAAGTGGGGAGGTAGTGATTTTGTGCATATGGGAGTGATTCTATCAGAACTGTGCTTTGGAAATGTCAATTTGGAACTTGTGTGGAGAATGGATTGTAGAGGGGCAAATAACACATACAGAGACATCGATTAGGCTGCTGATGCAATAATCAGCCAGTTGGTCAACACTCAGGTTAAACACCTACTATGTGCAGGCCATAGATTCTTCTCTAAACTCTGCATTTTTCTAAACTGCTATAGTCTTTAAGAACTCAGTGTTTAATGTAAGTTTAGGAAGAAGTGTCTCCAGAGATAAAAAATCCTCCAGTTATAAACTTTATTTTATTACTGATTTTGAAGAACCAGAAATAAAAAAGTCAATAATTCTATTACACATGGATTTGACTCAATTAAGCTCATTGATATCAGAAGTGAATGCTAAAATGTTCAATTTCTTACTACATGAAAAAGAAAGTGGAGACAAGATAGCAGAGGAAATTTTCATCGTTAAAGTAATTATTTGCCCTTCATCTTTACCAAGATAAAATGCACATTGATATAAAAAGCAAGTGACTAGTAATCAGATGCTACTATTTTTATTCGATCTGTGATTTTGAACTGCTCAACTCTAGGCACAAAACTAAATATGCTAAAGAGAGAAAGCCAAAACCCTGTTAACGATATCCTGTGGTTTATTTGTCAGGTACCCAATCTACAAATAACATTGCAGATAAATCAATTGATTAAATATGACATTTAATGTACTTCCCAACTTTCTAATGAGAAGAAAGGCTATTGAGGTTAAACTTAATGGCTTGCAGGGACAGTGAAGCACATGAAATGTCACCCATTGATGCCTTTAAACAGTTTGTTGTGAGAGAGCGAAACAATAAGAAAAAGTTTCTTCTTTCTTAAAAGAAATATAATAATCATCTAATGAGATCATTAGTGCCTTCTAGAAAATATTCTTTAAGTAGACATTCAGAACAACAACTACATCTTAAATCACAACATTCTGTCATTGGCATTCCACATTATAGAAGTTTGAAATCAGAAATTTCAAAATGCAATAAAATTGTACATTGGTATAAAACTGTTATGTATTCTCAACCATAAAGACTTAAAACAACCTATAATGACAATACTGATAACTCATTTATTTGGAAAATTTAAGATTGAGAAAATACTTCTCTCACAATGACATTATGAAATAAGCTTTAAGATCCCCATTTGACTAAAGGGGGTTTGGGGGAAGGCCTCTTGCTCCTCACCAAACTTAGGGGTTTTTCTAGGGTACCATGTGCTGCAATGTTTATCTTTATATATATTTTTTCATTATATTTATTTCCTCCCCATTGCTAATTGCTAGTGCTCTGCCCATCTACAAAAATAAACAAATAAACAAATAGCAAGGCCAGCTCTAGTCCTACTGATCTATATCTTGCTACTAGACCAACCCTTGCTACTGCACAGCTTTCCCTCACTTAAATACAATTCCGTTATATATCATTCCATCACCTCCCTGATGTCATGGTCCTCTTCAAGAACAAAAGACAAAAAACAACTTCTGTGAGTAGTAGTAGGAGTTGTCCCAGTAGCTACTGAATTGGACCTGGACAGCTGGACAAAACCACACACTTCCCTATCCTCCCCTCCTTTGCCCTCCCATTCGTTCCTCTTCCTTCCCCTTTCCTTCATTTCCTTTCCCTTTCTTTCCAGTGCTCTGTCCAAAGGAATGTAAATTTTGATCATAGAAACACTTTAAAATACCTTGGGGTTTAGGGACTAGATTTTTTTTTAAGGACCATGTATTAAACACAAATCACTCTGCCTCTCATTGATTGGTCAATGATAGGTCCCAAACTAAGCCCCATTTGGTCATTGCTTGGGTCTCATTGGCTCAGAATAAATGTAAATAGCAACTGTTTCTGTTTCCTCTAGAAACACTGAAATTCTTTCATTCCCTGACTGATTTTTTTCATTAGGTAAAAGAGGCCATTATCTGCCTCATTTTTTACCTAGCCTAAATCACTGATAGGACATTGCCTCAGTCAAAATGAGATATATTAAAGACCTTGGATTAAAACAGCCAAGGTCTCCACCAGCATCCAGTGTTCGATGCAGACTTCCTGATCTATGTCTTGACATTGGATCCAGATGACTCCAGAGAAAGTGAGGCTGGTGACTCTGACAAACCTGCTTCATTTGTTTATCATGGCATCACCTCCCTGACAACATAATTCTCTTTGAGAATGAAGGACAAATAACAACAACTGTAAATATTTTATGTATTTTAACTTTTTTTTTTAGTTTTCAACATTCATTTCGACAAGATTACAAGATTTTCAGTTACATATTTTCTCTCCATCTCTACCCTCCTCCCCACCCCAATCCATGTAGGAATGTAAACAGTTCAACTTTACTAAGTCGCTTTTTATTTCTCTTTCCTGTTTACCTTTTCATTCTCTTGATTCTTGTATTTGAAAGTCAAATTTTCTATTCAGCTCTGGTCTTTTCATCAAGAACGCTTGAAAGTCCTCTATGTCATTGAGAATCCACATTTTTCCCTGAAGTATTATACTCAGGTTTTCTGGGTAGGTGATTCTTGGTTTTGATCCTAGCCCCTTTGACCTCAGGAATATCATATTCCAAGCCCACTGATCCCTCAATGTAGAAGCTGCTAGATCTTGTAGTATCCTGATTGTGTTTCCATAGTCCTTGAATTGTTTTTTTCCGGTTGTTTGCAGTATTTTCTCCCTGACTTGGAAACTCTGGAACTTGGCTACAATATTCCTAGGAGTTTTCTTTTGGGGATATTTTTTTTCAAGAGGCAGTATCCCTTGCTAATTTCTTGAGAACTGATATCTAGGCTCCTTTTTTGACTATGGCTTTCAGGTAGTCGAGTAATTTTTAAAATATCTCTGCTACATCTATTTTCCAGGTCAGTGGTTTTTCCAATGAGATATTTCACATTATGTTCCATTTTTTTTCATCCTTTTGCTTCTGTTTCATAATTTCTTGATTTCTTATAAAGTCCCTAGCTTCTACTTGGTCGATTCTAATATTTAAGGCAGTATTTTCTTCAGGGATCTTTTGGACCTTCTTTTCCATTTGGCTAATTCTGCCTTTCAAAGCATTGTTCTCTTCATTGGATTTTAGAAGTTCTTTTGCTATTTGGGCTAGTCCATTTTTTAAGGTGTTGTTTTCTTCAGCATTTTTGGGGTCTCCTTTAGCAAGTCATTGACTTGTTTTTCATGGTTTTCTTGCATCATTGTTATGTCTCTTCCCAATTTTTCCTTTACTTCTCTAACTCAGTTTTCCAAATCCTTTTTGATCTCTTCCATGACCTGAAATCAATTCATATTTTTCTTGGAGGCTTTTGATGTAGGATCCTTGTCTTTGTTCACTTCTTCTGGCTATACGTTTTGATCTTCTTTGTCACCAAAGTAAGATTCTATAGTCTGAGCCCTTTTACACTGCCTGCTCATTTTCCCAGCCAATTACTTGACTTTTGAAGTCCTTGTCAAGGTATGACTTCTTTCAGAGTGGAGAGTGGTCTGTCCCAATCTTCAGGGGTTTTGCACTGCTGTTTTCAGAGCTACTTCTATTCTGAGGTGGTATGATACTCCTCTCCTTACTTGTGCTCTGGTCTGTGAGTGCAAGCAATCCTTTATTCTGTGTAACTACCAGGAGGACCCCCTCTCCACAGCTACTACAAGCTCTCCACCCCAGTGCTCCTCCTCTCCCAAGGACAACCAACCAGGACTGTGACCCAGATCCAAGCAGGACAAAGCAAGAGAACTCTGCCTCAGTGCCAGCAAGGATATCCCTGAACTCCCACTCTGATCAGCCACCTGATTCTCCAACCATCTGTGAGCCTGGAATTCTGGAACAAGCCACTCCTGCTGCTGCTGCTGCCTCCACCACCACCACCTCCACCACCCTGAGGCCTGGAGCCAGACTGCACCCCACTCTCACCCAGTTCTAGTAGTTTTACCACCAACCTGGTACATTGTCTTTGGCTTTTGTGGGTTGAGAAGTCTGGAAACCACCATAGCTGCCAGTGATTCAGTTTCCTGAGGCCTGCTCTGCCTGTTCTGCTCCAGCCTGTTCTGCCCTTCTGCAGCCTACAGTGGACTGCACTCCACTCCCAGCAAGATATGATAGACCCTTCCTAGCTACCATCCAGATCACTTGGGCTGGAGACTGGTTTCATTCTGTCATTTCATGAGCTCTGTAACTTTAGAATTTTTTTAGATTCATTTTTAGGGTATTTGGAGGGATGTGGAGGAGAGCTCAAGAAAGTTCCTGATTTACCTCTACCATCTTGGCTCCACCCCCCAACAACTGTAAATAAATGAATGAATGAGTGAATGTGTGTGTATATGTGTATGCATAATCTGGCATAATCACTGGTAGTACATAAGATCCTTGTTATTTCCTTTGTTCATCCATTAATTTGATTCCAGTGCCTAGCACACTGTCATCCACATAAAAAAAATAAATCAAGACAAATACTACACTGTTGTAAAGAAATTTTGATGAGGAAATTTCATCTTCAAATACAATCATCATTTGTTCTGCAATTTAATGTCTTGGAGAGTTGACAGCAAAACTGAAAGTTGTGATATGTGAAGAGGATATGATGCAGTTAGTATGTTTCGGAGATAGGACTTGAACCCAGGTGTCCCTGATGCTGAGGCCAGCTCAAAATTTACTATCATATGATTTGCATAAAGTAGGTAATTAATAGATGTGTGGTTTTGAAAAATTAAGGGTTTGTTTTAATAAATCATTTAGATGTGTAAATAATCCAGAGAGCATTAACCTGAATTAAAATACTGATTTATGTAAATTAAATATCTATTCATTGATTATACATCAAATAGCTTTTGTAGAGGGGTGGAAATAGATACCAGAGGAGAAAATAATAAAAATCAATTTTACTCATATATATTTTTCACTGGTTTCCAAGGAACTTGAGAAGTTTGAAGAAAACTTTATGTTAAATCATTCAACATTTGATGTTGAATGTACATGTTTAATAAATTAAAGTAATTACTAGATGATAAAGAAAGTAGCTAAAAGGGAGAAAAGATGTTTGTGGTGGCTTTCTTTTTAAAATTTTTGTTCAATTTCTCTGAGGTAAAAATAAAAGTAAACTACATCTGGAAATATAACAGTTTTTGAATAAACTTTGTTCTTAAAATCTCATGGATTATGATCAGTGAATTCAGAACCATTTCACAAATGTAAGATTAGAAGGTGGAATAAGGAATAAAGGCAATGGTTGGAATAACTCATGTTAAACAAGCATTCTCACCTGAATTGTCAGATTTTTTTTAGAGCCAGTTCTCTCTTTTACTTTGTGCACAGAGATATTGCCTCAGGACAAGGGGGATTTAGTGCCAGCATTATCCAGATTGACTTTCATATAGATTCATTTCACAAGCAGATACATCAGCCCTTTCCTTTTGTGAAGACATAAACCTTATTAGCCTTATTTGATATCTATGGCAAATGAGAGATCCAGCTACTAATACAAGAACAGGGCTGCAGCCTACCTGCCTGGAGGGCTGAAGCATTCACATGGATGAAATCACTAATCTTCTGAAGTTTTGAGCAAAGGTCAAATGCTTGAAAGTGTTGTCTTTGCCCTTATGATATTGTAGGAGCCCAGAGAGGCTGTCTCTCTGGATTTGTCTCTGTATCTGCATCTCTGCCCCTGTCTGTCTGTCTCTCTCCCACCCTTCCTCCATTTCCCTCCCTCTCTCTTTTTCCCTCCCTCACTCCTTCCCTGTCTTCTCCCTATTCATCATCCTTCTACCTTTCCCCATTCTTCTCTTTCCCTCTCTTTTCCTTTATCTCTCTTTCCATACATTCCATCCATACACAGTCATGCCCATCACACTTACCCATGTGTGTCACTGTGATCTCAGGACAAAGACAGGAAGCAGAGCTTTGTATCCACCTAATGTCTAGTCCAAGTCCAAAGCTTTTATTTTACTAACTCTGGCCTCAGGCAATAATAAATCATTTTCGAACAGTGAATTGAATAAAAGATAAGTACAAATATCACCAGGATCAATAGCCTGCGGTTTTTATCATTGTACTATAATTACTAACATAATTTAACTCTAATGCTATCTAAAATTGAGTTTAATTACCCAAAGGGAGCAGAACAATGGGCTACAGCATATAGACTAAAAATGACAAAAGCTATTTTTATCAAAAATAAGAGTTTCAGCAGAAATGATTTGCTAATGAGTCCAAACAATTAGATTGCCACTTGAACCCTACACTGACATTTTTAAGTCACTGAAGCTTAAAAGGGTAAACATTGCTGGGAAAATATAACACATTACCATGATTGTATTTTCCCTTCATTTGAACTTTTAGCATTTTATTCCCTTACTCTTCCTTACATCCATTATTGCCTCATGCTAACCAGTTAAACTTTGAAAACCCCAAAGCCACTTTCTTAACATTTAATGAACTATCAGAGATGAAATTTCTCTATAAGAACTATGTCAAAAGAGATACATAAATAAATATACACATGTATATATGTATGTGAGATATATGTTTATGTATATACAGAGGCACACAGAAACATGTAAAACTAATACTGTTTTGGGGAAAAAAATCTAGTGACTGTAGGACCACACAGAAACAATAACATTGTTATAGACAAAACTGTTGTCCACAGTTTTCTGGACTTAATATAAAGTCATCCATATTTAAAAATATCTTTTGCATAGGCATTATAATAGCTCCAATCTATGTGGAATGAAACAATGTTCAAACAGAGACCTAGAGAAAAGTAATATAAAGCCTGTAGGATCAGGATAAAGTACATATCATTCCCATGACCCTGTCTGCTAGTGGCATTGTTCTAAAAATGCTCTAAGCCAGCTTACAGAAATAAATTTACATCTTAGCACTTTTATTCAAATAAAAAATATTTTGTCCACCTCACAATACTCCACTGAACATTAAACATAAAAAAATAAAAGGATAGCAACTTGTTTCCAGGACTGTTCTATCTGTACTCCACCAAACATAAAACAAGAAGAATAAAACAAAAACAGACATTAATATAGCACTTAAAAGCTTCCAAAGTACTTCATATGTATTATACTTATGTATGTAAACACATGTATACATGTGTGTTTATATACGTATGTGTATACATATTTAGTAAGCTTATCCTCTTAACCATCATATAAAATTGATAAATGTGCTATCAGGAATTCCTGTCCCATTTTACAAATGAGGCAACTGACCCTGAGCCATGAACTGATTTATCAATGTTCACATAGTTAGCTTGTGTTGGAATTGTGCCTTCAACCTAGGTCCTATTGATTACAAGTTTAATTCTCTACTCCAGGACTGTGTCACTTGAGAAGACCTGAGGGGAGGGGAAACTAAAAGCTTCCTTGAGTGATGTAGAAATGTTCACAACCTCTGTTACCCTCCGTAATCTCTTCTATGTCACTTCCCTACCTGTTTTCAAGACTATTATTCATCCCAATAGATCTAGGACATTCAGGCATTATTCTTTGTCCAACCTGTCACCCATCATAAATGAAAATTGTCATTGCCCATGAAAACTCATTAACAACCAGATATTGTGAGTAGATAAATATTCAAGATAATTGAGAAACATTGAATAAAATGAGGTTGACAGTTGTCCATGCAACTCTTGTTGAATTAACTAAAAATAGGATAATGAAAGTAATCTCCACAGCCCCTTCAAACTAATATACACAGTTTTCTGCACAATCTAATTATTTAAAAATAGCATAGAACCATGGTGAATAGGCATATCTACAAACCTCAAAAATTATCCTCACTATAACAATGTAATTCTTTTTTTTGGCAAATTTTTGTAAATTTGTTTGTAATGTTGGTTAAAACAAAGCAAGTTCAAAATTCTCTCACTCCTACCTATCCCTTCCCCCAAAAAGTAGGAAGATAAGGAAAATAACATCAACTGCATATTCAAAATAGTACAAAATATATTTCTGTATTAGCAGTATTGCAAAAAATAAGAAATTACATAAATATATATGTATATATGTGTGTATGTATTTCATGCATGTACATATACATACACACATACATACATGTGTGTGTATATATATGTGTATATATATATATACATACATATATATATATATATATATATTACACACCCTTCAATTTGTACTTAGATTTTATCAGTTCTATCACTTGAGGTGGGCACCATTTTTCATCATCAGACCTTTGGAATTGTCTTAGATCATTGGATTGATTGAAGTAGCTAAGTCTTTTGAAGTTGGTCATCATGACAATATTGATCTGATCTGCTAATATTACTCTGTGCCAATTCATGTAGGTCTTCTAAGATTTTTATGAAATCATCCTGTTCAGCATTTCATAACAGTATTCCATCATTATCTTATACCACAACTTGTCAGTCACTTCCCAATTGATTCAAATTCCCTCAATTTCCAATTCTGTGCATTTACAAAAAGAGCTGTTATACATATTTTTTAACATATAGATCATTTATAAAAAATCCTTTGATCTATTTGAAATATATATAGATATATGCATATAGATATAAAAATGGAATTTCTGGTACAAAGGGTATGCACAGACTTACAGACTTTCGGGCATAGTTTTAAATTCTTCTATAAAAGAGTTAGACCTGGTCCTCAAGTGCAACCTTTATTTGTTCTGGAAAACTTTGACTCAATCAAAATGCCACACCTAAGTACCTAGAAGGCCACATGTGGCCTCAAAGATGCAGGTTCCCTGCTCCTAGACCAGGACTTCCAGGAACCAAGATGATGGAGTAAGAAGTAAATCGCTACAGTGATTCCATATTCATGTTGAAAGAACCATAAAATAGTGCTCCCAGAACAAATTCTTGAACAGTTGAGCCAGTGGGTAGAGGGGATGGAGGAGTGTTTTAGCATGGGAGGCTTGAAGGATCAGCAAGAAAGGTCCATATCAGTTAGGTAAAAGGGGATCACAGTCTAGGACAGGAAACTCTCCAGCAAGGCAGCAGCAATCCCCATCTTAGCAAACCAACTAGAGGTCCTGAGCCTAACATGGTATAACAAGCAAATGCCAACACCAAGACTCTGTAAATGCTTTAGTATAGCCAACGGAACTGCAGGCTACAGTGCCAAAAACCACCATGTGCTTCAATGTAGCCTGAGGTGGGCAGGCATCCTCCAGGGGCCAAACATTCATGTGCTTCAATGCAGTACAGTGCAGATGGGCATCTTCCAGCTGCTGGACCAGCCCATGCTTAGGCACAGCCTAGGGTGTTCAGGCATCATTGAGGGACCAGAACTCTTCATGCTTCAGTGTAGCCCTGAGGAGATACAGGGAAAAAAAAGCACTTGGCCTCAACCAAGACCAGACACTACCATTAGGACCTCAGGTAATGAGGTAAGCTTCAAGACACCTACAGCCTACAGCCACCAACACATAAAGCCCTGTTGTGAGTCCCCGGCCTCGCAACCAACTCAGGGTTCCCCCCAAGCCCCAGGCCTTTGCCTAGCAAAGGGCCTGATCTCGCGGACAATGTATGGGGCGGGAGGCAAAAGGTGGTGAATGACTCTGAATTTTATTTCAACAAACAGCATTTTTATATCTTTAGTGACGTAGGTACATTCTTTGATTACGTGGGTGAAGGCCAGGTAAAAATCAAGACACCGGGGTACTAAGACTGCCCTGACTCCACCTACTCTCCTCCCCTTCTCTTCCCAAGCTAACCCGAAGCTCCCTGCGGGCAGGCAGTCCAGGCAAAGAACCGGAAGTTCCATGTGTTCTGGCAAGCCCAGCCAGAGAGCTGGAAGTTCCATGTGCTCAAGCAGGTCATGGCAAAGACCTGGAATTGCTAGGGAGGCAACAAAGGCGAGACCCCTCCTCCTGGCTCCACCCATATCTCAGGGCCCTGAGTTTATCTCAGCAGACCCCTGGGCGTGGAGGTCCGGGCTGCGCCCTAACTTGGTCCGTAACAAAGCCCCAGCACACAAAGCCAGTGAAAAGGCCCCTGGCTACCAGCACAAAATGATTGGGACAGTGCGCCCTGTGTTCCAGTAAAAGAGTTCAACTTTAAAAGCCCCAAAATAGGTAAAAAGATGGGCATGAAGTAAAAATGAGCCTCGACAATAGAATGTTACTATGGTGAAAAGGAAGATCAAAACACAATTGGAAGAGGACAACATTATCAATACATCTACAACCAAAACCAGAAAGGGAAATATGAATTGGCCTCAAACCCAAAAAGCCTTCTTAGAAGAGCTCAAGAAAATTTTTAAATGTCAAATAGGAGAGGTAGAAGAAAATTTGGGAAAAGAAATGAGAGATACGCAAGAGAGAGTCAACAGCTGGAAAAAGGAAAGACAAAATTTGACTGAATAAAACAATTCCTTAAAAGACACAATTAGCCAAATAGGAAAAAAAAATCCACTGAAGAAAACAACTCATTACAAAGTAGAATTGGCCAAATGGAAAAGGTGATACAAAAGCTAACTGAAGAAAATAATTTCTTAAAAATTTGGTTTGAGCAAGTGAAAACTAATGACTCTACGAGACATCAAGAATCAAACATTTTTTAAAAAAAAAATGAAAAAATAGAAGACAACGTAAATACTTCATTGGGAAAACAATTTGCCTGGAAAATAGATGCAGAACACATACTTTAAGAATTTTTGGACTACCTAAAAGTCATGACCAAATGAAAAAGGCCTGGGCAGCATCTTTTAAGAAATTATCAGAGAAAACTGCCCTGATATCTTAGAACCACAAGAGCAAAATAGTCATTGAAAGAATCTACTGATCATCTCCTAAAAGGTCAAGGAAAAAATACTGCAAGCAGCCAAAAAGAATAATGTAAATATTGTGCTACCATGGTAGGGATTATAGAGGATTTAGCAGCTTCTACTTTAAAGGATCAGAGGGCATGTAATATGATATTCCAGAAGGCAAAGGAGCTTGGACTACAACCAAGAATCAACTACTCAGCAAAACTGAATATAATCTTTCAGAGGAAATTATGGATATTCTTTTTTTTTAATTTATTTAATATTTTTAGTTTTCAGCACTGATTTTCACAAGAGTTTGAATTACAAATTTTCTCCCCATTTCTACCCTCACCCCTATTCCAAGATGGCATATATTCTGATTTACCCATTCCCCAGTGAGTCCTTGCTTCTGTCATCCCACTCCCCCTCCCCATCCCAATTTCCCTTACTTTCTTGTAGGGCAAGATAGATTTCTATGCCCAAAACTTTTTTTGAACATCTTCTTTTAAAACTTTGAGTTCCAAATTCTCTTCCCTTTCACCTCCCCAACCACCCTCCCTAAGAAGGCAAGCAATTCAACATAGGCCACATGTGTATCATTATGCAAAACCCTTCCACAATACTTATGTTGTGAAAGACTAACTATATTTTGCTCCTTCCTATCCTATCCCTCTTTATCCACTTTTCTCCCTTGACCCTGTCCCTTTACATATTTACTTTTGAGTACCTCCTTCCCCTATGTGGCCTCCCTTCTATTGATCCCTCTTTTTTTATCTCCTTCCTCCTTCTTTCCTGTGGGGTAAGATGCCCAATTGAGTGTGTATGTTATTCCCTTCTCAGGTCAAATCCAATGAGAGCAAGATTCACCCATTCCCTCTCACCTGTCCCCTCTTCCCTCCCAAGAGAACTGCTATTTTTTGCCATTTTTATGTGAGATAATTTACCCCATTCTATCTCTCCCTTTCTCCCTCTCTCAATATATTCCTCTCTTCCCTTAACTTTATTTTTTAGATGTCCTCCCTTCATATGCAACTCACCCTGTGCCCCCTGTCTATATATGTATAAATGTATATACATATATACATATACATATGTGTGTGTGTATATACATATACATATGTGTGTGTGTGTGTGTATATATTCCCTTCGGCTACTCTAATACTAAAGTCTCATGAATTATACACATCATCTTTCCACGTAGGAATGTAAACAAAACAATTCAACCTTAATAAGTCCCTTTTGATTTCTCTTTCTTATTTATCTTTTCATGCTTTTCTTGATTCTTGTATTTGAAAGTCAATTTTTCTCTTCAGCTCTGGTCTTTTCATCAAGAATGCTTCAAAGTCCTCTATTTTATTGAAAATCCATATTTTGCCTTGGAGAATGATACTCAATTTTGCTGGGTAGGTGATTCTTGGTTTTAATCCTAGCTCTATTGACCTCTGGAATATCATATTCCAAGCCCTTCAGTCCCTTAATATGGAAGCTGCCAGATCCTGTGTTATCCTGATTGTTTTCCCACAGTACTCAAATTGTTTCTTTCTGGCTGCTTGCAATATTTTCTCCTTGATCTGGGAGCTCTGGAATTTGGCAACAATATTCCTAGGGAGTTTTCTTTTTGGGATCTTTTTCAGGAGGTGATCGATGGATTCTTTCAATTTCTATTTTACCCTCTGGTTCTAGAATATCAGGGCAGGTCTCCTTTATAATTTCTTGAAAGATGATATCTAAGGTCTTTTTTTGATCATGACTTTCAAGTAGTCCAATTTTTTTTAAAGTATCTCTCCTGGATCTATTTCCCAGGTCAGTGGTTTTTCCAATGAGATATTTCACATTATCTTCAACTTTTTCATTCCTTTGGTTCTGTTTTATAATATCTTGATTTCTCCTAAAGTCACTAGCTTCCACTTGCTTCAATCTAATTTTTAAGGTACTATTTTCTTCAGTGGTCTTTTGGACCTCCTTTTCCATTTGGCTAATTCTGCCTTTCAAGGCATTCTTCTACTCATTGGCTTTTTGGAGCTCTTTTGCCATTTGTGTTAGTCAATTTTTTAAGGTGTTGTTTTCTTCAGTATTTTTTGGGTCTCCTTTAGCAAATCATTGACTTGTTTTTCAAGGTTTTCTTGCATCATTGTCATGTCTCTTCCCAATTTTTCCTCCACTTCTCTAACTCAGTTTTCCAAATCCTTTTTGAGCTCTTCCATGGCCTGAGACCAGTTCATGCTTTTCTTGGAGGCTTTTGATGTAGGCACTTTGACTTTGTTGACCTCTTCGGGCTGTATGTTTTGGTTTTCTTTGTCAGCAAAGAAAGATGCCAAAGTCTGAGTCTGAATGTGAGTCTGTGTTTTTGCTGTCTGGCCATGTGCCCAGTCAACTACTTCACCCTTGAGTTTTTTGTCAGGGTATAACTGCTTGTAGAGTAGAGTACTTTGTTCCAAGCTTGAGGGGATGTGCTGTTGTTTTCAGAGATATTTCTCACTGCCACACCAGCTCTCCTCCTCCCCCAAGAACCGCCAACCCAGACCTGATTCAGATCTTAAGCGGGCTCTACACTCCCACTCTGATCTACCACTGAATTCCTCCCAACATAACAAAACAGGAAAATGATAAATGCTGGAGAAGATGTGGGAAAATTAGAACATTGTTACATTGCTGGTGGGGTTGTGAGCTGATCCAGCCATTTTGGAGAGCAATTTGGAAGTATGCACAAAAGGCTATAAAAACATTCATACCCTTTGACCCAACAATACTACTTCTAGGGTTGTATCCCAAAGAAATCACACAAGCGGGAAAAGGACCCATATCTACAAAAATATTTATAGCGGCTCTGTTTGTGGTAGATAAGTATTGGGAATCAAAGGGATGCCCATCAATTGGGGAATGGCTGAACAAGCTGTGGTATATGAAAGTAATGGAATCCTATTTTGCTATAAGAAAGGGAGATGATACAGACTTCATAACAATCTGGAAAAATGTACACAACATAATGCTGAGTGAGCGGAGCAGAGCCAGGAGAACATTATACACAACCACAGATATATGGATTCTGTGAGGACTAACCCTGACAGATTTTGCTCTTCTCAGCAATACCAGGTACAAAGACAACTCCAAAGGACTCGCAATGGAGAATGCTATCTACATCCAGAGAAAGAACTATGAAGCATGAATGCAGATTGAGGCACACTTCATGCTAGCCTTCCCCCCCCCTTTTTTTTACTTTTTCTCTCTTTTGGTTTTGGGTTGGTTTTATTTGTTTTTTTTTTGTTTGTTTTGTTTTTTTGTTGTTGTTTTTTTGGTTCTGTTTCTTCTTTCGCATGATTCATTTCATTGATCACAGTTCTTCTCCATAACTTGACTGGTGTTTAAATTAATTCAATGTGAAGTTATACATGGAAGCTTTATGGGATTCCATGCCATCTTGGGGAGAGGAGGGGAGGGAGGGAGGAAAATCTGCAACTCAAAATTATGTGGAACCAAATGTTGTAAACTAAAAATAAAGAAAAAATTAAAAAAATTTAAAAAAGGGAAGTCTGGTAACTGCTACAGCTCACCGATTCTGGGCACTAGGTCCTGTTCTGCCTGGCTCCCAGTCTGTTTGGCCCATGCACAGCCTACATTGGGCTCTGTTCCACTCAGCTCCCAGCTCCATGTGCAATAGACCTTACCCCACTACCATCCAGGCTGTCCTGGGCTGGAGCCCTGCTTTCCTCTGATATTTCATGGGTTCTGTAGTTCTAGAATTTGTTCAGAGCCATTTTTATAGGTGTTTGGAGGGACCTGGGAGGGAGCTTATGCAAGTCACTGCTTTCCAGCCACTGAAATTATGGATATTCAATGACAGAGAAGACTTTCAATCATTCTTGCTGAAAAAAAAAAACAGCACTAAACAGGAAAACTGATCTTCAACTACAAGATTCAAGAGAAACATAAAAAGGTAAACAAGGGAAAAACAACATGTTATTAAATAAGGTTAAGCTGTTTACATCCCCACACATAAAGATAATACACATAACTCTTAAGAATGGCCTTATTATTAGGGCAGTTAGAATAGGTATACATAGACAGTTTGAGAATAAGTTGATTTTGATGTGACAATAAATAGATATGTGTATGTATATATATACACATATGTATATATATACATGTATATATGTACATATATACATATATGTGTATATATTAAAGAATAAAAAAGGATTATACTGGGAGAAGAGGAAAGGGGGAGGCAAAATAGGACACATTATATCACATGAACAGGAGCAAAGAACTATTACAGTAGAGGGAAAGAAGGGAGGGATGAAGCATTTTTTAAACCTCACTCTCATCATATTTGGCTCGAAGAAGGAATAATAGACATTCAGGTGGTTATAGAAATCTGTTTTACACTATAGGTAAATAGGAGGAGAAAGAGGAAAGAAAAAGGAGGGGGTCTGAAAGAAGGGGGAACAAATTGAGGAAGGTGGTGCTCAGAAGCAAAACACTAACAAGGAAGGAAAGTTTGAAAGAAGAGAAAAAAAGGAAAAAAAAACAACAGCGGAGAAATAGGATAAGGAAAAAGACACAGTTAGTTATCATAACTGCGAATGTGAGTGGGATGAACTCTCCCATTAAACAGAAGGGGACAGCAGAGTGGATTAAAAACCATAATCCTATATAATCTTACAAGAAACATGTTTGAAAGAGGGAGTTATACAAGGAGTAAAGGTAAAAGGCTGGAGCAGAATATATTATGCATCAGTTAAAGTAAAAAAGAAAAGCCGGGGTAGCAATCATGACCTCAGATAAAGTAAAATCAAAAATAAAGCTAATTAAAAGAGATAAGGAGGGAAACTACATCTTGCTAAAAGTTAACAAAGACAATGAAGTAATATCATTACCAAAAAATACACTAAGTGGTATAGCACCCATATTCTTAGTAAAGTTAAGTGAGTTACAGGAAGAAATATGCCACAAAACCATGCTAGTCAGAACTAGATAAATGATGAGACAATATACCATTACTTAAGGGATGCAAACAAAGAAGTTCTTAAGGGAAATTTTATGTCTCTAAATACTTACATTAATAAAATAGTTTAAGCCATCAATGAACTTGGCATACAACTAAAAAAGCTAGGAAAAGAACAAATTAAAATGCACAATTAAATACAAAATTAGATATTCTGAAAACCAAAGGAGAGATTAATAAATTTGAAATTAAGAAAACTGTTGAACTAATAAATAAACCTAAGAGCTGGTTTTATAAAAAAAATAATAAAATAGGTAAACTTTGGTTAATTTGATTAAAAAAAGAAAGAAAACCAAATTACCAAAGTACCAAATAAAGAGCATGAATTCACCACCAATGAAGAGGAAATTAAAGCAATAATTAGGAGTTGTTTGTCCAATGACATGCCAGTAAAAGTGGCAATCTAAATGAAATGGTTGAATATTTACAAAAATATCAATTGTCCAGATTAACAGAAGAGAAAAAAATGCTTAAATAACCTCATTGCAGAAAAAAAAAGAAATTGAACAAGTCATCAACAAGTTCCCTAAGAAAATATCACTGGGGTCGGATGGATTTACAAGTGAATTTTGCCAAACATTCAAAAAACAATTAAAATCAATACTATATAAACTATTTGAAAAAATAAGTGAAGAAGGTGGTGCTCATACCAAGACCAGGAAGAGCCAAAATAGATAAATAAAAATATACACCAATTCCCTAATGATTATTGATACAAAAATTTCAAAGAAAATATTAACCAAGAGACTACAGCAACTTATCATGAGGATAATAAACTATGACCATGTGGGATCTCTACCATGAATGCAGGGCTGATTCAATATTAAGAAAGCTATCAGCATAATTGACCATATCAATAACAAAATTAAGAGAAATCATATGATAATATTAATAGATGCAGGAAAAATATTTTTTTAACAGAAGACACCACCCATTCCAAATGAAAATACTAGAGACCATAGGGATCAATGGAGTTTTCCTCAAAACAATAAACAGCATCTATCTAAAACTATCAGCAAGCATTATATGTAATGGGGATAAGCAAGAAGCATTCCCAATAAGATTAGTTGTGAAACAAGGATGTCATTCAACATGGTACTAGAAATGTGAGCTTTAGCAATAAGAGAAGAAAAAGAAATTGAAGGAATTAGAATAGGCAATGAGGAAACAAAGCTATCACTCTTTGCAGATGATATGATGGTATTCTTAGATAATCCCAAAGAGTAAACTAAAAAATACTTGAAATAACTAGCAACTTCAGCAAAGTTGCAGAATATAAAATAAAACCGCATAAATCATTGGCATTTCTATATATAACTAACGAAGTTCAGCAGTAAGAGAGAGAAAGAGCAATCCCATTTAAATAACTGTAAAATTTTAAAATATTTCAGAGTCTACCTACAAGAGAAAACCAGGAACTACATTTATAAAACACTTTTCTCACAAATAAAGTCAGATGTAAATAACTGGAAAAATATTAGTTGCTTATAGGTATGCTGACCCAATATAACAAAAATGATATTTGTTCCTAAATTAATTTACTTATTGAGTGCCATACCAATCAAAATACCAAAAAATATTTTGTAGACATAGAAAAACCAATAATAAAATTCATCAGGAAAAATAAAAGGTCCAGAATATCAAGGTAATTAAAAAGAAAAGTAAGGGAAAGTGGTCTAGCTGGAGCAAATCTAAAACTGTCATAAAGCAGCAATCATCAGAACTACTTGGTACTGGCTAAGAAATACAATGGAGGATCAGTGGAATAGGTTAGGTACTCAAGACATAGTAGTCAATGATTATAGTAACCTACTCTTTGATAAACCAAAGGACTCAAGCTTCTGGGATAAGAACTCATTATTTGACAAACTTCTGGGAAAACAGAAAAACAGTATGGCAGAAATTAGGTATAAACCAACACCTTACACCATATGCCAAGATAAGGTCAAAATGGGTGCATGATTAAGATATAAATGGTGATAGTATAAGTGAATTAGGAGAGCAAGGAAGAGTTTACTTGTCAGGAGAAGGGAAGAATTTGGGACCAAAAAAGAGAACATTATGAAATACAAAATGGGTAATTTTGATTACATAAAATTAAAAAGTTTTTGCACAAACAAAGCCAATGCATCCAAGATTAGAAGGAAATCAGAAAGCTGGGAAAAGATTTATACAACACCTGACAACAGCCTCATTTCTCAAATATGGAAAATTGACTCAAGTTTATAAGAACACAAGTTATTTCACAATTGATAAATGATCAAAGGATATGAACAGAAAGATTTCAGATGAAATTAAAGCTATCAAGAGTCATATTGAAAAGGCTCTTAATTACTATTGATTAGAGAAATGTAAATTAGAACAACTCTGAGGTACCATCCCACCACTATCAGATTGGCTTATCTGGCAAAAAAGCAAAATGACAAATGATGGAGAAGATGTGGGAAAATTGGAACACCAATGCATTGTTGATGCAATTGCACACTGATGCAACCATCCTGGGGACTAATTTGGAACTATGCCCAAAAGACTGAAAAACTGTGTATACCCTTTGATCCAGGAATACCACTACTTGATTTGTATCTCAAAGATATCATAAAAAAGGGAAAAGGTCCCACATGTACAGAAATATTTATAGGAGCTTATAGGAGCTCTTTTTGTGGTGGCAAAGAATTGGAAATTGAAGAGATGCCCATCAATTGGGGAATGGCTGAACAAGCTGTAGAATATTAATGTGATGGAATACTATTGTTCTATAAGAAAAGATGAGCAGGCAGATTTCAGAAAAACCTGGAAAGATTCACATCAAGTGATACTAAGTGAAGTGAGCAGAACAAGGATAACATTGTACACAGTAACAGCAACAGCAAAGACCAACTTTGAAAGATTTAACTTTTTTTTCCAGAAATATAATGATTGAAGACAACTCCAAAAGACTCCTGATGGAAAATGTTATTCACATCCAGAGAAAGAACTATCGAATCTGAATGCAGATCAAAGGATACAAATGTCTCTTATTTTTTTTTATTTCTTATGTTTTTTTCCCTTTTGTTCTGATTTTCTTTCACAACATGACTAATGTAGAAATATGTTTAATATGATTGTACATGTATAATCTCTATCAGATTGCTGTCTTGGGAGAGAGGGAAGGAGAAAATAATTGGAACTGAAAATCCTGTAAAAGCGAATGTTAAAAAATAAATACATACATATATTACATATGTGTATGTATGTATGTATGTATGGAGAGGGTGAATGGAGAATGAGAGTGGTTGGACCAGTTCACAACTTTAACAAAAGTGCAATTATGTAACTGCTTCTCCGGATCTCACCCTGTACTTACCACTTTTCCTTTTCTGATGTTTGCCAATCTGACAGGTGCAAGGTGTTAGCTCAGCATTATTTTGTTTGGAACTTCTCTAATTGACAATGGTTTAGAGCATGTTATATGATTGTAGATAGCTTTGATTGCTCTTTTGAAAACTCCACAGATTAGACAGGTGAAATTTTTCCTGCTGACTGAATTTGTTTATGATATCACCCCTTATGTCTAAATCATGTACCCATTTTGATCTTATCTTGGGATACAGTATAAGATGTTTTAATATGCCTAATTTTACAGGAATGCTTTTCTTTTTTCCAAACTATATTTCTTTTCCAAACTGTCTTCTGCCTCCAAAGCATGGATCTAATCAAGCATTGTATTACTATGGTCATTTACAACTATATATTGTAAACCTAATCTATTCTGCTGATGCAATACTTAATTTCCTAGCCGGTATCAGCCTGTTTTTAGTAATTATTACTCTATAAGAAAGTTTGAAATCTGGTAATGCTAGTCTGTCTTCCTTCACATGTTTTTTTTTTCCTTGTTTCCTTTAACATTCTCGACTTTTTGTTCTTCTAGATGAACTTTAGTATTATTTTTTCAAGCTTGAGAAAAATAACTCTTTTTAAAGTTTAATTGATTTGATTTGATTGGTATAACACTAAATACATAAATTAAGCTAGGGAAAATTGTCATTTTTATTATATTGACTCAACCTATTCATGTTCAATTAGTATTTTATAATTGTTTGTATTTGTTTGAAAAGGGTTTTTTAATTGTGTTTATATAGAACCTGGGTTTGACTTGGCAGGTAGACTCCCAACTATTTTATATTTTCTGCAGTTACTTTTAATGTAATTTCTCTTTCTATTCCTTCCTGATTAACTTTGTTGGTAATAGAATTACTAAATATTAGCATTAAAAAATCATGTGAATTTGTTTTTGTTTTTGTTATTGATATGGTCAATTATCCTCATAGTTTGTAATGTTGAAACAGTCTTGTATTCCTGATATAAATCTGACCTAGTCATAGTATATGAATTTTGTGATATATTGCTGTAATCTCCTTGTGTATATTTTACTTACAAGTTTTTCATCAATATTCATTAGGGAAATTGTCTTATAATTTTCTTTCTGTTTTTCCTTTCCCTGATTTAAGTATCAAAATTATATTTGTGTCATAAAATTAATTCGATAGCACTACTTCTTTACCTATTTTCCCAAATATTTTTGTAGTAGTAAAATTAATTCTTCTTTAAATATATAGTAGGATTAACTTGTTAATCTATCCATTCCTGGGGATTTTCTTTTCCTTTGGCATCTTCTGTATGGTTTGTTCAACTTCATTTTCTTTTTTTTTTTTTTTATAAAACATGGATAATTTTTATTGCTTGAAAGTCCTCTATTTTATTGAAAATCCATATTTTGCCTTGGAACATGATACTCAGTTTTGCTGGGTAGGTGATTCTAAAAATCCATATTTTGCCTTGGAACATGATACTCAGTTTTGCTGGGTAGGTGATTCTAAAATGTATTTTGCAAAAAAAAAAACCCTAATATATCTAAGATTAAAGGTAAAAATTAACTGAGAAAATACCTCTTCAACAAGTTTGTATGACAAAGATTTCTTTTTTTTTGAAATATATAGTAATTGATTTAAATGTATAAGATTTTTATCTATTCCTCAATTAGTAAATGTTCTAGAACATGAAAAGGGAATTTTTTGGGGAAAAAAAAGCCAGTCTATCTATGGCCATATTGAAAAAAATTCAAAAACTACTTATAGGAGAAATGTAAATTAAAGCAATTCTGATACTCCATCTCATACCTATCATATTGACAAAGATGACAAAAAAGAAAAGTGACAAACATTACACTGGTTGTAGGAAAACGAGCACAATGATGCACTATTAATGGATCTGAGAATGGGTACAAACATTCTGGAAAGCAATTTGGAATTAAGCAGAAAATATTACTAAATAGTGCAGGCCCTTTTACCTAGCTAATGACCATGCAAAAAGATCAAAAAAAAAGGAAAAATTCCTTTATATATAAACATCTAAAGCCACTCCTTTATGGCAAATACTGGAAAATATGGAATGGCTGAGTGAAGATTTCATAAGTATGTTTGTATATGGCCATCGAGGGAATTTGTTTTGATTGACTATGCATATTTTTTTTTGGTCTGACAAAAATAAGTATTTTATTTCTTCTGGCATAAAATACTGTAAAAATATTAACAAATAAATCTCTAAAATGAGACTTTCTCTGTTGTATTTGTCTTCTCTGATGAATTTATATAGCAGTTATAATAATATGCATAGTTTTATTGTATGATCCCATGCCTTCTTATCCAAAACTAAAGATTCCCCCACCTTTTTTTAAATTTTAATTTAAATTTATTTATTTAACATATTTGTTTTTCAGCATTGATTTTCACAACAGTTTGAATTACAAATTTTCTCACCATTTCTACCCTCCCCCCCACTCCAAGATGGCTTATATTCTGGTTGCCTTGTTCCCCAGTCAGCCCTCCCCTCTATCACCCCCCTCCCCTCTCATCCCCTTTTCCCTTCCTTTCTTGTAGGTCAAGATAAATTTCTACACCCCATTGCCTGTGTATCTTATTTTTTAGCTGCATGCAAAAACTTTTTTTGTTTTTGAACATCTGATTTTAAAACTTTGAGTTCCAAATTCTCTCCCCTCTTCCCTTCCCACCCACCCTCCCTAAGAAGTCGAGCAATTCAACCTAGGCCACACATGTATCATTATGTATAACCCTTCCACAATACTCATGTTGTGAAAGGCTAACTACATTTTGCTCCTTCCCAACCTATCCCCCTTTATTGAATTTTCTCCCTTGACCCTGTCCCCTTTCCAAAGTGTTTGTTTTGATTACCTCCACCCCCATCTGCCCTCCCCTCCATCATCCCCCCCCTTTTATTTTTTTATCTTCCTCCCTCTTCTTTCCTGTTGGGTAAGATACCCAACTGAGTATGTATGGTATTCCCCCTCAGGCCAAATCTGATGAGAGCAAGGTTCACTCATTCCCCCCTCACCTGCCCTCTCCCCTCCTCCCACAGAACTGCTTCCTCTTGCCACCTTTATGCAAGATAATCCACCCCATTCTATCTCTCCCTATCTCCCCCTCTGAGTAAGTTGCTCTCTCATCCCTTAATTTCATTTAATTTCTTTTAGATATCTTCCCTTCATCTTCAACTCACCCTGTGTCTGCTCTCTCTCTTTTACATATATATAATATATATATATATATATACACACACACACACACAGAAACACACAGAAACACACATATATATATAAAACACATATATATATACACATACATACACATACATACATATACACATAGATATATACATACATACACATTCACTTATATATATACATAAACATATATCTATCTATATATATACATACATATATATATATATATATATATATATATATATATATATATATATATACATATGCATATTCCCTTCAACTACCCTAATACTGAGGTCTCATGAATCATACACATCATCTTTCCATGTAGGAATGTAAACAAAACAGTTCAACTTTAGTAAGTCCCTTGCAATTTCTGTTTCTTGATTACCTTTTCATGCTTCTCTTGATTCTTGTGTTTGAAAGTCAAATTTTCTATTCAGTTCTGGTCTTTTCACTGAGAAAGCTTGAAAGTCCTCTATTTTATTGAAAATCCATATTTTGCCTTGGAACATGATCCTCAGTTTTGCTGGGTAGGTGATTCTAGGTTTTAATCCTAGCTCCATTGACCTCCGGAATATCGCATTCCAAGCCCTTCGATCTCTTAATGTAGAAGCTGCCAGATCTTGGATTATTCTGATTGGGTTTCCACAATACTCAAATTGTTTCTTTCTGGCTGCTTGCAGTATTTTCTTCTTGATCTGGGAGCTCTGAAATTTGGTGACAATATTCCTAGGAGATTTCTTTTTGGGATCTATTTGAGGAGGCGATCGATGGATTCTTTCAATTTCTATTTTGCCCTGTGGCTCTAGAATATCAGGGCAGTTCTCCTTGATAATTTCTTGAAAGATGGTATCTAGGCTCTTTTTTTGATCATGGCTTTCAGGTAGTCCAATAATTTTTAAATTATCTCTCCTGGATCTATTTTCCAGGTCAGTGGTTTTTCCAAGGAGATATTTCACATTGTCTTACATTTATTCATTCCTTTGGTTCTGTTTTATAATATCCTGTTTTCTCATAAAGTCACTAGCTTCCACGTGCTTCAATCTAATTTTTACAGTAGTATTTTCTTCAGTGGTCTTTTGGACCTCCTTTTCCATTTGGCTAATTCTGCCTTTCAAGGCATTCTTCTCCTCAATGGCTTTTTGGAGCTCTTTTGCCATTTGAGTTAGTCTGTTTTTTAAGGTGTTGTTTTCTTCAGTGTATTTTTCAGTATTTTTCTGGGTCTCCTTTAGCAAGTCTTTGACTTGTTTTTCATGGTTTTCTTGCATCCTTCTCATTTCTCTTCCCAATTTTTCCTCTGCTTCTCTAACCTGCTTTTCCAAATCCTTTTTGATTTCTTCTATGTCCTGGGGCCAGTTCCTGTTTTTCTTGGAGGCTTTTGTTGTAGGCTCTATGACTTTGTTGTCTTCTTCAGGTTGTGTGTTTTGGTCTTCTTTGTCACCAAAGAAAGAATCCAAAGTCTGTGACTGAATCTGGGCACGTTTTCGCTGCCTGGCCATATTCCCAACCAACTAACTTGACCCTTGAGTTTTTCAGTGGGGTGTCACTGCTTGTAGACTAACGAGTTCTATGTTCCACGTTTGGGGGGGAGGTGCCAGCTCTGTCAGACCCACACTACTCCTTCCCCAAGAACCCCCAGTCCAGACTGGGCTTAGATCTTCAGCAGGCTGTTGCACTCCTGCTCTGATCCGCCACTTAATTCCTCCCACCAGGTGGGCCTGGAGCGGGAAGTAACAACAGCTGTAGCTGCTCCACGTCCACTGCACCTGGGGCTGGAAGCTGAACTGCGAACTCATTCCACTCCCGCAGCTTTTCCCACTAACCTTCTCCGCAGTCTTTGGTGTTTGTGGGTGAGGGGTCTGGTAACTGCCGAAGCTCACAAATTCAGGGCGCTAGGGCCCCCTCCGCCCAGCTTCTGGTCTGGATGGTCCACGCAGCTCAGGCTGGGCTCTACTCCACTCCGTTCCCACCTCCCAGCTCCCAGCTCCCAGCTCCGTGTGGAATACACCTCACCCAGAGACCATCCAGGCTGTCCTGTGCTGGAGCCCTGCTTCCCTCTGCTGTTCTGTGGGTTCTGCCATTCTTGAATTGGTTCAGAGCCATTTTTTATAGGTTTTTGGAGGGACTCGAGTACAGAGCTCACTCTAGTCCCTGCTTACCAGCCACCATCTCAACTTCATTTTCTATGATAGGGTTGTTTACATATTCAATTTCCTTTTCTGTTAATCAAGGCAGTTTATACGTGTGTAAATATTCATCTTTTTTAATTTAGATTGTCAGTTTAGCATACAATTGGGCAAAATAACTATTAGTGATTGCTCTAATCTTTATTGTTATTCATTCAGCCATTTCATTTTTGATTCTGACAATTTGGTTTTCTTCTTTTTTAATTCAAATTAAATAATAGTTTATATTTTTTTTCTAAAGAGAACTGCTTGTTAGATCTAAAGAATTGAAAAAAAAATATCAATTGCTCATGGATAGACTGAGTCACCAATATTATAAAAATAATAATTCTATCTCAATTAATTTACTTATTCAATGTCTCGTACCAATCAAACTACTAAATATTTATTTTATAGAGCTAGAAAAAAATGCTAACAAAATTTATCTGGAAGAACAAAGGGTCAAGAATGACAAGGGAATTCATGAAAATGTACAAAACAAAGTGGCATAGTCCTACCAGATCTCAAACTACGTTATAAAGTGGTAATCACCAAAACTATCTGTTATTGGCTATGAAGTAGAGTGGTGGACCAACGGAATAGAATTTCTACACCAGAAACCGTAGTGAATGACCATAGTAATCTAGTTTCCAACAATGTCTAGTGTTCTGGGACAAGAGCTCACTATTTGGCAAAAATTTCTGGGAAAACTACAGGATGGCAGAAAGTAGGTATAGATCAACATTTTACACTGAATACCAAAAGGCAAAAATGGTTACATGATTTAGACATGAGGGTGATACCATAAGCAATTAATAGAGCAAGGAAGAGTCTGCCTGTGAGATCTATGGAAGAAGGAAGAATTAATGACTAAATAAGAAGTAGAGAGCGTTACAAAGGGTAAAATGGATAATTTTGATTCTATCGAATTTAAAAAGTCTCTACACAAACAAAACCAATGCAACCATGATTAGAAGGCAAGCATAAAGCTGGGAAACATTTTTTACACCAGATATCTCCGAAAAAGGTCTCAATTCTCAAATATAGAGAACTGAGTCAAATTTATATAAAAAATCCAAGTTATTCCCAAATTGATAAATGATCAAAGAATATGAAGAAGAAATTGAAGCAATGTATAGTCATATAAATATTTTAAATCACTATTGATTAAAAAATAAAAATTAAAACCACTCCAAAGTACCACCCCACACCTATTAGGTTGGATAATATGACTGAAAAATAAAATGATAATTGTAGGAAAATTTGGAATATTAACACATTATTTGTGGAGGTGTAAACTGATCCAAACATTCTGGGCAGCAATTTGCAACTATGCCCAAAGGACAGTCAACTGTCCGTACTTTTTATTCCAGAAATATCAGTACTAGGTCTGTATCCCAAAGAGATTTAAAATGACAAAAAAAGGAAAATGATGCACTTGTACAAAAATATTTATTGCAGTTTTTTTTGTGAAAAGATGTGGAAATTGAGGATATGCCCATCAATTGGGGAATGGCTGAACAATTTGTGGCATATGAATATAATAGAATACTATTGTGCTATAAGAAATAATGAGCAGGCAGATTTCAGAAAAAAAAAACACAACCTGGAATTACATGAAGTTATATGAAATGAAGTGAGCAGAACCAAGAGAACATTGTACACAACACCGACATTGTGTGATAATCAAGTATGAATCACTTAGCTGTTCCCAGGAATACAATCATCCAAGACAATTTCAAAGGTCTCATGAGGAAAAATGTTATCCACATCCAAAGAAAAAACTGATGGGGTTTGAATGCACATCAAAGCAAACTATTTTCAGTTTTTTTTTAAATTTTTGTCTGTTTGTTCTTTCACAACTTGAATAATATGGAAATGTTTACATGAGTGTACATACATAACATACAAATTGCTTAGAATCTTAAGGAGGGGAAGGGAAGGGAGAGAGAAAATTTGGAACTCAAAATTTTTTAAATGAATGTTAAATTTGTCTTTACATGTAGTTATAAAAAAATACTATTCAAAACAGCTCATAGTTTTATTTATGAGCCCAATTGTTGTTTTTTGCTTTCAATTTTATTTTACTCCTTGATATTCAGGGCCTCTTTTTAGTGTTTAATTAGGGATTTATTACTCATTCTTTTTGGAAAATTTTCAAAAATTATATCTAGTTTGTCGATCTTGTGTTTCTTTCTCTCTTTTTTAATTGATACAAGCATTTAGGGATATAACATTTCTCCAAAGCTAAGCTTTTGCTGCATTTGACGAATTCTGGTATGTTGTCTCATTGTTGTCATAATCTCTAGTGAAATTATAATTTTTTTCTGTGAGTTGTTCTTTGACCCAATAAATAACATAATTCTTATGTAGATAAAACTCTAGGTTCCTGTAAACAATAGCAAGCAAGAACTTTCATAGAAATCTATCACTGGAAACTCTCAGAAATAAGCCTCTGATACATAGATAGACCCTGTCTAGTATTTAAAAGGATTAAAGTGGTAAGAAAGAAACAATAGCCAATACCTTCAGATTATTATTCCTCATATCAAAAAAGTAAATTATTTTAAAGTGTTCTCTCCTTTTTTTCAAAAGATCTTATATTTATTCATCTGCAAACATGTTGCAGCCTTTCTTGGAGAATGAAAGCTTCTTGAAGTTAGGGACCTTTGTTTTCTGTCCTTTTTCTTTCTTTATTTTTCTTTCTAGATCTTATACAATCCTTTACCCCTAGTAGCCATTATTAATATTTGTTGACATGAATTGAAGCAAATTTGCAATTACTCAACATATAACCAAACTTTATTAGTAACTGACATGAATTAGGCCCTGTTCAAAGCAGCAGGATACCCTGAAATAAGATAATCTCTGCCCTCTTGATAGGCTATTAGATAGGCTCTGCCCTTTATAGGCTATTAGAAAGAAAAGTCATGTATTTGCTTTGTATTTCCTTTGTAGACTTTGTGTATTTGTGTGTGTGTACAATTTACAAAGTGCATTATGTATGAAGTATATATATATATATATATATATATATATATATATATATATAAAGTATAAATATATATCTATATGTATAAATATATGGCAATCCTACAAAATATTATATATATATATATATATACAGTATGCAAATGTGTATATGTATGTGAACATATATATATTTATCTGCAATGTATTTATTTATAATATATAATCTACGAAGTGTATGTGTATATTATATATATATATATGCATGTGTGTATGTATATATCATGACTACAAAGGAAATGCAAGTCACTTTTGCGGTAAGTTGAAAAACAATAACTAAGGGGCACAAAAGGGGCCTTCTATAGTATGTAAAATGAGAGGAATTCTGAAGGGAGCTATTTTTGTAAAAAGGTATAATGTGATTATAAGGAAATAAACAACTCTCTGTGGGTCTCTGTATACAAACACACACACATACACAAACAGTGACAAGGGTTCTAACTTTGTTATATAATATTACATATATTAGAAAGTCTCAATGTCAGTTAAAAAAGCTGGATGTACAGAAAATATTTTTCAACATAGCAAGATATATTGTAAGTCTTACTATAATGCTTAGTTGGCTGCAAATGAATACATAGAGTCATTGATTAATTTAAATCAGTATGCATATAATATTTTATTTGCATTATTTCATCCTAAGGAAGTTATGATCTTATATTACTGGTATTACCTCACTTCATGGGCTGCTAGGTGGAGTAGTGGATAGAGTGCCATGCCTGAAGGCAGAAAGACATCTTCCTGAGTTTAAATCTGTCCTCACACATTTACTAACTGTATGACCCTGTGCTAGTCACTTAGCCTTGTTTGCCTCAGTTCCTCATCTGTAAAATGAGCAAAAGAAGGAAATGGAAAATCACTCCAATAGCTTTGCCAAGAAAAACCCAAATGGGCTCACAAAGTCAGACAAGACTGAAAAGTGACTGAAGAATAAAAACTTCAATCACAGACAAGGGAAGTAAAGCTCAAAGTGATCATATGGTTAACAAATATTAAAAGCAAGAATTCCATCTAAGTCTTCTAAGTCCAAACCAAATTGGCATATATGAAAAATGGCTGAGTAGGTGCTTTAAAACAATTTATTCTACTCAATGCCAATGATAACTAGAATCTTTTGTTCTTACTTTGGGATAAATCTCATCCTTATCAGTGCATGCAATCATATTCTATAAAATACACTCCAGATGGCAATTCCTAATCCCAGGTTTCATTATGTCTTCAGGGAATTACAGCTTTCTTGAGGTCTGTTATGAAATTCTAAAGCAAAATTCACTTTAATATTTAAAATAATGATATCTCAAAGAGGTAAGCCAGAATTGCAAACTAGATAGAAAGCTGACCTTGGAACCAGGAAGATCTGACTTCAAGTACCAACTGTGACAGATTTTGGCCATGTGACTCTTGGTAAATTATTTGGCTTCTCAATCTAGGTTGCACTGGTAGAGGAAATTCTGTGGATTTTTTTCTCTCTATTCTTATTCTTTCAATGAAATTTCCTAATTCATTTTCACTTTCAATAGACAATTCCTTGTTTCAATGAAATCACAATTCCATTCCCTATGCCCACCCTGGCCTTGAATTTCAAAGAACATTCTTAGCATGAGGGGAGGGTAATATCACTGTCAGAAATATATCTCACCTTCTAGAAAGCCATAAATTATGGTCCATAATTGTTTTATAGGCTTATGGAGACTGATGTTTGTAGCCTGATAAAATAGAAAACAGGCACACAGAAGGAATCTAGTTATAGGAGAAAAAATGGGTAATGTTATGCAATTTTTCTGGATAGGACTACGATTATACTTCATAAAAAAGCAAGAGATTGATTTATATGGAGCAGTTACTTTAAAATGCATTATCATGTGTACCTAGAGGTGAAGGAGGGAGTAGGAGTCAAATGTCATCTTCTCTTAGGGGAAATACATATGTGGGGAAAAGTAGAGCAATAAAGGTGAAGCCTTATCAGAAAGGAATCTTACTAATGAGGAGCACACACAATCTTGGAATCTATATGGATTTTCTTTCCTGTTTCCAAGATAATTCATTATGGGATAGGGAACTCCCTGACAAGAAAATCTTTTCTAGTAATGTAGGTGAGCAGTTAAGTGGCACAGTAGATAAAGTATCAGACCTAGAATCAGGAAGACCTGAGTTAATTCCAACCTCTGATACTTACTAGTTGAGTGATGCTGGGGATGTCACTTAAACCTGTTTGCCTCGGTTTCTTCATCTGTGAAATGAGCTGGAGTTGGAAATGGCAAGCTACTCAGTATCCTTGTCAAGAAAACTCCAAAAGGAGGTCATAGAGTGTTGGACACAAATGAAAAATGACGGTTTCTTTGCAATTTAAGATAATAGATTCAGAGCTGAAACAGACTCAAAAGCTTATCTAGTTCATTCGCTCTCTCCCTCACTTTTCAGAAAAGGAAACAGAGGCATAGGGAAGTAAACTGACTTGCCTGAAGTCACGCAAATGGTAAGCAACAGAGGTCCTTAAAGCAAGGTTAGGTGACTTGCTTAGGGTAATACAACCAGTCTATAGAACTATGGTACGTGATCTGTAATGGCTGACAGGGAGAGAAGGTTGAGAAGATTGGGGTTCTTTCACGTAAAAAGGAATTGGAAGGCTAAGAAAAAGAATAAAAAAAATAAAAATAAAAAATAATACAGATACAGAGCAGTATTTGTCATTGAGGTAGTTTAATATCAATGACCAAACATAAATGTCAAGGAATGGGGCTAAAAATATTGACAGAAGTGTACTCTAAATGGATGTTGGGTTATGCTCCTTTTCTTCCACCCCTCAACTTCAAGTGACTTGCTTCCAGCCTGCTTCATATATTTATTTCAGCATCAGAATGCATCTTGTTTCAACACTTATATGTGAGGTGCTATGAATAAAATATAAAATAAAAAACTTGTAAAAATTGTTCCAAAGGAAAGATGAAATTAAGTGATAAAAGGCTAAAGAAATAATGTAGCCAGTTCTCTCCCCTCTTATTCTCCAAGGGATAGCCTCCATAAATTATGCTAGAAGAAGAAAGTAATGTTTATTCAGCAACATTGTGAGTACAAGAGGAAAAGATTCATTCTTTCATACCCAGAATGCATGCATTTCCCCAGGAAAAAGCAGGAGAATTAAGCTATTTCCTTTATTTTTTTATTCTAAAAAAATTTAAATTGCAGGATTTTGCAATCATGTTTAAACACACATTGGGGAATATTATAGGTGAGGGAGATCTGAACTTGTGAGTTCATCCATATTGGGAACTCCTAGTGTGGAAACTTCCTATGTAACTATGGAATGCTATCTAAAGTGGGTTTGTGTTCATCAAAAGTGTAATAGGAATATTAAGACAAACAAATGTGTGCCCATTTGAATCAGGAATTAATATCATCAAATTATAAATCTGGGAGGGACCAACGCACACATTTCCGACAGGATAATATAGAACCGAAAGGAATTTTTGAGGCCATTAATCTTTGCTGGCTCTGCTTTAGGACAATCTCCTTGTAGTTCAAGTTCAATAGTGGAACAACGATGTGACACTAACGGAAGGATATTCAACAAAAATAAGCACTGAGCACATCTAGGGTTTATTTAGCAAAGCAAAGCTCCCTGACCTGAGATACATCAAGCATCACATAACAACAGGAATTCCTTGTGGCATGACAAGGAAGTGATGACAACAGCCTCAATCTCCTGAACCAACCAAGTCTTGAGAATTATCTCAATAACTCTGAAAGAAAAAAATAAATCCTAATTTACATGAATTGCAAGACTTTTCCTACTATACTCCATGTGTTGGTGACAAAGTACTTAAAGTCTCAGTGTAGCAATGTCAAACTTTTCACCAGCATGTGCCCCCAACAGTCCTGAATGGGCCCAAATCAGACTAAAATGTAATTTGGAAATGTTAAACAAAATAAATCAGTATATAATATGAAAAATTTTCATTTGTGGATTTCCAAGGCAATATGAGATGACAAGAAATGCTATATTTCTATTTGAATTTGAGTCAATGATTTTAGGAGATTTTCCAGCACTTAAGTTTCTTTATTGCTGTTGCTGTTCAATTTTGAGTTCACATTCAAAAAGCACGAAATGAGGAAGCTGAAAATTAAAACAGGTATCACAAAACAAAAAATGAACACTATAAAAGATTCCTGAAACAGTGACAGAATCTAAGAGTCCTAGAAAGGTCAAATATGTAATGGTAATCGGGGTGGACTTTTTACTGTTTTCTCTTTTTAAGCACTAAAGTAATCAATGTTTCTTTGATTAAATCGGGAGTCTTTATAATCTGATTATATTAAAGGAAAGACTAGTTCACATAGATTTAAGTCACATGGTTGTGATGCCCTTTGACCCCAAATAGGGTATATAAACTCAGAGGTTGGTGTTTTGCCTTTGGGGCTCTCACTCACTGGAAGAATGATCTGTGATTTGACCAGACGAGACTCTGGGTAGCCATTATTAAGAGCCCCCCAGCTTTGAAAACATAAATGTTGGTGCTTCTCTTTTTGGTAACTAGGTGTGTGATGTCTTGATTAGACAAAGCCTATCTATTGATAGCTGTGTGTTTCTTTATTTATATTGTGTGTGTTTCTCTATTTACATTGTCTCTGTTAGTAATTTCTGTTTGGATTTGCTCTGAAGTTCAGGGTGCTGGCTTTCCCCCCTGAACTAAGTGAATGGTATATGTAAGTTTAATTAAAGTAAGATTGTTAACCCCTTAAAGTTGCTTTCCTTATAAAAGCAGATCAAAGAACCTGTGCTGGCAGCCCCCCCTTGTGCTAGTGTTATTGGTCTTATACCCCCACAGCAGCTGCTGGTAACATTGTTGTTACAAAGTCTCAGGTCTAAATGATCAGGTCCAAATCTTTTCAATTCTCACTGAAAATCCAAAAGTAAAATGGTGACCATAAGCTAGAGAAGAACTAGAAACACAAGGGCTATAGCAAACATAATGGTAATTGTTACAAATCACTGGTTCTTGTGATAAGTGAGAACTAAACACACTTTTTTTTCCTGACTGACTTTTAAGAAATTTTGTTCTCTGGATGCCACATGGGAGTACACAAAATATTCATCTCAAGAGTCCTCTCTGATGGATAGCCCCTTTTCATTTCTGGATGCTGATTAAACTCTTTCTAAACAACTTGTTATTGTGATGGGATACTACTGTCCTACAAGAAATATTGAACTGGTTAATTTTTAGAAAAAAAATATAGAAAGACTTGGATATACGAAGGAAGATGCCATTCACCTGCAGAGAAAGGACTCACAATTAGAAGTATGTATAGTATGTGTGTGTGTGTATGTGTGTGTGTATATATATGTACGTATATATGTATATGTATAGACACACAATATACATATATATTTATGTATATATATATAAATTTACATACACATGTGTGTATAAAATATATGTTTATATATATATGTACATATATACATATATAGTTGTATTATAGTATAGCCTTCTCTAGAGCATGGTGGAGAGGGAGAGAGAAAACAAATAAAAAGTGCACAGCAGAGAACAAAAGAAAACTTAGAAGGCATCACAGAAAAGCTAGATATCTTTGGAATCAATGTATAGGACTTATTACATGGGTTTTCAAAAAAAAATATAAGTCTGAAATGGAAATTTATGTTTTTATATTGAATCTTCTTTTTATGTTCTGCTGTATACTTGGAATTTTTTTTTTGGTTTTGTATTTAAAATGAATACAAATGAGGGTGGAGCCAAAATGGCAGAGTAGAAGCAGGGACCTGATTAAGCTCTCCCCTAAACCCCTCAATATGCCTGTAAAAAATCACTATACAAATTCTCGAGCAGCAGAAGTCACAAAATGACAGAGTGAAACATATTTCCAGCCCAAGACAATTTGGAAGACTGACAGGAAGGGTCTATTGCACCCTGCTCAGAGCAGACCACAGCCCAGGCTGAGCCAGGCAAGCACAGATGGGAATAGAGCAGGCCTCAGGGCACTGCATCACTGGCACCTGCAGTGGTTTCTAGACTTCTCAATCCACAAATGCCAAAGATAACTTAGCAGGTCACTGGCAAAGCTCTCTCACTTGGGTGAGAGAGAATTGCGGTCTAACCCCAGCCCCATCACCAGTCCCAGGCCAGTGGCAGCTGTTTCTGGTGCTCTCAGGCTTACAGATGTGGGAAAATTGAGCAACTGATCTGGGTCACAGTCATGGGCAGCAGTCCTGGGGTGAGGAGGAGTGCTAGCATGGCAGTGTTGGTGGCAGCTGTTGAGAGGTAATGGTTGCAGTTCCAGAGCAGAAAAGAATACTTGTAGTTGCTCACAAACCAGAATGTGGGCTAGGAGAGGAGTAAACACCTCTCTTTCTATCATAACACTTTGGAGGAACTGAGAATTTACAGGTCCCTAGAGATATCTCTGAAGACAGCTGCACAAAACCCCTGAAACTTGGGGCAGTACACCTTCCACTTAACAAAGAGCTCAAAAGTCAAATAATTGCCTGGGAAAATGACCAAATGGGGTGTGCAATTAAGGTTAGGTTAAGTTCAGATCCATGCTTGCAAGAAGACACACTCCCAACAGATTAATGTTTTTATTGAAAGACAGGGAAATGATATATCGGACCCACAACCACATTCATCAACAATACCCAATAACACAGTTAACACAGCAACAATGACAAAGACACAGGCAACATAGAAGTATTACCATTCAGAGGAACACCAATGCCCAGGGTTTCTTCAAAGCTGGGGAATCCCAATTCACAGCTCCTTGGCGTTCTGAACAGAAGAAGTCCCAGGCAGAGTGTCCTCTCCATAGGTGAGATTTCAATGTGACTCACCCACATGGAGACTTATATAGGGCCCTGGACAAAGAAAATTCACTGCTAACTCTCCCAAATGTTTCCCTAAGACATACAAATGAAAAAAACTTTGAATTTCCATCTCACATGAATTAGGGTGGCACAGACAGATAACCAAAAAGGAAAATGATAGTTTTTGAAAGTACTTTGACAAAAGAGGCACATAAATATACCCTTTGTAGTGATATTAATACCTACAACCATTCTGGAAATCAATTTGGAGCCATGGCTAAAAAAATCAATAACTGTGAAGCACTGGTTCTACTTCTGGACTATAACTTAAAGAAATCAAAGAAAGAGCAAAGGCAACCAGATGTACAAAAAAGTTGTATCACTTTTTTTGTTTTAGATAAATAAAAGGAAATTCATAGAGCCCTTATCAATTGGCCAAACAAATTATAGTGAAATATCATTGCCTTATTAGAAATGACATGATGGTTTCAGAGAAAGCAGAGAAGACACGTATGAAATAAAACAGAGTGAAGTGAGCAGAGCCAGGATATTTTTTTTTTACAATAATAACTAGATGGTAAAGGAAACTCTGAAAGTGTTAAGATTCCTGATCAATAGATTGACTGACCCCCATTTCAGAGGACTAATGATGAAGCATGTTATCCACATCTTGACAGGCAACTGATGGGATCAATTTTCAGATGGAGATGTACATGCTGGTCAAAATGGGACTTTGTTTTGCTTGATTATACATTGATATTATAAGTTTTTGGTTTCCTTTTTCCTATTGGGGTGAGAAGGGGTTGTGTAATTGGGCAAGATGAAGGTAGGAATATAAAAAACAGACAGAAGGAGAGAGAAACAGACTGAAAAAGAAAAGAGAGTGAGAAAGGAGAAAGAAAAAGGAAGGTGAAAAGGAAGGAAGGAAGGAAGGAAGAATGGAAGGAAAGAAGGAAGAAAGGCAATGTAGAAAGAAAGAAAAAAGAATGAAGGAAGCAAAGAAAGGAAGAAGGAAGGAAGGAAATAAACATTTTAAATGCACAGCAGTTAGGCAGGAGGGAAGTCAATAGAAAACCAGACAGTTTTAAAGTTATGTGCTCAATTTATTATATGCTTATAAGGAAAAGAAAGCTATATGTAATAGACAATGTTCAACGAATTAATTCTCTTTTTCTGTTCTACTTTGTACATAGTACTGCTCATTTGATTTTGTATTTGTTAAATTCAGGATAAAAAAAATTAAAAGAAGTAACTAATATGGATATAGCTTCTTTTGTTTTCCTGGTTTTTGAGAGTGTCTCCCTTTAGTTCAAAGGTTAAATATGGAATTTAACTGATCAATTACATGGCTATAATCTAGTTAAACTTACCTCCTTGCTGTTCTCAGTTAAACAAAAAATCCCTTTCTTGCCCCTGGGCTTTTGTCCCTGGTGACTGGAATGTTCTCCATTCTTATTCCAGGCTCTTGCAACTCCCATCTCTATTCAAGATTTCCCTTCATTGACAACTTCTATAGAATTCCTGCCCTGATTTCCCTCAGGCCTTAGTTCTCTTGGGGCACCAAAATTACTTGATGTTTATTTGTATATACTTATCCCTGCATGAGGCATCCTCTCCCCTTCCTCTCCCCACACCCAAAGAATAATAGAACACATATTTCCAGAAGGCAGAAACAGTTTCATTTTCTCCGTGTTTCCTTAAAGGCAAGGGATGTTTCACTCCCCTCTCCCCAGTAATTGGCACAATGTCTCCCATGTGGAAGACACTTAACAAATGCTTATTAAATTGAATGGAATCAAACTTTCTAAAATTCACTTCTAGTGGAAGATCATTCTGCATTTTATTTGGCAACTTCCATCATTTATTTCAGGATGAATAAAGACAACAACAAAAGATTTATTGGATATGTTCTGGTCAGTAGCAGTAAATTACTTTATAAGCATTATGGTCACTCACATGTTCGCCTAATCATTCTACCTAATAACCCTCCTTTAATGATTCTACTATTGCTTATGAACATGCCATAATAACACATTTAAGTAGGATTGCTTATGCCCTTGAGTAGATAATTACCATTCAATGTTTCAGACTAATATTCCTTTAATTCTAAAATGCTTATCTCAGGAAATCGTTAATCAAAGCCTCTGGAGATTTAGTGATTCAAAGTAACCCTTGAATGAGAGCAAACTGACACAGATGTTGATTGGATTTTCAAAAACAAGCAAAAAAACATATTAACTGAATTAGGATATTAGCTTTAATCATGAATGTTAGAATCCTCTAATAAGGTTAAAAATATAGACCCAGAGAATAACTAGACCAAATCGTGAAATCTTAGAGTAAACTATGAGATAATGAATAATGGACAGGAATTCAGATACATTGATCACGGTTATTATTTTTTTTTTCTTTCCAAAGCTTTTGCATTTATCTGCCTTTGGAATAAGTACCTGAGTTGACATTATCTATTCTATGAATTGATTTTCAATTCATCTCTTTTTCCAGTCTTCATCTTACGCAGTTTGCCTCCAGGAAACTGTTCACAGAGAACATTAATTTATGAAATTTGATTATGTAACACTTAAAGGGATTGAACTGACACAAATTTCACTTCATTGTGACATTTTGTTTATATCTTTTGCAGCTCTAGGTAAATACAATTAAATATAATTTTAAGACTGCCTTATATCATAAAAAGTTAGTAAAGTCTAGATGAAGAGGTTTTTGTAAATGATGATTGTAAGGGAACCATATGTTTCTAGGGGTGACCGCCGCGGCCCCAAAATACCTACACGCCGGGTCCTGCCGAAAGAATTCGACTCAAGCCTTCTCAGCCAAGGGAAAGAGAAAGTTTATTAGGGATTCACCATAATGGGCTGTCTTAAGAAATCCCCCCCTCCCTCCTTGTGACGCCTGTTTTCACAAGCAGGCTGGATTCAACCTACTGAATTAGATTGAATCTGAGCACCTTCATGGAGGCAAGATGGAGATTACATACACAAAGATTGTAGGAGGGATTGAGGGGTGGTCTGGGGTGACTAGAGGAGGGGTTTAGGGAGGGTCTTGAGGGGAAGTCTAAGGAAGATAAGGTGGAGCCAGAGTCCAGGATCCAAGATAGTGAGACATCAAGGTTGGGAAGTAACTGAAGGCATGCATATCTAAAGTAACAATAGAGGGAGAGATCTGGGCCCAAAGACAATGTGAGGCTTGTGGCCCTAGGGGCAGATCCAGCTGGAAGACTCAGAGACAACTCAAGGGGGCTCCCAGAGACCGCACTCCAGACTCAAGGGGGTTCCCAGAGACTGTGCCCTCATCATAGAGATGGTACAATGCATAAAGGTGAAATGCTCACCAATACACTTGTAAGAGACATGATCTGAATGAAACTCTAGTCCTCGAAGTGAAAATACTTTATTGTATTTGTGGATCCATGTTCTCAAATTCCACAGGGTCCTCAGTCTCATCAAGTGTTGGGTCATTTTCCTTTGTTTTGCAATGTTCATTCAAATGTCTGAACACCTTAACTAGTTCTTGCAGTCATATTTCATTCTTTTTTTTTACTCTCCTTTCTATTGATTTACCTTTTTTTTTAGTTCCAGGTCTTTGCATTTTCTTTCTCCTGAAATATTTGGTAATTTTAGTCTTCTTTTCCTCTTATTTTCTTTATCATTCATTTTCTTGCTCTGTCCCCTCTGATTGTAGTTTTCTTGAAGGCTGCATCTCAAAGATGCTCACTCTCTTCCCTACTGCTCTATTCCCAGTTCAGCAGTCTAGGTTTCTGCCCAAAATGACTTGCAGGTGGTCAGGACTGGTCCCAACTGGATACTGTGCTCTTTTTCTCAGATTTGCTGGAGCTCTGTGTAGACTCTCACTTTACTGCACACATAGGGAGCTTTGTCCCACCCCCTCTGTTCATCAGTTCTCTGGCCTCAGTCCTCATAGGTCTGCAGTTATTTGCCTTGGCACAGGCACTTCAGAGCTTCACAACATTGGTATTTTGATTGTAGCCCCAGCAGGCTTTTGTTCCTGAAGGGCTGTGGCTAAGCTGACTGGAAATACCTGAGCAAACTTCTGCAGCTGGAGTTGGAGTCTCTGCAGCCTGGAGCTGGGCATGCCACAGCACTGGAAAGAGGAAGAAGGGACTGAAGTGCAGAGATGGGTTTTAGTGTAGGCCTTTTACATGTCCTTGTGTCTACTAGTGCAGCCTTGCTATTGGTAACAGGAAGGTGAAAGAAGGGTGCTGAGTGAGCTTAGGGTCACTGAATATCAGTTCATGGACTTTTTAAAACTTTTTTTTTTTAATTCTGGAAGTCCTAGACCATGAAGAGAGCTGAAGTTGACTTGTCTTTGGTCCATAGTTTGTGTTTCAGATAGGTTTGAGATGTTGTGATGATCAGAGAAAAACTAGCTCCTAATAACAGTTCTCGGCATGGGGTAGCGGGTAGGGTCACAATGTGTCAAGCCTCAGGCTTTTTCATAATGTTATTTTTCAAAGCTAGTTTTAGGGATGTGGAGGTATTCAGTGAATCTAAGATGGTATGATCTGGGGAGAGATGTGATCACTACTTTCCTGGTCTGCACTCTGGTCCTTACCCAAGAGGATTCACTGATACATTAGCATTGCAATAAATACTGCTCTTCATGGCCCCTATTCCCTTGCAATTTAAAATAATACTGTAGCTCAGGTCCCTGTCTCCCTGGGGCTGGAAGTGATACTGCCCCATAGTGTTTTCACTCTGGATTGACTGAAAGTACTCCTCCCTGTTCTTGAGTTATAATCCAGACCTGGCCTAGAGTAAACTCAGCTGAACTTGAAGAAAATTAGCAATTTTGAAGCCACTTAAGTTCACATTAGCTTTCAAACAGACCTTGAGCCATTTGGTGGTTTATGGACCTTCAAGAGACATCTTTATCATCAGAGACTCCCTAACTGCTGGCTATGGACTTTTGCGACACACTTTGTTTCATGGGTTTTGGAGACATTTTCTTATCTTATTGTCTGCGGTCAAGCCTTGAACTGTTGACTGCTTACCACCAAGAATCCCTTCGGATTTGTGTTTCAAAGGGCCTCAGCTCTGACACCTGGAATTTCTCCCTCCTACTGTTTCTTGGATCTCCTGCTACCCTTAGGAATGGTGGTCCCTGCCTCATTCCTTTCTAGAACATGCTCAAATTCCATCCGTTCTCCCCAATTCTCTACCTTCCTTTACTAAAAAATATATAAATACCTGAGTCTTTACTCTTCAAACAGATATGGACTCTGCCTCACTGTTCTGACTTGCAACCTCCAACAGGCCATAAATGAATTTATTATCTTTGTCAACTGCGATCAGACACTGGTTCATTCCTGATCGCCATTTTGGACCTGAAGTTTCTACCATTTTAACATTTCACAGTTTTGTTCTGTTTTGGTTTGTTTTTATTAGATCATTATTTATTTAATATTTTTAGTTTTCAGCACTAATTTTCACAAGAGTTTGATTTACAAATTTTCTCCCCATTTCTACCCTCCTCCCACTCCAAGATGGCATATATTCTGATTGCCCCTTTCCCTAGTCAACCCTCCCTTCCATCAGCCTACTCCCCCCCATCCCCTTTTCCCTTACTTTCTTGTAGAGCAAGATAGATTTTTAGGCCCCATTGCCTATATATCTTATTTCCTAGTTGCATGCAAAATTTTTTTTTGAACTTCTGCTTTTAAAACTTTGAGTTCCAAATTCTCTCCCTTCTTCACTCCCTACCCACCCTCCCTAAGAAGGCAAGTAATTCAACATAGGCCACATATGTACCATTATGCAAAACCCTTCCACAATACTCATGTTGTGAAAGACTAACTATATTTTGCTCCTTCCTATCCTATCCCCTTTATCCAATTTTCTCCCTTGACACCATCCATTTTTCAAAATTATTTGCTTTTCCTTACCTACTCCCCCTATCTGCCCACCCTTCTATCATCCTCCCTTTTTCATCTCCTTCCTCCTTCTTTCCTGTGAGATAAGATACCCAACTGAGTGTGTATGTTATTCCCGCCTCAGGTCAAATCCAATGAGAGCAAGATTCACTCATTCCCCCTCACCTGCCCCCTCTTCCCTCCCAACAGAACTGCCTTTTCTTGCCACTTTTATGCAAGATAATTTACCCCATTGTATCTCTCCCTTTCTCCCTCTCTCAAGATATTCCTCTCCCATCCCTTAATTTGATTTTTTTTAGATATCATCCCTTCATATTTAACTCACCCTGTGCCTCTGTCTCTCTCTCTCTCTCTCTCTCTCTCTCTCTCTCTCTCTATATATATATATATATATATATATATATATATATATACCATATATATATATATATATATATATATATATATATATATATGTCTGTGTCTGTGTCTGTGTCTGTGTCTGTGTCTGTGTCTGTGTCTGTGTATATCCCCTTCAGCTACCCTAATACTGAGGTCTCATGAATTATACATATCATCTTTCCATGTAGGAATGTAAGCAAAACAGTTTAACTTTAGTAAGTCCCTTATGATTTCTCTCTCTTGATTACCTTTTCAAGCTTCTTTTGATTCTTGCCTTTGAAAGTCAAATTTTATATTTAGCTCTGATCTTGTCACTGAGAAAGCATGAAAGTCCTCTATTTTATTGAAAATCCATATTTTGCCTTGGAGCATGATACTCAGTTTTGCTTGGTAGGTGATTCTTGATTTTAATCCTAGCTCCACTAACCTCCAGAATATCATATTCCATGCCCTTCAATCCCTTAATGTAGAAACTGCTATATCTTGTTTTATTCTGATTTTGTTTCCACAATACTCAAATTGCTTCTTTCTGGCTGCTTGCAGTATTTTCTCCTTGATCTGGGAGCTCTGGAATTTCTCAACAAAATTTTCTTTTTGGGATCTTTTTTTCAGGAGGTGATCAGTGGATTCTTTCAATTTCTATTTTACCCTCTGGTTCTAGAATATCAGGGCAGTTCTCCTTGATAATTTCTTTTGATCATGGCTTTCAAGTAGTCCAATAATTTTTAAATTATCTCTCCTGGATCTGTTTTCCAAGTCAGTGTTTTTTTTCCAATGAGTTATTTCACATTGTCTTCCATTTTTCATTCCTTTTGTTCTGTTTTATAATATCTTGATTTCTCATACAGTCCCTAGCTTCCACTTGCTCCAGTCTATTTTTCAAGGTGTTATTTTCTGCAGTGGTCTTTTGGACCTCCTTTTCCATTTGGCTAATTCTGCCTTTCAAGGCATTTTTTTCCTCATTGGCTTTTTGGAGCTCTTTTGCCACTTGAGTTAGTTTATTTTTTAAGGTGTTATTTTCTTCAGTATTTTTGGGTCTCCTTTAGCAAGTCATTGACTTGTTTTTCATGGTTTTCTCCCATCATTCCCATTTCTTTTCCCCATTTTTCCTCTACTTCTCTAACTTGCTCTTCCAAATCCTTTTTGAGCTCTTCCATGGCCTAAGACCAGTTCATGTTTTTCTTGGAGGCTTTTGATGTAAGCTCTTTGACTTTGTTGACTTCTTCTGGCTGTACATTTTGGTTTTCTTTGTCACCAAAGAAAGATTCCTAAGTCTGAGTCTGAATCTGAGTCCATTTTCACTGCCTGGCCCTGTTCCCAGCCAACTACTTGACCCTTGAGTTTTTCGTTGGGGTATGACTCCTTGCAGAAGAGAGAGTACTTTGTTCCGAGCTTGAGGGGATGTGCTGTTGCTTTCAGAGCTATTTCTACACAGCAAGCTCTGCCACACCAGTGCTCCACCTCACCCAAGAACTGCCAACCTGGATATTGACTCAGATCTTAAGCAGGCTCTGCACTCCTTCTCTGATCTGCCACATAAATCCTTCCACCAGGTGGGCCTGGGGCCTGAAGCAACTGCAGCTGGAAGTAGTCCCAGAGCTGTACCACCTCCTGCTTTCCAGCTGCCATTTTGCTCTGCCCCCTTTTGTTTTGTTTTATAACAGACTTGATGGTTTCTATTATCCACTTCTGTTTTAAATCTGTGATTTAATTAAACAGTATAATCAGCTTGTCTACATATCATAAGTTCCAAAGTCCCTGCCCTTGTAAGGTCCTGAAACTGCATTCCTACTGTGTTTATCTAATCATTATTCTATATCTTAGCTCTTTATGCAGATACTACCATCAGTCACAGTTTCTCAGGAACAAAGCTATTGAAAAAAAATTTGGGAATCCCTGCCTTTCAACTTTCTCAAAGTCACCATCTGGTCAATGTGTAGGAGGAGGAGGAGAGATACTGGAATTCCCTCGACCCCCACAAATTCCACTGTTTACTCAGAGTCCTTCACTTTTAGATTCCACTACTGAAATAGCCAGTTACTGCAATGAGCAATTCCAAATTGTCTTGCTTTGATATATAGTATGTTCCTAAAGTCTGGACACATAGGCAAAAGTGCATATTTTAAAGAAATGAAATGAATTAAATTTTTAATTAATTGGAATATTAAATGATTTCCATCATTTGTGATGCAAGGGTTCAGATTCATGTGAACTTGGTGCAGTAACTCCACATTGCCATCAATTGTCTATGTGTCCAGACTTTAGGAACACCCTGTACAAAGACCCAGAGTTATGTCTGATTCTTTCATACTGTCACAGAGTATTTCCTTTGCATCATCATCTGTCTTTTTCCAATGATCAAAGCATTTCAGTTCCCCCAAATTAACAAAGGATTTCTTCATGCCTAGTTTGTACTTTTGATTAACTGATTCAATCAGAACATCTGGGCTTTGTGTATTTAAATATTCAATTTGCTCTATGTGCAAAACTTTTAAAAAATTAATTTTGATCCAAGTGGAGAAAAAGTGACTTGGATTAAAGAACAATAATTGTCACTCAAAGTAAATGCCCCTGAAAGCACTTTGATAGTGAAAAGACTAACTGAAAATTAATTGAATTTTTGGTTGAATATAGATGAGAAAGAAGTGTATTTCAAACTTATTCATTTTGGAATTTGTTCTAAGACTAATAAGTCATCTTGTGTAATAGTGGACTTGTATAATTTCTTTTCTTGGATTCCCATCAGGTTTGGAGGGTGAATAGGATAGAATTAGGGGCAAAAAGATTGGCATATACTCAGTGTTTGCACTGTCTTGACGCTAGTCTATTCTTGTACAAGTTTTGAGGAATAGTACAGTAATTAACCAGAGTCATAAACAGAGATATATTTCATGTATATCAACAATCAATTGTTATAAACATAGAAAATGTAATAGACTTTCTTGACTTTTACATTGGTATTGCTCTAATCCAGTGATTTTTAAATCTTTTATATCTGTCTGTCCTTGTTTATCTATCTATTTATCTATCCATTCATTTATTTTTTTTAATATTTACTTATTTACAGTTTTCAACATTCACTTCCATAAGTTTTTAAATTTTTTCCCATGCCCTCCCCACTCCTTCCCCAAGACAGCATGCAGTCCTCTATGGGTTCTACACACACATTCCTACTAAACACATTTTCTCATTACTCCTGTTGTATAGAAGAACTATAATGAATGGGAGAAGCTATGAGAAAGAAAACAAGACAAAAAAGAGAAGAGTCTGCTTCACTCTGCATTCTGACTCCATAGTTATATCTGTGGAAGTGGATGGCATTTTCCATCATGAGTCCTTTGGAAAAATTTTAGGTCCTTGCATTGCTGAGAAGTTCTAAATCTATCAAAATCAGTCCTCACACGCTGTAGCTGTTACTGTGTACCATGTTCTCATGGTTCTGCTCACTTCACTCAGCATCAGTTCATATAAGTCTTTGCAGGTTTTCCCAAAGTCTGCCTGCTTATCATTTCTTATAGCACAATAGTATTCCGTTACATTCATATACCACAACTTGCTCAGCAATTCCCTAACTGATAGGTATCCCCTCAATTTCCAGTTCTCAGCCACCACAAAAAAAAGATACTATAAACATTTTTGTATGTTTGGGTCCTTTTCCTATTTTTATGATATCTTTGGCATACAGTCCTAGAAGTAATATTGCTGGGTGAAAGGGTATGCACATTTTTATAGCCCTTTGGGCATAGTGTCAGATTGCTCTCCAAAATGCTTGGATCAGCTCACAGCTCCACCAACAATGATTTAGCATTCCAATTTTCCCACATCTTTTCCAACATTCATCATTTTCTTGTTTTGTCATGTTGGCCAATCTGATAGGTATGATATACTACCTCAGAGTTGTTTTGATTTGCATCTCCCTAATCAATAATGAATTAGAGCATTGTTTCATATGACTATAGAGAGCTTTAATGTCTTCCTCTGAAAACTGCCTGTTCACATATTTTGACCATTTATCAATTGGGGATTACTTGTATTCTTATACATTTGACTCAGTTCTCTATATGTTTTGGAAATGAGACCTTAATCAGAGACACTAGTTGTAAAAATTCTTTCCCAGTTTTCTGCTTTTCTTCTAATCTTGTTTGCATTGACTGTGCAAAAACTTCAACTTAATGTAATCAAAATTATCTGTTTTGCATTTCATAATGTTTTTTATCCATCTCATGTTTGGTCATAAATTCCTCCATTCTCCATAAGTCTGAGAGATAAACTATTCCTTGCTCCCTTAATTTGTTTATAGTATCAGCCTTTATACCTAGATTGTGTACCCATTTGAACTTTAATCTGGTATACGGTGTCAGATATTGGTCGATGCTCAGTTTCTGCCATACTATTTTCCAGTTTTCCCAGAAGGTTTCGTCAAACAGTGATCTCTTACCCCAGAATTTGGGTCTTTGGATTTATCAAACAGTATATTATTATAGTCATTACTACTGCGTCTTATATACCTAGCCTATTCCACTGATCTACCCCTTTATTTTTAGCCAGTACCATAACACAATTTAAGATCTGGTATGGCTAGACCACCTTCCCTAGCATTTCTTTTCATTAATTCCCTTGATTTTCTGGACCTTTTGTTCTTCCAGATGAATTCTTATATTACTTTTTCTAGCTCTATAAAATAGGTTTTCATAGTTTGATTGGTATGCCATTGAATAAGTAAATGAATTTAGTTAGAATTGTCAGTTTTATTATATTTGCTCAGCCTACACATGAGCAACTTATGTTTTTCCAATTATTTAGATTAAACCAGGGATTTTTAACCTGGTGTCCGTGTGCTTTTCTAAGAAGTTATTTTGAAAGCTGTAGTTTAATATAACTTAATTGCTTTGTAATCCTATGTATTTTATTGTCTAAATGTTAAAACTTTATTCTAGAAAGGAGTCCACAGATTTCCCTGGAGTAATGGAAGGGGTTCATGACACAAAAAGGGTTAAGAACTTGTGCTTTAACTGATTACTCAAGCCTTGTTAACTATTAGCCTTAGGTATCCATCTTAGCCTAAGCCAAGGAACATTCTTGGTAGATAACAGGTAAGCATTCAAACTGTCTCATTGATTAAAAGATCACAGATTTACAGCTGCATGACATGATAGAGTTTGTTTAGTCTAACCACTCAGAGAAATTCAGTGACTTGTCAAAGATCACACCAGCATTAAGTGACAAATACAGAATTCAAACCCAGGTTCTTTGAATTCTATCCCTGTATTCTTTCCATTATATCATAGTGCATTTTTCTGGTTTTCCTAGCTGTTAGTATTCTCTCTCTTCTCAAATCATCCCCTCATAATACTCCATTTCCCTAGTAAAATACAATTTCTTTAGGGTCAGGGGTTGGGTTTTCAGAAGGATTTTGTAGCCCTAGAGCCAATTAAAATATTTTTGTGCAAGATTTGGCAACTGATTGGATATATGGAGTAAGAGAGTAAAGAGTCAAGAGACTCAAATGATGGGAAGGATTAGTAGCACTGTCTCATTTTCCTGCTTTGTTTGAGGGTGTATTATGTCATGTTGGTATAGGGGCTTAAAGATATGCCTATGTGGGCATATTACTAATGAAATGGTTAAGAAATGCACATATAAAGCACGTCCTATATGTTCTCATGTTTCTGAGCTCAGGATTACAACACTATTTCTGTGGGCAATTTCTGAGAGATGCGGAATGGGAATGCTATAAGGGATGTATTGAAGGATATATTAAAGGAATGATAGCATGCCATTTCAAAGTTCTCTAGGGACACCAGGAGTATGCATCATTTGCTAAGTTTTCTAAGCATATTCTGTGAGGATAACTTCTATGAACAGCTGGAAGGTGGTCCTTTAAGTCAAATTTCATGGTGTCATGGTTTGGGAACTGCTTTAGTATTCTAGTACAGGATTATTTTTTGCACCATCCTTCTTTGACTTCCACCATATCCATATGCTATATGCAAATTATAGCTTAAAATAAATGAATAAACTCGATATCCTGCTTATTTGGAGGAGATAATTTATTTATTTTCTTTTTAAATGTTATTTCTTTGGACCTGCCTCTTTTTATTTTATTTTATTTTTTAATTTTTGCAAAGCTCCTGACATAAGAATTTCTTTTTTCTCCTTATCCTTCCTACTTCAGTCTGACTAGAGTTTCTTTCATTTAACTGGATTTGTTCTCAGGGTGAGTATGTCACATTATATTTTGTATCACATAACGAAACATCATATGATGGTATTCTCCTGAATCACACATGGTTCTTGAGTGTATTAGAAGGCTAGCCAGCTATAAATGTAAGATCACAGAGGACACAGAACATTTTCCAAGCTCTTTCATTCTTTCTGAGAGAATGTAAACCACATAAGTAAAAGAGTGGATGGTATGATGTAAGCCATCACTACCAACCCCCAATAAATCTGAGCCCAAGTCCTGAGGGGAATTCTCAGTAAAAACAGTGTCACTATAAGGATTCTTATTAATAGTATGTTGGATATTTATATATTAATATGCAACTCATCAATCTCTGTTCTTCATCAGTTAGACTCTTTACTCTGTGTTTTACTGAATTCATTGACAAGAAAAAAAGTAATTAAAAATAAAGATGTAACACAGCCCTATCACAAATCATACTTTTATAGTTATTCGTGCTTTTTTACATAAGCATTTGAAGGGTATACATCATAAATTTTTATGATGTACAAGAAGAAAAGTGGGTAATATTCCAAATAGGTAATAACTTTACAAATTGTATGGAAATGAATGACAAATGTGCTACTGCAGCTTTCTTTTAGATACACACAGCAATAACATTCATCACTTAGAGGCATTCTTATTCAAATGCTTATATATTCTGAAGTCTGCCTCAGTATACAGTTTTCATGGCCTCTTTTAGTAATTCTATGCATTTTTATGTACATGAGAACACAAATGAATCATCTCTCTAGAGATTGTCTAATTATCCCCACTGTATTTTCCTGGGGAAAAAAAAGAGAAAGAAAATTACCTGGGGGAGGGGATTAACTTAGGCCATTGGATAAGTTTGATGGAATCCAAGAAGTATCTTCTTTCAGTGTTATCTCTTGACCCCAAGGTTATGGATTCTTTTCCTAAAAGCTCAAAAGAGAGGGTGACAAAAAGCATCACAACAGTGCCAGGTTGATTTGCTCACCGGCAATATCAGGAGTCATTGATCTCTTTAAAGATGTATCCATCTCTTTTTCACATCCCAGAAGACTCTCAGGGTGTAAGAGGATATTTTGACCATTTCAGAAGATTTTGAAGTTCTATGGAAAACTGAATTTCTTTAGGACAGAAACACATCACCAAGAGCAAGGTCAAACACCATGCCCGGGCATCCAATGAAATGTTTATACTGCCCAGGTAGATACTATCAGAATAATGTATTCACATTCGAAGCACTTTGATCTGAACATGGCATAACACTACCCTATCACTGCCTGCATTTCTGTGCTAATCTCTTCTGGCTATTACCATTATCCACAACTCTCCATGTCCACCATGTTCACTAATGTTTGTACAACCTCTGACATAGATTTAGATCAAACTTACAACAGTTTCTTGTTACATTGTGATGATACTGATCATAGTATAAGAAGCAACAAAGTGATGCAACCAACTACTGCTCTAGACTTTAGTATTGCTCACACAGATCAAGTTGTTAATGAAACAGAAATGATAGGAATCTTATTGAATGTGGCAGCAAGTGGAGAAAATGATATATTGGTAATTAAGGTGGGACTTTTTTTACTGTTTTCTCTTTTAGAAATGCTAAAGTAATCAAATGCCTTTGGTTAAGCCTTACTAGGTGCAAAGCCACAGGCGCACCCCCTTTTGCTAACTAGGTGCTAAACCCCAGGGTCACACCCTTTTGCTGATTAGGTGCGAATCCTTTCAGCCCAGAACAAAGTATAAAAGCTCAAAGGTTAGCATTCTGTTTGGGTCTCTCAGCCACTGGAAGAGTGGTGTGGGACTCTGGGCAGCCTCTCTAAGAGCCTCAAGGCTTGTGAACGCAGATGTTGATGTTTCCCTGGTAACTATGAATTGTGATTTGGTCTGTTTCTAATGTATGTTTGGAATTTGTTTGTATTTGCTCTGAAGTTCAGGGTTCTGGCTTTTCTTCCTGAAATAAGTGAATGACATTTGTACGTTGGATTCAAGTAAGATTGTTAACCCTTTAATGTTACTTTCCTTAGTAAAAGCAGATCAAAAGAACCTGTGCTGGTAGCTCTTGTTGCTGGTCTTGTTGGGTCTTACACTCCACAACAGCTGCTAGCCAAATTGTTGCTACAGATGGGGAATGTGAACATTGCAGTTTTCAGTGTGTGATGCAAAAGGACAGGAAAGCCAAGCAAGATCTGGCATATTCACCAGACTTGTGGAGGGCATTTACCAAAGGATCCATAGTGAGAATAGCTAGAATATTGGGAAGCTCTCAAAAATAAAGTTCTGGAGACAATATGATGAAGAAAATGAGAAGCTTTCCAAAGAAAATGATGTAGTAGACAAGAAACTCATCAAACACTTTAGATGTTTTACTTTTTTTTTTAATATTATGAGATACACAGAATATACGAACAATAATGGAAACAAATGGATACAAAAACAATGGCTCCGTAATGTAGCATACTATTAGTAGTGCTAAATGAAATGGGCTTTATAGAGCAAAAGAAGTTCAATTTTAAAAGTCTGCCCTTAAGATATGTTGGAGTAGAAACGGATCCAAGAGAAGATAAAACAACTGTATAGAGAGGAAGATGGTAACAGAAAATGGAAATAAAAAAAGTCAGAATCATTCAATTCTACTTTTTATTTCCAATGCTAAGTAGAATACCTGGAAACATAATAATAACAAATAATGACAAAAAGATAACAACAAAAAGCTAATGGAAAGTTGAAATCTAAGATACGTAAGTTAAATAGAAAAATACCTACCTTTCCTTGAATTGAAGTAATCAGACCCAAATCAACTATTTCTCAGGGAAATGAAACAAGTAGCCAATGTGATTGGTGAACTACTGTCAATTATCACTAAAAAACCAAGGAGAATGAAAGAAATAACTAACAACTACAGAAAAGACTACCAAAAATTAAAGAGATAACACATGACTAGAGTACACACACACACACACACACACACACACACGAGAGTAGAGTTTGTAAAATGTTGGCCCATAAAGTTGAATTAGATTCTAGGAAAGATATATAAAATATATATAAGATATAAAATATAGTGTCAAAGATACCAAATGAGGAGATACATAGAAAAGAAAATGATGATCACAAAAAGCAAAAATAATTTCATCAGTAATAGATCTTTTCTCCCCCTTTTTTGTTAGGAACACTAGGCTAGTTTATTAGGGCAACATTGCATGTAGAATTTACATACATACATATCAGATATGTAGATATGCATATGTACAGACACACCCATTTATATATGTATATATATGTGTGTGTGTGTGTGTGTATGTATGTATGTTTATGTGTATAATTTTAAGTGTTTTTCACTTTTGTTTTTTATTATTTTTTATACCTTGGTCACTTTCCAATATAACAATTTCCCTATCCCGATGAAAGCCCTTTAACGAAGTTAAAAACAAACAAGTGGCTGTGCCTGATACCACATGCAATATCCCATACCCAGAGTTTTCCATTTTTCTACATAGATGAGGGGACTACTTCATCTCTGTGCACTGGAGACAAAATTGAGCACTATATTTAATTGGAATTCAGATGATATTCAATAATGTTTTCAATTTTGCATTTACTATACATTTTATTCACCCAGTTTAGATTTTAGCAAAGCATTTGAAAATGTTTTTTTGTGTTATCCTAACAGAAAATATGGAAAGATGACTACCATAAAATAGTACAAGTAGATACTTTACAACTTGTTGAATGGCTGGACACAAAGAGTAGTATACATGCAATATCAACTTGGAAGAATTATTGTAGGAAGTGTGTGTGTGCGGGTATAATATATACTGTAAGAAAACATGTGCATACATATTTCTTTCTTCCAAGTTTACATAATGGTTGTGTGTGTGTGTGTGTGTGTGTGTGTGTAGAGCACCATTTATTGTCAATGACATGAAAAAAAAAAGCTACAGTGATCATCAGATTTGAAGATGACAGCAACCTAAGAGGGATAGCTCATGCAATGGACATCAGGGGTTGGACTTTAAGAGATCATGGCAGAATGAAACACTGGATCAAATTGAATAAGATGAAATTTAATAAGGATGCATGCAGTCATAGTCACAGAACTTTAGGCCTGGAAAAATTTAGTCCAATGTCTAGCCAAACAAAAGTCTCCTTTAAAACTTGCCTAAATCATCCCAAAGAAGCAAGTTTCACTTTTGGACAAGTCCCCTTCTTAGTAAATTTTCTCTTACTTTAAGTTAAAATGTATTCCTTTATACCTTCAACACATTGCCTGTCTCCTCCCCCCTCATCCACCACACTCTTCCCTACTAGAGTCAAGAGCCTTTTACATGGCTTCCGATCAAGACCAACTACTCTTCTCAAAGTTAGCCCCTAACTGACAAACAATCCTAAAGATCCAAACATATCTTCAAATAACACTTGCACTATTAAAAGTGCTTGCCTACTCAGGACACGTGAGATGCTCTTTCCTTCAAAAAAATTTGTACACAGTTATTAAATTCATTACTCCACATAAAACCTCAGACATCTCTGATTTTTCTGCCAACTCTGATTTTCATCCCTAATAATATAATAATATCCAGTAAATAAGCTACTGACCTCTAAAGTATCCTTTAATCTTAGTTGTGAGATCCCAAAACCATACTTTAAAATGTTAGATAGGCTATAAGGCACGGCTCAATAAGTCCGTTTCCAGGGGAAAAAAATACTTGCTAATTGAATGGGTATTGGTTTTGATTACCTACTTACTATATCTGGTTCTTTTACTCCTCTAGGGTTGGTGTCAAATTCTGAGTTTGCTATCCCTAACCAAAGGAGGGGTCAGAGAAAAATCTCAAAATATTAAATGAGTTACATGTTATGGATATGAGGATATTTTATTCTACATAGGGATTTTCTCCTTATCTCAATCCTAGAAGATATTTGGCAAAGGAGTCTGAGATAGAAATTCTTATACAGCTTGAGACAATAAAGGTGGTACAATTGTAAAAGGAACAATTACATGCCCCAGTACACATTCAACCATTCTGCCAAAAATCTGCTGCACCTATGGAAAACTTTTAAAGCAACATAAATTAAAGATTGCATTATTGTTATAAAATACGGTTTAAAAAAAAATCAGGTTAAGCTATTATTTTTATAGTATGTGCCCTATACACTCCAAATGGATATACAACTTAAATATTTAAAAGTAACATCATTAAAAAAATGAATGTAACAGAATGGTATACTTTTCACTAAAAAGCCTCAGGAAGGAGGAGAATTAATAAATAAAGGACTACCTATAAAATTTAAAATATATAGCTTATATTACATAAACTACAAAAGAGGGACATCTAAGGGCAGAGCCAACATGGTAAAGTTAGAAAAAGCACTCAGTTGAGGTCTATTCCCAACATCCCCTGCAAAGCCACTTAAAATAATGCATAAAATTCAATTCTAGAGTGGCAGAGCCAATAAAATTCAGAGTGAGACAATATTCCAACTGAAGACAATTCAGGAGGTCAGAAAGAAAGATCTGTCATATGGAGTGGTGGCTGGCCCAAAGCTAATGTAGATAAACACCAGTGGTGGGACTAAGTACTGGTGAATGGAAGTAGCAGCAACTTTGGGAGTTCTCAAGCCAGACACAATAAGGGTACTTGTCAACTGTCAGAAAGAGATTACAAGGGATCACTGTATACAAAACATATAGTTGTTTGGCAGCTTCATTATCTATAGCCACTTGTGGGTTCAAGAGCAGAGATGAATAAAGTCAGGGAAGAGGGAGCAGAGCCCCTAAGTCATAATATTACTTTTGGTCACAAGGGCTCAAGAGTAGCAGTATTAAATACAAGGTCAACAGACTATGAGCCCTTCCTGGGTAAAGACCCCCCTGGAAGCAACAAAAACTTTCAAATTCCCAGAACTAGATCTAAAAAAAAGCAATGCAGAAATGTCCAAAGCTTGAGACAATACTGTCTTCCACCCCCACATCAGCAACAGAGACCAGATTTATTTATTTTTAAATTTTTTTGTTTTTTTTTCAATTACAAGTAAAAATTATCTTGACATTCTTTTTTTTTAAATTTTGAGTTCCGAATTGTCTCTATTCCTCAGTTACCTCTCCTTGAGAAGGCAAGAAATTTGATATAGATTATACAAATACAGTCAAGTAAAACATATTGCTGTATAAGCCATGTTGCAAAAAGAAAATACAGACCAAAAAAAAGACAAGAAAATATCCTAAAAAAGTGTATGCTTGGATCTATATTCAGATGCCATCATTTCCTTCTCTGTAGGTGGATAATATTTTTCATCATAAATGCTTTGGACTTGTCTTCCATCATTCTACTGCTGAGAAAAGCAAAGTCATTCATAGTTGATCATCATACAATATTGCTGTTAACGTACAAAATATTCTCCCAGTTTTGCTCATTTCACTTTGTATACAATCATAAAATCTTCTCAAGTTCATCTGTGACCACCCTCCTGCTCATCATTTCTCATAGCGTAATAGTATTCCATCAGAATCATATGCCACAACTTTTCCAGGCATTCACCATTTGACGGGAATCACCTCACTTTCCAATACTTTGTCACCACAAAAGAGCTACTATAAATAAAAGTTTTCAGTCCATAAAGCAATAAAAATTACATTCAGTAAAGAACCTTGTAAGCATAGATTAAAAATTAACTGAAAGCTCCTTGGCCTCTGTTCTCTGAGCGCAGCGGAGGAAACCCCATCCAGAAACTCAACATGTCTGTTTTGAAGGTCCATGCAAGAGAGATCTTCGATTCCTGTGGAAACCCCACCGTTGAAGTTGATCTCTACAATGAAAAAGGTCAGTTCCGAACTGCTGTGCCCAGTGGGCTTCTACTGGTATCCATGAAGCCCTAGAGCTCTGAGAAAACGATAAGACCCGCTACATGGGAAAGGGTGTCTCAGAAGCGGTTGAGCACATCAATAAAACTATTGCCCCAACCCTGGTTAGCAAGAAACTGAATGTTAAGGAGTAGGAGAAGATTGACAAATTGATGATAAAGATGGATGGCACTGAAAATAAATCTAAATTTGGTGCAAATGCCATAGTGGGGGTGTTTCTGGCTGTTTGTAAGGCTGGAGCTGCTGGGAAATGTGTCTCCCTGTACCACCATATTACTGACCTTGCAGGAAATGATGAAGTCATCCTTCCAGTTCCAGCCTTCAACGTGATCAGTGTTGCCTCCCATGCTGGTAACAAGTTGGCTATGCTGGAGTTCATGATCTTCCCTGTTGGAGCAGCAGACTTTCAGGAGGCCATGCACACTGCAGCTGAGGTCCACCCCAACCTGAAGAGTGTGATTAATTATAAATATGGACAGGATGCCACCAACGTAAGGGATGAAGGTGGCTTTGCCACAAACATCCTGGAGAATAAAGAGGTTCGGGACCCACTAAAGACTGGTATTAGTAAGGCTGGCTATACTGATAAGGTCATAATTGGCATGGATGTTGCTGCCACAGAATTCTTCTGATCTAGGAAATATGATGTGGACTTCAAGTCTCCTGATGATCCCAGCAGATAAATCTCCCCTTCTGAGCTTGGGGACCTCTACAAGAGCTTCATCCAGGACTATCCAGTGTCTATTGGTGTCTATTGAAGATCCCTTTGGCCAGGATGATTGGGGAGCTTGGAAGGATTTCACTGCTACTGCAGGCATCCAGGTGGTAGGGGATGATCTCACAGTGACCAATCCAAGCACATTGAAAAGGCTGTGAACAAGAAAGCCTGCAACTGCCTCCTCCTCAAAGCGAACCAGATTGGCTCCTTGACTGAATCTCTCCAGGCATGCAAACTGACCCAATCCAATGGCTGGGGAGTAATGGTGTCCCATCATTCTGGGGAGACTGAAGATACCTTCATTGCAGACCTGGTGGTGGGCCTCTGCACTGGGCAAATCAAGACTGGTGCCCCCTGACTTTCTGAGCATCTGGCCAAGTATAACCAGCTTCTCAGAATTGAGGAAGAGCTGGGCAGCAAGGTTAAATATGTTGGAAGGAACTTCAGAAACCCTCAGGCCAAGTAAGCTCTGTGGCAAGAAGGCCTATGAGCTTGCAGGCACCAGTCACCTCTGTAGAAGTCTGGTCCTGCCCTAAGAATGGGCAGCCCCAAGTACTGGACCAGTTTTGTTTTGGGGTCAGGCTGCTTAACTTCCCTCTCCCTTCCACCTTTCTGTGATGTTCTCACTGCTTCGTTAGAACTGTCTTACACCAGAGACTACCTGACATGTGGCTCTCTGTTGGAAAACCCTTATCATCTTGTGACTGGGATAGAATCACCTGGTCTCACCCCCAACCCTGGTGTTGATGTGTGGAGCCATGTACTTGTGATGCAGCCCTGATGAACCCACAGGCCAGATCCTTAGTGGCTTCTGTGTGCAGAGAAGTATTCAGTAACCTCCCCCAAACAACTTAACTAAAAACTAAATAATCTAATCCTAAGGAATGGGTGTCAAAGAGCAAATCATAGAAATAATCATTATTTTCATTAAAGAGAATGACAAAAATTAGACAACATAGCTGATTTTGAGGGATGGATCCAAAGCAATAGTTAGGAGAACCATTATATCTTTTAAGGTATATACAATAAAAAAGGGAAAAAGTAAATCAATGAATTGGACACGTAACTGAAAAACTGTGGAAAAAGAACAAAATAATAATCCCCAATTAAACACAAAAAAATGGAAATCTGAAAAAATCAAGAGATATTAATAAACTGAATATAAGAAAACCTTTGAAAAAATAATAAATCTAGGAGATAATTTTTACGAAAAAAACAATAAAATAGATAAACCACTGGTAAATTTGATTACCAAAGAGACAGTAGAAAACCAAATCACAAGTATCAAAAATGAGAAGGGTTAACACATCACCAATAAGTATAAAATTAAAGCAATCATTAGGAATAATTTAGCCCAATTACATTTCAGTTAATCTGAAAATCTAAATGAAATGAACACTTAATTAAATAGAAATAAACAGCAAAAATTAACAGAACAAGAAATATATTTATTTAAATAACCTTATCTTAGAAAAATAGAATAAATAGGCTATCAATGACTTTAAAAAAAAGAAAAGAACAAAAAGCACTTGGACCAGATGGATTACAAATGAATTCTAGTAAATATCTACAGAAAAAAATAATTTCATTACAATATAAACTATTTGGGAAAAAAAGAAAAATAGTCCTACCAAATTCCTTTCACAACACAAATATGATTTTCATTTCTAAACCAGGGATATCAAAAATAGAGAATGATGCTATAGAAGAATTTCTTTAATAAATATAGATGTGAAGTTTTAAAATAAACTACTAGGAAGGAGATTATAGCAATGTATCAAAAAATGCCACCTTGGAGTGGAGTGGGGGGTAGAAATGTAGAGAAAATTTGTAACTCAAAATATTCTGGAAATCAATTTTGAAAACTAAAATATTAAATAATAAAATAATCATTTAGGAAAAAAAGAAAAATAATTGAAGAATAAAAACAGGTATTGAGAAAACAAAACTATCACTCACTGCAGATGATATAATGGTATACTTAGAGAATTCTAGTGAATCAACTGAAAAACTATATTAAACAATTAACAGCTTCAGCAAAGTATCTGGGTATACAAAAGCCCATATAAATCATAAATTTTCCTACATACTTAGCATCAAAATACAGTAGTAAGAGATAGAAAGAGAAATTCCATTTAAAATAGCTGTAGACAATATAGAACGCTTGAGAGTGTACCTAGTAAGACAAACCCAGGGATTGTAATAACCCAATTTAAAAAAAAACATTTTCACACAAATAAAGACAAATAAAAACAACTGGAACAATATTAATTGGTTATGGATAAGCTGAGCCAATGTAATAAAAATATGGTTCTACTACAGTTATTCATTCAATTCCATACAATCAACTACCAAAGAATTGTTTCCTAGAAAAAGAAAAAAAGAAGAAAATTAATCTGGAAAATAATTGTTCAAGAATAACCAGGGAATCAATGAAAAAGAATATGAAGGAAAGTGGTCTGGCAGTTCCATATTTCAAACACAAAAATGACTGGGAAAACTGCAAATCTGTTTGACAGAAAGTTAGCATAGACTAATATATCATGACTTATACCAAGATAAGATAAAAATTGATAAATCGTTTAGACAGAAGTGGTGATATCATAAATCAATTAGAGGAAAAATGTGCCTTTCAGATCTATGCACAAAGAAAAAGTTTTGAGATAGAGAAGATCACAGGAAGTAATTAATTTTGATTACATGAAATTTAAAAGCTTTTGCATAACAAAACCTAATGCTGACAAAATTAAAAGGAAAATGAGAAATTGGAAAATACAACAAGTTTCTTTGATAAATATTTCAGTTCTCAATTATATAAGCAAATGTTCCAAATTTATATTTTAAAAAAGAGGCATTACCCAGTGGATAAATCACCAAAGAATATGAATATGCTATTTTTAGAAGAAGAAATCAAAGCTATCAATAGTGACATGAAAAAATATTCTAAATCATTACTGATTAGAGAAATGAAAATTAAAACAACTCTGAGATTCCACCTCAAACTTAGCAAATTACCTAACATGACAGAAAAGGAAAATGATAAATGTCGGAGTAAATGTAGAAAAATTAGAACACTAATGCCCTGTTGGTGGAGTTGTGAACTAATCCAATCATTCTTGAGAATGATTTGCAGCTATGCCCAAAGCACTATAAAACTGTGCATATCATTTGACCCAGCAATATAACTACTTGGTCTGCATCACAAAGAGATAAACAAAGGAAAAGGACCTATGTGTAAATATTATGTATGTATGTATGCATGTATGTGTATGTGTATGTATCCTACTGAAAATGCCATGGCAGAAGAAGGCCATGAGAGACAACTCAGCAAAATGGCCTGATTTAGAGAGGGAATTGAAGATATGAATTGAAGAGCAAAGGGCAATTGGAATTCCTATGTCCACAAAGATGGTTCGGCATGAGGCAAGGAGAATTGCTTATGAAAAAGAAGTTACTGAATTCAAGGAGGACAAAATTGGTGCTTCAAGTTGATGAAATGGAATGGACTAAGCCTGTGCACATGCACCAGACTTGCCCAAAAGATGCCTGAAAGCTATAAGCAGATGAATAAAACCTGAGTGCAATAACTTTACGTAATACATTTTTTTTCAGATTTCGGGCCCCAAAATTAAGGTACGTCTTATACATGGGGAAATACAGTATACATGTGTGCTTGTGTATATATGTTTGTGTATGTACACACATATGTGTATATATCTATATATATTTATATAGATATATACATATATACATATATATATATATATATATATATATATATATACACACAAACATATACACACACACAGACAGAGGTACAGATAGTTGTCCATATTCAGGCAGAAGTCGCTAGAAGGGGCAGTGGTTAAAGTGCTAGGCCTAGAGAGAGAATCGGGCCTCAGATACTTGCTAGCTATGTTAATTAACAACCTCCATTTACCTGAATATTGGTAAAGCATTTAGGGCAGTGCCTAGCACATAGTACATGCTTTAGACTTATTGCCTTCCCCTTTCCTCCCTTCCTGTATTTGCATTTCTTCATACATTATAAGATTGTCAGCATCATGAGGACAACAGTATTATCTTGTCTAAACTTCATATTACCACAGTACATAACTTAGTGATTTTTATATATCAAGAGCTTAATAATTGTTGGAAATGTTTCAAATAAATGATTAAGCCAAAGTTATACTACTAGTAAAAAGCAGAACCACAGGTAGAAATTGATTGTGTCTGAACTGAAATACAAAATTTTGTCTCTGAGTCTGGGGCTTTTTCCACAACATTTCTCTAATTTTCATGGCCCATGCCCAGAAATCCAGCTATATAGTTTTACATGCCAATGATTCTGTCAGTCACTGATTTGAATATTCTCTGCATTAGTGGATGTTATAAGCCAACCATGCCTGACCATCCTGTGGAATTTTTGTGCAACAGGGCTCACTTTTGATGCATGTCCAGATCACCTAACATGGACATATGCTTCAGGAGGTTTGCCTGTGCATGATCAGACTACTAAAATCAGGCAATCGATGTCTTTTACCATGTAGGAAGAGGGTGTCCTACTTGATTGGCTTTGGCTGCTTCTTTAAAAATAGAGAGACTGAGACAGTTCCTATCTGGCTTAAGTTCTTTACTTTGTTCTCTGTCTTGCTGTTGTTTACAATGTAGGCACCATGAACTGAAAGGCTGAGAGGAAACAGACTTCTTTCCCTTGCTCTTCTCTCTTTTACCCAGGCTTTAAGAAATGAACCTCAAGGTATTTGTTTCTCTTCTGTGTTGTTTGTCCTCATTTTTCAGGTGCCTGAGATGGAGGAGTTTGAGCCTCAGTGACCTTGGAGCCGGAATTCCAGGCAGGATCTTGTAATCAGCAAGCTCTAAGAAAACTGGATGCCTAAGAATCAAGGTTGTGAGGCATTTGCCAGTGGCCAGACCTCCATGTGCTTCAGTGTAGCCCAGAGGGAGCAGGTGTTCTCCAGCAGCCAGACCCCCAACGTGCAACAGCGTTGCAAAATATAGAAAACCCCACCTGACCTCATCATACACAAGACACCACCGCTAGTACCTCAGCTCAGCACCAAGTAAACCACCAGACTCCTAAAGCCCTCAGCTGTCAGGAACTGATGCCCTAGCAAATAAAATTAGTGAATAGTCCCCTGGTTCCTAGAACTAGAAGCTAGGGACAGTGCCCACTGTGCTCCAGTAGGAGAGTTCAATTTTGCAAGCCAGGAAATATGAACTGAACTATAGTATGAATCTAATGATCTACCTTACTCAGACACTGAGGTGGTATGATGGTGTTTGAGGAATTATACCTCTCACATATTGGTTGAATAAATTTGTATATTTTTGATTATATCTTTGGAAATAAATATCTCTTTGTAAAAGGTAATCAAACTGATAATGGCTAAATGGAATTGGGAGTGGTGTTGTCTAGTGCACATTTCTATACTCTGAGGAACACCACCAGTGGGGGCTGGAGTTGTTGGCAAAAAGACTGGAGCAGACAAGATGAAGCCAAAAACTCCCTTAAGAACAAGTGAACACTGAGGTCGGAGAAAACTCTAACATACCTGGCCTTCCAGGTAGTGAGAACCACAGTATTCAGTGTTATATTTGTATATGTGTTCCCTTAAAGCATTCCTTCCCTCTAGTTCTCCCCACATCTTGAGAAGTTCAGTAGAATGTCATTAGTTATATCAGGGCTGTACAACCTTAAGTTTTTATTGAAACAATAGACAATATATTTTGATTTGTCAAATTTGATCTGCTGTAGCTCAGCTTCATTTACTAAAGCATTTATGCAAATTTCTACGCTTGTAGGCAGGCTGCATAAATCACACTAAGGGCCTGCATGTGGCCCACCAGCAGCATTTTGGACAGCCCTGAGTTATATGACTAGCAATATCTGCAATGTTATGGACTTGGAAGCAATCAGGATAAAGTCTTATGAAAAGAGAAATGAGTTTGGGACTTCATTATTTAAAGGAAAGTCTTCTCTAACTTATATCAGTTGTGAACACCCTTCATTATAGTGATGAACAATTCTCAGGAGCATACACCTCTTTGTTTGATGCCTTTTTTGATATTAATGATGCAAAGCGTCAAAAAACGTTATCATTAATATCAAGTTATTTTTGCTCAATTGTATAAAATAAATTATGAAAATGGATATGAATATTGGTATAAATGTCCCACGACTAATTTAAGTATCTCATTAAGAGTTGAAATTGCCTTAATTTCACTTGCCTTATTAAATCAAAACAAGTTATTTCTTTTCAAATTTACTCTACCAGTTTATCGACTTTAGTTAATCTAAAGAATTATTTCAATCTGTGGAACAGAAGAAAAGGAACATCTCAGAATATTCTTGGGTTTGTAGACCTGTTTAATAATAGAATACATAATTTTGTACTTCTCCTGCCAAGAAAGGAGTCAAAATGAGCCTACCTTTCATTACCGATGACCATGAATATGAATTGCCTTAGGGCTTTCAGGAATCATTGATAGGACTAATTAGATTTCACTACAAGAACCAGCTTTGCACATCCATTATTTCACCCCATAAACATCTGCTTCATTATTTTTCCATTATGCAATGGATGCCTCTTTATACCCTGGTAAAGAAAAACAGACCATTTTCTAGTTCATCCTACAAAGTCCCAAAGAGTGTCAATAATTTTCCTCTGACTTCTTAATTGGAGGCTTTAAATTTCAATAAAGCATTCTCTTCAGTTTAGAAGCTCATGGAGAGTTTCCAGCTATTAATTCCCAAGCCATATTTTATTGGATCACTATGCCAGTGTCCTCACTATGTAGGTTCATTGTAAGAATTAAGTAAGGAATCATTTCTGAAAATATTTGCTTTTCCTTCATCCTTAAGGTGTCAAATTATTGCTATCAATCTGTCTGTTTTTATTTACCTCTTTGTTATAATATCGTGGTATTTTGAGACCACAGTGCAGTTTTGAAGAAATATATAACATCAGTGTTTCATGCATAGGCAATTAAACTAATGAATCTATTAAAGTAAGAATAAACCACAATGTAGGAGGCACAATTTTCTATTTTGGTGAAAACACAATTTTTATTTCTTCATATGTAAAAAATCACAGTCACTGGAGTGATATCTACATATCTACAGTGAAATAAAAATTTGGGAAATTATGGAGTAAATCAGTATTGTTTTAATGTCTGAAACATCCATGTAAGTCAGGTAAATGTGAGGTTTATATATGTTTGAAATATTTAGATAACTTCTTTGATTTCTGTATCAGTGGGGCAAGATTCATGATCTCAAGGATGACCATGAACATGCCTATATGGTTCAGAATCACAAAGTATGAAAAACTCTCCAGGTAGAAGGCAGAGGAAATATAACATTTATTTAGGCACCAAATAATCAAATCCGAGAACCAGTAATTCTAATTTGATATAAAAGTAATTGTATTCCAAAACCAATAAGCCCACCTCAATGTAGCAACAAGGAGATTAAAACACAGCACAGAGCCAAGTCATCCTGTAACCTTCCTCTCCTGCTAGGGCCTTCCTGTAAAAAATCACTCAGAAATCCCAAATGTTTGCTTGCCTGTGTCCTCCCCTGACCCAGTCCTCTGATCTGCAGCTCTCTGATTTTCACTCTCCCCGCAGCACTCTCTTCTGCAGCTCTGTGGACTTGGAGTTTTTACTCCTTCTCCTTGGGCTGAATGCTGAAGTCTGGCTTCTCTTAAGACTTCTGAATTCTCAGTTCTCAATGGCTACCTTCTGGGTATATATGTTCTTTTTAGGGCCTGAGGGCTTCACTCCCAATAGGCAAAAGTGTTTGGGAAAGATCTTTTATCACTGATTGGCATCACAAAGGTATGGACCTGCCTCTCTTAACTGGCCCCACCTGAGGCCTATTGAATGGATGGGAAAGATCTTAAATCACAGTATCACCACAATTCCCTATTTTATTTTGGATTTTAAAATATTTGTTGTGGTGTATTTGACAAACATAAAATGTAAACATTCCATATAGAGGAAATAAAAAATAATTACATGATATAAATCTATCAATATCTTGCATTTTAAAAGCATAAGAAAATAAACATGTTAGTTTCACAGTTTTATGCTTGTCTGTGTCTTTCTTCTGAATCTCTTTCTAGTTTCTTTTGTTTTTAAAAAAATAATGCCATCATGATACTTTTTTTAAAAAATTCTATTCTTTTTTATGTTTTTCAACTAGTTCCCTTCCCCCATCCAAACCCTTTTCAAAAGTAAAAGTAAATATAATAAAATATGTCCGTTATAACTAAACCATAATCAAATGAAATATGTCCACACATGGCTATTAGAAATGTATAATTCAATGCCTTTAGGTAAGTAGTTTGGCTTTGTGAGTCTTCTGGAGTAGGGTATTGCATTAAATAGAGTTCTTAAGTCTTTCAAATCTTTGTTCTTGGAGGGAGCCAAGATGGTAGAGTAAGCAGTAAATGGCAATCACTCTCCCATATTGTCTTCTGTGGGGAAAGAAAATAAAACAGAAAATAGCACCCCAGAAAAAATCATGGAATAGCTGAGTGTAATATTAATTAAGGTGGGACTTTTTTACTGTTTTAGATTGCTAAATTAATTAAGTGTCTTTGATTGGGCCATATTAGGTGCAAAGTCCCAGACCCAAACTCCTAATTACTAGGTACTAAGTCGATGTAGGCATGAAACCCTCAGAGTCTTAAGGGGAGTTGCTAAGATCAGAGCCAATAGTAGGCACCTAAATTCTAGTTGCTCAGATGATGTTTGATGATGTCTAAAGACTGTATAAAAGGAGAGAACAGAATTGTTTGCTTGGGGCTCTGGGCCACAGGAGGAGTAGCAGGTGACTCTGGGCCAGCCATTGTTAAGAGATTCCTGGCTTGTCAAACTAAATCCTGATGGTTTCTTGGTAACTATGAATTGTGATCTGTTCTGTTTATATTGTGTACATATGTAACTTGTTTGTATTTGCTCTGAAATTCAGATTGCTGGCATTTCTTCCTGAAGTAGGGGAATTGAGTTTATATGTATATGTGGATTAAAGTAAGATTGTTAACTCCTTAACATTACTTTCCTTAGTAAAGCAGATCAAAAGAACCTGGCAGCATTCTTGTTGTTGGGCTTGTGTTGGTCTTTCACCCCCACAGCTGCTAGCTACACTGAGCTAGCAGAAAAAAAAGGGATGGAGCAGTCTTTTAGCCTGGGAGGCTTAGAGGATCCACAAGAAAGGACCATCTCAAGCACATAAAAGGGGAGTAAAAATTCCAGGACAGAAAGTGTGCCAGAAAGCCAGTAAATAGGCAAGCAACATGAGCAAAAAACAAAAAAGAACACTCACCATAGACAGTTTCTATAGGGACAGAGAAGAACAAAACACAAACTCAGAAGAGGGCAACATTGTCAATATACCTACATCTGAAACCTCAAAGGGTAATATGAATTTGTCTCAAGCCCAAAAAGCCTTCTTGGAATAACTCAAGAAATATTTGAAAAATCAAATGACAGAGGTAGAAGAAAAATTGGGAAAAGAAATGAGAGGCAAGCAAGAGAGAGTCAACAGCTTGGAAAACAAAAGACAAAAATTGACTAAAGAAAACAATCCCTTAAAAAATACAATTTGGGTTAGGGGGGAGGAGCCAAGATGGCAGAGAGAAAGGAGTTCTCCCACAAAATCCTTCAAATACCTCTAAAAAGAGAATATGAAAAATTCTGGAGCATAAGAATCCAAAAAGAGATAGAGTATGGCAGATACCCAGCTCAAGACAACCTGTATAGTCGACAGGAAAGATCTATTGCAGCAGGCTGAGAGAGGAGTGCAGTCTACTGCACAAGCTACACCAGAGCAGACTGGACCATAGTAAAGCCTGAGCAGATCCCATCAGACTGAATCACTGGGTGATTCCCTTACCTCTCAGCCTGGAGGGGAAAGGGGAGTGTCTGTTGGAACTGGGTGAGAGAAAAGCATAATTCTGCACAGGGCCTGTGGCTGTGGCAGTGGCAGTAGTACCAACGACTCCTGGGGCAATCAGCCCACAGATTGAAAGTTTGAAATTCATCTATTTAACCATCTGGAACTCAAGATGGTGGTATAAGCAGTAAGTCACACTCACCCTCCCCTGTTGACCTTGAAAACCCAGAGAATATTGCCCCAGAAAAAATCCTAGAATAGTGGAGCCAGTAGAAAGACAGGGTTATGGTAATCTCTTGGTCAGGAAGTTAGAAGGCTTAATGGGGAAGGTCCTTCTTGCTGGCTTTGAATGGGCACAGTTCAGAATGGGAGGCATTCCATCAGCAAGTCCCACCTCAGCAGACCAGAGGGAGATCCTGAGCTCCAGGGTGGAGGTGTAGGCAAGTGAAAACACCAGGCACATACCACCTCCAGCTCAATACCCGGTAAAGTTCCAGACCACTAGAACATACAACTGCCAGCAACAGAGGTCCCAGCAAAGAAAACCGGTAACCAGGCCTCTAGACCCCAGGACAAGAAGTCTGAGACAGTGTCCCCTAGGCCCCAGAAGCAGAGATCATATTTAAAAGCCAGGAAAAAGAAAACAACATTAGCAAGAAGAATTTTAAAAAATCAATGACCATAGAGAAATTTCTTGTTGAGAGGGAAAATCAAAACACAGATTCAGGAGAGGACAACATGGTCAATATACCCACACCTGAAATCTCAAAGGGGTATATGAACTGGTCTCAAGCCCAAAAAGTCTTCTTGGAAGAGATCAAGAAGCATTTTAAAAATCAAATAAGATAGCTAAAAGACTTTAAAGATACAATTGACAAAATGGGGAGGGAGGAAGTACACTAAACAAAACAACTCCTCAAAAAGTAAAATTGGCCAAATGGAAAGGAGATACAAAAGTTAACTGAAGAAAGCAATTAGTTAAAAATTAGAATTGGGCAAGTGTAAGCTAATGACTCTATGAAACATCAAGAAATCAAGAATCAGTCAAACAAAATCAAAATAATGAAAAAATTAGAAAATAACATAAAACACACCATTGAAAAAACAGCTGACTGGAAAATAGATCCAGTAGAGATAATTTAAGAATTATTAGTCTACCTGAGACTCAGGATGGAAAAAAGATCCTGAACAGCATCTTTCAAGATATCAACTAGTGAAACTGCCCTGAGGACCTACAATCAGAGGGTAAAATAGTCTTTGAAAGAATACCACTGATCAACTCCTGAAAGAGGTCCCAAATTGAAAATGCCAAGGGATATTGTAGCCAAATTCCAGAATAATCAGATTAAGGAGATAGTACTGCAATAATCCCCCTAGACTCCTGAGCTAAAAGAGCACTGTATTCTGTCTTTCCAACGGCTCCACTACTCCAGGAAAGAAACAATTCAAATACCATGGAACCAGAGTCAGGATTACACAGGACCTTGCAGCTTCTATATTAAAAAATCAGAGGACTTGGAATGTGATATTCCATAAGGCAAAGAAGCTGGGATTACCATCAAAAGATCAACTACTCAGTGAAATTGAGCATAATGTTTCAAGGGAGAAGATGGACATTCAATGAAATAGGGGACTTCCAGACTTTCCTAATGAAAAGACCAGAGGTCAATGGAAAATTTTATCTTCAGATACAAGACTCAAGAGAGGCATAAGAAACAAACAGGAAAGAGAGGGAAAACATGTTATTCAATACGGACAAACTATTTACATCCCTACATGGAAAGATAATACAACTCTTGAGAACTGAATGGCAATAGAAAAGAATATAACTTTTTCTCACTGGTACATGGCACATACAGAAAAATTAACTATGTATAGGGCTTAAAAACCTTATCATCCAAGGCAGAATGGCAGAAATATTAGCTGCATCCTTTTTAGATCCTGAAGCAATGAAAATTATATGTAATAAAGAATCTTGTAAAGATAGGCTAAAAATCAATTGGAAACTAAACAATCTAATCCTAACTTCATCCAAGAGAATGACAATAATGAGACAACATATCAAAATTTATGGGATGCAGCAAAAGCAGTTCTTAGGGAAAGTTTTATATCTCTAAATGCTTACATGAATAAAATCAAGAGAGAGAAGAGATCACTGAATTGGGCATGCAACTAAAAAGGCTAGAACATAATGAATTAAAAATCCCCAATTAAATACCAAATTAGAAATTTTGAAAACCAAAGAAGAGATTAATAAAATCGAAATTAAGAAAACTATTGAACTAACCAATAAAACTAGGAACTGGTTTTATGGGGGAAAAAAAACAATAAAAGAGATGAATCTTTGGTTAATTTGATTTAAAAAAAAAAGAAAACCAAATTACCATTATCAAAAATTAAAAGGGTGAATTCACCACCAATGAAGAGGAAATTAAAACAATAATTAGGAATTATTTTGCCCAACTTTATGTTCATAAATTTGACAATCTTAGAGAGATGGATGAATATTTACAAAAATGTTAAGTTGTCCCAGATCAAGAGAAGAGGAAGTAAAATACTTAAGTTACTCCATCTCAGAAAAAGAAATTGAACAAACCATTAATGAATTCCCTAGGAAAAATCTCCAGGGCCAGATAGATTTACAAGTGAATTCTATCAAATATTTAAAGAACAATTAATTCCAATTTTATAGTAGACTATTTGGGAAAACAGGTGAAGGAGTCCTACCAAATTCTTTTTATGATACAAATATGGTACTTATACCTAAACTTGGAAGAGTCAAAACAGAGAAAGACAGTTGTAGACCAATTTCCCAAATGAATACAGATGCAAAATTTTAAATAAAATATTAACAAAAAATTACAGTAACTTATGATGTGAATAATACACTATGACCAGATAGGACTCTATACCAGGAATGCAGGGCTGGTTCAATATTAGGAAAACTATCAGCATAATTAATAACATCAATAACAAAACTAATGGAAACCATATGACTACCTCAATAGATAAAGAAAATTCTTTTAACAAAATACAACATCCATTCCTACTAAAACAGCTAGAGAGCATAGGAATAAATGGAGCCTTGCTTAAAATGATAAGTACATTCTATCTAAAACCATCAGTAAGTATTATATGTAATGGGGATAAGCTAGAAGCATTTCCAATGAGATTGGGGCCGGGGGTGGGTAGGTGGGACAACGATGTCCATTATCACAGTTGTTATTCTGTACGATACTATAAATTCAAAGCCCAACAGCAAGAGATGGAAAGAAAAATTTCATTTAAAGTTACTGTAGACACTATAAAATATTTGGGAGTCTCCCTGCCAAAGCAAAGCCAGGAATTATACAAACACAATCACAAAACCCTTTTTGCACAAATAAAGTCAGATCTAAATAATTGGAAAAAAAAACCATCAGTTGCTCATGGATAGCCCAAGCTAAAATAATAAAAATGACAATTCTATGACAATTAATTCAATTATTCAGTGCCACACCAATTAAACTACTAAAAATATTTATAGAACTAGAAAAAAAATAAAATTCATCTGGAAAAACAAAAGGTCCAGATTATCAAGGGAATTAATGAAAAGAAATGCTTGGGAAGGTGGCTCTGCCAATGAGATCTTAAATAGTATTATAAAGCTGCAATCATCAAAACTACTTGGTATTGGCTAACAAATATAGTTGTTGTTGTGTTGTATTTGTCCTTCATTCTCAAAGAGGACCATGACATCCTGGAAAATGATGACATGACTTGCAGTTGACTTTGATTTGAATGAGGGAGTGCAGCCTTCTGCCATCGGAAATGTATTTTCCTTTGGCCAAAGTGCCCTCAGGAGAAAAAAGGAGAAGAGAGGAGAGGAGAGCAGAGGAGGGGAGGAGAGGAGAGGAAGAGAGGAGAGGTTAGGTACACAAGACACAGTAATCAATGACTATAGTAATCTGTTCTTTGAAAAACACAAAGACTCCAGCTTCTGGGATAATAACTCACTATTTGACAAAAACTTCTGGGAAAAGTGGAAAATCCTATGGCAGAAACTAGGCATATATCAATATCTCACACCACATACCAAAATAAAGCACAAATGGCTACAAGATTGATAGATAAAAGCTGATACCAAAAGCACATTAGGAGAGGAAGGAATGGTATACCTTTCAGATTTGTGGAGAATGGAGGAATTTATGACCAAACAAGAAATATGGGACATTATGAAATGAAAGATGGTTAATTTTAATTACATTAAATCGAAGAGGTTTTGCACAAACAAAGCCAATACAAGCAAGATTAGGATGGAAGCAGAAAACTGGGAAAGAATTTCTACAACCTGGTCTCTGATAAAAGCCTCATTTCTAAAATATACAGAGAACTGAGTCAAATTTATAAGAATACAAGTCATTCCCCAATTGATAAATGGTCAAAGGATATGAACAGGCAGTTTTCAGAGGAAGAAATTAAAGCTATCTACAGTCATATGAAACAATGCTCTGACTCACTATTGATCAGAGAAAAGCAAATCAAAACAGCTCTGAGGTACCACATCATACCTGTCAGATTGGCTAAAATAACAAAACAGGAAAACGATAAATGATGGAGATGTGGGGAAATTGGGACACTAATGCAATGCTTGTGGAGTTGTGAACTGATCCAAGCATTTTGGAGAGCAATTTGAAACTATGCTGAAAGGGGTATAGAACTGTGTATACCCTTTGACCCTGCAATTCCACTTCTAGAGCTGTATTCCAAAGAGATCATATAAATGGGGAAAGAACCCACATGTACAAAAAGACTTATAGCAGCTCTTTTTGTTGTGGCCAAGACCTAGGAATTGAGAGGATGTCCATCAATTGGGAAATGACTCAACAGGTTGTGGTATATGAATGTAATAGAATACTATGGTGCTATAAGAAATGATGAGCAGGCAGACTTTGGGAAAACCTGGAATGACTTGTATGAACTGATGCTGAGTGAAGTGAGTAGAACCAGGAGAACATTGTACGCAGTTACGGGCACCTTGTGTGATGACTAACTTTGATAAAGCTTGGCTCTTCTCAGCAATGAAAGGTTCTAAGACAACTCCAAAAGGTTCATGATGGAAAATACTGTCTATATCCAGAGAAAAAAATTATGGAGTCTGAAAGCAGATTGAAGCATATTATTTGCTTGCTCTCTTTTTTTGTTTTGTTTTGTTTCTTTCTTGTGGTTCATTCTGTTGGTTATAATTCTTCTTTACAACATGACTAATGTGAAAATGTATTTGACATGAATGTATATGTAGAGCGTATATCAGATTGCATGCTGTCTTGGGGAGGGGATTGGGAAGGGAGGGGGAGAAAATTTAAAACTTAAAAGCTTGTGAAATTGAATGTTGTAAACTAAAAATAAAGAAATAATTTTATAATGAATATTAAAAAAATACTATTGGCCAAATGGAAAAAAAAAACAACAAATGTACAGAAAGAAACAACTCCTTAAAAAGTAGAATTGAGAGCCAAGATGGCAAAGTAAGCAGTAGGTCACTATCCTTCTACCATCTTCATCTTAGAACAACCAGAAAATAGTGCCCCAGAACAGTTCCTGGAATAGCAGAGGCAACAGAAAGAGAGAGTGGAGCAGTCTTTTGGTCCAAGAGACATGTAGGATCGGCAAAAAATGTTCTGCATCTCTTAGGTAAAGGAGGAGTGCAGTACAGGCAGTTAGGCATCTCAGAAAGCCAGTGGCAGGCTCCATCCACCTCAGCAAACCAGCAAAACCATCCTGAGCTCCAGGGTGGTGCAGCAGTCAAAGCCAATTCCAGGATTCCCCACATGCTTTAGTACAACCAGGGGAACTGGCAGACTCCAGCTCAGACAATCACCATGTGGAACTCCCTGTCCTTCAGCACAGGGCTACATCTGAAACCACAAAGGAGAATAGTGAAATGGTCTCAAGTCCAAAAAGCCTTCTTGGAAGAGCTCAGAAGGATTTTAAAAGGAAAATAAAAGATGTAGAAGAAAAATTTGGGAAAGGAATAAGAGTTATATAAGACAGCCAACAGCTTTGAAAAGGAAGGAAAAAATACTGTAGAAAACAACTCCTAAAAAAAATACAGTTGGCCAAATGAAAAGGAGGATACAAAAGTCAACTGAAGAAAACAATACCTTAAAAAACTTAGAATTGGGCAAGTGGAAGCTAATAATTTTGCAAGACATCAAGAATCAGTCAAACAAAATCAAAAGAATAAAAAATAACAAAAATCTAAAATATCTATTGTAAAAACAACTGACCTGAAAAATAGATCCAGAAGAGTTAATTTAAGAATTATTTGTCTACCTGAAAGCCATGATCTGAAAAAAAAGAGCCTAGAGCAGCAACTTTCAAGAAATTATCAAGAAAACTGCCCTGATATGTCACCAGAGGGCAAAATCGTCATCAAAAGAATCCCACTGATCACTTCCTGAAAGAGGATCCCAAAATGAAAACTCCAAGTAATATTGTAGCCAAGTTCCAGAATTATCAAGTCAAGGATAAAATACTCCAAGCAGCCAGAAACAAACAATTATAAAATAGAACTCATAATCTTATAAAAGTGAATGTTGAAAACTTAAAAACAAACAAGTAAATGAATATTTTTTTTTCTTTACCATGTTGCAGTTACTGTATGAATTGTTCTCCTGGGTCTATTCATCTTATTCTGCATCAGCTCGTATAATTCTTGCCAGGTTTCCCTGAATCCATCTCTTTGTTTCCTCATACTTTTTCCAGCATGTAGATAGAACATACTCATGAGAATTTTTTTTTTCTATAGTGGGAAAAAATTTGGATTTGGAGTCAGAGGTCTGAGGTTTGACTTCTAGCTATGCCACTTAGTAATGTGTGACCTTGACAAAGTGACTTCATTTTGTAACACAAAGACTGGCACATAATGGTACTTATTATATTATTGCTACCATGTCTTTATCTGCCTAATAGCCAATATTTTATACATAAAAATGAAAGATTTTGGCTAGTTAAAATTAAATGATCTTTCTAAGTCAAAATCTCTGATGCTAACGCTGAAACGGGGAAAGTTGGAGGAAAGTATCTCTCACCTATTTGATAAGATGATAATTATTGAAAGCTAATATTTTCTACAACATTCCAATCCCAAATTTTGATAAATGGTAATGGGGAGTTTTATTTCAAGTATCTATCATAGGGAAATTTGGGAAATATTTATACATTATCAACATTCTTAAATTTAAATTCAGTCAATAATTGAAATATTTCATTAATGCAGATTTTGGAGTTCATGTCACTAAAACATTTGTATGGTTGACTTGATTTTGTAAGGTTATTTGGCATAAAACATGCACCTTAATTACTTATTTTATCTAGCACCACCTTTTAAAAGACAGAAAATAAATGTAGAGAAAATTTGGTTGTTTTTGTACTTCATTCATTCAGTTGTGTCCAATACTTCATGACCCCATGGACCATAGCACTCCAGGCCCATCCATCTTCCTTCCTAAAGTCTGTAGCTGCCTGTAGTTTTTCTGTACTCATTACCTATGGTGGTTACCTTCTCACCTAAAGGGCTAATCTTCCAATGTTATATCTATTATCATTTTAATACTGTCTATGGGGTTTTCTTGGCAAAGATATTGGAATGGTTTGCCATTTCCATCTGTGGTGGATCACCTTTTGTCAGAATTCTCCACTATAACCTGTCCATTTTGTTTTAGCCAATGTAGGGCCATCCTTGGAGTCAAAAACACCTTAAAGATAAACTGGCCTGAGAGTGGGTCACATTTTATATGCTACTACATGTAAGCATGTTATACTACTATTAATTATGGGAGTTAAGTAATTAGGAATAAAGATATAGCCACTTGGACATTACTGAGTGGTAAATAATACATAATTTTGTTGATACTACTAGAAACAAATGGGGAGACAAAGGCCCAAGTGACCATTACTACCATCACCTCAGTATACCATAGTATTGGTGAGAAGAGTAATTGGATTACAGTAGAAAAGAAGACAAATTTAACTTTTCCTCTACTTAATTCTTCCCTAAACTTACTCTCTTCCCACCCCTTCAAATTTCAGTGTCCAGCAACAAGTTACAGGTAGGATACTGTAGCTTCCAACATAGATTTACCCCAAAACATAGGGAAGTACTCAAAATGTCTTAATCAAGGACTCAGAGAAGCTCTCTGTGTTGCATTCTCTTCCTATTACCTAAGCAACTTATAGGACAGCTCTACGCACAAGATCTGTTTCAGAATCACACACAATATAAATGAACAAAGAAAGAGACAACCAAAGAAGGACACTTAGCTAAAACTACTACTCACATCTGGCTGCCCTGCTCTGTTACAATGAAGTTTCTCTTGTCTCTCTCTCTTTCCAACACAATCAGCTGTTCCCTCAAACACTCAAATGGATCTTTGGTTTTGCATACATGGGTATTACCTCCCTTCCACAATATAGATCACAATCTACCCGAGTCTGTCTATCTGCTGTGACTCTATATCCATAATATATTGCTTTGGGTAACAACAACCAAGAGTTTTGGGCTATCTCTGTTTTTTTTCTATGTTACTGTATCAGTAAAGCAATAAACACAGCATCAATGATAATCATGAATATGCCTATGTAGTTCTGTATTGCAAAGTATGAGAGACTCTCCATATAGAAGGTAGAGTGAGTAAAACATTTATTCAGACACCAGATAGCCATATCCCATAATCAAATGTTCAGCTCCCACAACCAGTTAGCCCACTTTATCATAACAGCAAGGAACTTACAACACAATATCACCTCTCCGACCCCCAGTTGGGGTCTTCCCAAAAACGAACTTACAGTACAGCTATCACAGATCAGCTGTCTTTACCTCAGCTCTATCACAACAGCCATTAACAGCCATAAACAGCTCTCTCCATATTTCCTATGACAAAACTTCCTTTTCCTCTCAGTAAGTTCCTCCCACAACATGTGAATTAGGTCACATGGCCTATTAATGAGTGGGAAAGATCTTCAAATCTAAATTTCTATTACAGCTGCCTGTAGGCAACTGCAGTGTATGAGAGGCTGATGACATCATAATAGCTATTAGCAATAGCTGCTGCTGTCTTCCTGGTCTTACAGCTCAGCTTCTCTACCTTACTGATTATAGCAATAACTTGAATATTTTCTTCCTTTTCTTGAAAGACATGAAAGCGGGCTGATTCTAGTAGTGTTGCTAATTAGGATTACACATTATTTACTGACATTAATTTCAACTCAGTCATTACTTAAAACCATTGGGTTTTTTCTGTTTTGTTTTTTTTTTTCCTGATGGAGCAGAAAATCTTGGATTGCAGCATGTATCTATTGAGCATACTCTGCACTATTGCAAAGAATTTATTTGGATGAAGTTTTCAAGGAAGCCCTCATTGCTCTAGGAACTCCAGCAGTATAGCTGCCAAACTGGTAGAAATCCTTAATATCTAGAGAAGGCCCTGTGTAAATCAAGGACTCAAAGGAGCAGGCCCAATGCATAGACTCTGGGAAGGAGAATGCAATCAAATTCATTATAATCTCTTCAAAGCCTGTTCCCAAAATTCTACTAGATTTGAAAAGTCAGCTTTGCCTTTCTTTGAAGACATTGTTAAATCAACAGTTTATACGATGGACCAAAAGATTTGGAGTGTTGCCCTAGTTCTACGTAATAGCAGAACTTTATATGAAAAGACTATTTGGGATATTGGGGGGAAAATAAATGATATTAACCAAAACTACTATGGAATGTGATTAACAAGAACAACAATAATGATAAGCATTGGAACCGTGTTTTTAGCTTTGCAAAATGCTTTTAAAATATCATCTCATTTCTCTTCACAACAACCTTGAGTATTAAGCGCCATTATTATGTACATTTTACAGATGAGGAAAGTGAGTCAGGTAGAGTTTAAGTGACTTGCCCCTGGTCACACAGTATTATGTGTCTACACTGGATAGAGATCTTGCTGACTCCAAGTTCAGAGATCTATCCACTATTATTACACAGAACTGAGGTACCAAATGTAGACCTCCAGGCAAATGTAGACCTAACACTACTGAGTACAGCTGAACCAGATTAAAATGTAATTGAGACGTGTTCAATAAAATAAATCAAAATATAATATACTACACACACTTAATTTATGGTTTTCTAAGTCAATAGCCATAAGGATACATTTCTATTTAAGTCTGATTCCACTGATAGCTAATTATATGTTTGTTCTCTTTTTTCTGTCAGAAGTCAATATTTTATCTAAAATTTTCTGAATGTTCAGTGAAAGTCTTTCTTTATTGTTCTGGTTGTAGTTGCCCCTCCCCACAGAGAAGAGCTTGTATTTGGTTGCATATATTTTGTATTTATCAATCTCTGTGCAAATCTTTCCCTCCCTCATATTAGAACATAAGTTCCTTCTGGACAAGGAGTAGTGTTGTTTCATGTTTATTATTTTGTATCGCCTGGTGCAATATATGTCCGGCACATACAAGATACTTAATAAATGATTTGAACAGAATCGAATTCACTATGAGTTGCTTCCAAAGTTGTAAAATGCTGAAAAATCAGAAAAGTCATTTGATACATTCCGCAAAGGAATATATATATATATATATATATATATATATATATATATATATATATATATATACACACATTTAAGGCATTTCTTGATCTAGGAGACTTAAAGAAAATCCTTCTTCTGTGATCTCTTTATGGTTTCACCCATAAATAATTGGCTTTCATGATATTTTATGTTATATTTTAATAGGAATTTTGAATACTTTGTTTACCCTGCTGGTTTTTTTTTTGGATTGTAGCTTAAGAAAAATCAGAGCACTTTACCACTTTATAGCTCATGCTATATAATTTCTTTTGCACTCTTAGAGGCTCATACAATTTTATACTTTTCACATGTAGGAGTCACTTCTGATATTAAAACAAAACAAAAACACCACCAAAAATCAAAAACCGTTTTTTTCTTTTCAAAGTCACATCTTACCAAATAAATTGCTCTGGTCACCTACTGAATAGCTATAAAATCTAAATGAAAGGCCCAAATTGACCCTTATACAACTGTCTATTTTCTTTGCCATCTGTCTAATTGCTAGGTAATATGCCATTATGTATGTAGGAACAGGTTTCTTATACATTATTACTCAAGATGGAATACCATGTATTCTGGAGGGATCCTAGATAACACTTTTTTCTACTATATTCTAGAAATGTACTAAGGAAATGAAAGCTTGCTGTTTCATAACATTTTGATGGGGGATGAGGTGAAATAAAACAAAAATGGTTGGGGGGGGGATAAGTTGGGAAGGGCTTCACATGTTAGTCAAAGGATTTGATCTTGGAGGTGATAGGGAGCCAATGGAGTTTATTGAGTGGTGTGTGTGTGTGTGTGTGTGTGTGTGTGTGTGTGAGAGAGAGAGAGAGAGAGAGAGAGAGAGACAGAGACAGAGAGAGAGAGAGACGGAGAGACAGAGAGACAGAGAGAGAGGGAGAGAATTAGACATATTTGCATTTTAAGATATGAAAACTGAGTGAGGAATGGACTGGAGTGGGGCAACATTTATGGCAGGCAGACCAAGTAGCAGGCTATTGTCATAAGGCAATAAGGGTGGTGGCAATATAAGTGGAGAGAGGGCAACATATGTGAGAGTTGTTGTGAAGATAAACTCAACAGAATTTGGAAACAAAATAGTTATAGGAGTGAGAAAGTGTAAGGAGTCAAGAATGACGTCTAGCTTGCAAAAAAGGTGACTGGGAGGATTGTGATATCCTCAACAGTAATAAGAATGGTGGATTGGGGAGGATGGAGATGATGAGCGTGAGACTGAATGGGTGTTGTCTCAGAAAAACTGAGACCTGGGGTAGATTGTAGTTTAAAAAGGCCAAGGTCTTCCATTGAATCTGAGGCCAGTGCCAGGATCCTGACCTATGTCTTGCCACCGGACTCTGATGACTCTGGAGGAGAGAGTAAGGCTGATGGCTTTGCATACCTCTGCCTCATTTAAATCCAATTCATTTGCAAGTCAAGATGTCACCCTCCTGATTTCTTTGCCCTTCTTTGAAAATAAAGGAAGGAACAACAACAAAGGCTATATAGGTAGATTTGGGAGTCATAAGCATAGAGATGATAATTGAATCCACCAGGGTTTATGGGATCATAAAGGGAAATAATATAGAGAAGAAAAGAGGGCCTAGAGGAGAGTCATGTAGGACATCCACAATTAGCAACCATGATAGGACTGAAGATCCAGAAAAGGAGGCCAAGGAGAGGTCAGAAAGCTAGGAACAGAGCCAGGAGAGGAGAGGATAGCTTCATGAAAACCTAGAGAAAAGGAAATATTAAGGTGTAATGGCAAATAAAGTGGGACTTTTTGTTGTCTTTTGTTCTGGAGTTCTCAGCACTTAAGGCAATCAAGTGCTTTTGAGTCTTGCCTTTGTTTGAATCAAGCAAGTAAAGTGGAACATTTTGTTGTCTTTTGTTTTGGAGTGCTTCTTCGCAATGAGGCACCTAAGTGCCTTTGATGAGTCTTGCCTTTGTTGAATCAAGAGTCATTGATTGTAAATAATATGTATGATGTGGTGCTAGTCATTAAAGATCTTTCCCACACCCTTTTGCTAGGTAGATGCTAGGCCACCTTTTCCCACACTCTTTTGCTAAGTAGGTGCTAAGCTCCAGGGCCCTGAGAAGTGGATATATTTTTTGAGCTTGGTGTTTTGTTTTGGGGGTTTCACTTATTGGAAGAGTGGTCATGTGGTTTGGCGAGACAAGATTCCGGGTAGCCATTAAGAGCCACCCCCCTCCCTCCACTTTGAAAACCTAGATGTTGGTGATTCACTCTCTGGTAACTACGTTTGTGATTTGGTCAGACAGATAGAAGCCTCTATGTTGGTTTCTGTTATTTTCTCTGCTCATAATTCCTGTTTGTAATTTCTGTTTGTATTTTCTCTGAAAGTTCAGGGTGTTGACTTTTTACTCTGAACTAAGTGAATGATATATGTGTGTTTAATTAAAGTAAGATTGTTAGCCACTTAAAGTTGCTTTCCTTTAAATAGTACATCAAAGAATCTGTGCTAGCAGCCCTCCTGTGTGCTGGTGCTGTTGGTCTTTCACAGCCACAGTAGCAGCAAGTAGCAACATTACTGTTATACCAGGAGAAGGTGATGTGTCAAATGCTGCAGAAAAGTCAAGAAGGATGAGGATTGAGAAAAAAAAAACATTATATTTGTCAATTAAGTGATTGTTAGTAACTTTGGAGAGAACAGTTTCAGTTGAATGATGGCGGTCAGAAGACAGACTGTGGAAAGTTCAGAAGAGAGTGAGAAGAAATTCCATTCTATTCTATTGTAGAAAGCCTTCTTACTGTCTAGCCACAAAAGGAAAGAAGGATATGGGGTGTTAGCTATGGGGATGGATGGATGCAACAAGGTGATCACAGTGTTCATTAATCTCTTTACCTTGATACTCTCTTCTCTCTAGGATTCTGGTATACCACTATCTCTTGCTTCTTTTATCTATTTGACCATTCCTTCACTGTATCTTTTGCTGGATCCTTTTCTAGATCTTACCCTGTAACTGTAGATGTCACTCAGGGTTTTGTCATGGACCCTCTACTCTTCTCTGTCTATACTAAATCACTTGGTGATCTAAATTGTCTTTCATGGATTTAATTATCACCTATCTCTATACTGAAACTTCTCAAATCTACATATGTTGCCTTAATCTCTCCACTGACTTCCAATCTCACATTTCCAACTGCTTTTTAGACATATTAAACTGAATGTCCAGTAGAACTTCTTAAACTCAATATGTCTGATACAGAACACATTATCTCTTGCCCTAATTTCCTCTTCCAGTGCGTGAATGTATACGTGTGTGTGTGTGTGTGTGTATATATATATATATATACACACATATATACACACACATACATATATACACACACATGCACATATATGTACACACATACACATATACATACATGCACATATGCATATATACACACATGTATATACATATACACATATATACATGCACATATACACATACACATACATATACATATATATGTATATGTATATACATACATACACACACACACACCTTTCTTATTACTGTGGATGACATCACTAGACTCTCAGTCTTTCAGTCTTGAAATCTAGGAGTCATTTTTGACTCCTCACTATCTCTCAACCTCCATAACAAACTGTTGCCAAAACCTGTCAATTTCACTTTTGTAGTATATCTTCAATATGCCCCCTTCTCTCCTCTGACACAGCCACTACTCTAGTAGAGGCTCTCATAACCTGACACATGGATAATTGCCACAGTATGTGGGTGTATCTGCCTGCCTCAATCCATCCTCCATTCAGCAACTAAAATGGTTTTCCCAAAATGCAGGCCTGATCAGATGATCCCACCCTACTACCAAGACCTGCAATAAACTCCAGTAGCTCCCTATCATTTCTAAGAACACATACCAAATCTTCTGTTTGGCAATCAATGCCCTTCTGTAGGGTCAGTAAATCCCCTGTGCATAGATATTTGTTTTCCCCCCGCAAACTGTTTGGCAAGTTTGATACTGAAAAAAGAGGTCAGGAGCTCCATGGTTTATGTGTATGTATATGTAGTTGCCTGGTATCAGAAACATCTTTTCTTGAGACGATCTGGAAAATGTCTTGTCTTTAGGGGCAATTGTTTTCCTTGTTCCATGTTACTTGTAGAGAAGCTTCAGATATTCCTGTTAAAATCTCATGCAAAGCAGAACTCAATACAAGTTGGCAAAGCCTCATAAAATTTCCTTCTCCAATAACAACTTCATGTGGTGAAAACCACTCAGAGATCTGGTCTTATTAACAATAGAGCTAAAAGGGGAATACCAAACGAGGAGCCCCTACTTCTCTTCAAAGTCACCAGAAAATTTAAGTCTTTACATGTCCCATTAGAGTCATTTACATTTGACGTGCAGGATTGTCTGATCTTGTTACTTTATCAAAATTTGTCCACTGATTCCAATTCCTTTAGGAGGATCAGATGCTATTGAGGATTCAGTCTAACAATACTCTTGCAAGTAGAAGCTTTCCACCCTTAAATTCAATGGTTACAAAAATCAATTCAATTATTAAAGGCTGATTTTAGTGCAAATATAATAAAAGACTTGGGAGGATAGTTAAGTAATTAATTCTGAACAATGTATATAAAATTTTCGTACCATAAAAATGAAATAGACATAGGTATTATTTCCACATTGGTAGTAAATATGAATGTACGCATATATACATACACACATACATACTTATATGGATGTGTATATGTATGTATGTGTATGTATATATGTATGTGTGGATATAAGTATATGTGTGTACATGTGTATATTTGTGCATGTATACATGTATATTCTTGTGTGTGTGTGTGTGTGTGTGTGTGTGTGTGCAATAACAGGCAGATGACTAAGCCATATAGTCATTTACTAAGTTGTTTAGGATATAGAATGACTATACATTCAGATTGAAAAAAGCAAGATCAAACATACTTATATTGTGCCCATGTCTTCTATTGATCACTTGTTCAGATTATAGAAAATTCTTATGAAAGAAAAAAGAAGGGATAGGGCTATAGCAGTGTCAGACTGGTTTATAACGACTCAACACATATAAGCCTGGATAAAGCATCCTTAGCTCTGTTTGTTTTCAGGTAAGAGTCATAGTTGATAACCAACCATGCAGTAACAATTCCACCTCATAACCAGATTCAGGAATAGCCAAGTGGGAAACATTCCTGTTCAAAGGGAACACAATGGGGAAACTGAATCAGAAAGATCTTACTTTATTCTAAGCCGAAGGTCATCCTCTCAGCTGTCTCCCAGATACAAACCTCTACCTGTGACAAATCAGGGTCACATTCACTCTCAGTAACTTCTGGCATTTCTCTAAAATGGTGTGTTACTGACTTAATGATCCATCAGACAACTATACCTGAATTCAAACCTCAAAACAAAATCAGTTACATTCCCAAGAACTTTTACCTCAAATGGAAAGTTTCACCAATGTAAAGCCAATTACTAAGTGAATGATCTTTCCCTTCCATTGAATAGGCTCAGGTGGGGCCAAGAAAGGGAAGCCTGATTAGAGACAGGCCTACATCCTTTCAGTAACTAGATGTGAGGCCCCAGGCTAGTTAGCCTACTAATTTGCTAGTTTGTGCCCTAAGTGGCCCTAAGGGGAGTTGCTAAGACCAAAGTATGTGCACTGAGTTCTAGTCAATCTAGTCAATAAGATGACACTTAGGACTGTATAAAAAGGGAGCTCAGAACTGGGAGCAGCAAAACTGGGAGCACCAGACCAGAGAGTGGCAGGATTCAGAAGCAGAATCAAGAAGACATTGAGGCAGCAGACACAAAGGGAGAGACTGCATTGAGAGACTAAAGAGTAGAGAGTGCAGAACAAGAGAGGGTTGCAGAGATCAAGGAACTTGGAGTCAGCAGAGCTGCTGTAGAAAGTGCTGAAAGGAGAAGTAGTATTCATGAGTGACTTTTTACAGAAAGGCCCTAGCAGTGGGGGGAAGTTACAGTATGGCTTGGCTCTTTGCTATAATACTTTGTTATAAGTTTCTTGTTACTACATTGAGGTAGGTTTACCAGTTTTGGAAGGTAATTGCTACTCTATGGAATTGGAATTATTGGTCCTGGGATTGGATTTTCCTGTGTCTAAATAAATGTTATACTTCTTCTACCTTCTATCTAGAGAATTTCTTATACTTCATGATTCTCTGGGGTCATGAATCTTGTCTTACTACTATAACCAAACACATCTTGGCCTGGATATATTTGTTTTTCCTCTCATGGAGTTACAACTAGAAACAAAATTTACCAGGACTCAAACATATACAAGATAGTTCATTTAATATTGTTCGCTTGTTTTCTTTTTTTCTTCTGAAATTTAAATTTATCCTGTTTTAAAGACCAATCATTAGAAATAATTTCTATACTATGCATAAACTCACAAATCCTCAACACACCAAGTACATTGTTTAGGGACTCCATAACCCAAAAAAGCTAATTTGCCAGGGCTAATGATCTTACCCACACAGATAGTTTCCAAAAACCTAGCATGTTTACAAAATAAGAGGAAATCTACAGGGACCCCAAAGAAGGGTCTGAGCTTGAAGCCTCTGTTTTCCCACCCCATCTTCCCTTAGTGCTGGTATGGATCATGTTCTTTGACACACACACCCCTGCTCTGTGCAAAATGGAAGAGAATGAACCTGCTGAATCCCTTTATGCTCCTCTTTTCCACATGCAGTAATCAGTTACTGATTTTAGGTTTCAACATTATGACAATAACTCTGAATAACTTAGTCAACACTCATATTTTCACAAGTGATAGCCAAATAGTTATAGCTGTAACTTCCTCTTAACTATAGGCAAAGGTGGAAATATCCAGTTCCTTAAATTGCATTTACAAAACATTATAAGATAGGGTTAGCAGGGCTGATAAAATAACGTAACTGGTTTTATAAAATTTTTCTATTGTCTTTTAGTTTCTTTCAGTTTATACTCTAATAACATCTGCATTATAAAAAAAGTTACTCAACATATATTTTATATCAAAAAGTTTACCAATTTGTGTATTATAAAGCATCAATCATCAAAACTACTTGATACTGGCTAGCAAATAGAGTAGTGGATGAGTGTAATAGGTTAGGTACACAAGACAGAGTAGTCAATAAATATAGTAATCTACACTTTGAAAAACCCAAAACTTCTGGAATAAGACCTCATTATTTGACAAAACCTGCAGAAACCAGGCAGAGGCCAACATCTTACACCATATACCAAAATAAAATCCAAATGGGTACACAATATACATACATACATATATATATATATATATATATATATATATATATATATATATATATATATATAAAGGCTGATACTATAAGCAATTAGGAGAGCAAGGAATAGTTTACCTGTCATATTTATGGAGAATGAAGGAATTTATGACCAAACAAGTGTTAGAGAGCATTATAAAATGCAAAATGGATAATTTTGATTACATTAAATTGAAAATATTTTGTAGAAACAAAGCCAATGCAACCAAAATTCAGAGGGAAGCAGATAACTAGGAAAGAATTTCTACAACCAGTGTCTCTGCTAAAGGCTTCATTTCTAAAATATAAAGAGAACTGAGTCAAATTTACAAGAATACAAGTCATTCTCCAATTGAAAAATTGCCAAAGAATATGAACAGGTAGTTTTCAGAGGAAGAAATTAAAGCTATCTATAATCATATGAAAAAAATACTCTAAATCACTATTGATGAGAGAAAAGCAAATCGAAACAACTCTGAGGTACCACATCACAGTTGTCAGATTGGCTAACATGACAAAATAGGAAAATTATAAATCCTGAAAAAATGTGGAGAAATTGGGACAATAATGCATTGTTGGTGAATTGTGAACTGATCCAACCATTTTGGAGAGCAATTTGGAACTATACCCAAAGGGCTATAAAAATGTGCATACCCTTTGATCCTGCAATACCACTTCTAGAGCTGTATCCCAAAGAGATCATACAAATGGGAAAAGAACCCACACATACAAAAATATTCATAACAGATCTTTGTGTGGTGACCCATCAATTGGGGAATGGCTGAATAAATTATGGTATATGAATGTAATGGAATACTATTGTGCTATAAGAAATGATGAGTAGACATACATCAGAAAAACCTGGAAAGATTTATATGAACTAATTCTGAGTGAGGGGAGCACAACCAGGAGAATATTATACACAGTTACAGGCACATTGTGCAATGACTAACTTTGATAGACTTGGCTCTTCTCAGGAACGCAAGGTTCTAAGATAACTCCAAAAGGTTCAAAATGGAAAATGCTATCTACATCTAGAGAAAGATTTAGAGCCTGAATGCAGATCAAAGCATATTATTTACTCTGTCTTTTTTGTTTCTTCTTTCTTATGATTTGTTCCATTGGTTATAATTCTTTACAACATGACTAATATGAAAATATGTTTAATGTGAATGTATATGCAAAGCCTATATAAGATTTCATGCTGTCTTGGTGAGCAGGGAGAGGGGAGAAGGGGAGAAAATTTTAAACTCAGAAGCTGGTAGAGCTGAATATTGTGAACTAAAAATAAATAAATAAAATTTTAAAAGTGAATGTCAAAAACTATGTTTGCATCTTATTCGAAAAAATAAATACTATTAAGTGGAAAAAATAAAATTACTAATTTTTTTTAAAAAATTACCAATTTGTACAATATTATGTATTTGATACTTGAAATAAACCCATTACCAATCAGGTGACTGCAACCCTGTTCAATGCATTTCCAAATAACCTTATACAGAAAATAGGCATCCCATCACCACAGACATTGTAAATTGGTCACATCTAAAATCCCATATGAAGTTATCATGTGGGAAGCAATTACACCTAATTCAAGAAGTAATATTATTGTTTAACATATGTAGTGTCTACCCTTTGTGAGGTGTTAAGCACTTTACAACCATGTGAAGTAAATTGAAATCAATAAATATGAGGTAACTTGCTTAAGGTCAACCAGTTAGCAGATTTCAGATCTATGGATTTTCCCAATTTCCCTTAACACCAAATAACATAATAAATTCTGACATCTTAAACATGAAATTAGGAAAGACACATTTCACTTAAAATGTGATCAGAATGAATTCAATTACCTTTTGGTTGTATGCTGGTACAAAAAAAAAAAACAAAAAAAAAAACAAAAAAAAACCCAAACAACTTTCTGCTTTTCTATGAACCAGGAAAGGGTTAAGTGACAGTTGAATTCCAAAGTGTAAGCCTTGAAACTTTCACTGATTGAGTTCTGAAACCTGCCTCTTGATAATCATGAAAATAACCTTCTTCCCAACTGTAAACTAATAAATCAGTCATTCCGGGGGTGGAGGTGGGAGGGAGGGTTTGGAGTTTGATGTTAAGAACCTAACCACCCTTGAGAAATGCAAAGAAAGAGAGCAAAATTTTTCTAAAAATGTGAATTAGCTAACAAGACAGAGAGAGAGATACAAAGAAACACAGAAGCCAATGGTTTTTCCTTTCAAAAAATTCCAAACTCTTTACTCTCAAATCCTCTGTTTACAGTGTCAATGAAAACAAATTACAACTTTCGTTCTGTCCAACCTCCTGTCATTTCTCCAGGCTTCAATTTTCTCACTTTTCTTTCTATATGTGCATCCCTGACTTTGATTAAAGCCCCTTTAAAAAGACATGTCTTATTTCTTTCCTATTCTGGTCCAACACTTCTCTGACTTTCTTTTACTTGCTTTTAACAATCATATGCCAAATAATCTTCATTTCATTGAATACCTCCCTTTCTCCTCCCTCCCTCTCTCTTTGTCTCTCTCTGTCTCTCCCTCTCTCTCTCTTTCACCCACCACTCTGAGGTGCTGCAGTCAGGGAGGGAGGGAGGTACAGAAAGAGAAGGAAACTCTCTCTTCCATACTGTCATCTGAAACTTGCCCTGTATTGCTGTCATCCCAGGGCCCCCCCTCCTTATTGCCTTCTTGTCTTCATGCTTAACTCCCTTGAACCTGGCCAACTGGCAAGCCAGTGTTTCTACATGCTTCTCTTTCTTTATTCTCTGATTTTCCCTTTTCGTGTCCAGGCACCTTTTGGTGCCTTCCCTCAATGCTGTCAAAAAGGGCCATCCCACATCAGCCACCATCCTTTTCCCTATCCTACCCCATCTAATGGAATAAAGTTCTACAAGGTAGGCTTCCAGGTCTTGAGGCATTTTGGGGGTGTCCCCATACTGACTCAGTGACCCACATGTGTCCCGCACACAGGCCACCCCACTCCACTTGTAGGTCAAAGGCCATCCACGGATTTCCCCCTGCTGAACCACTAATCCCTTTGGCAGTCCTTTGATATCCTACCAACTATGCCAGTTGTGGGGTCTGCAATCTCCCTGCACAGGAATATTCACAATCCCCCTCAAAAAACCCAGCGGGAAAGTATGATACTGAAGAAAGAGGTCAGAAACTCCATGATGATTGTAAGAGAAGTTTAATAATCATATGGTTACTTACAATAGGCACACAATGATGGATCCCTACCAAGAATTTAATCATCTTCAGTCTGGGGCAGCAGCCAGATGATTCAGTGAACCCCCAAAAAGACACCCCAAGAGCCCCATAGTAATTATAGAAATCAAAGGGAAGAGAAATGATAGAACATCATTATGTATATCATCGTGGTTTAGCCAATATTTGATTTACTGCTCAGTACTAGGTTTGAGTCCCGAAACATGGCAACGAGGTGAATGTTGTTGGTTCCAAACTCACCAATTAAGACCCCACATGTCACAGTACCCTCCTATGTTTTTGTTCTTCTTTCATCTTGTTGTTTAGTCATGTCCATCTCTTCGTGACCCTGTGAACCATAATACCCATGGCATATTCTTGGCAAATATACTGGAGTGGCTTGCCATATCTTTCTTTAGTGGACTAAGGCAAACAGAAGTTAAGTGACTTTCCTATGGTTAAGCTAGTAGGTACTTGAAAAGTTAAATAACTTTAACAAAGTTGCAGGATATAAAGTAAACTCACATATGTCCTTGCTATAGCTATACATTACTAAAAATGCCCAACAGCAAGAGATAGAAAGAGAAATTCCATTTAAAATTAGTGGAGATACTCTAAAACACTTGGGGGCCTACCTGCCAAGACAAACTCAGGGACTATATGAACACAATTACAAAACACTTCACACAAATAAAGTCAGATCTAAATAGATGGAAAAACATCAGTTGCTTATGGTTGGGCTGAAATAATAAAATAAAAATGACAACTTTTACCTAAAATAATTTACTTGTTCAGTACCATACCAATCAAACTATCAAAAAATAATTTTAGAAAGCTGGATAAAATGATAACAAAATTCATCTGGAAAGACAAAAGGTCCACACGGAATTAATGAAAAGGAATGCTAGATGATAGATATCTGCCCCATTCTTGTTTAACATTGTATATTGAACACCTTTCAACTTCCCCTTCCACACTTTTGGAAAGACCATGGGAATGAGCCACAGTCTAAGTTGTAAATAACTTTTCCCCATGGCACTGAGGCTAGGTTAATGAGCCAAAGAGCATGAGAAAAAGAAGCCTACCCCTCTAAAGCCTACCCCAAAACTGAACCTCATCAAGACCATATGTACGGTACAGAGCAGAGAGGCACCTTAGTAGAAAAGAGAATGAATGCAATACCCTAGCCCTTTCATCCCAGCAGTCATTCTTTATTTTTCTTCAAATTTATTTATTTATTTATTTTTATTTGACAACATTCATTTCCACAAGATTTTGAGTTCCAAAATTTCTCCCCAGACTCTGCCCTCCCTTCTATTCCCCGCCACCTCCCCCATGCCCTTCCCTCTTACTTACTTGTAGGACAAGATAGATTTCTATACCCCATTGCCTATATATGTTATTTCCCAGTCACAGGTAAAAACAATTTTTAACATATGTTTTTAAAACTTTGAGTTCTAGATTCTCTCCCTTCCACTGCTCTCATTGAGAAGGCAAGCAATTCAATAGAAATTATACATGTGTAGTTATGCAAAACATTGCCATAATAGTCATATTGTAAAAGACTAACTTTATTTGCCTCAGTCCTACCCCACCCTCATTTATTATATTTTCTCCTTTGAGCCTGCCCCTCCTCTAAAGTGTTTGCTTCTGTCTGCCCCCTCCCCAATATGCCCACCCTTCTATTATCCCATGTTCTTATCCCTTTCCCCCTACTTTCATTAAGATACCCAAATCTGACGAGGTTGAGGTTGACTCATTCCCTTTCACCTCCTGCTTCTTCCTCTCCAGTGTAAAAGCTTTTTCTTGCCTCTTTTATTTGAAATAGTTTACCCTTATTCTATCTCTCCCTTTCTCCTTCTCCCAATATAGTCTTCTCTCACTCTTTAAATTTATTTTTTTAGATATTACCACTTCATATTCAACTCACTCTGTGTCCTCTATGTATCTATGTAACTATCTATCTATCTATCTATCTATCTATCTATCTACATACATACATATATATTCCTTTCAGCTACCTTAATTCTGAGAAAGATCTCATGAGTTACAAATATCATCTTTCCATATAGGAATGTAAACATTTCAAATTTAGTAAGTCCCCTATGGCTTCTGTTTTCTGCTTACCTTTTCATGCTTCTCTTGATTCTTGTATTTGATAGTCAGATTTTCTGTTCAGCTCTGGTCTTTTCATCAAGAATGCTTGAAAGTCTTCTATTTCATTGAAGATGCATTTTTCCCCTGAAGTATTATACTTTGTTTTGCTGGGTAGATGATTCTTGGTTTTAATCCTACTTCCTTTGACCTCTGGAATATCATATCCCAAGACCTACAATCCCTTAATGTAGAAGCTGCTAGATCTTGTGTTATCCTGATTGTGTTTTCACAATACCCGAATTGTTCCATTCTAGCTGCTTACAATAATTTCCCCTTTACCTGGGAACTCTGGAATTTGGCTACAAAACTCTTAGAAGTTTTCCTTTCTGGATCTTTTCCAAGAGGTTATTGGTGGATTCTTTCAATTTTTATTTTACTCTCTGGCTCTAGAATATCAGGGCAGTTTTCTTTGATAATTTCTTGAAAGATGATGTCTAGGCTCTTTTTTTGATCATGGCTTTCAGGTAGTCCAATAATTTTTAAGTTATCTCTCCTGCATCTATTTCCAGGTCAGTTGTTTTTCCAATTATATATTACACATTGTCTTCTATTTTTTTTCCTTCTTTTGCTTCTGTTTTATAATTTCTTGATTTCACATAAAGCCATTAGCTTCCATTTGCTTCATTCAAATTTTTAAGGAATTATTTTCTTCAGTGACCTCTTGGACCTCCTTTTCCATTTGGCCAATTCTGCTTTTTAAAGCATTCTTCTTCTCATTGGCTTTTTGACCCTCTTTTGCCATTTGGGTTTAGTCTTTTTTTAGGGTGTTATATTCTTCAGTAATTTTTAGTGTCTCATTTAGCAAGCTGTTGACTCATTTTTCATGATTTTCTTGCATCACTCATTTTTCTTTCCGTTTTTTCCTCTACTTCTCTTACTTGATTTTCAAACTTCTTTTTGAGCTCTTCCATGGCCTGATACTAATTCATATGTTTTTCTTGGAGGCTTTGGACACAAGAGCTTTGACTCTGTTGTCTTCTTCTGCTCGTATGTTTTGATTTTCTTTGTTGCCAAAGTAAGATTCTGTTGTCTGAATTTTTACACTATTTGTTCCTTTTTTTCAGCCAATCACTTGAATTTTGAGCTCTTCGTCAGACTGCTTTTGGAGTGGAGAGTGCTTTATCCCTTGTTTCAGGGGTTTTGTGCAGCTGTTGTTAGAGATATTTCTAGGCATCTGAAAATTTTCAGTTCTTCTAAGGTGGTATGATAAAAGAAGAGGTGTTTATTCCTCTCCTGGCCTATGCTCTGGTCTATGAATGACCAAAGCACTTTTTTTTCCATGGAACTGTGATGAGGATTCCCTCTCCACAGCCACCAGAAGCTCTGCCAGGCCAGTGCCTCTCTTTACCCCAGGACTGCCACTCAGGACTGTGCCTCCAAGTCAAGGAGGGCAAAGCAAGAGAATCCTGCCTGAGTGCCAGCAAAGAGATCCCTGCATTCAACTTCAGTCCCCTCAGTCCACTCAGCCACTCAGTCCCCCCGACTGTTTGTGTGCCTGGAACTCCAGAAGCAGCTGCTGCTGCTGCTGCTGCTGCTGCTGCTGCTGTCACTCTGTCATTGTTTATTTTTAAATGGTATTATTCTTTCTATGTTTAAGTTCTATAGTGGTGTATGAAATGATTGCTTTTTGTAATTAAAATACTTTAGGTAAGTATATCTTAATCCCCTCATTTGCAGACATCTTCAAGAGTATGTCATAAGCAGAAAAGATGACAGATGACCAGGATGATTATTTTGTATTTTATTTGGGAAAACAATTGTTTCAATTCTTCTTTTTATAATATGTGCATGAACATATATATGCATGTATATATGCACATATGCATACATATTTATATATCATACATGCAAATGTGACACAATACATATATGTATACCTCTGTGTACACATCTATATACACATGCCAACGCACATATATATTTTATATGTAGTCTAGGTTTCCAGCCTGGGGATTTTAGATCTAAATCCTCTTTGGAGAAAAACCTTGGGAAATAGAGTCTCCAATCTCACCTAAATCAAAATTGCCCAAACTCTCTAGGGGGACAAGCAGGAAATCATTATTGTTGGGAAGTTATAAATCTGCCTTACAAAATCTGCTCTTTCTCTCTCTGGATATCTCCAAAAAAATATTGAGCCATGTGATCCTCTGTCATAGAGGAAAGCAAGAAGTACTCCCTTCTCTTAAGGTCTTGTGCTAACTCTACCCCTCATGTAGGCACACAGGCTTAAGTAACCATTCTCCTCCCCAAAATGAAAGGACATATGGAAATGAACCAAGCTTGAATTTTTGATTATACGTTTAAGGTCAACAGTATTCAACCCAAGCAATACTGTATTTTGATCCTATATACCTAGTTGCTTTTTGTTTATTTTATGGGGATTGAGGTCACATAGTTTGGCTGCCATCATACATGAAGAAAGGACACTGTTATCCATAAAAGGATATTAGCATATTCCTTACAGTATCTATCTCTTTCAGCTCTATTAGTGAATAGAAAGAATGAATTGAAATATATTTATATCTATGGTCATATTGATATTGCTATCTATATCTTTATTTACATAATTCCATATTTTGCAGCAATCCAATAATTTAACATGGGTAACAGTGTCAAGTTTAAGATGAATGAATAAACTAAGGTTTCACTAATAAATTATACTTCCATTGGTGAAATTCAGGTTTCATAGAACCTTGAGCAGGAAGGGACCTTAGATAATCAATTGGATCATCACAAACACAGAGGACAAACTATGGTTAGGTCAGTGTGGTAAAATGGAGAGAGCCTTGCTATACAATCTGCATGCTTAAGGCACTTTTCAGCTCTCCAGGCCTTAGGCCTATCTCATCTCTATGAGAAAAATTTGGACTCCCTGGCCTTTGCAGGCCCTTCTAGCTATAGATATGTGATCCTGTCATCCAATGAACCTCGAGGTGGCTTCCAACTAAAGATTTATGATCATATGACTTGATCAATGACCAGGTGCTATGTCTCAAATACAGTTCATATTACACTACACCATAACGACTTTCTGTTGAGTGTCCTGTCCATTAGACAAATGGGACTTAAATTGATTGTGTAACCTAATTATGGAAGGGATTTTTTCAATGCTATAAGCTACCCTCCTGACTTTATTGACATTGTACACCATGACATAAAAGCCTTCTCTCCCTGGAAGTTTGTTTCATCTCCGAACTTCTCAGACTGGAAATATACCCCACTGCTATGGCCTCTTAGTCCTGAGATCTCCATTAAAAAATAAGATCTCAAGCCAGCCATGTTTTTCATCCTCTCTGGTCTCTACTCCTTATTCTCCAGACTTCTCTACTTTTCCCTCAAATGAGTATCTTTTCTAAGCAATTTGAAGGCACAACTGTCTTTTTGTTTTTTATTTCTATTCCAAGTGCTTTGCACAGTACCTGGCATATAACACTACTTCATAAATATTTATTACTCATTGACTTGACCCTATGACCTGGGACCTGTAATCTCAGTTACAAAGCAAAAATAAATAAATATATAAATGAAAGGTGAAGGAGGAATTATTAGTCATTTGCCAAAAAGAAAACAAACTTGTGACTAGAGGAAACCTAGTCAATATAGCGAGATTACTTTCTCTGTGGCGACACCTAACTATCTATCTTCCTTCCCCCCTCTTCTGCTTTATTTCCTGTGTTATTTCTTCCCATTTCATGGGGAAAGGGATAAACATCATATAAAGGTGACCTATTACCTTCCCTTATAGTTTTCCCACTCCTTTCATATAAGCAAGTCTGAAATTCTTGACAGCAAGATCCTGAAGTCTCATAATCTGCTCATGCCCCAGGAGAGCTATGAAATCTTATTAAGAGAAACACATTTAAGCACAGTTTGTGTATGCAATTTGGAATAGAATAACATTTAAAAGATTGGTGATGGAAATATCAGATTGTGAGTAAACAATTATTTCTTTCAAAATTGTTGTAAAGTGTCATATTTAAATTCAGTTTTTGTTGACTTATTTCTGTGTTTAGATGTTTTAGTAAATAACTATGATATCAGAAAAAATTCACCTGTCTCTGAAGAGCTTAGACAGAGTTTCATGTGAAAGTAAGAGCATGCCTAATTTCTGACCTTGTGAGGAAGGAATCTCCTTACTACCTAATTGAGCACTAGCAGTATTCTAGAATTTCACAAAAAGTACCTGGAGAGAATTAAAAGTCTCAAGTCCTAAAGAAACAAACAAATTTATGAAATGAAAATTTATGTCACTTGCTTAGCTCATGTTAAACTCTATTTTGTAGCCATCAGTATCACCAATCTTCTTGCAAATGTGAACTTGGGGCTAAAAAGAAAATAAAGGAAAGGAATGCATTCAGGTCATCATCATATCATCAAACCTACTAGGAAAACACTTCAAACTGTGTGCCATGAAGATGAGAGATTAAAGATGGAAAAAGTACTCAACTGCGAAGTGGAACAGAAGTTGGGTTATAGATTTTCCCCAAACAGCAGTATTTGGCTGAAAAACCATCTCTCTCTCTCTCTCTCTCTCTCTCTCTCTCTCTCTCTCTCTGTATACACACACACACACACACACACACAGACACACACACACACATACACATATACCCATATAGATAGATGGATGAATAGATAGATTATTGTCCTTCATTCTCAAAAAGGAACAAAGTGACATCACTATGCTAGAGTCAAGTTTCAGTGTGTTTGACTATGACTGATCAGACCAATATGATTCTCTCAATAGACACAGAAAAAAAAACTTTTGACAAAATACAACACCCATTCCTATCGAAAACACTGGAGAATACAGGAATAAATGGAGCTTTCCTTAAAATGATAAGTAGCATCTACTTAAAACCACCAGCAATGTAATGGGGATACACTAGAGGCATTTCAAATAAGATCAAGGGTCAAATAAAGATTTCCATTATTGCCACTGTTATTCAAGGTGGTATCAGAAATGTTAACATTAGCAATGAGGAGAAAAAGAAATTGATGGATTTAGAAGAGGCAAAGAAGAAAATATGTTATCATTCTTTGCAGATGATATGATGATATACGTAGAGAATCCTAGAGAATTTACTAAAAAATACCTGAAATAATTAACACCTTTAGCAAAGTTGCAGGATATAAAATAAAAACATAGAAATCATCAGCATTTCTATATATTACTAACAAAGCCCAACAGCAAGAGATAGAAAGAGAAATTCTATTTAATGTTACTGTAGACAGTGTAAAATATTTGGGAGTCTACTTGCCAAAACCAACCCATGGACCATATGAACACAACTACAAAATAACTTTTCACACAAATAAAGTCAGATCTAAATAATAGGAAAAACATCAGTTGCTCCAGGGTAGGCTGAGCTAATATAACAAAAATGACAATTTTACCTAAATCAATTTACTTATTCAGTTCTATACAAACCAAACTACCAAAAATTATTTTATAGAGCTAGAAAAAAAAATATCAAAATTGATTTTGAAAAAACAGAGGTCCAGAGTATCAAGGAAATTAATGAAAAGAAATGCTAGGGAAAGTGGCCTAGCTGTATCAGATATTAAACTGTATTATAAAGCAGCTATCATCAAAACCACTTGGTACTGGCTAAGAAATAGACAGGTGAGAGCGGGCAGCGGAAGTAGCAGTGGCGGCATTGCTCCAATAGGCTCCCCTCACTTCAGTCTCCACTCTAGAGCCCAGCAGAGACATCCCGCCACCTAGCCCCAGGCAAGAGGACCCTAGGCTCCCCGAGGCTCTCTTGGTGACACCAGGGCACACTGCACATACCACGAGGGGGTGGAAAAGAGAACTAATCCAGAACTCCAAAGATGGGAGGCAAGCTCAGCAAGAAGAAGAAGGGGTACAACATGATGAGAAATCCAAGGATAAAGACAAGAAGGCTGAACTAGCCAGTACAGAGGAAGAAGAAACTCCCACGGAGAATGATGAGGCCTAGACAGTGGCAGAGAACACAGACGTGAAAGAGAGCAAAGAGGAGAAAGCAGAGAAAGATTCCCAGTTCACTGGTAAGACTGAAGATAGGGAAGCGGAGAAGGATGCAGCAGCTGGCAAAGAAGAGGCTCCAAAATTAGAGCATGAAAAACCAGAGGCTGTCCCTGATGGAAAGGTGGAGCTGCAGAAGGATACTGAGCAGGAGCAGGCTCCTGCCTCTGCCCCGGCTGCCGGTAGTGATGCTTCTAAGACTTCGGGGTCTAGCGCTGAGGCAAAGGTCTCGCAGTCTTCAGAAGCCGCAGCAACTAGTAAAGTAGATGACAAGAGCAAAGAGGAAAGGGAAGCCAAAAAGACTGAGGCTCCCATAACCCAAGAAACTGAAAGTGAAGTGGCTCAAGCTTCAGACTCAAAATCTAGCAGCCAAGCTGTGTCTTCTTCCAAGGAGACCCCAGGAGCAACGGAAGTCCCTAGCTCTACACCTAAGGCCCAGGAACCTGCAGCCCCAGCAAAAGAGGTTAAACCTTCTGAGGCTCCCACTGCTAATTCGGATCAAACCATAGCAGTGAAAGATTAACATGGACAGCCTATTGAAAAAAAAATAATGAGGATGATAATAATAATCACTTAAAAACAAAAACAAAAAAAAAGAAATATAGGGGTATATCAGTGGAATAGGTTAGGTACATAAAACACAGTAGTCAATGATTATAGCAGTCTACTGTTTGGTAAACCCAAAAACCTTAGGTTCTGGGATAAAAGCTCACTGTTTGACAAAAACCACTGGGCAAATGGAAAATAGCATGGCAGAAATTGGGTGTAGACCAACGTCTGACACCGTATACCAGAATAAAGTCCAAATAAGTACATGGTCTGGGTATAAAGACTGATGCTATAAACAAAATAGGGGAATAAGGAATACTTTATCTGTCAGATTTATGGAGAATGGAGGAATTTATGACTAAACAAGAGATAGAGAACATTATGAAATGCAAAATGGCTAATTTTTATTACATTAAACCAAAAAGTTTTACACAAACAAGTCCAGTACAACCAAGATTAGGAAGGAAGTAGAAAACTGAGAAAGAATTTTTGTAACCAGTGTCTCTGATAAAGGCCTCCTTTTTAAAAATATATAGAGTACTGAGTCAAGTTTACAAGAATACAGGTCATTCCCCAATTGATAAATCATCAAAGGATGTGAGCAGGCAATTTTCAGAGGAAGAAATGAAAGTTACCTACAGTTGTGTGAAAAAATGTTCCAAATCTGTATTGATCAGAGAAGTGCAAATCAAAACAACTCTGAGGTACCACATCTCACCTGTCAGGTTGGCTAACAACAAAACAGGAAAATGATAAATGCTGGAGAAATGTGGGAAAGTTGGAACACTTATTCATTGTTGATGGAGCTGTGAGCTGATCCAACCATTCTGGAGAGCAATTTGGATCTCCCAAAGGACTATAAAATGTGCATACTCTTTGACCCACCAGTATGTCTTCTAAGGTAGTATCCCAAAGACATCATAAAAATGGGAACAAGACTCACATGTACAAAAATATTTATAGTAGCTCTTTTTATGGTGACCAAGAACTGGAACTTGAGGGGATGCCCATCAATTGGGAAATGGCTAAACAAATTGTGGTATATGCATGTAATGGAATACTATTGTGTTACATGAAATGATGAGCAGGCAGACTTTGGGAAAACCTGGAAAGACCTATATGAACTGATGCTGAATGAAGTGAGTAGAACCAGGAGAACATTGTACACAGTAACAGCCACAATGTGCGAAGACTGATTTTTATAAACTTAGCCCTTCTCAGCAATGCAAGGACCTAAATCATTTCCAAAGGACTCATTATGGAAAATGCCAACAACATCCAGAGAAAAATACTATGGAGTTGGAATGCAGAATGAGGACTCTTTTCTCTTTCGTTTTGTTTTGTTTTCTTTCTCCTGGTTTCTACCAATCATTATAGTTTTTCTATATAATATGACTAATTTGAAAATGTGTTTAGTAGGAATGTATGTGTAGAGCACATACTGGATTGCATGCCTTCCTGGAGACAGCAGAGTGAAGGGGAAGAGAAAATTTAAAACTTATGCAACTGAATGTTGAAAACTGAAAATAAATAAATTAAATATATATTAAAATGTGACATGCCAAAAAAGTTAAATATCATCTTAAATTGCAATCACCACTGCTTAGTTACAAGAATATATAAAGTGTTTCAATTTACTCTTCTGTCTACAGACATCTCCACTATACTGTTCATTTCTAGGTGTTACCAGTTAGGATAGTCATTGACAAGTAGAAGTACATCTCAAAAGGGTCCTTGGAATAGGGAGGCTCTCTCTAGCTGCCAGAGCCCACTTCCACCTCAATTTACCCTATTTTGGAATATGTGTTTTATTACCCTGTATAATGCCATGCTCTTGAGCAGAAATTTGTTTTTTGTTTTTGTTTTTTTTATTATTGTTTGATTTTTTTTTAGTTTTTGAATCCTTACTGTGGAGTACTATTAATAAATTAAAATAGCAGAAGGTCATTGTGACTTTACTTTTTGACCGGGCTACTAGGATGATGGATCAAGAGAAAACTTTAAATAGAATGATTTTAAGTGGTTACATAGAATTGGATTGCTAGTAACTAGCATCTAACAGTGGGGTAGGAGGAACACAGCTGGCAAAGCAGTTAATGACCAACCTCACAGGTTGATGGATTTCTGCCCTTTCACAGGGCAGATATACAATGAATGCTTGTTGAATTGAGTCATTGAATTGAAACCAAACCACACAAAAACAAAATGAAGCAAAATGATAAGTTGTATATAAATAGATTTTAACTCATTACAAGGCAAAATTCTATTAAAAGAACTATCTGAAAGAGAAGTGGGTTACGTCCAGAAAACGTGATTTCCCAATCACTGAAAATTTGCAAGCAATAGTGCAATGGGCCACTTGGTAGGGATATTGTAAACTCATCTTACAAGACTGAGTTAAACAACCTCTGAGTTGCCTTATACTGATGTTCTTCTATAACTGTATTATACTGAAGTTTTTCTTTCATGTCTATGCAGCAAAGAGCTAAACAGAGTGGAGGAATAAGGATTATGTTTACACTTTCAGTACCAGAACTGATAAAAAAGAAATATTCCAATGGCAAACATCAGTCAAAATAATCAGCACAGTTTTTGTTTTGTTTTGAGTGTGTAGACAGCCATTAAGAAGATGCTTTCCCACAAGAAGAAAATTGAAAACTTTTAAAAGTCAGGTAGAAGATTTTATATAACCCTATGATAGCTCAATGACGAAGAACATAAAAGAAGGATGTTGACGATATTGATTCTTTTTTTAAACATTCTTTGCTTAGGTAATGATTGATGCATTTCTTTTTAAAGGAGTAATGTCCCTACAATTTATGGTAACGTGATGATTCTTGTAGTGATTCTTGATGAGTTCCTATTGTGATTCTTCAAGAATATTTTCATTTTAAAAAAGAGTGGAAAGACAAGCACAATCCCTTAGGGGTTACACAGTGAAAACAACTTATAGTATACCTGCTGTCTTCTGAAAGTCTAGCCCCTAATGTTTTCCAGGGAGTATTACAAAGAAATTACTCCATCTCAAATTTTAAATACTAATGACAGGATAGGGATTTATCCATTTGGATGCTCAGTCTGTATGTCATCATTAAAAACTGAGAATGAGGTGCTGTTTAAGTCATTTGCTTCACACCATGTGTCTCACTTTCCCAGTACTACCATGTATAGAATCAGTGATTCCCACATTTAGAGCTCGAAGGGACTTTAAAGCTTGTCTAAGACAATCTAGTCTTTGTATCTGTGACCCATACTATTGTTAATGACTTGAAATAAACTTTTATTAGGGTCATTCTGATTAGCTACAGAAGGAAGAACTAGGAACAATGACTGGAAGTTGAAAGGAGAAAAAAAGAAAATTAGGCTTCAAAAGTGGAATGGGCTACTTTGGGAGTTAACAGGAGCTGTCTCATTGGAGAGCTTTAGATGAAGGTAGGAGGGACAATTTTTTATAGGTTTCCCGGTGAGGTCTCTTTTGGGGAGTACAAAATAATATAGATGACCACTGAAGTCCTTTCCAAGTCAAATATTCTTTAATTCTGTGATTCTGTGATATAACTAATATTATGTTTTCTACTATTGTTGGCATCAGTTGCCTACAAACCTGCATGATGTTGTCATTATTCAGTCATTTTCAGGTGTTCCTGACTCTTTGTCACCCTTTTAGGTGGTTTAGTTGGCAAAGATACAGGGCTGGTTTGCCATTTTGTTCTTTACCTCATTTTACAGATGAAGAAACTGAGATAAACAGGGTTAACTGACTTGCCCAGGGTCATAGCTAAAAAGTGTCAAAGGCTAAATTTGAACTCTTTGTGACTCCAGGCCTGGCACTCTGCTCACTGTGCCACTTAGATGCCTACAAACCTGTGTTAAGTGGTGCACAAAACTTCCCTTCAAATGCAGTATAGCAAAAAGCCAGGTGAACAAGAGGTATGAGAGAAGTCCTCCTTTTCATTCAAGTAAGATCCTTAGTCCTGGCATGAGAATCATTCTGCCATTCAGTTTATAGAATCACTAATGCCACATGCTGGACAGCTCCTCTTCACTCTATCTTAGGATCTATATTCCCTTTTATTTGGAGCACATATGATATTTCAGGAATATGGAATAACCCTCCTTGCCCAATCATGACTCTTCCCTCTACTGTGTCTCCTCAACATATACACAGATATCCTAGCAGTCATAAAGAATCAGGGTGGTAAATTTGATGTTTTTGTCTCTTTTGTTTTTAAGAAGGTATCTTCCCTGTGCGTAGGAAACTTCACTTAAAGTCAAGAAGATGTGGGTTCAAGTTATATCTGTGACACAAACTGCAAAAAGTTTTACTTTTTAATGTCCCAGGCAACACTCTAGGATTCTGTGTTGCAGATCATGTACAGATTTTCATTAGTAAAGGGAATTTCTTCACTAAGAATTTTCTGTCCCAATTAAACTATAGTTTTGGTTTAAAAAAATCCTAGGAATATTAAAAAAAAAACAATCTTACAGAGGCCTCCTTCACACTGAGTAGATTCTCCACAAGGATATAAAGTCAAGAATTGAGATTTGCATGGATGATAAGGTATTGATAGATGGATGAGATGTAATCTGCATTTGTAGAAGAGCCAGGCTGCTGACATAATGGTTCCATGGCATGATTGAGATATAGAATTTAAAAACTGGAAGGAATCTTAGGTAGACAAATTTGGTAGGAAAAATAGTGAATCCATTAATGTTTTAAATTTTCCCTATTTACTGTGTATTCTTGCAAATGTAATTTTTTCAGACCTTCAATTTCTTTATTTTTGAAGTTAGAAAAAATACTTGTGTTATCTTCTCCATCATGTAATTACATTTCTCAATAATACTATGGTTAATAAACAGAAGTCATTATCAATATTATCTAGTCTAATCACTTTATTTTATGGAAAACATGTTACCTACCTGGAATCTAAAAGTTAAATCTGTAATATATTAGATCAAAAGCTATTACTCAATTGAGAAGTGGTAAAAGGATATAATTGATTTTTTTTCCCAAAAGAAGAATTACAGACTCTTAAAATGTGTCAAAGAATGATGCAAATGAATAATAAGTAGAAAAAATATAAATCAAGAGAGTGTCCATGTGTCAACTCATAGTTAGAAAATTATTAAATATGACAAAAAGATGAGAATCATTAGTATGTGATTGGGTCATGTATGGGGAACCTGCAACCTCAAGGCCACATGTGGCCCTCCAGGTCCTCAGGTATGGCCCTTTGACTGAATCCAATCCTCACAGAAAAAATATGAAGTTTGGATTTGCCAAAGGGCCCCTCTTGAGAATGGAGAGGTCCACACATGGCAGCAAGGCTGTAGGTTCCCTAACTCTGAAATGGCTGTTCAAAGATAGGCATCACAATATATTGATGGTGGAGATATATATGGGTATAGCCATTGTGAAAAAGTAATTTATGTAAATAAAGGGCAAAATGAAATGTCCATTCCTTTGACCTATAGATCACTGCTAAGTATAGACCCCAATTAGTATTAATGGCATAATAACACCAAAATACATTATCTATTTATTTTTAGTTTTCAACATTCACTTCCATAAGATTTTGAGTTTCAAATTTTTCCCCATCCCTCACCTCCCCCAACCCCAAGAAGGCACAAAATTTGCTATGGACTCTACATACATATTCATATTGAACCTATTTTCACATTAGTCATGTTGTAAAGAAGAATTAGAACCAAGGGGAGAAAGCACAAGAAAGAAGAAACAAAAAAAAGAGAGAGAGTAAATAATATGCTTCAATCTGCATTCAGACTCCATTGCTTTTTTTCTGGATGTGGACAGCATTTTCCATCATGAGTCCTCTGGAGTTGTCTTAGATCCTTGCATTGCTAAATAAGTCTCTCAAAGTTAGTCATCACACATTGTGGCTGTTACTGCGTACAATGTTCTCCTGGTTCTGCTCACTTCACTCAGCATCAGTTCATTGAAGTCTTTCCAGGTTTTTCTGAAGTCTGCCTACTCCTAATTTCTTATAGCATAATAGTATTCCATCATATTCATATACCACATGTTGTTCAGTCATTTCCCAACTGATGGGTGTCTTCTCAGTTTTGAATTCTTGACCACCACAAAAACAGCTGCTGTAAATATTTTTGTACACATGGGTCCTTTTCCCATTTTTATGATATCTTTGGGATATAGTCCTAGAAATGGTATTGCTGGGTCAAAGGGTATGCACGTTTTTATAGCCCTTTGGGCATAGTCCAAATTGCTCTCTAGAATGCACAGCAAAATATTTAAAGCATCACTTTGTGTGGAAAAAAATTACTGGAAATAAAACAGGTGACTATTTTTTAAGGAATGGCAAAACAAATTGTGGTGCAAAAATGTAACAATATTACTATGCATTAAGGCATAACCAACACAATAAATTCAGAGAAACATTAGAAGAAGTATAAGATCCAATCAATGAAAAGTGGAGTTAGGAAACAATACATACAATGATTACAGTAATGTAATTGAAAAGAACAATTACAAACCACTCAAATCAAATGTTGCAAAATTTAAAGAGACCAAACTTGGCTCCAAAAAAGAGATATGAAGAGACACCTTTACTCAATCCTGAGATGTGGCTGCTGGGGGTAGGGGCACGTGGTGGGGGAGAGGTATCTGTCACTTGGGTGTGGAACACCACATAGAGCAGAAGAGTTTTTCAAAAACTTTATTATATGTTGTATTAATTGTATGCTTGTTGATTCTACTAAAATTATTATTCTTTTCTTTCCTTCCTCTTTTTTATTCTTTGTTATAAGGTATTCCTTTCTAGTAAGATGCAAGTGAGTAATAAAGGGCTAAAATATAAATGACATAGAAACAAAAAGAATTATTAATATAAATAAGTTGCCTCTATATAACTAAGCCATTTGTAACTGAACCATGTCCAACATTACCAAGCCATTAATGCAGATTTGTTTTGTTTTGTTTTGTTTTTTTTTTTTGATGCAAGGTACAACAGTTTCTTGCTCTTATTCATTCTCTCTTAATCAAGGTCTCAGAGATTGTTCTTGTTGCCTGAGTTCTTGCATAACAAAAAGGCTTATCTTTCCTCAAGATTCTAAAACTGAGGTCTTGTTAAAAAAAAGCAATCTTTCCAAATAATAGTATAAAGATTAAGCAGGTACAGGCAATGAAAACAGGGATACGGGGCTTTGGGTCAGTGGAAACCAGGATTATAAAATGAAATTGGGCATATAGACCCATCTAGAAATAAATATTTGACATCAGTGTCAGGCATAATTTTATCACTGTTCACCCAATACCACAAAGAATCCATTTTCTATTGTATTTTACTATTGACTATAATAAAATGAAATTAGCTCTTTTTCTTTACAGCCCCTTTTTCTTTACAACCCCTTCTTCATAATGAATATCTTCATAATTTTATCATAGAGAATAAAGCAACAAATCATATCAAGGAACTAATGTTTCATGACTTATGTGTAAAGGCCCATCAAATATTGCATTGAGTAAAGAATAGTTAGAAAGGGACCTTCAGTTGCTAGTTCTATAAGTACTGAATTTTGCAATTTGTAGTACACAAATGCAATAAGTCCATGATCTGCTATTTTGTCAACATGTTAACTCCACCAAGGAAGATCACAACTTGTTTATAATTCAGTAGACCTGAAGCTCAGAGATATTGTCGCTTTCCTGTAGTTTCTCAGCTAGCATCAGCAACAAGATTAGAAAGCAATTCTTCCTCACCTTAGGTCTAGCAAGCCCTCTATCCACTGCAGGACACTGATTTTATTGATAAATAAATATTCCATGGCTACCAAAAAAAAGAGGATGGAAGAACACATTCGTTGTAGAAAATCAAAGGTTAAAGGGGTAGAAGGTGGGTGGGCAGTGCTAAATATTGGCAGAGGGAGAAAAGAGAGAATAAACAGATGGAAGAATAAAACAAAGAAAGAAAAGAAGCTACCTCATGCACCAAGGCATTCAATATGACCTGAGATAAACATTGTTTCCTCTTTTCTCAGAAACAGCTACTTTAGAGTGGTGAAGTGAATCCTTGTAACTGGAGTCAGGAAAACCTAAGTTCGAAGCTCGCCTCATAGACGTCCTAACTGTGTGCCTGGGGGAAGTCACTTAATTTTTCTAAGCCTCACTTTTCTCAGTTATAAAATGGAGATAAAAATAGCAGTTACATTTCAGGACAGTTGTGAGGTTTAAAAGAGATGCTATATATGCAAAGCAATTTGCAAACCTAAAATGCAACATGAACATTAACTTTTATTTAAAAAATGTAACTATATATTTTTTCCTCCTTAGACCTACATAGTTGTAGCTTTTCTTCTATATAGATCCATTCAGTCATGTCCGAGTCACGTACACAAATGAAGTCTTTTTCCACCATTTTTTTTGACAAGGGGTTAGGGGTGGGGTGGACACAGTAATTATTTTTTATAACTCAAATCAAATGGAGCTCAGCATTTAGGTTGCCAGCAAGTATGAATTTACCTTTAATGTTCATAAATAACCATTATACATTTTTCTTGATTTTTTGGGGGGAGGGGGAGTAAGGGAGTAGGAGGTTTATGTTCCTGTGCTTGACCTGAAGTCCATTACTAATTAGAAACTGCTTCAGATTATGCTCAATAATAATTAATTGCAGCTCATCATGACAGGACCCATTCACACTGCTGTTATTGATGGCAATAACTTCCACCATCATACTATAGTCAATATTCATCACTACTCATATCCATTTCCTTCATAGCCATCGATTTAGGTAGTTCAGGAAACAAATGCCTATTTAATTATTTGCATTTGTGGAACAAAAATATTAAAAGAATAAATCTTTCTATGGTCCATATATGTGATCATAGCAGTGTAAGTGCTGAGGTTTAGTTTCTTCCCACCCAGGGCCAAAAACTGTTGTGGTTTCATGATGTGTTATGGTGGAACTGACTCAAAGAATTCACTCAGAACACCTCTAATCCAAGTATGGGCATTTATTGAGACTGACATCTCTCATGAAGAGGGCTAAGTTCCAAGAGGAACTAGCAGCTTCAGAGGAAGCAATATGGATTTCTATAGGGTAAAGATGTAACTACATAACAGAAATTTACATAGAATACAGGAATATGATTAATATTAAAAAGGCAGGAGGAGTTTGTTAGGGGATTAAGTAATGGAGGAGGGGTCCTAGCCTCAATGGAACTGCACAGTTGCTATGGTAGAGTGGGCCCCTTTTATGGTTTGCTGGTCAGGCATTCTGGTCATGCTATTGTCCAACTGGCTAGCTATTGTGGTCCTGTCTGGGCAAACGGATGATGTGATTGTGATTGCACCCTTGTTTTGTGGGAAAGGCTCTGGGGGCAGTGCTGGATTTCTATCACATGGATGTGCCTGCTGTTTCTGTGGGAACTAAGAGTTCAGAGACACATTTGTGGTTCTAGTGAGCAGTGAGGCGTAAGTTAGGACATTGGTGGCTTAGGGAGGTACAGTGGGCCTATAGTGAAGTTAGAATAGTGGGATTGGGGGTAGCTCTATTAGGACTCCATCATAAGGAATGCCTCATGTGCAGTCTCCTTTCACCAAAGTAGATCAGCTCCTTTGTTGTAACTTACAAGCTTTGAAGGTTACCTGATAATACTGAGAGTTTCAATGACAAGGTTCACATGTAGTGTATGTCAGAAATAGGACTTGAACTCACATCTTACTGACACTAAGGCAGACACTCAGTCAAATGAGGTAACATATATAGAGTACTTCCAAACCTTAAAGCACTATAAAAGAGTAGTTATTATTATTAAATAATATAATTATATAATATTATAGCATCTAGCAATATTATTATAATATTATATAATGATATCAGTAGCATTATTATTAATCTAATTATATTATTATTAGCCACTATACAATGATATCTCTGAAGGTAATACAATGATAATACTATTTCTCATTCTATTCTCTTTATCATCATTATTATTACTATCTCCTTTGAAGGCAGGGACGTAGGTCCTCAATACACACCCAAAGATGCTAAGGTCCTGTGAATTTGCTAGTACTTAGAAATTCCTGCTGTGTCCTCACTCTCTACCACAGGTGGGGAGCCTGTGATCTCAAGTCCACATGTGGTCCACTAGGTTCTCAAGGGTGGCCCTTTGACTGAATCCAAACTTCACAGAACAAGTCCTCTTAAGAAAAGGATTTGTTCTGTAAAACTTGAACTCAGTCAAAAAGCTGCACCTGAGGGCCTAGAAGGCCACATTTGGCCTCAAGGCAACAGGTTCCCCACCACCTCTCTATATAAAGCAGATTGAAAATCATTCTATAGCTTAATAGGTAAATCCTAGGGAGTTTGTAGAAAAGCATAGTTAAAATATTTCTTCATGGTAATACATATAATAATTGTGAAGGGCAGAACTGAAACCCAGGCTTTCCTGCCTCCATGCCCAGTACTTTGTCTCATTATACCACACTTTCACTATACATATTGTATGGGTAATTAGGGTGAGACATTTTTTTACTGTTTTCTCTTTGAGAATGCTAAAGTAATCAAGTGCCTTTGATTAAATCTTACTAGGTGCTAAGCTCCAGGCCCATACCCTTTTACTGATTAAGTTTGAAGTCTTTGGGCCCTGAATAGGGTATATAAACTCAGAGGTTAGCATTTTGTTTGGGGCTCTCACTCACTGGAAGAATGTTGGTGTGGAGATTCTGGGTAGCTGATGTTGAGAGTCCTCTGGCTTTGAAGAAAACCCACATGTTGGTGCTTTTCTTTTTGGTGACTACTGAATGTGATGTCTTGATCACACAAAACCTGTCTGTTGAATTGTGTTATTTGCTCTATTTGTGTAATGTATGTTTTTAATTTCTGTTTGCATTTGCTCTGAAATTCAGGGTGTTGGCTTTTCCACCTGTAGCCAGAATGGACTTTGTTTTCTTTGAATGACTCAGCTCGCCTCGTTGAGCTTCCCTGGATGCTGGGGCTTGCTCTTCCAGGGCAGGACCAGAGCTTCCTGTGTGATTAGTCGTGGCGCTGGCTGAGGGGAGGTGTGTTAACGTGGTCTACGCTGGGGGAGGGGCCAAGTCAAGAACCAATCGGCCCTGGTCGTTCAGGCGGCGCTTGATGATGTCAAAAACTCTGTAAAAGGGGAGAGGACAGCTTGAAGATCCTCCTTTCCTTTTCCGGTTGGAGCCAGAGACGCCTACAGCCGAAGCTGAGCTGCCGGTAGCAGAGCTGACTGGAGGCTAGTGGGTAATCTTCTTACCGTAGAGGGGAAGCATGTATACGATTTTGCCTTATACCATCTCGCTTCTCTGTGGCCTCCTGGTTACCCTTGTGAGGCGGACTTATTGGGCCTGGAAGCTTTTGATGAAAATATCAAAATGGGGATGCTGGTTTGTGGGATTGTTACTGTGGAGTGTAAATACATGCTTTAGTTCTCCTGCCTTCTGCCTAGAGAATTCCTTATATCTTGCCGTTCCGGACCTTTTAGGCACATATGAGATTCTCTTTGAAATCATAAATTCTGCCTTCCTAATATACCACCTGAAACTAAGTGAATGATATATGTATGTTTGATTAAAGTAAGATTGTAAACCCCTTAAAGTTGGTTTTCTTAGAAAAGCAGATCAAAGAACTTGTGCTGGCAGTTCTTGTTGCTGGTCTTGTTGGGTCTTACACCCCTACAGCAGCTGCTGGCCACATTGTTGTTACACATACTTAATACATGCTTACTCTTTAATCAATTACTATTAAATAGAACCAGATCTAAATCAACATTATTCTCCAATCAGCAATCAAAATAATCTTTCTAAAGTGTAAGTCTGACCATGTTACATACTTAATTAATTCAAATGGCTATCATCTTTGGGATGAAATGTAAAATCATGTTTGGTGTTTGAAACCATTCCTTTCATAACTTTGCTCCCACCTCTCTTCCAGTCTTCCTACACCTTCTACTCCCTAAGAACTCCATGATCCAATGACATTGGCCTTCTTTCTGTTCCATGAAAAAAAAAATACTCCTCTCAAATACATATAATTTCATTGTTTGTCCCCCATGTCTGGAATGCTCTCTTTCCTCTTTTCCACTACCTGGCTTTCTGGCTTCCTTCAAGTCTCAATAAAAATCTTATCTTCTACAGGAATCCTTTCCCAATTCCTCTTTATGTTGCCTTTAGAGAGAATCCGATAGACAAAATATGATATTTCCCTGTGGAGAACGGCCAGAGATACAGAGGTATATACTGATGCACTGTATGATCTTAATCAAAAGATTTGAGGCCCTAACATCTATGCCCTTAGCTACTGTGCTCATCAGCTCATCTGAGTAATCACTCTCCATGTGAATCATTTGCATTTTGTTCAGCTCAAGGTGGAGAAAAAACCAAGAAATTTCCTGGGGTTTATAAGTCCTATTTCTCTGGAAATGAAATCATGAGGACTGAATGAGGTCCATGGTCTGGGCCACTTTGACATAATTATGCATATTTTAACTACTTTGATCAAATACCTTTTACAATAATGACGTTGGTAAGGTGATTCATCAAAATATAATGTGAGGGGATAGGCTAGGAATGGCTAAGTAGGTGGAGTCCACTGAGCTGCGAACTTTGATTGGTGGAGTATTAACCAGCTTCCTTAAAAGAAACAAGTTATTTGGAGTGGCTTGTCTCAAACTCAGAATGGCCTGGGGTTTAGAATCCCAACTCTGCTACACATACGCCTGAGGTTGACTCTACTTTTCTGGTCTTTAATTAGCTGTAAAATGAAGATTAACTCAATGATCTCTAATGCATCTTTCAGTACTAAATCTCTGATCCCACAATGCTGATTCTGAGGTACCAATCCTGATAGCAAAGGGATATTTAAGCAGTCTTATAAGGCTATTGTGACAACAATAACAGTGAAGATTAAAACACCAGCTAGCTATTTGGATTTTGATAAGATCGTGTATGGGGCATATTGGTAAATTTTAAAAAAAGACAAAATTATATCTTACCATTCAAAGCTGTAACATTTGGTACCATAGTTTTGTGACTATACATAAATCAAAGTTAAAGAATTTAAACATTGTTATCTTTCCAGAGCCAACATTTTAGGGAAATGTTAATCTTTTCCATTATCTAAGGCTAGTTTTCATTTGGGCAAAAGGGAGAGAGGTGTTTTATTGCAGCAGAAGAAGGACCAAATTACTGAACGTACATTTTCTACATTTTTTGATTAGATGTGTGAAACATTGAATGAATACAAATGCATTCTCTATAATACATGCAGGATTAAAATGCTAAAGCCTACATGTCATTGAGTTGTGATGTAAATCATACAAACCATAAGACTTGCCATGCAAGGTAATAATTTTGGCTTATTTAAACCAATACTGATTTTGACAATAATAACAAATCACGATTTTATAGAACCCTCAGTTACAACAACCCTTACATATGGAGGGTAGGATTATTATCCACACTGTACAGATATATAAACTTGGAAAAATTGAGGACAAGTGTCCCCAGTAAGCAAGTGTCAGATTTGGGGTAGTAATCAATATCTCATGATTCCAAAAAAGCTCTCTATTCACTGTTCAATTCCAAAGGATTTGTTGTGACAGTCATTGTCATCCTCCTTGATATCCACAAATCCTTAGAGATACAGTCTTAAGACCTTCTATATGAATAAACCAATCAGCACTTGAATAGAATATGACAAACTTTTTAATGAAAACTTGTAACGAATTACTAATAATAAGACAAATCAAAGAGGAAACAACAAATAAAATCAAAACATCTCTCACATTTCACTTAATTCTCAGTATCTTACTGAAATGACAAAGCTGGAAACAGTCTTTGTTGAGGGGATTATGGGGAAATGGATATACTAATACACTCTTGTTGAGGCTCTGAATTAGTCTAAATATATTAGAAAACATTTGAAATTTTGTTTTTTAGAATTCATGAAAATGCTCATATTAATTCATTCAGCTAGTCAGGGATTATGCCACAAGGAAACCAATATAAAATCTCACACAAACTAAAATAATCATAACATTCCTTCATGTGGTAGAAAACAACCGGAAAGATAATAGTCCCTATAGCACATGACAACTCATATGAACTGATACAGAATGAAATAAATAGAACCAAGAAGTCTGACTGCAGTCTTGTAAATTTAAAAAAAAAATAAAATTTATTTTTTTAATATATCTACCAACTCTGACCCTGGAGAAGAATTAAGAAAATGCACCATCTTTCTTTTCACTGAAAAGGTGGGAACAATGGATGGGAAATATTGTTGATACAGTTAGAAAATGCAATTTGTCGGTTCTTCCCTCCTCTTTTTAGTCATCTTCTTCCTTTTCCTTCACTTAAGAAGGGCTGGGAAGAGTGTTATATTCAGAAAGGAATATGATATAAAAATAAAAAGCTTTGAGTCAAAATATATTTCCTTAATAGCATATTAAGATTCTAGCATCCTTCAAGCTATTAATAGTTTATTTCTGTACCTAATCTGCAATCCACTAAAATATGTTTTTTTCCTATTACATGAAGGGCCTATGATTTCTTGAGTTTAGGGAGCTCCCCAGAAGGGAATTCCTATCAGCAACAAAAAACCATAACCTATATTTGACTTTAATCGATCCTAGAAAGTTCCTTGAGGCATATAGAGGTCAAATCACTTGACTTGTCCAGAATCACGTAGTAAATATCAGAGGTAGGATTTGAATCCAGACTTCCTATGGCCCTCTGCCTACTGTATTGCACAGAAACAAAGCATATTTTAAATGTACCTATTTAAAGCACTACAGAAGTGACTATGCGGAACAACAGGATTTAATGAATAATTCCATTCTTAATCCACACTTTGTTTACATATGTGTAACTGGATGATTACATTTCAAGTGGCATTGTCCAGATGATTATGGTGAGACTAGTTGTCCTCAGAGCTTTCTTTAAACTCTGAGATTTGGTGTTTATATTGATCATTTTTCTATAATATGCAGCCTAATCTCCACTATATTCTGACTAGGACCTCATGGGAGTCCATATTTAGAGATAGAAAAAACCTTCTAAGTCATGTATTTAGTAGAATATCCAAGATTTGATTCCAGGTTTTCTGACTCCTAATTTCCCTGCTCATACCCCACTCTTGCCTCTATCTCTGAATTGTTGCATCTCCTTCAATTTTGTGGAGTAAATTGAAACCATGGAATGTGACCTTCCTTGTTGCCTTCTCTTCAAAATTTCACTGTCCAAAATTTCATATCTCTGCTACATTTTTTCTCTTTGGTCTTCCTTATTCAAACTAAAATTAATCAATTAACCTTTCAGCAGTACTTATTATGCATTCAACATTGAACAAGTTACCCAAACTCCTCTAATTAGTACTTCCATATCCTGTAAAGCTCTACATCTAGCAAGCTGGCTTCTCTTTCTACCACTGTACGGATATTGGCCTAGAAGATAATTAAATAATTTTCTTCAATAGTCTTTTGTTTAGTCCATATCTTAATTTAACTTTGGAAGTATTTTGCACTGTTATCCAGTCCTTCATGGTATTATATTTGTTTTTCTGATTTTCTGGTTCTCCAGATTCCTATACAACCATTCCTTCTTGATCTGGGGCTGAGCCCCCCGATTAATGAATAAGTAAACATAAATTCAAATAGAATTTTTTGCAGACTCCAGGCAAACAAGACCACATTCCACATCCTGTCAAAATATCTATTCTGGTCACTTTCTTGCCATTCCCCACTAAATAAATGCCACCTTTATTTGTGCCCTTGGGTCCCCATTTGGGAACCATGATCAAATGAATAATAAAATTATTTCTGAAGAATATATCAGTTACGTCTCTGATAGCTGTTCTCACTATGCCTATGTCTTTCTTTTTTTTCTTTTATTTCAAGAGGTGCTATTATCTCTATTTTATTTTTCCACATTTTCTTTTTTTAATTTGTTTTTCAGTTTCCTCATTCATTTCCACCAGATTTTGAGCTACAAATTTTCTCCCCATCTGTACCATTCCCCTAACCCCAAGAAGACATATATTCTGATTGCACCATTTCCCAGTCTGCCCTCCCTTCTATCACCCCACTCCCCCCATCCCATTTCTCCTTACTTTCTTGTAGGGAAATATAGAATTCTATATCCCATTGCCTGCATATCATATTTGCCAGTTGCCTATAAAAACAATTTTTTAAGCATTCGCTTTTAGAACTTTCAGTTCCAAATTCTCTCCTTTCTTCCCTTCTCATCCACCCTCCACGAGAAGGAAAACAATTCAATATAGGTTATACGTGTATCATTATGCAAAACATTTCCATAATAGTCATGTTGTGAAAGACTAACTATATTTCTCTCCATCCTATCCTGTCCCATTTATTCAATTTTCTCCTTTGACTCTGTTCCTTTTCAAAAGTGTTTGTTTTTGACTACGTCCTCCCCCAGTCTGCCCTCCTTTCTATCATCCTCCCCTCTTATCCTCTTCCCCCTACTTTCCTGTAGGATAAGATAACCAATTCAGTGTGTATGATATTCTTTCCTTAAGCCAAATCCAAGGAGAGAAAGGTTCGCTCATCCCTTTTCACCTACCCCCTCTTCCCTTCCATTATAACAGCTTTGCCTTGCCAATTTTATGTGAGATAATTTACTACATTCTATCTCTCCTTTATCTCTCCTAATATATTCTCCTCTCACCCCTTAATTGTATTTTTTAGATATCATCCCTTCATATTCAAATCACCCTGTGCCCTCTTTCTATATATATATATATATATGTATATATATATATATATGTATATATGTATATATGTATATATATATATATATGTATATATGTATATATGTATGTATGTATGTATGTATATGGATTTTCCCTTCAACTAGCGTAATACTGAGAAAAGTCTCATGAGTTACAAATATCATCTTTCCATGTAGGAATGTAAACAGTTCAACTTTAGTAAGTCCCATATGATTTCTATTTCCTGTTTACCTTTTCATAATTATCTTGATTCTTACATTTGAAAGTCAGATTTTCTATTCAGCTCTGATCTTTTCATCAAGAATGCTTGAAAGTCCTGTATTTCATTGAAAATCCATATTTTGCCTTCAAATATTATACTCAGTTTTCTGGGTAGGTGATGCTTGATTTTAATCCTTTGACCTCAGCTCCTTTGACCTTAGGAATATCATATTCCAAGCCCTTCAATCCCTTAGTTTAGAAGATGCTAACTCTTGTGTTATCCTAATTGTCCTTCCACAATACTCGAATTGTTTCTTTCTGGATGCTTGCAATATTTTCTCCTTGAACTAGTGCAGCAACAATTTGGCTATCCACTGTTACAGTGGTGAAAGAGCAGCACAGGCTCAACAGAAAAAAGCTGCTATATATATTTTTGTATATATAAGTCCCCTTCCTTTTTTTAAATCTCATTTGGCATACAGACCTAGTAGGGGTATTGCTAGGTTAAAGGGAATGCATGGATTAAAGCCCTTTTGGTGTAGTTCCCAATTGCTCTACAGAATGGTTAAATCAGTTCACAAATCCACCAGCATTACATTAATGTCTCATTTTTTCCTACATCCCCTCCCACATTTGTCATTTATCTTTTCTGTCCTATTAAACCAATCTAATAGTCTGAGGCAGTCGCACAAAACTGTTTTAATTTGCATTTTTCCAATCAATAGTATTTTTCATATGGCTATAGATAACTTTGATTACTTCATCTGAAAAGTGATCATATCTTTTGATCATTTGTGTTTGTCCTTTGTCTTTGAAGAGGACCATGGCATCAGGGAAATGATGACATGACTCTCTGTTGACTTTGACTTGAGTGAGGGAAGACTGTGCAAGGTCACCAGCCTCCCTTTGTCCTCCAGAGCCAAGTGGATCCAGTGACCAGATACTCATCAAGATGACTGGAGATAGCCTAAAATGCAATGGGAGACCTTGGCTCTTTTAGGCTAAGGCTTTTTGATGTACTCACTTAGAGTGAGGTAATGCCCATTCAGTGAATAGGCCTCTTTAAGACATAAATCAAGGGATGGTCCCTTTAATTAGAAAAAAGAAAAAAAATCAAGCTGTTAGGGCAAGACCCTCAGGATTGCTGTTCCAAAGAGAAACAGTTACCATTGATATTCACTCTAAGTTAGGAGGGGACCAAAATTACAGCCATTAAGTGGAACTTGGGCAGGGACCTATTGTGGTCCAATCTATGAGCTTCGGAGTAAACTAGATTTAAGGTTTTATGAAAGAAGAAAGAAAGGAAGGAAGGAAGGAAGAAGGAAGGAAGGAAGAAAGGAAGGAAGGAAGGAAGAAGGAAGGAAGGAAGGAAGAAAGGAAGGAAGGAAGAAAGGAAGGAAGGAAGGAAGGAAGGAAGGAAGGAAGGAAGCAAGGAAGGAAGGAAGGAAGGAAGGAAGGAAGGAAATATAGCCAGTAAAACTGAGGCTAAGTGGGCAGTTTCTAGTCATCAAAATTTTCCTTCCTTTGGAGTGGAGAAGGAGAAGGAGAAGGAGAGGGAGAGGGAGAGGGAGGGGGAGAAGGGAGGGAGAAGGAGAGGGAGAGGACAACTACAAATTTGAGAATGGCTCTTATTTTTATAAATTTGACTCAGTTATCTATATGTTTGAGAAATGAGGCCTTTATCAGAGAAACGTCCTTCAAATTTTTTCACAATTAGTATTGCTAATTGTATTTCCTATTCCCCCCATTTATTCTATTCTCTCATTTTACCCTGCCCCTCCTCAAAGTGTTTTTCTTCTTACTATCCCTTTCCCCAATCCGCCCTCCCTTCTGTCACCCCCAGACCCCTTCTCCTCCTATTTTGCTGTGGGGTAATATAAATTTTTATAGCCAAGTGAATGTGTATGTTATTCCCCCTTTTAGCCAATTCTGATGACAGTAAGGTTCACTCACTCATATTCACTTCCCCCCACCTTTCCCTCTGCTGCAAAAGCTTTTTCTTGCCTCTTTTAGGTGAGATAATTTACCCCATTTTACCTCTAACTTTCTCTTTTTTCCAACACATTCCTCTCTCATCACTTAATTTTACATTTTAGATATCCTTTCATATTCAACTCACACTTGTTCCCTCTGTCTATATATACTCATACACACACAAACACACACACAGACACACACACACACACGTGTGTGTGTGTCTGTGTGTGTGTGTCTGTATGTGTGATCCTAATAATGAGAAAGGTCTTATAAATTACAAATATGATCTTTCCATGTGGGAATGTAGATGATTTAACCTTATTAGATTCTTCATGATTTTTCTTTCCTGTTTGCCTTTTTATGCTTCTCTTGAGTTTTGTATTTGAAAGTCAGCTTTTCTATTCAGCTTTGGTCTTTTCATCAAGAATGCTTGAAAGTCCTCTATTTCACTGCATATCCATATCTCCCCTGTAGGATTATGCTCAGTTTTGCTCAGTAGGTGACTCTTGGTTGTAATCGTAGTTCTTATGTCCTCTGGAATACCATATTCAAAGCCCTCTGATCCTTTAATGTAGAAGCTGCTAAATCTTGGTTTATCCCTTTCTTAGGAAGTTAGCATCAGCCCAAGGTGGGGTCTTTCTGGCTTCTTTTCCCCATTTTGTTCCTTTGAAAAGAAATGTTTCCCACCTGGCTATTGTTGAGTCTGGCTATTAGGTGGAATTGTAATTGCATTTTTGTTTGCTAAACTGTGACATTTACCTGAAACCAAACAGAGCTGCAGACACTTTATCCTGTTATGTGTGTCCCCTTCAGCTTAAGCCTAAAGAACCTGTCTGATGGTGGTATAATTATGTCCTTCCTTTTTTTCTTTTATGGAAAATTTCCAAAATGAAAACGAGTCATCAGGAAAAGACATGAGCTCAATGCAAGCATGCGAGATCTTGCTGTTTTCATTCTTAATGTGTAGTCATTCCATAACTTAAACAAGTAGGTGAATTAGCACTCAGGCTTGCCATCTGCCATCCTGCATAGTCACATGAAAGATAAATTCCTGTAATAGAACATTCTTTCAGAATTAAATGGGAATAATTGTTCAGATAATATAAGGTCTGTAAATGCTTCAAAATGATGTAAGAATAATTGGGTATTGCTACAACTGATTGAAGGACTTAGATGTTATTCTATTAATTGATGAAACTAAATCAGAAACATCTTCAGTTTGATTTGGGGAAGAGAATTTCAATGCAATCAATTTTCTTAGAGGGAGGTAACTTAAAGAATATTTTTTGTTACCTTACTAGAGAAGTTAATTTCATTCAACTTTATTACTAATGTGGAAATAACACCTATTTGTACTGTGTGTCCAGTGGTACAAATACATTTTATTATAAACAGTTTATTCATATGTGCTGCTTTGGATTTAAATGTTTACATATCCTCCCAAGTGTTTTATTAAAATTAGAATAAAATCAGCTTCTTATAAGGTAATTCCTTTGTATAACTGTTGAACCCAAGGGTATAAAACTTTCTCCTGCAAGAATGTTGTTACTTATACTTTCATGTATAGAAGTGAATCCATAATAGCATCTGATGCTCATAAAAGAATTGGAATCAGAGTGGAAACTTTTGAGAACGTAACAAGATCACATAATACTGTAGGTCAAATGTAAATGATTCTAATGGGGCTCTTGTTTTCTTTCTTTATTTTTCCCCATTCTGACCCCACTTCTAATTGTTTTGCTGCTCCTTATATCTGAGCCCTGCGTATTGATCTTGTTTGTCAAATTTGTGTATTCCAGACTAGAGTTCCTAATGAACAATGGATATCAGACCATACCTGCCCCCCCTCTTATCACTTGGATGTTTGCTATATTCAATTCCAGTCATCCCTCCCCCCAGGACCCAGCTTGTCAGGGACAGCTCTACATCCCATTCCAGTGAGAAGTAGTTACAGAAGATGAGACCTCTGTCTACTTTTCCCAAATGAATTTGGGTCCCCTTTTCTGGAGAGTGGAAATGATAAGATTAACAGGGGCCCCTCTGCCATGGACAAATGGGCCGACCAATGAAACGATGATATGTCTGAACAGGATATGCACAGATCTCTGAGTAACCGCCCCTGCCCTGCATATATCTGATTCCCTCTTGTCCCTGCCCACATGGCACATTTCCTCTATAAAAATCCCTTCTTGGGATTCTTAGCTTCTCTTGGCTGGCTGCTGCATCCCTTAAGGAGAAGAGCCCACTGGATATTTACCCAGAACAAGTGGGCAATGTATGCTAGTTGAAGCTGACAAAGAGGGTACAGAGAGCATTACTTCAACATCCCCTAGTTAGTTTTGATCATCTTGCAGAAGTTGGATTGTTAGTATAATAATACTAACATTAAATTGACTCAGAGTGTTCAGTCACTAGAGACAGCTCTCAGCTCTTAAGGATCATGTAATGTTGACCAATGAGCAAATAATGCAGCCGGTGTTTGATTATATAAAGGGCATTCTCCTCATGTGGCCTGTGATCAACAAGTCATAATCAGAAACCCATAGACCTGGGGATAGATAACCCAGAAGACGAACTGGATACCTTGAAATCAGTGCCATAAGACAGCATAATCAAAGCGGCAGTGAGGAAGAGGCTTGGGAACTCCCACAATTAGTAAGAGAATACAGACATCAGTGTGAATCTGCAAGGGAGGGGACAAAATTCCTGATGAAAATAGGTTTGATAGAATTGGTTTTATGGAGCCATTCTGTAGATAACCACAGTCTATGACAAATCTGTCTTGGGGGGCAATCCTATCCCACTTTCAGGGTAAAGACACGCTCCAATGGCATGAAACTTTAACTATGAATCTTCTTTGCCATGTCACATGTGTGGACATCAATCAGATTGTAGAAATGTGAAGGCAAGTTCTGATAATCTGGAGAAGGTTGGAGGAGGTTTTTGAAATCCTTCCCAGTTTCAGGAAAACTTCTCCTGACTAATATGAATCACAGGAATGGGGGTGGGGTGGGGTTGACCATTGGCAAAGTTACTCCATGCCACTCACTCTGGGCCTGGGGTATCTGATAGATCACATTAATGAGGTTGGGAAAAGTATTAATGGTGGTTATGACTACATTGTTCATCTCCCAGTATTTTGCTGTAAGCTTTCAGGAGCCATTGACTTTCTTTACACAACATACCAGGTAGTTTTAAGGAGCATTTGTAAAGTAAAGCACTCTGTCTTAGCTAATCTCCATTACTACAATTTAAATACCTTTCAGTCAGTCAACAAACATTTATTAAGTACTTCTTATGTTCCAGGCATTGGGGATACAAAGAAAGGCAAAAGCCAAGCTTGCTCTCAAGAAGCTCCCTGTCTAATGGGAGAGACAAAAGGTAAACAACTATGTATAGCAAGCTAAATGTACAGTAAAATGAAAATGATTAACAAAGGAAAGGCACTAGAATTAAGGAGCATCAAGAAAGGCTTCTTGTAGAAGTGAGATGTTGTTGTTCATCATTTTCAAAGAAGACCAATGACATCATAAGTTGCTGTCTTGACTTGCATGTGAATTGGATTTAAGTGAGGCAGAATTGCACAAAGTCATCAGCCTCACTCGCTCTTCCAAAGTCATCAAAGTCCAAATGGCAAGACAAAAATAGAGACTTGGCAATTGCCTGGGATGCAGTGAATGACCTTGGACTTAATGGAATTGTCCAGGTGGACCATACTTCATTAGACACTAAGGTGGTCGACCTGCCCTGAATTACTGAATCCTTGAAAGTCACTGATTTTAAAAATGCAATATAGCAGATATGTCAGATGCTTGTAGGTAGTGTGGTTGGAAATATTTATCCATTTCCAGAAGGACCAGTTGCCATTACTGATATGAAAGCAAGTAAGAAAAAAAATAAGGACAGTGAAAATAAATTCATCTGGAACCATGATTTTACTTTGTCACTAGAAAATATCAAAAAAGATGGTCCAGAAGAAATATATTGAAACACCATATGTGAAAAAGTAGGGAGGTTCCTGAGTACAATGCAGAAGCTATCATTGCCCAATGGGAAGTGACTGCAGAAAATGAAACAAAGAAAGTCAAAAACTAGGTTTCTTTAGCAGGCCTAGATATTGCCTGTCAGTGAATGAGTAAGCATAAGCAAGTCCATGGCTCCTCAGAACATGATGAGCTTTGAGAGATATTTAATTATATTAATAGTAGTAGTGAAGAGGAGGATGACAGAGATCCTCATAATCATGAAAATAGAAACATTATTGACACTGAAGAAGACCTAGAGAGGCAACTACAATATAAGCTTAATGAATCTGATGAACAGTGCCAAGAAAATGATCAAACAAGTCAAATGATCACAGGTATTTAGAAGCAGATTGTTAAAATTAGAGGTAAAGTCCAAGAGGCTGAAAGGAGAGAAAAATGGCTGAAGACCTCATTACCAAAGTAGAAAATCTGGCTCTTAAGACGTGTCTTCAGGCTGTGCTGGAAGAGCTCAAACAGTGGTTAGGGTGAGGGTTAGGATCACTACTGAAGAAATGAGGCCCTAGTCTGCAAATTCACTGTTGTCTTCACATTAGCAAGTGGCTTACATCCTTCGAGTTGAGGACAATATTAAGATTGTTCATATTCAAATTCGACTATTTGTATTTCACTGTTTTTCTGTGGCCTAGTTTGAATTTATCCCATTTCACTCTCTATGGTACTTATTATTTTGCTAGAATCTTATACACTAATAAGGAGATAGGTGAGAGAAGACTGGGTATAGAAGAGTTTGGGGATCAGTGAACTAACTGCTTTAGCTTCTACTAATTCCCACATTTAGGCCAGGGCTTTCCTTCTAAATATGAGAATTTGTATTATTATTGCTTTCTGGTAAGAAATAACTCAGCTCTCAGAAGATTTGAGTATAGATGCTATAAATCTTGTTTTGCATACAATTCAGTTTCTCAGCTGTTTTAGATAATTATTCTGACACATAGAGCAGCTAGTCATACAAACATACACACACATACACATGCACACGTACACACACCACACACATTGTTGTTTAGACATTTTTCAGTCATTCTCAAACCTCTGTGACCCCCTTGGGGTTTTCCTGGCAAAGATACTGGAATAGTTTGCCATTTCCTTCTTCAGCTCATTTTACAAAGGAGGAAACTGAAGCAAATAAGATTAAGTGACTTGCCCAGGGAGATAATTGCCACAGTAAATAAAAGGGATTATTGTGTAGCCCAAAAATACAAAAAAGCTTCATAAGTATGTTAGGAAGAAGGGAGGGTTTAGAGGGAAAAAATAATGAGTTCAGTTTTGGACATGTTGAGTTTAGATGTTTATGGGACATCCATTTAAAGTTTGGGATATTTAAAAGGCAGTTGGAGATGTGAGACTGGAGGTCATCAGAGAGGTTAGAGATAGATACTAAATTTGAGAATAATCAGTGTAGAAATGATTATTGAATGATATCATGGCTAATGATATCTGATAGAAGTTTCTCTTTGTGAGGGCACTGAAATATGGTACATTGATAGCATAATGTTGATATAGCCAAATGAGGTCGTAGCGGTTGAAATCATGGATCAAATGGTGAGCCATACAGATACATAACAGGTGAGAAACTAATCCCAAGAAAATACAGAGTCCATATTCTCAGTAGAATTATTTGGGAATATAGAGAATGGGAAGAATCTAGAAAATTGTGTAACAGTTCAGAATGAGCTACTGCTGTTGGCTTCTACACAACTCTAGAGATTTATTGAATCTTTTCAGTTCTGAAGAATCCACATTAGTCATGAACTTTCTGATGGCACCCATTTGCGAAGTGACCCACAAATATCACTCATTCAAATGGGGCCCAGAAGAGACAACAACTTTGGAAAACTCTATTATGTGTGTGTATATAATTTATCTTTATATACACGTACAAGTATATGTAAATAATATCTGCATATATATATATATATATATATATATATATATATATATATATATATGTGTGTGTGTGTGTGTGTGTGTGTGTGTGTGTGTGTGTGTGTGTTAGTCTTTCCCTCCATGGGCTCTTACGACCATGTGCGGCTCAGGTTTTTAGAGGTCTATAAACATGAGGTAGAGTGAGGACTTTAGAAGACACTTAGAGGTGGCAAAATCAAATGTCCATTAGGTTTCTGAAGCCAAAAGATTCCTGAAGCAGCTGTTCACTCTATGATTTTTGAAAAGCATTTACTCTTCTACTAATGAGATTTTCTTTCTACTGAACAATTAACACAAAACAATATTATCAATCTCTACCAAAAATTGCCTGTTATGAGCTGGTTCATATAAGATGGACCCTCAGTCATGGTACATTCAAGATTAATCCTGATAAGCTGCCTCAGGTATTATTGACCTCCAAAGAATGCAACTACTAGACACTGAGATCTCCATTTCAAGTTCTAACATCCTGCCTCTTCCACTATCACAATATTGCCTCATTTATGAAGAGCTGGATATTTAGGGAAGTCATTTTGTCTATACAAAATCAGAATTTAGAAGTCACAAATTTGGTAACAAGAGATCCTCTGAAGGATGGGAGGCCTGGGAAGTTCTAATAGGTAACTGAGCTACAGATTTCATGGATGGTATTTGAAAGGATCCTGAGGGATGGGAAAGATAAGGTCTTTCACTATGCTAATTCTTGATTAGTGGCTATATACTTTGTCAGAAAGCTTTGAACTTGGGAAGACCATAAATGGACAATCAAAGGCTGTCCCCTTTGGGGTCAGAATCAATGGAATAACTTTGCTAATGCCTCTCATTCCATATACTTTTTTGTAGATCATTTCTGTGTTCATCAGATACATTATATACCTTCAGCTTAAATTAATAAGAACAATTATAACCTCACAAAAGCAACAGAGGTAGGAAACTGGGTCCATCATCAAATGGGATGTGAGTCCCTAGTACTTAGCACAGAACCTGACATAGAGTATTCATACATAAGTATTTGTTGATTTATATGATTGGCTGTATCAATGATGCTGCTTGCAGCTACTGTGGATGTATAAGGCCAATAACACCAGAACACAGGAGGGCTGCTAACACATATTCTTTGATCTGCTTTTTTAAGGAAAGCAACTTTAAGGGGTTAGCAACGTTACTTTAATTAAACATATATATATATATATATATATATATATATATATATATATATATATATATATATATATATATATATATATCATCCACTTAATTCAGTGGAAAAAGTCAGTACCCTGAACTTCAGAGCATATAGAAACAGAAATTACAAACAGAGAAAACAACATGAATCAACAGACAGACTTCTGTCTGACTATAGCAATACATACATAGTTACCAGAGAGAGAAGCACCAACATCTTGGTTTTCAAAGCCAGGGGGGGGGCGTGGTCCTTAATGGCTACCCAGAGGCTTGTCTGACCAAATCATAGAAACACACTTCCAACATGTGAGCCCCTCCAAAGCAAAATGCTAACCTCAGAGTATATACATATATGTATATATGTATATATGTATATATATATATATATGTATATATATACTTCTTCAGTGTCAGAGGGTGTCACAACAATATGACTCAAACTCATGTGACTTAGGCTTTCTTGTGACTTAAGCATGTCATCAAAGACTCTTGATCTATTCGAAGACTCAATTCAAACAAAAGCAAACCTCAATCAAAGGCACTTGATTGCCTTAGTGCTGAGAAGCACTGCAAAAGAAAAAATAAAGCAAAAAAGTCCCACTTTGCTTCCCATTACATTGATACATGGGAAATAACAGAGGGGACAAAATGAAACTTGGTTCCAAATGAATACACAGCATTTGGAGTCTAAGCAATTAAGGCTCACAGTCATAAGGAAATCATTGTTGAGAAAATGAGGTTTATAATGGGCAGGATGCTGGTTCTTTTAGACCTCAGTAGGATGAAGAACATTTGGAGAAACAAGTATAAAGAAGTGGAGAGAGTGAAAAGCGTGTGTATCTGATTTTGAAAGTGTTGTTTCCCAACTCAAATTGTAATAGAGGCAGGTAAATTTCTTGATTCTCTACCATAGACTGCTCTGATCTCTGAAATATTAGTTCAGTAGTTCTCTTAGCTCCAGAGGAGCTGACCATGGAGCCAGGACCAAGAACCTGGAAAAAAATAAGGGCCACAGCCCTGAAAAAGTAGAATAAAGGGGGGGGGAAGAGTGCATCTTTTAAGGTTATAAGTTTTAACAAAAAAGGACTGGTAGTTTACATTAATGAACTGGCAATTAGAAAACACTGCCAAAGAAGATGTGCATAAACTTAGCGCTATCTGTACCACTGCTGTTCCTAATGAAAAAAAAAAACATTTTATTTTTTCCCCAATTACATGTTGAAACAGTTTTTTTAACATTTGTTTATTTTTTTTTAATTTTCAAGCCAATCTGATAGGTGTGAGGTGGTATCTCAGAGTTGTTTTAATTTGCATTTCTCTAATCTGTCTGTATCATTATGAAATAATTTTCTTCTGGGCAGAGATCTGAAACCATTCCAGAGCTGAGCAAGAGTGAGATACTAGGTACACTTAAAGGGTGGATTTTGCTGGAATTGAAAGGTAAATGGGTTTGTATTAAAAGGGAGAAAAGTGGTTAAAACCAAGAGAGGGTTGGGATGTGGTCATCTACATTAGGCAAAGGGAAATAAAAACAAACTAAAGTGAAGTAATAAAGGGAATACCAAGAAAGTGGAGGCTATAAGAGAGATTTGAGTCAAAAGAAGCATTATTTGATCAACCAGTGCTTCAGAACCAAGTGACAAACCTGAATCCCATTGAAATTTCAGAAATAGGAATGACTTCCATCAACCACCCTATATTATCTTGTCATATTAAGGCATTAGAATCATAAAGCCAAAAGGAATATAAGGAAATAATTTATTCAACAATTTATCTTTGAACAACAACTGTACTTCTCTATATAATTTATAAGCTCTTTAAGCCCATTAGACATTTTCATCATGTGCAATCAATCTATGCCTTTTCTTTTGTAATTGGAGACTGAATAACAGATTTATTACTACTTCTTTCCCATTCTTTACAATGTTGATGACTGCAGCCAAAAAGAGAAAATTAGATTGTTCAGGTCTTATTTGTTATTTAAAGACTTCATATTGATTACAAAGAGGAAACAAAAAAGAGAAATGATATAAAAGGTGTCTTCAGAGTTAAATGACTGGAAAAAGATGACGGTCTGTTCTCGTAGGAAGGGTGAGTGATAACTGAGGCATGTGTCAAGTTTTTCAGTGAAATCTGGAAAATTTAAAACAAGCACATTCGCGGCCCTGATGGTATGGTGGAAAAATTCTAGTAATAGAGTCAGGATGGTCAATGTTTAACAACCAGATGTGCAAAACTGCACTTCCAAGTTTAAGCTGCATTATTAACATTTTTTCCTTCATTGTTGTGACTCTAAACAAGCAACAAAACAATAAATCATTGATCACTAAATATTTATTAAATGCCAGGCATTGTACTAATTGTTAGGAATACAAATAAAATAATAATAATTAATAAATAAAGACAGCCTCTGCCTTAATTTTTACCATTTGATGATTTCCAAAGTATAATTCCTAACACTGAAATTGAAAATAGGAACTTGAAAGCAAGTTTAATCTGGCTGCAGCACACACTTAGAGTTAAGTGACTTGGCTTTAATGTGGCCTCTGTTGTTGACTACATTTGTAACTTTGGAGAAATCACTTAACTCTTGGAGTGCTCAGGAGTGCTCAGCTTTCCTATCTTAAAATAGGGTAGATGGATTAGATAACATCTATGATTTCTTCCAACTATATATCTACATCCCTATAATCCTATAGAGGATCTGTGGGAGGATGTGAATAAGGGTCACATAAGATAGGGAGATGCTGATCTGCATTACTAAAGATGGTACCTATATTAATGAGATTACAGATCTAAGCATATGGCTTATTGTGAAAAATCTTAAATATATGTTAATGTTATTTGACAAAGTCTTCACATTTCTTGGAAATAAATGGGCTTTTCAAGCAGGGAAAAGTTCGTGATCATTGAAATCATCAAGCACTTTTCAAATGCAATTCAGCCTTGATATTTTTCTACTTTTTAATTCTTGGCCCAGTTTATATAGAAGCCCACTAGCAAGGACCTGGTTCTGGAAGGTTCTATCAAACTGAAATACATTTATATTAAGAAACAAAAAGGGCAATGTAAACAAAATGGGTCAACTCTTGCATATTTCCAATTATGATTTACTTATTATAAGATGTATATAATTCATCATCAAAAGTGGTCATAAGGAGTGCAGGGGGCAGAGCCAGGATGGTGGCTGGAAAGCAGGGACTAGCATGAGCTACCCACCGAGTCCCTCCAAAAACCTATAAAAAATGGCTCTGAACCAATTCTAGAACTGCAGAACCCACAAAACAGCAGAGGGAAGCAGGGCTCCAGCCCAGGACAGCCTGGATGGTCTCTGGGTGAGGTCTATCCCACACGGAGCTGGGAGCAGAGCAGAGTGGAGTGGAGCAGAGCCCAGTATGAGCAGCATGGACCAACCAGACTAGGAGCCGGGCAGAGTGTGACCCAGCGACCTGAATCAGTGAGCTGCAGCAGTTACCAGACTTCTCAACCCACAAACACCAAAGACAACAGAGAAGATTAGTGGGAAAAGCTGTGGGAGTGGAAGGAGTTCGCAGTTCAGCTAACCGCTCCAGGGGCAGCAGAGGTGGGGCAGCTACAGAAGTACAGCTGCAGTTGCTTCTGGCCCCAGGCCCACCTGGTGGGAGGAATTAAGTGGTGGATCAGAGCAGGAATGAAGAGCCCGCTGAAGATCTAAGTCCAGTCTGGGTTGGGGGTTCTTGGGGAAAAAGGAGTGCTGGTGTAGCAGAGCTGGCACATCCCCCCAAGTGTGAAACAGAGAACTTTTTAGTCTACAAGCAGTCATACCCTGCTGAATAACTCAAGGGTCGAGTTAGTTGGCTGGGAATATGGCCAGGCAGCAAAAACGCACCCAGATTCAGTCTCGGACTTTGGATTCTTTGTTTGGTGACAAAAAGACCAAAACATACAGACAGAAGAAGTTAACAAAGTCAAGGAGCCTACAACAAAAGCTTCCAAGAAAAACATGAACTGGTCCCAGGCCATGGAAGAGCTCAAAAAGGATTTGGAAAAGTAAGTTAGAGAATTAGAGGAAAAATTGGGAAGAGAAACGAAAAGGATGCGAGAACACCATGAAAAACAAGTCAATGACTTGCTAAAGGAGACCCCAAAAAGTACTGAAAAATGTACTGAAGAAAACAACTTAAAAAAGACTAACTCAAATGGCAAAAAAGCTCCAAAAAGCCAATGAGGAGAAGAATGCCTTGAAAGGCAGAATTAGCCAAATGGAAAAGGAGATCCAGAAGACCACCGAAGAAAATACTACCTTAAAAATTAGATTGGAGCAAGTGGAAGCTAGTGATTTTATGAGAAATGAAGATATGATAAAACAGAACTAAAGGAATGAAAAAATGGAAGACAATGTGAAATATCTCATTGGAAAAACCACTGACCTGGAAAACAGATCCAGGAGAGATAATTTAAAAATTATTGGACTATCTGAAAGCCATGATCAAAAAAGAGCCTAGATATCATCTTTCAAGAAATTGTCAAGGAGAACTGCCCTGATATTCTAGAGCCACAGGGCAAAATAGAAATTGAAAGAATCCATCGATCACCTCCTCAAATAGATCCCAAAAAGAAATCTTCTAGGAATAATGTCACCAAATTCCAGAGCTCCGAGATCAAGGAGAAAATACTCCAAGCAGCCAGAAAGAAACAATTTGAGTATTGTGGAAACACAATCAGAATAACCCAATATCTGGTAGCTTCTACATTAAGAGATCGAAGGGCTTGGAATACGATATTCCGGAGGTCAATGGAGCTAGGATTAAAAGCAAGAATCACCTACCCAGCAAAACTGAGTATCATGCTCCAAGGCAAAATATGGATTTTCAATAAAATAGAGGACTTTCAAGCTTTCTCAGTGAAAAGACCTGAGCTGAATAGAAAATTTGACTTTCAAACACAAGAATCAAGAGAAGCATGAAAAGGTAATCAAGAAAAAGAACAAGAAAAATAAATTGCAAGGAACTTACTAAAGTTGAACTGTTTTGTTTACATTCCTATGTGGAAAGATGATGTGTATGATTCATGAGCTCTCAGTATTAGGGTAGCTGAAGGGAATATGCATATGCATATATATATGTTTATGTATATATATATATAAGTGAATGTGTATGTATGTATATATGTGTATATATACATATATATGTGTGTGTATATATCTTATATATATGTATATATATGTGTGTATATATATGTATATGTGTATGTGTGTGTATATATATATATATGTATATGTGTATATATATATATATATATATATATATATATATATATATATATATATATATTATATATATATATATATATATATATATATATATATATACAGAGAGAGAGAGAGAGAGAGAGAGAGAGAGAGAGAGCAGGCACAGGGTGAGTTCAAGATTGAAGGGAAGATACCTAAAAGAAATAAAATTAAATTAATGGATGAGAGAGGAATATATTGAGAGAGGGAGATAGGGAGAGATAGAATGGGGTGGATTATCTCGCATAAAGGTGGTAAGAGGAAGCAGTTTTGTGGGAGGAGGGGAGAGGGCAGGTCTTCCCCCACAGAAAAGAAGAGGGAAAAAGATTAAAAAAATGGGGGGATGATGGAGGGGGGGCAGATGGAAGTGGAGGCAATCAAAAACAAACACTTTCGAAAGGGGACAGGGTCAAAGGAGAAAATTCAATAAAGGGGGATGAGTTGGGAAGGAGCAAAATATAGTTAGTCTTTCACAACATGAGTATTGTGGAAGGGTTATACATAATGATACACATGTGGCCTATGTTGAATTGCTTGACTTCTTAGGGAAGTTGGGTGGGAAGGGAAGAGGGGAGAGAATTTGGAACTCAAAGTTTTAAAAACAGATGTTCAAAACCAAAAAAAAAAGTTTTTGCATGCAACTAGAAAATAAGATACACAGGCAATGGGGCATAGAAATTTATCTTGCCCTATAAGAAAGGAAGGGAAAAGGGGATGGGAGGGGAGTGGGGTGACAGAAGGGAGGGCTGACTGGAGAATGGGGCGACCAGAATATACACCATGTTGTATTGGGGGGAGGGTAGAAATGGGGAGAAAATTTGTAATTCAAACACTTGTGAAAATCAATGCGGAAAACTTAATATATTAAATAAATGAATAAATAAAATATGGTCATAAGCCGAAAGTGGTTGTGCTGTTCAGTTAGTGAGATTGAGAGACAAACTAGAAAATAAATAGTTATTACCAGGTCATGACATATAGTGTGTCATTTAGATTTGATGAATATCTATACAACACATTGCATGCTTAGTTAATATGCCTTTTTATTCAGTTGGTTTTCTAAGTGCAGATAGTTATATATAGATCTGTTTTAAGAAATTATTTTATATTGAAGCATTTAAATGATCATGGATTTCAATGTTATAGTCTTGTAGCATTCCAGCTGAGACATAACTAATATCATGTAACAGACAAAAAAGAAGTATTTTGAGTATTTCACTATTCATCTTAGGCAAGATAAAGAGTCATGGACTAGATCATACAATAATATGAATTTAGAATTTATTGAATGATTAGAAGGATTAGTCATTAGTGGGTAAATGATAACTTGGGAGAAGGGCTCTAATAAATAGATTCAGGAAATTGTGCTGTTCAGCATTCATAACCACCACCACAACAACAACCATAGATGGTATACTTTTCCATGTGTAGATTCTAGGAAGCCAAGGTGTTTTGATATTTTTTAGCTTATTTGAAAAGAGATTTTGAAGTGTCATTTTATCCTAATGAGTCAAATGCTTTGAAAAAAATATTTAAAAAAACAGACATAATAGAATCTTGCATTTTTAACAAGTTTCAGTAAGTTCCATAACTGCGAAGATGTTTTTTACAGATGTATGGCACAGAAATTCATTAGGAATTTCTGACCCAGCCATTCTTCCCAACTCCTTTTTAAGTCTCATTGTTCCTCCCTCACAATAGCACATTAAGTATTGAGGTGTTAGGACAGATGAGGTAGGTTCCACTGTATTACTAATATAGGCCAATTGGCAAATCTGTTTAGACCCTGGTCTAAACACAGAGGGAAACACTAGCAATTGGGGCTGCAAAAGAATAGGAGATCTGGTCACACACCCAGGTCCAGGAGATGACTTGGTTTAGTTGAATTTCATACAAAGTTTTCCTGAGGCTCATTTTCAACTCAAACACTTGTCCCTGTTTGTAATGAAAAATTATTATAATCATTTTCCTCTTTGATAAATGTCCAAGTGAGCTTGTACTTTAAATTTGTGTTGGCCTTGGGTGCTGTAGCCTTTTCTTTGTTATGAAATGAGTAAATGACTGCTAATTAAGGTGGCTTTGGCTGGTTTTGGAAAACTAGTTGTGGCAAATGTTTTCTCTACAAATACAGTGATAAAATCAATATCTTAACTTTTGTTTATTTTCCAATCTAGGTCAACATATTTATTACATACGTTCAATTGGGAATACTGGTTAGTACAAATGGAATCTTTCAATAATTTTCCTTTCTTATTTTTGGTATTTACTTGGACCTCATTTCTAACCATTCTATGATCTGACTACTCCTAAGTAGCTGATTACAAAATACTGTCAGTAAGTATTGGGTTGCTATCATAGTCAACTTAATTTATTTTGATGTTTTGAGCACTTCCCAAGATTAGTATATCCTTAATATTTTTGTTAAAGTATTAATCATTAGACTTTTATGTGATTTGTAAATAGTATCTTCTGTATTTTTCTTTGAATCACATTTACCTTTTCTTGCTGTTGTGGTTATTCTTCCTTCTGCACACCTTCAAATTAAGTTAAACACACAACTGAGTACGAAGGTGTCTTTTGAATTCAAATTGTCTTTGCCTTCTGAGCAAATGTTATTGTATAAGCTACAACTGCAGTCACAGTGTTCCAGGTCATTTAGAAAGGCAACATGCTTAAATGAAACATTTCTTCTTGCCTTTGCCCTTCTGATAAGGATTCCTTTTCCTCACCATCTAAATCAGCCTGAAACTTCTTCATACCTCCTTGTTTCATTTATATAAAGCACTTGTAGATGTGTGTCACTTGACTCCTTCAATATGATGACATTGGTCATTAGATCAATATCACACATTAAGGGTGCCAGCAGCTAAATTAACATCCGTAGACAAATTAAGAAATCTGTGATTCTGGCACCCTTAGCTCCCTTTCCCCATATGTAGGACAAGCTCTGGCAGGTTCCATCTAATGAAAAGATTAAAATTAGAAGCCTGGTGACAGACTGTGTCTGTAGTTCATGGACCAGACCAACTACATATGGAGAAAGGCTATTTCCACAGTATTATCTAACAAGTAATTGTTTCTTAGGTATAATGATCCATGAAACAGGCCAAAGATTCTATATCTTAGCTCAAGCCAACATGTGGGAAAAGAGAGGATTTAACTCTCTAATTGATGTTTAACTATTAAAAACCTTGTGTTTTTTTAAACTAAGATATATAAGGAAAAATTATAAAGATACATAAAATGAGTTATAGGTACAATAAAGAAACTTTAAAATGACACAAAAATCTAAATACAGTTTTATATGAAAAGCAATATAAGCCACAGAGGTATGCAATCTATCACTTCCATTGGTTCTTTGTTGCCACTGTGACCTCCAATTCCTCTATTTGTCAGTGCTTTGACAGACAATTTTAATTGCTCTGATATTTTCTTTTCTCTTCCCTGTCTTGATCCCTTGGTGAATCATTTCAACTCTTCAGTATCTTCTACAATTAAATTTTTTGCATCGCGACCATGTCTTACAAAAAACAACAAAACAAACAAACAACTTTGGATTAGTTCCAACACCTGCCTCCTTTGATTTTCTCCATATGCTGCCGAGCTGGGCTGGAGGAAATCATAGAACCATACTGATTGGTTCCACTACAAATTTATGCAACCTAATATTGACTGGGTCTTTACTACAGTAAGGTAATCCTTTTATACTATTCTCATTGATTTTCTCTCCCACTTAGCACAGTGGTTATTTAAAATCTTTTCATTTTCCTCAAGCCTCCCATAGAGAGAGACAAGAGGCAGCATATTCCAAGCCAGTTGAACCACTACCACCAACTCGATCCCCATCTCTTCTCAGATCCTGGTGGACAGAGCTCAGAGCCCTGAACTCCTTTTTTAGCTTTTAGATTAGCAAACTATTTTTTATTAGATTAGAAAATTAGAATAGTAAAACTTCCAGTCAATGTCCACATCCTTGGAAGCAACCCTTGTGGAGATGCAACTGATCCTGTATGGGTTAAAGTCATATTTATTGAAGACTCAGAAAAAGAAAGTTTTTCTCAGCAAAGTTCTTGACACTGTCAAATAATTCAATGTAAGAAAATTGCATTTTATTAGCAAAATAATAACATTAAAGAAGTACTAAGTAGGCAGAGTCAATATAAGAGAGAAGAAAAACACTCAGTCAAACACCATAAATTCCCCTCTAAACAACTCTAAAATGATGACTCAAATTTGATTCTGGTGCAACAGAACCCGCAAAAGTTCAGAAATAATTTTCTAGCCCAAGGTAACTTAGTAAGTTGTAAGAAAAATCTATCTCATGTGGTGGTGGTTGGGCCTGGATTCTATCATTGACCATGTAACACATACTACATGGTGGGGGTGACAAGAGGCCTAGGAGGCATCTTTGGGGACAGCAGCAACTTTAGGAGCTCTCAGCTCATGCATGGTGGTGGGATCATACACCTGGTCAGGAGAAAATTGCAGGGGACCCTTTGTTGGCACTAGTTTCAGGACCCAGTTGCATTGCACATACATAGTTCCTATTCTCAGTCACAGGACCAAAAGGTATGATTGACCTTGTGGCCTGCAGGGGGACAGAGGACCTAGAAGCAGTTCCAGGACAGAGAGGAGTGTTTATGGTCACTCATGGGGGAGTAGAGACCCTGGTCTAAATTCTAATACAGAGGGAAGCACTAGCAATTGGGGCTGCAAAAGAATAGGAGATCTGGTCACACTCCCAGGGCCAGGAAGAGTGCTAGCACTAAGGTCTACATGGAATAAGGTCTCTTCTTTAGTATATACCAGAGCATAGGATGGGAGAAAAGTGACCATATCTTTCCTTTGATCATACCACCTTGGAAGCACTCAAAATCTAGAGATCCCCCAGAGCATCAAGAAACTCCTGAAGCTTGGGCCAGTGCACCCTGTACCATAGAAGCAAAGCCTAACTTCAACATAAGTTAAAAGTAAAAAAAAAAGACTGGGAAATTATCAAAGACAAGAAGAGGCAGAAGAAGAAGAAGAAGAAGAAGAAGAAGAAGAAGAAGAAGAAGAAGAAGAAGAAGAAGAAGAAGAAGAAGAAGAAGAAGAAGAAGAAGAAGAAGAAGAGAAGAAGAAGAAGAAGACAAGCTGATCACAGAAATTTACTATGGAGACAGGAAAGATCAAGACACAAATTCAAAAGAAGACATCAAAATCAAAACAGCTACATGCACAGCTTCAGAGAAAAATGTGAATGGGACACAAGCACAACAGGAATTCCCAGCAGAGTTCACTACCAATTAAGATAAAATTAAAGTAATTATTAGAACCTATTTTGGAAATTACATGCCAATAAATCTGATAATCTAAGTGAAATTGGTGCATATTTTAAAAAAATATGAATTGCCCAAATTAACAAAAGAGGAAATAGAATACTAAAATAACTTAGAAAATGAAATTGAACCAACCATCAAAGAGCTCCCTAAGAAAAGCATTCCCAGGACCAGATGAATTCACAAGTGAATCCTACCAAACATTTAAATAACAATTTATTCCAATAATAGATAAAATATTTTTTAAAAAATGGTTAAAGAAGTATTCCTACCGAATTCCTTTCATAAAACAAATACAATGCTGATACCTCAACCAGGAAGAGTCAAAACATAGAAAGAAAACTGTAGACTAGTTTCCCTAATGAATATTGATATATTTTTAATAAATTACTAGCTAGGAAATCACAGCAATGTATCATAAAGATCATACACTATGACCAAATGGGATTTACCTCAGGAATGCAGCATTGGTTCAATATTGGGAAAAGTATCAGCATAATTAACCAAACAATAACCAAAATAACAAAAAAGTGAGTATTTCAAAGATGCAAGAAAATCTTTTTTTGACAAAAGATGACGCTCATTCATGTTTTTAAAAAAAAATGATAGAAAGCATAGAAAAATGGAGATTTTCTTAAAATGTATAAGATCTATCTAAAGCCATAAATGAACATTATCTATAATGAGGATAAGCTAGAAGCTTCTCCAATAAGACTGATGGTGAATCAAGGATGCACATTAACATTACTATGGTTCAATATTGTTCTAGAGATGCTAGTGATAGTACAAAGAGAAGAAAAAGAAATTAGAATAGAAGATGAGGAAACAAAACTAATACTCTTTGCAGATGATAGGATGGAATACCTTGAGAATCCTATCGATTCAAGTTAAAAAATAGTTGAAATAATTAATAATTTCAGCAAAGTTGCAGGATATAAAATAAACCCACATAAATCATCAGCATTTGTATATATTACTCACAAAGTCCAGCAGGAAGAGATAGAAAGACAAATTGCACTGAAAACAATTGTAGATGACATAAAATACTTCGTTGTCTATCTGCCAACATAAACCCAGGAACTACACAAACACAATTAATACAAAAAAGATCTAAACAATAGGAGAAATATTAATTGCTTGCAGGGAAATTGAGACAATACAATAAAAATAATCATTCTGCCGAAATTAATTTACTTTTTCAGTGGTGTATGTATGTACATATGTGTGTGTGTTTATGTATGTTTAGGGTAGAAAAATAATAAAATTTATCTGGAGGAATATAAGGAGGGTGAATTAGCAGTACTAGATCTCAAACTGTATTACAAAGCAGTAATCATAAAAACAATCTGGCACTGGATAAGAAAGAGTGATGGATCAGTAGAATACACAACAGTAAATTAAAATAATGCTCTAATGTTTAACAAACCCAAAGATTCAAGTTTGTGGTTTAGGAATGCACCATCTGACAAAAAAAAGCTGTTTAAATTGGCAATTAATTTGGCCAAAACTAGGTATAAACCCACTACTCACACTGCATAAAGGGATAAGGTCAAAATAGATATGTGATTTAGATATAAAGGTTGATATCATAAGCAAATTAGGGGAGTTCAGAACAACCTGTAAGATCTATGGATAAGGGAAGAATTTGTAACCAAACAAATGATAGAGAATATTGTGGGATGTAAACGGATAAATTTGATTATATAATTTTTTTAAATGCACAAAAAACCACTGAAATTCAGAATGTTAAAAAAATAAACGTTTGTTTACATGTAGTTGAGAAAAATGAAATAAGAAATTTAAAAAGAAAAAAAAGAAGCATTAATATGTTTTGTTCACTGCATCCCAGGATTGAGGGATTTTTCCATTTATTTGCTGCTAAAAGCTATCATATGTATTATCTTCCCCATTAGATTGTAATTTCCTTAAGAACAAGTATTGACTAGCTTTTCAATATATATCCCCAGTATTTAAAACAATGCTTTACAAATAGTAAGTAATTTAAAAATGCTTCATTCATTCATTCATTCTCCTTTAAGAAGAAGTTGTGGATTATTTAACAAAATTTGAGGTCATTTGACAAGAGTCACCATTTCTTGCTTCCTTCTCTTCTAACATTATTAGACATCTTCACCCATTATGTCCATCTCTTTGCTCAAACAAATACATCTACTGGAAACTATTGACACTGTCATTTGCCCTCTTCTCAAGGATATTGCCTCCAATCTCACCCCCAATTTATCTCTAATCTCTATTATCTTTGTGTCTATTGACACCTTCCCTGGTACTACAAACATGCTGAAGTTTGCCCCTCTTTACAAACAAACAAGAACAAAACACAAGAACAAAACTATTACTTGATTCTGTCAATCTTACCAGCTAATTTCCTATAACTTTCTCCCTCTTTTCGATTAAACACCTTGAGAAAACCATCTTGATTAGGTTATCTCCACTTCCTATCTTATCTATCATATGCTTTTAAACCCTCTAAAATCTGGCTTCCAAACTCATTGTTCAAATTAAACTCCTCTCTTCCAAAGTTGCATATTTGATACTGTAAATCACCCTCTCCAGAACAATCTCTTTGCTCTATTGTTTTCTGACACTGTCTTGATTTTCTTCCTACTTATGTGACAGCTTCTAACTCTTGATTCCTGGGTATTCATCATTGTTGTCCTCACTATCCACAGGAATCCTCCAAGGCACTGTTCTGGACCTTTTCTTTTCTCTATATGCATTATTACTTGGTAGTTTGAGCAATTCCCATGTATTCAATAATCACCTTCATGAAGATGATTCTGAGATCTCTATATCTAGATCTCATCTTTTTCCTGAACTCTACTTCTTCATAAATAACTTCATATTGGGCACCTGAAATTGTATGTTCTGTAGGAAACACAAACTCAGCATAACAAAAACCCAGATTTCTCCCTCAATTATCTCCTCTTCCCAAAATCCTTCCCTCTTCTAAAATTCCCCTACTACTGTTAAGGGTACTAACATCCACCCAGTCACCCAGGCTCACAACTTTTCTGTCATCCTCAACTTTTCCCTCACGCTCACTATACATATCCAATATTTTCTCCAGGCTTATATTCACTATTTTCATATCTCTTTATATTAGTCCCCCTCTTTCCATTTATACAAACACTACCCTTGTAGAAGCCTTCAGCACTTCAACTAAATTTAAACCAGAGCAGTTGATTACATCACTTCCCTCCATCATTTCCCTCCTTTAACCTGTCCTGAACTCAGCTACCAAAATGATTTTCCTAAAGTGTAGTTCTGATCATTTCACACCACTACTCAATCAATTTCAGGTTCCCCTATTACCTCCAAGATTAATGTGATATCATTTGTTTGGCATTTGACACTTTTCACAAACTGATGCTTTCTACATTTTAATTCTTTCTTCAAAGAAGTTTGTTCCAAGTGGCAAAAGTTACCCTTGCAGTACACTTTTAAGTGAAAGATAACTTTCTCTTGCAGTTAATTTTTCCCCTCTTAAATGTGTGCCTTGAAATTGTGACATATCTTCCTTTGAATTCCCCATGAGGAGGAGGAAAGAATTTGTTTCTATTCCCTTGTTATCTACTCATTTATGGATGAGAAAGCATGTGCTTATCTAAATGAAGCTGAGACCTAAAAGCTGCTTCTTCTTCTTCTTCTTCTTCTTCTTCTTCTTCTTCTTCTTCTTCTTCTTCTCCTTTTTCTTCTTCTTTCTCTCTCGAAATGTATACCTTCTCAATATACTCTAAGTATTAAGCAAATTCAAAGGTAATTTTAAAAGAGACGGTATTACTCAGAACGCCAATTAAGTTATTTCATTTAAATGTGGAGAAAGAACTTTTGTTAACCTATTTTGAATGAATGTGTAGATATTCTAACAAGGGGGGAAAACCAGCATGACTTTGGGAACAAAATTTTAAAATCTCGTAATGAGTCATTTTCTGTCCATAAAAATATGATCAACTTCATATTCCCAAGGGTATTCGAGGATTGCTATCATCATCCAGCATATTCTAATCATTTTTAAAGGAAAATATTCATTATAGAAAGGTGTAAGGGTTTTGTTTATTCTACAAGTCTGTGGCCTCTTTCATTTCTCATTAATGATCTACAGTTTCCAACCTTTTTTTCCATTCTTATCTTTGTAATGAAGTCAGCGTAAATCAAATTATTATTCTTATTGAGTAAAAAAGGTAGGCTCTTCTTCTGTAAATCCTTTTAAGTCTTCATCTTTGTGAAGGGGTGGAGCCAATATTGTGAAATAGAAGCAGGGACCTTCTTGAGCCCTCCCTCCAAACCCCTCAAAATATCTGTAAAAATGACTCTAAACAAATTCTAGAACAGCAGAAGCCACAAAATGACAGACTGAAACAAAATTCCAGCCCAAGACAATTTGGAAACCTGACAGAAAGGGTCGATTGCTCCAGGATTGGAGCAGGGTGCACCCCAACATGGGCTGCACTGGCAAAGACATGGCCAGAGCAGGCCACATGGCACTGAATCACGGGCAGCTGTGGTGGTTTCCAGACTTCTTACCTCAAAAATGCCAAAGACAGCTTTGACGGTCAGTAGGAAAGGTCTCTCACCTGGGTGAGAGAGGAGGGTGGTCTGGACCCAGCCTCAGCACCAGGGAGGTGGCAGCCACTGTCACAGTAGTGGCTGCTTCTGGAGCTCTCACTTCTATATGGTGGGGGAATAGAGTGGCTGATCTGGGTCGTGGTATTGGGTGGCGGTCCTGGGGTAAAAAGGAGCTTTGCCATGGCAGAGCTTGTGGTGGCTTTGGAGAAGGAATCCTCCTCACAGTTCCAAGGCAGAAAAGAGTGCTTGAGATTGCTCACAGACCAGATCACAGGCCATGAGAGGAGTAAACACCTCCCCTTTGGTCATATCATTTTAGAAGAATTGAAAATTTACAGAATCCCAGAAATATTTCTAAAAATAAAAATATTTCTAAAAGCCCCTGAAACCCTCCACTTCACAGAGAGGTCCAAAGTCAAGTAATTGGCTGGGAAAATGAGCAAATGAGGGGAAAGATAAGTGTATAGAAGGTTAGTTTCTTGGTGAATATGTATTTGTTTACATCTTTGGTGATGAGGAAGATCAAAGTATACAACCGCAGGAAGATAACAAAGTCAAAGTTCCTACATCCAAAGCCTCCAAGAAAAGTATAAAATGGTCTCAGGACATAAAAGACATCAAAAATGATTTTGAAAATCAAGTCAGAGAAGTAGAGGAAAAACTGGGAAGAGAAATGAGAATGATGAAAGAAAATCATGAAAAATGAGTCAATAGCTTGCTAAAGGAGACCCAAAAATGCTGAAGAAAAAAAAAAACCTTTAAAAATAGACTAACCCAAATGGCAAAAGAGGTCCAAAAAGCCAATCAGGAGAAGAATGATTTAAAAAGCAGGATTGGCTAAATGGAAAAGGAGGTCCAAAAAGTCACTGAAGAAAATAATTCCTTAAAAATTAGAATGGAGCAAATGGAAGCTAATGACATTATAAGAAATCGAGAAATTATAAAACAGAACCAAAAGAATGAAAAAAATGGAAGGCAATGTGAAATATCTCATTAGAAAAACAACTGAGCAGAAAATAGATGCAAGAGAGATAATTTGAAAATTATTGGATTGCCTGAAAATCAAGATAAAAAAAGCCTGGACATCAGTTTTCAAGAAATTATCAAGAAAAACTGCCCTGATATTCTAGAACCACAGGGTAAAATAGAAATGGAAAGAATCCACCCATTGTCTCCTGAAAGAGATCCCAAAAGGAAAACTCTTGGGAATATTGTAGCCAAATCCCAGAGTTCCCCAGTCAAGGAGAAAATATTACCAGCAGCCAGAAAGAAACAATACGAGTACTGTGGAAAAATAATCAGGATAATACAAGATTTAGCAGCTTTTACCCTAAGGTATAGGAGGGCTTGGAATACGATATTCGAGAGATCAAAGGAATTAGGATTAAAACCAAGCATCACCAGCAAAACTGAGTATAATACTTCAGGGAAAAAATGGAATTTCAATGAAATAGAAGACTTAAGCATTCTTGTTGAAAAGATCAGAGCTAAATAGAAAATCTAACTTTCAATTACAAGAATCAAGAGAAACATGGAAAGATAAACAGAAAAGAGAAGCCATACGGGACTTATTAAAGTTGAACTATTTACATTCCTACATGAAAAGATGATATTTGTAACTCATGAGACCTTTCTCAGTATTAGCATTGCTGAAGGGAATATATATGTATGCATGTATGTATGTATGTATAGATGTATATATAAATATATGTGTGTATGTACATGTGTGTATGTGTGTGCGTGTCTGTTTGTCTGTGTAGACAGAGGGCACAGGGGGAGCTGAATACAAAGTTATGATACCTAAAAAATAAAATTAAATGTTGAGAGGAATGTACTTTAACAAAAATAAATGGAGAGGTAGAATGTAGTAAGTTATCTCACATAAAAGAGGCAAGAAAGAGCTTTTTCAATGGAGGGGAAGAATAGAGAGGTGAGAGGGAATTAGTGAGCCTTACTGTCATCAGATTTGGCTTAACAGGGCCCTATCATACACGCTCAATTGAGTATGGAAATCTATCTTACCCTACAGCAAAGCAGGGAGGAAGAGGATAAGAGGATAAGGAATAATAGAAGGGACAGCAGATTGGGGCAAGGGATTATCAGAAGCAAACACTTTTGTGGAGGGGCAGGTGAAAGGAGAGAATAGAATAAACCTGGGGCATGATAGGATGGAGGGAAATATAGTTAGTCTTTCACGTGACTGTTATGGAAGTATTTTGCATGACTACACATGTATAACCTATATGGAATTGCTTACTTTCTCAATGAGGGTGGGTGGGGAGGGAGGAAGGGAGAGAATGTGGAATTCAAAGCTTTAAACATGAATGTCAGAAATTGTTTTTACATGCATCTGGGAAATAAGATATACAAGCAATGGGGTATAGAAATCTATCTTACCTTATAGGAAAATAGAAGGGAATTGGATCAGGGTGTGATAGAAGGGGAAGGGGTGATAGAAGGGAGGGCACATTGGGGGAAGTGGTAATCAGAATGCACACTGTCCTGGGTTAGAAGGGAGAGATGGGCAGAAAATTTGGAATTCAAAATCTTGTGAAAGTGAATGTTGAAACCTGAAAAAAAAATTAAAAAATTAAAAAAAATAAAATGAGTAAAACGTCTTCATCTTTGCAATAGATACTGTATAAGCTGCAAATATATTCATAGCAACTTTTTTACTCAAATATTTATCATTAACTATGGAATAAAAAAATGACCAAGTATTACTGTTTGTTCTTAATATTTTTTTCCAAATTTATACATATTTGTTTGCTTGACCACCCCCCACCAAATTAGATTGTGAATTCCTTGTGATCAGGCCTGTCTTTGGCCTCTTTTTGTATCCCCAGTAGCACAGTGACTTGCACATTGCCGAAGTTTAATACATACTATTGACTGACTCATTGAAAATAAACTGAGCCTTGACAGAAGTTAGATTTTTCTGCTTGTGAAAATATAGCCAGCCAATAAGTACTATTATCTCAAAGGGGATGTGAGGTGCACATTTAAACTCAACGTGACCAAAACTCCCCTTTTAAATTTCCCTATTCCTGCTGACAGAATTATCTTAGTCAGTCAGGCTCACAACTCAGATATCTTTATCAAATCCTCACTCTTTCTTACCTGTCATGTCCAATTTGTTACCAAGGCCTTTCATTTTTGCCTTTGCAACATTTCTTGCATACATTCCCTTCTCTCCTCTGACACTGTCCCCATCTTTGCACACAACCTTATAGCCATATCCCTACACTATTAAAATACTATGATGTTAGTCTACCTGCCCCAAATCTCTCCACCACAGTCTACATCCCACTCAATTTCCAAAGTGACCTTAAAGTGCAGGTCTGATTATGTCATTCCCCTGCTCAATAAAATTTCATGGCTCCATATCACATTCAGGATAAAATAGAAAATCTTCTGTTTGCCTACAAAGCTCTTTGTAGCCTTCCTCCCCCCTCTTATATTGTCTTCTTACATCTTATACTCCACCTTGTACTCTGCAATACAGTGACACCGGCCCCCTTTATGTTCCTCAAAGATGACTGAATTTTCCAACTCTGGCAATTTCTTAGGCTTTTTCCAAAGCATAAAATGTTCTCCCTTTTCATCTTGGCCTTCTGCCTTCCTGAGATTTCAAGTCCCAGCTAAAATCCCACCTTCTACAGGAAGCCTTTCTCAGAGGCTCTTAATTCTAATATCTTCCCTCTGTTGACTATTTTCAACTTCCTTGGTATATAGCTTGTTTGTACATATTTGTACAATATTCAGTTTACTATGATACTCTGCACTTAATTATTTCAGATATCAAGCAGTTTCATGTACTTTTTCTCAACTAGTAAAACTCCATGCATATTTCTAATTTAAAAAATGATGTAATTAATTTATACCTTAGTGTGAATTTGAGTCAACTTGTGATTATAATACCTAAGCCTTGCTTAGAATTGTGGGATGAAAGACTTTGTTTCATATTTAAAAGGATTGGGAGCATTAGGGGAGAAAATTGCCATATATTAGTGAATCAAGGGGATTGTTCCAAATATTTTTTTGAAATCTCATCACACCATTGGTCTTTTACTTTATGTACTTAAAAAGTTAGGTCTGCTCTCTCCATCACAATTTTTTTACTGAAAATCATTTGTGTTTGTTCATGTGTGTGTGTGTGTGTGTGTGTGTGTGTGTGTGTGTGTGTGTGTTTGAGACAAAATTATTACTTTTAATGTTCTGCCTTCTGCCTTAGTAGGTTTTCTGCCTCCCTTAGTAAAAATATTCTCACATTCTGTCATGACTATCAAATCTTTCTATTTATATCTCTCCTAGTCCTCCTATAGAGAAGTAGATTACAAAGATGATATAATAATGATGAAGATATTAATAATAGCTAGCATTGACATAATGCTTGAAGATTTGTAAACCACTTTACATATGTTATATCATTTGATCCTAACAAAAACTCTGGTAGGTAGGTGCTATTACTGGCTCGATATTAAAGATGAGGAAACTGAGGCACATTACAGTTTAGGTGAAACATCCAGTTAGCAATCATCTGTGACTGTACTTGAATTCAGGTTTTTCTGAATTCAGGCCCAGCATTGTATCTACTATTTCATACAGTTTATTTTCCCTATAGCCCAAAGTGTTTCTTTTTCCTCTTGTTAAGATTTTTATATTCTGATTCTCCTTTGAAGGGAGTCGTGGAACTGGATGCCACCTTAGATATTTCAGTTTGCTCACATACATAAACAAAAGCTGAAAAAAGTAAGATGATTTTCCCACAGATGCCGTGCTCATATTGGTGTTTACATAGAACTTTTCTATAGTGCTTTAAGGTTTACAAAAGTATCTTACATCCAAATTCTAGTTTATCTGCACAACTCAGAAAAGTAGGTACTACAGGTGTTATTATTATGTATTATTATGTACATTTTACTTCTGAGGAAGCTGAGGTTCAGAGATATTAAATGACTTTTCCATGGTCATGTCACTAGAAAACTGTTAAAGGAAAAATTCAGTATTTCATGACTTTAAATATAGTAAGATAACACTTCTTTTCCAGGTTGAATTAAACAATCATCAGATTCTATAATATTAATGATGCAAGGAATAAGACCTAAATCCTTCTCCTGGACTTTTGTTTTGCCCTAATTTCATCTACATGGCAGTCAAAGAAGATCTGCTTGCCCTAGCATTCATATAACTTTTCTATTTCGGAGGGAGAGGGAACTGAGCCCAGGCTATGGCTATAAAATTGGTTTTTAGGAACACAGATTTACAGTAATGAATATATAATATATTACATAGAATTTCCCAAGACTAAATCAGATGGTAATTTGAATCTTAAACCAGTACTGGAAAAGAGTATAGCTTAAAAAAATAGGCATGGGTCATTCTGCTGGTATAGTGGCTCATAACCTTTGATATGAGCTAAAATTATAGTAGCCTTACTCTGTCAAGTATAGGCTTTATTGTCACTGCATGTCACTAGCATAGGATAGGAAATGGCTCAAAAAGCTAAAGACTAGCACTTGGTAGTAGAGAGCAGTGAAGCAACCATTAGACCAGTGGAGATCCTCAATAGGGGAAATGTTTAAAAAAAAAGATACACTGCTTCATAGATAGCAGAAAGATGATGTTACCAAAGAATATTAGAAGGGCTGAAATGTAAGAGATACGAGCAACCCCAGCCCCACTGGGTATACAATCTCAATGCATGTGCCCTAACCACAAGAGTTCTTGGTATGCACCCCTAATAAATCATAAGTAATACAATACAAAAATGAGCAGATATTATTATTTCTACTTTATAGATTGAGAAACTGCACCTCAGAAAACAAATATTTTGCCTATGATCACATGACCAGTAAATGCTAGAGCTCAGATTTAAAAAGCACCAGAGCCCCTACATGTGTGTCCTGAATCTGTTGTGACTATTTGCTTGCATTATGTGTGCTCTATCAGTGTATTCTCCCCTACTTATATTTTGATAACCTATGTGTTCATTGAGGGATCTTTTTATGTCCCTTTCATTTTAATAGTGTTTAAATAAATGTCCTTTATTTTGAACTAACGTGTGATCTGCCTAGTTAAGAAAAATAAACACATGAACAGGGCTCATGGGATATGATTTTGAGTAGGTATTGACTTAGGAGTGATTTGAACTTAATGTAACTTTCTGAGCCCTAGTGACTAAGTACTATGTAAGTATTAGCTAAATGTAAACTTTCTCATTCTCCCCCAATATAGCAACTGAGTGTCATATAATGACAAATCTTAAAGCTGGAGAGGCCATTAAAATTATCTGATCTAATTCTCTGCCCTTTAGAAAGGAAACTCGATTGGTTATCCTCATTTTATAGCCGGACATGAGGAAACAGAATGAATGGTACTTAGCTTTATCTCCATAGTTTTTATTCAAGATATTCTAAAAGAAGAAGGAAAAGGAGGAGAAAGAGAAGAAGAAGGACAAGAAAGAAAAATGAAATAAACAAGCTTTGCCTAGATGAAAGGCTATAGTTACATTGTTTACTGAATGAACAGAATACAAGCAAGATTTTGTACATTATAATATGATAGTGTTTTATGTGTATTGCATAATGATTTAATCCATGGTAAACAGCAGACTATATATATATATATGTGTATATATATATATGTATATATATATGTATATATACATATATAATCTGATAGCCACAGACAGCTGAGTACATAGATTCAATAAAGGCATGCTGAAGGAAAGTTGCCTAAAAATCTTCAATTGAGGAAAATAGTTCAGAACCTTTAGGTCATTCTGGAAGAATAGAAAACTGCTTGGCAATTAGGCAATCCACTGGGAGAAATCAGTCAATCTATTCCCATTTATAAATAACAAAAGGAGCTGTGATAGCAATTTATCATCAGTCAGAACTGAGGAAATATATTAGAGAGGAAACCATGGAGATTAAAAAGAGAGTTAAATGTGCTTTTGCAAACCTGAACCCAAATTAAGCTTTGTAAGCTTTAGAGACAGGTCTACAAATTCTCTGGTCTGCTCACCTTTAGCTTCTACTTTATAAGAAAAACTAAGCATCTTTGAAGATATTTTGGAATTAGTTAATGTTCCTAAGGCAGATTTAATTATGTAGACCTTTTCATATTGCTTTGATATAGTAAAGACTTGAGAAAATGTCAAAGATATGGGGAACAAAGGAAAAAGTGTAGTGTACATTGATATGTATGTATGTATATGTATACTTGAATGTATGTTTATATTTACACATAGATAGAGGTATATAAGTTAATTTGATGCTTTGAAAAAATACATTTCTCATAGGGGAAAAACATAAAAATATATGTGTGGTTTACCAAATAGTTAGCTCTTCGGACATAGGCAAAACAAGATAGACGATGCAACAGATACCACATTTACCACAGATTGATTTTGCTACATTTTAAGAAGAAAGAATATTTCAAAGATATAGTATCCTAGGGAAAATATTTTATATTTACTCCTTTTAACTCTAATTTTTTTATTTCTTTAAACATTGTATAACTATAATAAACTGAGTAAGAGATATTGTACAAGATTCTAGACTTTTAAAGGAACTAAAAGAATCTCTTGGATTCTTCTTCTTTCTGATAGGAAAGCAAATGAAAAATCCCTTCTATTCACATGCAGTTTATCTGAATCAAAGCAAATGAGATGAAATCTAATAGAAGTAAACACAAAATCTGGCCTTTGAGTTTAAAGAATCACGTTCCAAAATACAAGATGGGATAGGTGTGGTTAAATATTAGCTTTAGAATTAGAGTTTTTGTAGGAAAAAACAAAACAAAACAAAATAAAACTTTGAGGTTTATTTGACAAAAGTGCAATGCCCTGTAAAAACTTTATAATTTTAGGGCTTCTCTGAGTAGCATATTATTCAGTATACATCCATAATCTGGAAGAAAATATTTGTTTCTGGCTGTCATATTCCATGAAAGATATTGGGAAGTAGGTTAATATGTAGAATAAGGTGACCAGGAGAGTGAGATGCCTTAATATCATGCTATATAAGGACTACCTGAAGCAACTGTGAATGTTCCATGAGCCTAGTTATATGAGGAGCGTATTGGAGGAGACATGTATATTTCCTATAAGCAATTCAAGTACTTGGAATATTCAACTATAAGTTGAAAGAATAATAGTACTTTAATAGCAAGACTCTAGTATAGAAGAGATGAAATTAGACTTACTCTGGATGCAGAGGACAGAATTAGGACAAATGTGCAGAAGTTGTAGAGAGGCAAATTTGGAGTTAATTCAAGAGGAAAAATCCTAAAACTTAGAGCTATTAAATATTGTACAGTGGGATGCCTTGGCTGGTAGCGGACTCCTCCTTAGTATATGTAAGCTGAATGACCATCTGTGGGAATGTTGTAGATGATATTCTTATAGAGGTATGAGTTAGAGTCAATGAACTTTGACGACTCTTGCAACTTTGAGGTTCTATATATCTGTAACTTTCTCCTCTATGAAATAAGGAAGCTAAGACAAGGTGACCTCAAAAGCCATAACCCCTTTTGGGGTTTGAGGGAGAGACAAGAACTGACATGCACTCCCAAGTAGTAGTATCCAAAGAAAGGTAAACCAGTGTCTAGGCCAAGACTTCATATTTTGGTGATGAGATACTTGACAAACTATGCACTCTTTATGATGACCAGGCCCCCATCTTCCACTTCTACCATGTTAAATGTACAACACAACTACTTTGGGGCTCTTTTGACAAAACTAAAATTATACTCAGTAATCTAGTGCTATTCATTTGTTTTTAAGAAGAAAAAGTAAAGTATCTTTCTCCCCCATAAATAAGACAAATATATGCTCAGCCCAAAGCCTGAATGGTGTAGTAAAAAGAGTCTTGGATTTGAAGTATGAAAGTGACTTTTGAATCTTGTATTTTCTACTTACTGCCTCTGTGACCTTAGGTTACTTAACTTTCCTATGACCCAATTTCCAGATTAATGTAAGGGGAATATTAGATTAGATGACTACTAAGGACATAAACTTAAACTCTCACTTTTAAGATCCTGAGATTCCTTCTAGATCTATATATCATTATCGTATTATTACTTCAAGTATCTATGTGACATTTCAAATTGAATCTTCTCTAAAAAGAAAACTTATACTCAGATTATCCATAACTGAATTCATCATTGTCCTCCTTCCACCAGTCAAGCCTTCCTCCTCTTCATAATGTCCCTTTTACCATTAAAGGTACTTCTCTCCACCTAATATCCTAGGCACACAAAATAGTTGTGATCCTTGATTGCTCGCCATCTCTCACTCCCCATATCTAATCTTTTGCCAAGGCCTGTTGAATTTATTTTCTTTTTTTCATTTTTTCATTAATTTATTTATTTTTAATTTTTAACATTCATTTCCACAAGATTGTGAGGTCCAAATTTTCTCCACATCTCTCCCTACCCCCCACCCAAAATGGCATGTATTCTGATTGACTCTTTCTCCAGTCTGTCCTCCTTTTCTATCACCTCATTCCTTTGGCCCTTATCTCCTTTCCCCTTATTTTCCTGTAGGGTAATATAGATTTCAATACAAGATTGCATGTATACCTTATTTCCCAGTCCCAACTAAAAACAGTTTTTAACATTTGTTTTTAGAACTTTGAGTTCCATATTCTCTCCCTTCCCTCCCCATACACCCTCCTTGAGAAGGAAAGCAATTCCATATAGGTTATAAATGTATTGCTATGCTTCCATAAGAGTAATGTTGTGAAAGACTAATGGTATTCCCCTCCATCCTATCCTGTACCCCATATATTCAATTTTCTCCTTTGACCCTGTCCCTTTTCAAAAGCATTTGCTTCTGACTACCCCTTCCCCAATCTTTCCTCTATTCTATCACAGCCCCCTTACTCCCTCACCCCCTACTTTCTCATAGGGTAACATAACCAATTGAATGTGTATCTTATTTTCTCCTTAATCCAAATCTGATGAGAGTAAGGTTCACTCATTCCCTCTTTTCCTCTTTGGTTTTTTGGACCTCTCTTGTCATTTGGGTTTGTCTACTTTTAGGTGTTATTTTCTTCTGCATTTTGGGGAGGTCTCCTTTAGCAAGGTATTGACTTGTTTTTCATGATTTTCTTGCATCCCTGTCATTTATTTTCCCAATTTTTCCTCTACTTCTCTTACTTGATTTTTAAAATCCCTTTTGAGCTCTTCCGTGGCCTGAGATCAATTCGTATTTTTCTTGGAGCCTCTTTGTTGTCTTCTTCTGGTTGTATGTTTTGATTTTCTTTGTCACCACAGTCTGATTGTATAGTCTGAGTTTTTATGCTGTCTTCTGATTTTCCTAGCCAATTATTTGACTTTTGAGCTCTTTGTCAAGGTATGACTCTGGTTCCAGAGTGAAGAGCGCTCTATGCCAAGCTTCAGGGATTTTGTGCTGCTGTTTTCTGAACTACTGTAATAGTAATTAAGGTGGACTTTTTGCTGTTCTCTTAAGTGCCTTTAATGATTCTGGCCTTTGTTTGAATTGATGGGAAACCTTTTGCTCTCTTTGTCTTGTAATATTTCTCAGCTATTGCTCAACATTAAGACAATCAGGAGTCATTGACTTGTATATATGATACTGGGGATCTGGAACTTTCACACACCCAACCTGGGTAAGGTCAGAGCCCTCAGGGCTCTGAAAAGGATGTAATTGAGGGAAGCTTGGTGTTTGACTTTTGGGGCATACTCATGGAAGGTGTGTTGAGACTCTGGGCAAGCTGCAACTGCCCCCCAACCTTGCAACCCAGATTTTGGTGTTTCTTTGGTAACTATGAATTGTGATTTGAATCAAACAAGGTCTGTCTGTTGATGCTTGTAATTTCTGTTTGTATTTGCCTTGAAGTTCAGGGGGCTGATATTTTCCTCCTGAACTGTGAATGACATTTGTATGTTTGATTAAACTGAGATTGTTAACCCCTTAAAGTTGCTTTCCTTGGAAAAGAAGATCAAAGAAACTGTGCGTGCCACTTTCTGAGTGCTGGTTGTTGGTGGGTCTTACACCACTACATCAGCTGCTAGCAGATTGCTGATACAGCTACTTACAGGCACCTGCAAATTTTCAGTTCTTCTGAGGCAATATGATCCAAGGAGAGGTGCTCCTTCCTCTCCTGGCATGTGCTCTAGTCTGTGTGTGACCTCAAGTGCTCTTTTCTGGCTTGGAACTGCTAGGAGGACTCCTTCTTCACACCCACCACAAGCTCTGCCACACTCCTCCACACCCCAGGACCACCAACCAGGATTGCCACCCAGATCTAAGCAGAGCAAAGCAAGAGAATCCTGCCTCAGCTCCAGCAAAGAGATCTCTGTGCTCCCACTCTGATCAGCACTTGATTCTCCCCACAGCCTATGCCTGGAGCTCTGGAAGCAGCCACTGCTGCTGCTGTTGCTGCCACAACCTCTGCTATAGCCACCTCCACCACCTCAGCCCTGGGGACAGACAGCAGCCTTCTCTCACCCAGGTCCAGTAGAATTTTCTCACCAACCTGCTAAGTTGTCTGGTGTTTGTGGGTTGAGAAGTCTGGAAAGAGCTGAAGTTCAGTGATTCATTGCCCTGGGGTCTGCTCTGCCCATTCTGCCCTCGCCTCGTCTTTGCCAGTGCTGCCCATGCTGGGCTGTGCTCTGCTCCCAGCATGGTACAATAGACCCTTTCTAGCAACCATCCAGGCCATCTTGGTCTTGTGACTTTTTTTAATCCGTCATTTTGTGGGTTATGTAGCTCTAGAATTTGTTTAGAGTCATTTTTTACAAGTGCTTGGAGGGATTTGGGGGAGAACTCAAGCAAATCCCTGCTTTTGCTTCACCATCTTGGCTCTGCCCCATGTCAATTTTATTTTGATAGCATCTCATGTATAAACTCCTTTCTTTCTCCTGACATTTCCGCAGCCTGATCAAGACTCTTATCACTTCATAATTGGACCACCACAATAGGTTACGCAGCCTGCCACAAGACTCTTCCTTACTTCAGTTCACCCTGCACTCAATTGACCATGACACTGTCCTATTTAACGAACTCCATATCTAACCTCCATCATCAAGTATAGTTTTCTATGACATTCAATGCCTCTCATGAGCTGTACTCCTCCTACCTTTTCAGTTTTCCCACAGTTTACTACCTTCTTTATGCTATATGATCCAATAACCCTGTACTCCTTGCTGCTCCTCACAGAAGACATTCCATCACTCAATTCAGTGACTTTTCACTGAGTATCTCCCATTCCTCATTCCTCCTCATTTCTACCTCCTGACTTTCTTGACTTCCTTCAAGTACTATCTAAAATTTCATCACTTGTAATATCTTTGTCAATCCCCCTTAATAATTGTGCCATTCCTTTGAGATTTTATCAAGTTTATCCTGAATATATATCATTTATTCATAGTTGACTACATGTTATCTACCCCATTGGATTTTAAGGTCTTTGAGGTCAGAAATATATTTTTTCTTTCTTTAAGGAGCAGTATTTAAAAGCATAATGCCTGGAATTTATTAGTTGCTTTATAAATATTAGTTAACTTAACAATTATTAGCAGCATCACCTTAAAAAAAAGTAGCAGAAAGTAATTGCCAAGAAAATCATTATGCAGTTACTTGGCATATAACTTATCTAAGCTAGATCATCCTGAAATCATATGTTTATGAAATTGGAATGAAAAAAATGTCAAATGGAAGACTATGTTGATGATCCTATAAAGTTGAGTTTTTATCAGAAATTATCATGGTATTTGGACTCTTAATATTTGATTTGCTCTATACAAAAGTAGAAATGACTCTTTAAGAGATCAAGTCAGGCAAGGTAGATGTACCTGATCAAATTCATGAAAAAGAAAATATGCTACATAATTTTAAAGGCACTCAAAATCAATTTCCAAGACTTCTCACAGAGAAGATTCCAATGGAAAGGAAAAAAAATCACAGTATTTTAGTTAACCAAAGGTGGGTATGGAGGAAACTGAGAATATATGGGCAACCATAGACCCATATGCCTACTTTCTCATCCCTGTTGATTATATATGCATTGGTCTTCATTGATGAAAACATAAGAAAATACAACTTTCGTGGATAATTTTTCTACAGAAGACCATGTTACTAGTCACACAGCTGATTGAGGGATACATAGATTTGACTGTAGCTATTTTTCATTATATACATATCAATATATACATATATATGTGTGTGCGAGTGTGTGTCTACAACACATATACACATACACATATTACATATATAGTACATATAATCAGATAAACATATGTATGTATGTATATATGTGCATACCAATATATGTTCATTTCAAAGGCAAAACTCTATTTTAGGTAAACTAGATCATCTCTAGTCAGTCCACTGGGAAAAAAAAACAGTCATGGATTATATGTGGATCTGTTATAAACTTCATTGAATCAAGGGATACCTTCACTTGATTCATAAACTAGATCACAGGTTCTATTAAAGCACTAAAACATTTGGCTTAGTATAACAAAAATCCAGCTTTAACGATTCTTGCCAAGCAAGTTATTTCCCACACATACATTTAAATAAAACAAGATTCTATGATCTATGTGACCAAGAAAGTAGCTTTATTTAATTATGTGATCAACCTCAAGTGAGGCATAAAATGGAGATAAAGATGTTGATAAGAAGTTTTTCCTGGTTTCATTGATGATCCTCTAAACAAAATCCAAGTAGAACTATTCTTTTCCAATAATGAGGTTCTCCAAATATTCCTATTTTCACATGGTATCAAATGGATAGTATTGAATTCTGGATCTTAACCCTTCACACTGAAGAATGTGAACAAAAAAGCACAGTCTCTAAATTATGTCAAGAAATTAATTAGACCATTGAATTACTCAAAGTTGAGTAATTCTCTAAGTGTACATGTTTTAAAGAATATAGTAATATGAACCGGTAAAGTAAATTTCTCACTAGGAGCACTCTATAACAATTTACCAAGGTGGGGCAAAAGAGAGAGGGGGGAGGGAGAGAGAGGGAGAAAAAGAGAAGATAAGGGGGAAGATGATAGATAGATAGATAGATAGATAGATAGATAGATAGATAGATGGATAGATAGATAGATAGATAGATAGATAGATAGATAATAAGAAGCCAGAGAAAGAGACAATAAAGGAAAAGATGATACATAGATAGATGATAGGAATACAGGTAGATGAATTATGGATAATAGGTAAATGATAGACAGATGGATAGATAGCCTATCATTATTTCCCTATGAAAATGTCTCAAAATGATGTCTGAATGACTATAAAATTTTGTAACTTTCAATAGATTTTTTTCTGTTCTATACTTCATTAATTTAAGCTATATTTCCTAATTTATTCTTCTTTAAGAAGTTAGCTACATAGGTGTACACACACACACACACATATACATACATATACATATTTGTTGTTTAATTTCTTTCAGTTCTGTCCAACTCTTTGTGATACTATTTGAGGATTTATTACCAAGGATATGGTAGTGGTTCATTCTTTCCCTCTCCAGCCCATTTTACAGATGAGGAAGCTAAAAAAAACAAAATAGGATTAAATGACTTGCACAGGATCATGCAAATAGTAAATGTCTGAAAGTGGACTTGAGCTCAGGAAGATGAGTCTTTCTCCAGACCCTATACTCTATCAATTGTGCCACCTAGCAGATAAAACTGTGTGTGTATGTTTATGTACACACACACACACACACACACACAAATATATATACTTAAACATATGTGACATAACATACTACATGTAAGCTGAATTGGAAATTGAGGGAACGCCCTTTGTTGATCAAGTTTTGGTATATGAACCTAAAGGAATACGAATGTGCTATAAGAAATGACGATCACAAGGATTTCAGAAAGACCTAGAAAGACTTACGTGACCTTATGCTAAGTGATGTGAGCAGAAGAAGGAGAACATTTTATACAATAATAGCAATATTGTGCAATGATCAACTTTGATAGACTTAGCTCTTCTTTACAATAAATCACCTAAGACAATTCCATTTCATTTTAATTTAATTAATATTTAATTTAAATTTAAATTTATCTTTTAATTTAATTCATATTAAATCAATTAAGTCCAATATTTTTTATATAATCTCTCCTGGAACTCTTCTCAAAGTCAGTAGTTTTTCCAATGAGATATTTCATATTGTCTTCCTTTTTTTTTGATTCTTTTCACTCTGTTTTATACTTGCTTGATTTCCCATAAATTCATTAGCTTCTACTTGCTCCATTCTAATTTTTAAGGTAGTATTTTCTTCAGTGGTCTTTTGGACCTCCTTTTCCATTGGGCTTATTCTGCCTTTTAAAGAATTCTTCCCCTCATTGGCCTTTTGGATCTCTTTGCTATTTGAGTTAGTCTATTTTTTTAAGTTGTATTTTCTTCAGCATTTTTGGGTGGTCTCCTTTAGCAAGCTGTTGACCCCTTTGTCATGAGTTTTTTGCATCACTCTCATTTCTCTTCCCAATTCTCTGACTTGATTTTGCAAATCTTTTTGAGCTCTTCCGTGGCCTGAGACCAACTCTTATATTTCTTGGAGGCTTTTGATGTAGGTTTTTTGACTTTGTTGACTTCTTGTGGATGTATGTTTTGATCTTCTTTGTCACCAAAGTAAGATTCTATAGTATGAATCCTTTTACACTTCCAGCTCATTTTTCCAACCAACTATTTGACTTCTGAGCTCTTTATCAGAGTATGACTGCTTTCATAGTGGAGAGTGTCCTGTCCCAAGCTTCTGGGGTTTTGTGCTGCCATTTTTGGAGCTACTTCTATTCTGATGTGGTATGACACTCCTCACCTGTGCTCTGGTCTTTGAGCACAAGCACTTCTTTCTGTCATGTAACTATCAGGAGGATTCCCTATCCATGGCCACCACAAGCTCTGCCACCCCAGTGTTCTTCCTCCCCAAGGACTGCCAACCAGGACTGTGATTCATATCCAAGGGAGGCAAAGCAAGAGAATGCTGCCTCAGCACCAGCAAAGAGATCCCTGCACTCCTGCTCTGATCAGCTGCTATAGCTGGCACAGCAGCCACCTCCATTGCCATGGGACTGGGGCTGGACCATGCCCCTCTCTCAACCAGGTCCAACAGTTTTCCCACTGACCTGCTAAATTGTCTTTGGCTTTTGTGGTTTGAGAAGTCTGGAAATTGTCACAGCTGCCAGCGATTCAGTGCCCTGAGGCCTACTCCACCCCTTTTGCTCAGGCCTGGTCTGACCTGGCACAGCCCATCCTGAGTCATGCTCTGCTCCCAGCACAGTGTAATAGACCCTTCCCAGCAACCATCCAGGTGTCTTGGGCTGGAGACTTGTTTCACTCTGTCATTTTGTGGGCTCCATAGCTCTAGAGTTTGTTTAGAGTCATTTTTACAGATGTTTGGAGGGATTTGGGGGAGAGCTCAAGCCAGTCCCTGTTTTCATGCTGCCATCTTGGCTCCGCCCGCAGAACCATGGAGTCTTAATCCAAATAGAAGAATACCATTTTCTTTCTTTTTTTCTTTCTTGTGGCTTTTTCCCTTTTGTCATGATTCTTCTTTCACAGTATGACTAATGTGGAAATATGTTTGTATGTGTATAATCTATATCAGATTGCTTGCAGGTTTTGGAGGAGGAAGAGGAGGGAGAGAGAAAAAAATGGAACTCAAAAAATCTTATAAAAGTGAATGTTGAAATGTAAACAAAAAGGACAAGAATCTTTCCTGTACATATCCTGGTGGGCCATCCCCTGGGGTTGAAGGTTTCTACTGTTTTATCTTGATTAAAGATGCCATACTCACAAATAAGATGGAGGAAGAGAAGGAGGACTTAGCTATGTCTTTTAACTGAACCCAGGTTTCTATCCACTATACCATATTTCCTTTTAATAATGTCAAAGGTGATAACAGCTATAACATTGGCATCTCAGGATTGTTACAAGGAAGTTTCTTTGTAAACTCTTAATTGCTATATTACATGAATGATACATTACCATCAGTATTAAAATAAGTACAATATTACAACATGTACATTTCAATTGTCCATTCACTCAAGCTGCAGTTGTTCAGTCATTTTAGTCATGCCTAACTTTTCATGACTCCATTTTTGTTTTTTTCAGAAGAGATAATGGAGTGGTATGCCATTTTCTTCTCCTGTTCATTTGACCTATGAAGAAACCAAGGCAAAAGGGGTTAAGCGACTTGCCCAGGATCACATAGTTAATGTCTGAGGCCCAATTTGAACTCAGATCCTCCTAACTTCTGAACTGGTGCTCTATTAACTGTACCACCTAGCTGCCACCCATGTTACCTTATCTAATAATTTTGAAAAAAAAGGGATTCTTTTCTTCTCTCTCCTAAAACAAATGTCAATGAAAAATAGCAGAGAAATTGAGGGCCAGAAATTTCAAAGAAGCTGAGGAAAAGCAAACAGCTGGCAAATAAACATGATATAGATTCACAAGATGATAAATATATATTCTCACCAACTTGGCAGTCCAAGGTAAGGAAACTTTTAGTTAGCACCATGGTGGTGGAGTTGCAATAGCTCATTGATCCCAGGGGCTATTTGAAATACTATAAAACAATAGTCCAAGGCAGCTTTAATAAAGAAATAGAAACAACTGCTGCTGAAGTCGAAAGAAAATAAAATTATCCATATGGCATTTGGCAACCACTGCCAATAAAAGAGGAATGCATGGTAAATATTATTTTCTTCATTGTGAGGATTGATTGCACTAAGATGTTAGTGAAAGCTCATTTGTTATTCCAAAATATATATATATATAGCTCTCCTCTTTTCCCACTTGAAGACTAGAAAATAGGATTTTTAAATGTCATATCTGACAGATATTTGTATAATCTAGAGAAGAAAAGTGAACATTTTTAAACAAGGAGAAAAATAAGGTTAAATTACAAATTAATTCAGTTCATAAACTGGGGAGGAAACAGTAAAAATAAGTCAGTGATTTAAAAAGCAACTGTTTCTTTTTTTAAAGGAAATTCAAGTAAATCAGCCTTTCAAAGTAACAAGTAAAATGCTCACCCTAAAATCCAAAGACGGTGAGTTGGTTTGGATAAGACATCCCCAAATTTATTTGACCTACCACTCTCTTTTCAAAAAAAAAATTACTCAGTGTCTCCATGGAATTCTTTAACCCTTTAAATGCTTGTTTTTAATTTGTGTCATTTAAAAAATGTATAAAATACATTTTTTTTTTAAAATAAAGCATCTTAAATTTAATAATTTATTGTAAATTTGTGGGGTTTTTCCTGCATTGAAATTTCAATGACACGATATTGTGTCATGTAATGTTGTAGTATTGTATTGTAAACAAGTCATTACTTGCACATATTCCTGCCAATGCATACTGGACTTCCCAACTATTCACGACATGCTTGCCTACCAAGACTTGCTTGTTAAGACCTGTCAGCAGACTTGACCACTAATTGGTTATAACTTGCATTTTGTAAGTTTATTTGGAAAACAAAAAGATAATCACTATGACTTTAACTCTATTACACAACAGATGAAAAATGTATGAGCAGTTTTTTTAAATATTCTTAACCTCTCTTTTTTTTCCTTATACTTCCATTTCCCCCTTATTTTTATTTAACACACTCCAATTGTGCCAAGGCTACTACTGTCCCCCTGAATCATTCCAGTGACCCCTGAGGACAGTATCAATCACTTCAGGAACCTCTGGACCTTTGAATGAAACTCTCAGCTTTGGTTACACTCAGTGACTTTAATCTTTCTCTGGAGAGCCTATTTTGAGGAGATAAACTTTTTATCCTGAAATGAAAATGTTTAGAATAATTTAATCCCTTGTTATCCTCCCAATAAGTAAGCAAATACTAGCATATATTTAACCAAGAATAGGTACTTCTAGCAATGAAAAGTTGTTAGAATTTCCAAAAAATTTCTATTACACAAAAACAAAAATAAAATCCTAAGACCAAAATTCAACAACAACAACCAAAAAAAAAAACTGAGAGTAAGATATCGGGACTTAAAATAGAGAGCAAGGGAGGTAGAGCCAAGATGGCAGAGTGAAAGCAGGGACTTACCAGAGTTTGATTACAAATTCAGTTAGATACCTCTAAAAAAAGTGAATCTGAGCACATGTGAGAGAGGTAGAAGCCACTAGGAAAATGAGTGTGGCAGATTTATAGCCCAGGAGAGCCCACAGTGTCAATGGCATGGATCTGTGGGATGGGAGAGTGCTAGGCACATAGAAGTAAACCATACCAGAGTGGGAGCAGGCCTGGGGTTGAATTGCCAGCTGAGGTAGTGATCCACAGGCCTCTCAGCTCAAGATGGAAGTCTGTTGAAGATAAGTGAGACAGAAGCACAGAGCCTTTGGCCATGGCTGCAGCTCCTCCAGAAGCTTACAGTCCACAGCCTAAAGCTATGAAACTCTCCTTCTTGAACTTCTGGGAGCCATGATGATCAAGTAAAATGTAGGTGCTCTCATCCCTCCATTCATCACCTTGAATGACCCAGATAATACTGCCCTAGGAAAAACCCTGAAATAAAGGAGCCAGGAGTGGGGCTTCAGCAGTCTTTTAGCTTGGGAGGATGGGGAGACAGGCCCCTCTTGTGGTGGCAAAAGGAGACCAGTACAGGAGGGGAGGTGTCCCAGCAGGCCCCACCCCAGCAGACCAGTGGCGGTTCCTGAGCCCCAGCAAGGTAGAGCCCACAAAGGCCAACACTAGGACCCCAGGTATGCCTTCACGCAGCCAGGTGAAGCAGCAGACACCAGCATAGTCAAGGGCTGAGACCAACTGTGTTAGAGCATAACCCTAGGGGAAGAGGAGACTTCCAGCACCAAGACCACACCTCACCCACATCTCACCATGGGAGCTTCAGTGTAACCATGGGGAAACTCAGAAATACTTCACCTGGCCTCCCTTGGTACACACAAGGCAGCTCCAGTTCATTGCCAGGTGACTGGCAGCATTATATAGTCTCTAGTTGACAAAACCAGAGGCCATAGCACAAAAAGCTAGCAACCAGGCCCCCAGTTACAAGAACAAGAAGCTTGGGACAGAGCCTCCTGTGCCCCAGAAGCAGACATCCAATGTAAAAGTCAGTAAAAAGACAACCACCACAAAGAAGCAATTCCGAAAAATAAAGATCATTGATTCTTACCATGGAGACAGGGAAGATCAAAATACCAGTTCAGAAGAGGACAGCATTGACACTATACTCACATCTGAAACCTCGAAAGGGAATATGAACTGGTCTTAAGCCCAAAAAAGGTTCCTGGAAGAACTCAAGCAGGATTTTAAAAGCCAAATTAGAGAGGTAAAAAAAATGAAAAAAATCACTGATGAGAACAAATTTTCAAAAAATAAAATTCATGAAATGGTTAAAGAGATACAAAACCTAATGGGAGAAAGTGACTCCTTGAAAAGTAAAATTGTCCAAATGTAAAAGGAGTTACAGAAACTAAATGAAGAAAACAATTTGTTAAAAATTATAATTGGGCAAATAAAAGCTAATGACTCTATGAGGCACCAAGAATCAGTCTATCACTATCTAAAGAATGAAGAAAATTATAAGAAAAACTAAAATATCTCATGGGAAAAAAAATAGATCCAGGAGAGATAATCTAAGAATAATTGGTCTACTGGAAAGCCATGATGAGAAGAAGAGCCTGGACAGTATCTTCCAAGAAATTATCAAGGATAACTTTCCCAAGGACCTAGGATGAGAGGGCAAAATAGTCATTAAAGGAATCCCCCGAGTACCCCCTGAAAGAGATCCCAAATTAAATATTGCAGCCAGATTCCAGAATTATCAGGTCAAGGAGAAAATACTGCAAGTAGCCAGAAAAGAACAATTCAAAGATCACAGAATTACAGTCAGGCTCACACAAGACCTTGCAACTTCTACATTAAAAGACAGGAGGGGTTGAGACATGATATTCTGAAAGGCAAAGGAGTTTGGACTGCAACCAAGGATCAACTACCCAGCAAAACTGAGCATAATTTTTCAGACAATGAGATGGACACTCAATGAAATAAGGGAATTCCAGACCTTCCTGATGAAAACGCAAGAGCTCAACAGATGATTTGATCTTCAAATACAAAACACAAGAGAGACATAAAAAGGGAAACAGGTAAAAAAAATTCTTGCTGTTCAATAAGAGCAAATTGTTTACATCCTTATATAGGATCATATTTTTATATATTTTATATATATTTTAATCATGAGAACGGTATAGTTAATATGACAAAAGGCATATACTTAGAGGACGTGAGTACAAATTAACGGATGTGAGAATAAAAAACATAATTAAGGGGTTCAAAAGGATTATTTTGGGATAAAAGGTAATGAGGAGGTAGTAAATGGTAAATTACACCACATGAAGAGGCATAAAAGCCTATTATAGTAGAGAGAAAGAAGAGAGGAAGAAGAGTAGTGTTTGAGCTTTACTCTCACCAGATTTGGTTCAAGGATTGAATAGCATACTCTGATAAGTACAGAAATCAAACTTGTCCAAAAAACAGTAGGAAGGGAAAGGGGAAAGAAAGGGAGGGGATGGTTAGAAGGGAGCAAAGAAGTAGTAAGGGAAAATGGTAAGATAAGAGAGGGAAGGTGATAGGGAGGAAAAATTGATGGAGGCAGTGGTGGAAAGCAAAACTCTTTTGGGGAGGGGAAGGGAGAAATAAAAGCATAAATGGGGGGGATAAGATGGAGAAAAAAGACATAGATAGTAATCATAACTGTGAATATGAATGGGGTGAACACTCATAAAACAGAGGCAGATAGCAGAATGGATGAAAAACCATAATCCTATAATATATTGTTGACAAGAAGCACATTTGAAACAAGGGACACGCAGGGGAAAGGTAAAAGCATGGAATGAAATACATTTTTCTTCAGCTGAAGTAAAAAAAAATAAAGAAGGAGGGGTAGCAATCCTAATCTCAGAAAAAGCAAAGAAAGATATAATTAAAAGAGGTAAGAAAGGAAAATATATCCTACTAAAAGGCACCACAGATAATGAAGCAATATCATTACTTAACATATGTGCAAAAAGTTGTATAGCATACAAATTTTTAGAGGAGAAGTTAAGGGAGTTACAGGAAGAAATAGACATACTAGTAAGAGACCTCAACCTCCCCCTCTCTGAACTTGATAAATCTGACCTCAAAAGAAACACGAAAGAAATTAAGGAGGTGAATAGAATTTTAGAAATGGTAGATATGATAGCCCTGTGGAGAAAACTGAATGGGGATAGAAAGGAATATACCTTTTTCTCAGAGGTACATGGCATATACACAAAAATTGATCACGTACTAGTGCATAAAACTTCACAATCCAGTATAAAAAAGCAGAAATAGTCAATACATACTTGTAGATCATGAAGCAATAAAAATTATTTGCATAAGGTGCCATGGAAAGATAAACTAAAAACTAATTGGAAACTAAATAATCTAATTTAAGAATGAGTGGGTCAAACAACAAATCATAAAAACAATCAGTCACTTCCTTCAAGAGAATGACAATAATGAGACACCCTATCAAAACTTATGGCATGCAGGAAAAGCAGTTCTTAGGGAAAGTTTTATATCTCTGAATGCCTACATGAATAAAATAAAGGAGATCAATGAACTGGGCATGCAACTGAAAAAGCTAGAAAAAGAAGAAATTGAAAATCCTCAGTTAAATACCAAATTAGAAATACTGAATACCAAAGGAGAGGTTAATAAAATTGAAATCCAGAAAACTATTGATCCAGTAAATAAAACAAAGAGCTGGTTTTATGAAAAAAATTGACAAACCTTTGATTAATTTGATCAAAAATAAGAAAGAAGAAAACCAAATTATCAGTATAAAAAATTAAAAGGGAGAATTCACCTCCAATGAAGAAGAAATTAAAACAATAATTAGGAATTATTTTGCCCAATTGTATGTCCATAAATTTGATAATCTTAGAGAAAAGGATGAATATTTATTAAAATAGAAATTGTCCAGATTAACAGAAGAAGTAAAATACTTAAACAACCCAATCTCAGAAAAAGAAAATGAACAATTTATCAGTGAACTCCCTAGGAAAAAATTTCCAGAGCCAGGTTGATTTATAAGTGAATCTTTTCAAACATTTAAAGAACAATTAACTCTTTTACTTTATAGACTATATACAACACCCGTTCCTATGAAAAACACTAGAAAACATAGGAATAAATGGAGTCTTCCTTATGATCGTAAGGAGCATCTACCTTAACCCACCAGCAGTCATTATATGTAATGGGGATAACCTTGATGCATTTCCAATAAGATTGGTGGTGAAATAATGATGTTGATGATCACCCCTATTATTTACTTTTGTACTGGACATGTTAGCTTTAGCAATAAGGGAAGAAAAAGAAATTTAAGGAATTAGAATAGGCAAAGAAGAAACTAAGTTATCACTCTTTGCAGATGATATGATGATATACTTAGAGAATCCTAGAGAAACAAGTAAAAAACTACTAGAAATAGTAAATAACTTTAGCAATGTTACAGGATATAAAATAAACCCACATAACTCTGTGACATTCCTATATAATACTAACAAAGCCCAACAACAAGAGATAGAAAGAGAAATTCCATATAAAGTTACTATATACACTATAAATATTTGGGAGTCTACCTGCCAAGACAAACCCAGGAACTATATGACCACAATTACAAAATGCTTCTCACACAAATAAAGTCAGATCTAAATAACTGGGAAAAAAAATCAGTTGCTCATGGTTAGGCTGAGGTAATACAATAAAAATGAGACTTTTACCTATATTAATTTTTGTATTTAGTGTCATACCAATAAAACTATCAAAAATTATTTTAAAGAGCTAGATAAAACAATAGCAAAATTCATCTGTAAGAAGAAAAGATCCAGAATATCAAGGGAATTAATGAAAAGAAATGCTAGGGAAGGAGGCCTAGCCATACCAGATATTAAACTGCATTATGCAGCAGCAATCATCAAAACTACTTGGTACTGGCTAAGAAATAGAGTGGTGGGTCGATGGAATAGGTTAGGTACACAAAATATAATAGTCAATGACTATAGTAATCTACTTTTTGATAAACCCAAAGAGTCCAGTTTCTGGGATAAGAACTCACTATTTCACAAAAACTGTTGGGAAAATTGGAAAATGGTAAGGCAGAAACTGTGCATAGACCAATATTTTACTACATATACCAAAATAAAGTCAAAATGGGTTCAAGACTTAGATGTAAAGCCTGATACTGCAAGCAATTTGGGAGAGAAGGAGATAGTTTACCTGTCAGGCTTAAGGAAAAGGGAAGAATTCATGACTAAACAAGAAACAGAGAGCATTAGGAAATGCAAAATTGAAAATTTTGATTTCACTAAATTGACAAGTTTTTGTACAAATAAAGGCAATACAACCAAGATTAGGAGGGAAGCAAAAAATTGGGAAAGAATTTTTATAACCATTGTCTTTGACAAAGGCGTCATTTCTAAAATACACAGGGAACTTTGTCAAAATTATAAATTAATAAAGAGTCAAAGGATATGAACAGGCAGTTTTCAGAGGAAGAAATTAAAGCTATCTCTAATCATATGAAAAATGCTCTAAATCACTATTGATTAGAGAAATGAAAATCAAAACAACTCTCAGGTAACACAGATTGGCTAACATCAAAACAGGTAAATGATAAATGCTGGAGAAGATGTGTGAAAATTGGAACATTATTGCGTGATTGGTGGAGTTGTGAAGTAATCCAACCATTCTGTAGAACAATTTGGAACTATGCCTAAAGGACTACAAAAAATGTGCATACCCTTTGACCCAGCAATACTACTTGTAGAGCTGTATCCTGAAGAGATCGTACACAGGGAAAAGGACTTGTATGTACAAAAATATTTATAGCAGCTCTTTTTGTGGTGGCACAGAACTGGAAATCAGAGGGATTCCCATCAACTGGGGATTGATTAAACAAATTGTGGCATACGAATGCAATGGAATATTATTGTGCTATAAGAAATGAGGAGCAGATGGACTTCATAATAACCTGGAGAGTCTTCAATGATAGATGATGAGTAAAGGGAGTGGAACCAGGAGAACATTGTATACAACCGCAGACACATTGCTTCTGTGGTGACTAGCCTTGATAGACTTGGCTCTTCTCAACAATACAAGCTTCTAAGGCAGCTCCAAAAGACTCATGATGGAAAAAGCTATCCATATCCAGAGAAAGAGTTATGGAATCTGTTTGCAGATTGAGGTAAACTATTTGCTCTCCCTTTTTTCCTCTTTTCTTTTCTTTCCTTTTCTTTCCTTTTCTTTTCTTTCCTTTTCTTTTCTGTTACAGCTTCGTCATGGTTCATTTCATTGGTTATAATTCTTATTTACAACTTGATTATTGGGAAAATAAGTTTAATGTGAAGGTATATCAGATTACATGCTTTCTGGGGTGGGGAAGCAGGGAAGATAGGGAGAGGAAGAAAATCTGGAACTCAAAAACTTGTGGAACTGAGTGCCATAAACTGGAAAATATATATATGCATATATATGTATATATATATATATATGTATATATATATATATATATATATGTGTGTGTGTGTGTGTGTGTGTGTGTGTGTATATTTATTTTTAAAAAAGAGAACAAGATAAATAAAAAAGCATTAAATTAGCAGTAGGTACATACTACCAAAGTCCCAGACTGATATTTCTCTAAATTCTAGAACCGAAAGTATCAAGAGCACTTATACCTTTGCTCTCCATGCTGGTCTATCAGCCTGAAATTGTAATATAGTTAATAGTGAAGATGTCTTTGACCCAGAAAAACCACCCTAAGGCTGTATCCCAAAGAGATCATACAAATGGGAAAAGGACACATATGTACAAAAATAATTATAACAGCTCTTTCTGTGGTGGGCAAGAATTGGAAACTGAGGGGATGCCCATCAACTGTGGAATAGCTGAACAAGTTGTGGTATATGAACAAGTTAGTGTTATAATGGAATACTATTGTGCTATAAGAAATGATGAGCAGGTGGACTTCAGAAAAATTTGGAAAAAACTTGTATGAACTCATGTTGAATGAAGGGGGCAGAACCAGGAGAGCACCGTATACAGTAACAGTCACATTGTGCAATGACTAACTTTGATAGACTTAGCTCTTCTTAGCAATTCAGTGATCTAAGACAACTCCAAAGGACTCATCTTCAAAAATGTTATCCACATCCAGAGATAGAACTATAGAGTCTGAATGCAGATTGAAGTACACTATTTGCGCTCTCTCTCTCTCTTTCTTTTTCTTTTTCTTTCTCATGGTTACTTTCATTCATTCTAATTCTTATTTACAACATGAGTAATGTGAAATATATTTAATAAGAATATATATGTAGAGCCTTTACCAGATTGCACACTGATTTTGGTAAGGGGGATGGGAGGGAGGCAAAGAAAATGTTAAACTCAAAAGCTTGTTGAAGAGAATGTTGAAAACCAAAATTAAATTAAAAAAAATAAAGAAAAAAATAAATAGTTCATAAAACTTTTAAAAATTTGTAAAGATGTTTCAATACTTTCTATTTGACATTGAGGCGTGGATGTTTGGATGAGACTGTGTATGACAAGGGTGAAATCTTGCAGAGATAATTATTGCTTGCTCTAGCGAACCCTTAGGGAGATGTGTATGCGTGTGTGTGTATGTTTGTTTGTTTGTGTGTGCGTGTGTGTGTGTGTGTGTGTGTGTGTTGATTGGTTGGTTGTTGTCCTTCATTCTTGAAGAGGACCAAAATGACATCACCCTGCATGAGTCAAGATTCAATGTGTCTTACTCTGGCTAAGTAGACCAATACGAGTTCAGAATGCTCTACCACAGGTCGGGCACAAATAGTCCGTGTGAACATTTGGGGTGGATACTCCAAACTTGTACATCCTGTGTTTCCTTTGAGCTGTTTAAATTCCACTTTGCTCATAGAACACATCAACTTCTTTGATGTGGGCATGCCATGCTGAGTGATCCTGTGCCATTGTGTCCCATGTCACACAACCAGTTCCAAAGTTCTTGAGAGAGACCTTGAAAATTTCCTTGTATTGCTTCTTCTGACCCTCACGCGAACACTTGCCTGTGTGAGTTCTCCATAAAACATTCTTGTTGGCAAGTGTATGTTTTGCATTCAAACAACATGGCCAGCCCATCAGAGTTGTACTCTCTGAAGCAGAGTTTGGATGCTTGGTAATTTAGTTCAAGTAAGGACATCAGTGTCTGGTACCTTATCCTGCCAGGTGATCTTCAGAATCTTCCTAAGACAATTCAAATGGAAGCAATTCAGTTTCCTGCCATGGCACTGGTTTGTCCAGGTTTCATAGGCGTGTAACAATGAGGTCAACACAATGGCTCTGTAGACCTTCAGTTTGTTAGTTAGGCTAATACCTCTTCTCTCCCATACTTTCCTTCAGAGCCTCCCAAACACTGAGTTAAATCTGTCAATGTTTGAGTCAACCTCATTATCAATGAGTATATTCTTGGAAAGTACACCACCGAGGCAAGTGAACTTATCTACAGCAATCAAAATTTCTCCATTTCCTGTAACTGATGGTTCCATATATGGATGATGTGGTGGTGGCTAATAGAGCATCTGTGTTTTCTTGGTGTTGATTTTTTGGGCAAAATTAGCACAAGCAGCAGAGGATTGATCCCTACTTCATTGCATCTCAGCTTCAGAGGCTGCATTGAGTGCACAATCATCTGCAAACAGAAAATCATGCACCAACACTCCCTCTGCTTTGGTCTTGGCCTATAGCTTTTTCAAGTTGAAGAATTTACCATCAGTGCAGTAGCTGACCTTGATGCCTTGTTCATCTTCATTGATAGCATTTGACAACATGATTGAAAACATCATACTAAAAAACATGGGAGCAAACACGCAGCCTTTTTTCACTCCATTGGTAACTGGGAAGGCATGAAAGCATTGTCCATTATCTAGAATCCAGGCAAGTTTACCATTTTGTAATTAGCATATGCTGATGCTGATGAACCTCTTCAGGCAACCAAATTCTGACATAATTTTCCATAAGCCCTCATGACTAACAGTAGGAAAGGCCTTAATCAGATCTACAAATGCTGTATACAGACCTTTGTTCTGCTCCTAGCATTTCTCCTGGAATTGTCAGGCAGCAAACACCATATTGAGGGAAAATACACACACAATCAATAGGTAATAGAAATATTCCCAAACAGAGAAGAAGGAAGGAATGGGGCAAGAAAAAAGAGGGTATAGAGGGTGATAAAAAGGAAGGCAGATAATAGATGGCAGTGATCACAATCAAAACAGCCATTTGAGGAAGGACATGATAAAAAGAGAGGGGATAGACAGAAGAAAATCTGATTGAGGGAAATATACAATTAATATAGTGAATGTTAATAGGTTGAACTCACCCATAAAATGGAAATTCAAAGTGAATTAGAAACCAACATCCAACAATATACTGTTTACAAAAATACATTTAAATTAGGGAGACACATGGAGTTATCATAACAGTCTGGAGCAAAATCTATTATGTTTTAGCCAAAGTTAAAAAGAAAAAGGTAGCAATTATGATCTCAAAGCCAAAGCAAAAATCCCCAATGAAACACCAGAATAGGAATCCTGAAAATCAAAAGAAAGATCAATAAAATTGAAGTTAAATACATTGTAATGGTAATTAAGCTGGGACTTTTTTATACTGCTTTCTCTTTTATAATGCTAAAGTAATCAAGTACCTTTTATTAAATCTTGCTAGGTGCAAAACTCCAAGATCACACTCTTTTGCTAACTAGGTGTGAAGCCCTAGGCTCACACCCTTTTGCTGATTAGGTGCAAAGCCTCAGGCCCTAAGAAGGGTATATATACTCAGATGTTACCATTTTGCTTTGGGGCTCTTGGTCACTGGAAGAGTGTCATGTGATTTGACCAGACGAGACTCTGGGTAGCTGCTGGAGTCACCTGGCTTTGAAAATCCAGATGTTGGTGCCTCTATTTCTGGTAATTGCTATGATTTGGTCAGACAGATAAGAGGCCTATCTGCTATTTCTGTGTGTTTATTGCTCTGTTTATATTGTCTCTGTAATTTCTGTTTGTATTTGCTCTGAATTTCAGTGCTGGCTTTTCCCCTGAATGATAAATGTATGTTTGATTAAAGTGAGACTGTTAACCCCTTAAAGTTGCTTTCCTTAGAAAAGCAGATCAAAGAACCTGTGCTAGTAGCCTTCCTGTGTGCTGGTATTCATCTTATGCCCCGACAGCAGCTTCTAGTAACACTGTTGTTACAGACATTAAAATAATAAAAATAGAAGCTGGACTGATGGAGAAAACAATAAAATTGATAAGCCATTCACTAACTGGATGTTAAAAAGAATGACAAAATCAAATTGTTAAGATAAAAATGAAAAAAGGTAAATGCACCACCAATGAAGATGAAATTAAAGCACTTTAGGAGTTATTTGGCCCAATCATATGCCATTAAAACTGATGATCTAAGTGAAATGGATGCATATTTAATATATATATATATATATATATATATATGTATATGTATAAATTGTCAAGATTAATAGAAAAGAACATAGAATACTGAAATAATCCTATCTTAGAAAAAGTAATTGAATGAACTTTGTAAGGGAAAAAAGTAAATTCCCTTAGAAAAATTATCCAGGATCAGATGGATTTACTAGTGAATTATTCCAAACATTTAAAGAATAATTAATACCAATACTACATTAAGTATTTGAAATAATAGGTAAAGAAGCAGTTCTAGCAAATTCTTTTTAAGACTCAAATAAGAATTTGTTACCTAAAACAGGGAGAGCAAAAATGGAGAAAGGAAAGTATAGATCAATTTCTTTAATAAATACTGATGCAAAAATTAAAACACTAGCAAGGAGATTTCAGAGATATAAGATGACTAGGTGGGATTCATTCAAGGAATTTAGGGCAAGTTCAATATTAGGAAAACCATCAGCATAATTGACCATATCAATAACAAAAACAACCCCACAAAAATCACAGGATTGTTTCAACAGAAAGAGAAAAAAGTTTTTAACAAAATACCATAGTCATTTTTATTAAAAACACTAGAAATACTAGTAATCAATGGAAACTTTCTTAAAATGATAAACTGTGGGGGGCGGAGCCAAGATGGCGGCTGGTAAGTACGGACTAGAGTGAGCTCCGTACCCAAGTTCCTCCAAAAACCTACAAAAAAATTGCTCTGAACCAATTCTAGAACGGCAGAACCCACAGAACAGCAGAGGGAAGCAGGGCTCCAGCCCAGGACAGCCTGGATGGTCTCTGGGTGAGGTCTATTCCACACGGAGCTGGGAGCTGGGAACGGAGTGGAGCAGAGCCCAGCCTGAGCGGCGTGGACGATCCAGACCAGAAGCCGGGCGGAGGGGGCCCTAGCGCCCTGAATATGTGAGCTGCCGCAGTTACCAGACCCCTCGACCCACAAACACCAAAGACTGTGGAGAAGGTTAGTGGGAAAAGCTGCAGGAGTGGAAGGAGTTCACGGTTCGGCTTCCAGCCCCGGGGGCAGCGGAGGTGGGGCAGCTACAGCTGTTGTTACTTCCGGCTCCAGGCCCACCTGGTGGGAGGAATTAAGTGGCGGATCAGAGCAGGAGTGCAACAGCCTGCTGAAGATCTAAGCCCAGTCTGGACTGGGGGTCCTTGGGGAAGGAGGAGTGCGGCTCTGACAGAGCTGGTACCTCCCCCCCAAACGTAGAACATAGAACTCGTTAGTCTACAAGCAGTCATACCCCACTGAAAAATTCAAGGGTCAAGTTAGTTGGTTGGGAATATGGCCAGGCAGTGAAAACGCGCCCAGATTCAGTCTCAGACTTTGGATTCTTTCTTTGGTGACAAAGAAGACCAAAACATACAGCCTAAAGAAGACAACAAAGTCATAGAGCCTACAACCAAAGCCTCCAAGAAAAACATGAACTGGCCCCAGGCCATAGAAGAACTCAAAAAGGATTTGGAAAAGCAAGTTAGAGAAGTAGAGGAAAAATTGGGAAGAGAAATGAGAAGGATGCAAGAAAACCATGAAAAACAAGTCAATGACTTGCTAAAGGAGACCCAAAAAAATACTGAAAAATACACTGAAGAAAACAACACCTTAAAAAACAGACTAACTCAAATGGCAAAAGAGCTCCAAAAAGCCAATGAGGAGAAGAATGCCTTCAAAGGCAGAATTAGCCAAATGGAAAAGGAGGTCCAAAAGACCACTGAAGAAAATACTACTTTAAAAATTAGATTGGAGCAAGTGGAAGCTAGTGACTTTATGAGAAATCAGGATATTATAAAACAGAACCAGAGGAATGAAAAAATGGAAGACAATGTGAAATATCTCCTTGGAAAAACCACTGACCTGGAAAATAGATCCAGGAGAGATAATTTAAAAATTATTGGACTATCTGAAAGCCATGATCAAAAAAAGAGCCTAGATACCATCTTTCAGGAAATTATCAAGGAGAACTGCCCTGATATTCTAGAGCCACAGGGCAAAATAGAAATTGAAAGAATCCATCGATCGCCTCCTCAAATAGATCCCAAAAAGAAATCTCCTAGGAATATTGTTGCCAAATTCCAGAGCTCCCAGATCAAGGAGAAAATACTGCAAGCAGCCAGAAAGAAACAATTTGAGTATTGTGGAAACCCAATCAGAATAACCCAAGATCTGGCAGCTTCTACATTAAGAGATCGAAGGGCTTGGAATGCGATATTCCGGAGGTCAATGGAGCTAGGATTAAAACCTAGAATCACCTACCCAGCAAAACTGAGTATCATGTTCCAAGGCAAAATATGGATTTTCAAAAAAATAGAGGACTTTCAAGCTTTCTCAGTGAAAAGACCAGAACTGAATAGAAAATTTGACTTTCAAACACAAGAATCAAGAGAAGCATGAAAAGGTAATCAAGAAACGGAAATTGCAAGGGACTTACTAAAGTTGAACTGTTGTTTTGTTTACATTCCTACATGGAAAGATAATGAGTATGATTCATGAGACCTCAGTATTAGGGTAGTTGAAGGGAATATGCATGTATATATATATATATATATATATATATATATATATATATATATATATATATGTATATGTATATGTATATATATATGTTTATGTATATATATAAGTGAATGTGTATGTATGTATATATCTATGTGTATGTGTATGTATGTGTATGTATGTGTATATATATATATGTGTTTATGTATATGTGTATATACATATGTATATATATATATATGTAAAAGAGAGAGAGCAGACACAGGGTGAGTTGAAGATGAAGGGAAGATATCTAAAAGAAATAAAATGAAATTAAGGGATGAGAGAGTAATATATTGAGAGAGTAAGATAGGGAGAGATAGAATGGGGTGGATTATCTCGCCTAAAGGTGGCAAGAGGAAGCAGTTCTATGGGAGGAGGGGAGAGGGCAGGTGAGGGGGGAATGAGTGAACCTTGCTCTCATCAGATTTGGCCTGAGAGGGAATACCATACATACTCAGTTGGGTATCTTACCCCACAGGAAAGAAGAGGGAGGAAGATAAAAAAATAAATAAAAGGCGGGGGGTTGATGGAGGGGAGGGCAGATGGGGGTGGAGGCAATCAAAACAAACACTTTGGAAAGGGGACAGGGTCAAGGGAGAAAATTCAATAAAGCAGGATGGGTTGGGAAGGAGCAAAATGTAGTTAGCCTTTCACAACATGAGTATTGTGGAAGGGTTATACATAATAATACATGTGTGGCCTAGGTTGAATTGCTCAACTTCTTAGGGAGGGTGGGTGGGAAGGGAAGAGGGAAGAGAATTTGGAACTCAAAGTTTTAAAATCAGATGTTCAAAAACAAAAAAAGTTTTTGTATGCAACTAAAAAATAAGATACACAGGCAATGGGGTGTAGAAATTTATCTTGCCCTACAAGAAAGGAAGGGAAAAGGGGATGAGAGGGGAGGGGGGTGATAGAGGGGAGGGCTGACTGGGGAACAGGGCAACCAGAATATAAGCCACCTTGGAGTGGGGGGAGGGTAGAAATGGGGAGAAAATTTGTAATTCAAAATGTTGTGAAAATCAATGCTGAAAACCAAATATGTTAAATAAATAAATTGCATTTAAAAAAAAATGATAAACTGTGTCTAAAACCAAGTACAAGCACTGTCTGCAACAGGGATAAATTTGATATATTCCCAATAAGATCAGAAATGAAAGAAGGATATCTGTTATCCCCACTAGTATTCAGTACTTCACTAGAATTCCTAGCTATAGAAATAAGAAAAAAAATGAGAGATTAAAAATAAGCAATGAGGAAACAAAGCTCTCTCTATTTTTTAGATGGTTATACTTAGAAAACTTTAAAGAATCAACCAAAACAACCTAGTTGAAACAACTAACAACTTCATCACCGTTGAGAGATATAAAATAAACCCACATAAACCATTAACATTTCTATATACTACTAACAATTCTCAGCAGCAAGAAATAAAGAAATTTCAATTAAAATAACTGAAGACTTTATAACATACTTGGGAGTCTATCTTCCAAGACAATCCCAGGGATTATATGAACACATTTACAAAATAGTTTTCACAGAAAAGAGGATAGATATAAAAAATTGGAAAAATATTCATTGTTGATGGGAAGGCCTTGTCAATATAATAAAAATAACAATACTACCTACACTAAACTACTTATAGAGTGCCCTAACAATGAAACTATCAAACAACTAGATTATAGAGCTAGAAAAAATAGTAGCAAATTTCTTCTGGTGGAACCAAAGAGCAACAATATCAAGGGAATCAATGAAAAAGAAATATGAATTAAGGCAGCCTAGCAGTTCCAGATTTCAAACTCTATTACAAAGCAGTAATCTGGCTAAAATACAGAGTGGTGGATCAGTGGAATAGATTAGGCACACGATACATAGTAGGAAAGGATCATAGTAATCTATTGTTTGATAAACAGGAAGACCCAGCTTCTAAAACAAAAACTCACTATTTGACAGAAATTGCTGGGAAACTGAAAGGTAGTGTGGCAGAAACTAGGTATAGATCAGCATCTCACACTTTAAAAAGATAAGGTCAAAATGAATAAACACTTTAGACATAAAGGGTGATGTAAGTAAATTAGGAGAGCATGGACATATGTACTCTATTTCCCCATGTATAAGACACATCCTTTTTCAAAAAATTTGGGGTCTAAAAACTGGGTGTGTCTTATACAGGGGTTGTAGTTTTTTTTAACTTGCCTTTCCCACTTTTTCACACTTGTTTTTGTGCTCATTGTTGTAGATTTTTTTTACTTGCATTTCCCATTTTTCCACCTTTGTTGTCTTTGCACTCATTGTTTTGCATTTGCTACCAGTATATTAGGTTACATTTTGTCATATTCTGCCCAGAAATGGCTCAGAAAAGATTTTCATGCAGTGCTGAATTCAAGTTAAAAGTGATCTAGTTTGCAAAAGTGAATGGAAATCGTGCTGCTGAACATAAGTTTGGTCCTCCTCCATCTGAGAAAACAATCTGAGAATGGCTACAGGAAGAAGAAACCCTACTGAAAATGCCATGGCAGAAGAAGACCATGAGAGGAAAATCAGCAAAATGGCCTGATTTAGAGAGGCAATTGAAGATATGTATTGAAGAGCAAAGAGCAATTGTAATTGTTGTGTCCACAAAGATGGTTCAGCATGAGGCAAGAAGAATTGCTGATGAAAAAGAAGTTACTGATGTCAAAGGAGGACACAATTGGTGCTTCAGGTTCATGAAATGGAATGGGCTAAGCATGCATACATGCACCAGACTTGCCCAAAAGATGCCTGAAAGTTGTGAGCAGATGAATAAAACTTGAGTTCAATAACTTTGTGTAGTACATTTTTTTCAAATTTTGGGCCCCCAAATTAAGGTAAATCTTATATTTGGGGAAATACGATATTTGAAATATCTATGGATATGGGAGGAGTTTATGACCAAACAACAGACAGAGAGGACTACATACAGCTTCCTCTTCTCTGATTTTTCAATAGAGTATTGATATAATTTTTAAAGTTTTTATTAAATGATTTTCAAAACACACGCAATTGTTTTTGCAAACATAAGAGGATTTTGTGACTGTAATTATCATTTTTCACTTCTCCACTTACCAAAGTAAAGTCTGAAGTCAGGAAGTAAAATAGATAACTTTGATTGCCTGATGTGATGGGTGAAGGATGAAATGACTGAAGAATATAAAGATTCAGTCTTCTGAACATATTGATTCATAAAACAATGCATCGCAATTGCCTAACAAAGGCCTGGATCCTGAATACAGGAGACAGACTTTTACACATTAAAAAAAAATCAAATAAGATCAATTAATCTGGTTTCTAATGGGAGGAAAGATGAGGGACTTTCCAGTTTGGGAGGGCAGAGTGAGCAGGTACAATTCCCTGAATTCAGAAAAAGAGATGTCTCATTCCCCTAAGTGTCTGTGAATGATAAACGGAACATGGAAACAGTATGGGTAACAATATGGTCAGTATGAGGTCAGTTTTCAGAAAAGACACAGCAGTTGCTTGAGCTGTACAATTGTGAGAAAACTCATTGCATCGGTCTTTGGATCTGATTGTATTCCTGTCCCTATAACCTAGGTTCTCTCTACATTTACTCAACAATGAGCCCTATTTTGTAACACACATACACAATTAAACAAAATCAACAATAATATGTTTCCCTAGGAGCTGAGATAGACAGCTATAAACCAAATTCTTAAGTTCTTAAGGAAGACTTTCTGTAGGGACAAAAATGAGCCAAAGGTAGGTAGGTCCTCAGGATGAAGTTAGTCCATTGTTTCTGGTTCCAATTGAATATTTATGAGAACAGACTTCCATTAAAATCACTGGTGTGTCAGTGGTAGAAGAGCTAATTCTCCATAAAAAATGGACCTTTATGTTTTACAGGCCAGGAGAGTGATACTCTCCTAAAAGCACACTTGATTGTGACTTTACTTTGGTAAGTGGAGAAGTGAAAAATGATAATAATAGTCACAAAATCTTCTTATGTTTGGAAAAAATTGCATGTGTTTTGAAAATCATTTAATAAAAACTTTAAAAAATATATCAGTACTCTATTGAAAAATCAGAGAAGAGGAAGCTGTATGAAACTAGCCAAATTAGATAAATATGAATTTGTTACAAAGCAATAGCCACACTATATTTCTTTTGTGGTGTGGGGAGAGGCTAGCCAATGGAGTTCTAGCCCAAGACCATGCCCAGTATGCTCAGGCTGCTTCATTTCTAAGTAAAAGTATTGGGGATACTATTTCCAGAAAGGCATGATAACATGTAATGACATGTTGGTTTTGCCTTACTCCTTCTTAGTAGTAAGCACAGACCAACATTCTATGACTACTTCTCATCTGTTAATCATATTCTAAAGAGAAAGGATATTGATTACCTGTTAAGTCTGAAATGGGAGGCATTCAAAATACATTTGCCGAGCAAAGCAAGTCTTTCTTGTCTTTCCTCACCTCACTTGCTGTGTTCAAGTGAGGATATCAGGACAGGTTGTAGACACTGTGATGGGTGGAGGGGCTGTAGTGGTTACTGGATGCCTCATGCCTTTGTTGCCCAGGAAGATACCACATTCATTCTCTCCTTCTTTCTCTCTCTCTCTCTCCCCCTCCTCTCTCTCTCTTATGCATGCATGTGTGTGTGTGTTTGTGTGGTGTATATGTGTGTGTGGTGTGTGTGTGTGTATGTGTAACTGTGATTACCCTGGCCTCCATTGCCTGGAGACCAGTTATGTGTTATCTCCATCCAGTCTAAATTTTGCCTCCACTGACGGTGTTCTCCCAATTACAATAGGGTACCTTGTACCCCATTTCCATTTAACCACTTGCATTAAAATTGCATATCATTCTGGTCCCCTTAACTGCACTCACCCATTCTAGTCAGTATAGTAGATTTATAAGTAGTCATTAGAAAGTAGCAGTAGTAGAAAGTAAGATTGCAAAAGGGATTCTAGTTGTCACATACAAACTGTCCCAAAGATATAAGGAGCATAATTTACAAATTGCAACACATATTAGCCAAAAATAATATCCTGGTAAAAATATGTGTTAAATCATGAGAAGCCATCTAGGAATTACTTTCAGGTATTTTTGGTTCTATGATATGTAGATCTCAGATAGGTTCCAGACATCCACAGTGAGACCCGAAGAACATTCAGTGTTACTGATAACTGAGATGGCAGAGATATGTTAACTTTAAAGTTTTACCAAAAACTTTGAGATGATTTGGATGTATTAATGAACTAACTAACCCCAAGGGGGCATGGAGAAGAGTTAGTGTGTTCACCCTGCCAAAAAATTTTATAAAAGTGAGAACTCAAATTCCTGCTGTCAAGAATTCTTCCATCTCTATCTGGGTCCATCCTGCCCTGTGCTCCCAACTGTAATCTAGGGTTTCATGAATAACACTAAGTACTTCTCCTTCCCCATCCTCTTTCCCATGCTGCCTTCCTTCTTCCACCCTCCCATCTCCATCTCCACACTGTCTGCCTCTATACTGTTTTTGCTGTTTGTCTCTATGCTTCTACATGCTTCGTGCTTCAATAAAATATGATTGCAGTTTCACTTTCCCCTGGCATCTTAGTCTTACCCAAAAAACAAGGCATGCCTGCCCAATTTCACAATTTCATGAATTAATTACCAATTTACCATTTAAGAGTCAGATTAGCTTTTATGAAGGAATATTTACTTCAGAGGTATAATAACAAATATACAAACATATTTTCTAACATTGGGGAATAATCTTGCCCCTCTACTAACTCATATTCTGTGAAGATGGAAATTAAGTTTACATTTATGACAGCCCCAAATTCTAAGTTTACATCCCTCTTGGTCTCAAGTCCCAGTCACCTAGCTTCTCAGGGCTTCACTTGGTTGTTCATTCAATATTCCTTGCCTTTCCTCCACACAGACACTTAAGAACCATACCATAGGTTTATCCATGACAAAGACCTGTTATAGTCTAAAACTGGGGAGAAAAAAAATGGAACAAAAAGGGAAAAACACCTAAAACCATTTCTTGGGTGTGTAGGTTCTGAAGGAAATCAGGGAAGGTAGCTCTTCACTCCCTCACTGGTTCAGTTCAAGGCACCCATGTTGCTGGTGAGCCTTTACCCTCACTGCAGTCAGAGAAAGAAAAGAATACAAGGGAAAGAGAGCACTGCAGAAAAATGAGCAAGTGTCCCAGCTGGGTAGTTTTAAAGATGCAGCCTGTTCCGGAAATTCAGGTGCCTTCATGTTAGGTGATCCCAACCTGCTTCAGTGTCTGATTAGAACTGCCTTAGGTGAAGTAATACTGCTGTGATAGGTAGAATTTGCACACTTTGAAAGGTTGGGATATCTAGTGTCAGAAATTCAGGGGCTGGAGGCCTTACAGAAATTTACCCACAATCCAGGTAATGAGCGGACATATAGCCTTGCGGTGGGGATCTGACCAATCAGTTTAAGTATGGATTGTTTGAAGATCTTCAGAATTTATAAAGGGCTAGACTAGGACTGATATCGACACATATCAAAAAAGAAAACTAACAAATAAAACAAACAAATCATAGGGACTTAGTAGCAGTCCCTCTTAAGCTTCAACCTACAAATCACAAAGGAGAAAGTAATAAAGCTAAAAGAAAAATCCAGAATCTATAAACATTGCACTTTTAGATATTGACATTTTCCTGAAATTGGAGTACCACTGTAGAATTTATATCAATCTAATAATTTTCCTAAAATCCTCTAAAATAATTAAATAAATAAACAAATCATTCTAAATCCCAAAATCCTTATACAATTTTTATGGTAAACTAGGCAAAACTGACTGATTATTGTATATGTAATTAGAAACACTTTGCCTTTATTAAATTATAAACTGAGAATTTTCTCATTTAAAAATATCCCTGTTATGAGTTCCTTTGCTGAATATTAATGCTTCTTGGTGCTTCTTAGAAAATATTATTAGGTCTAGAATCATATCATTTTAAAGCTGTAAGGATCTCCAGGAAGGGATCAAGACCAAATAACTTATTTGATAGGAAAAGAAAATATAGTTCAGGCAGGTGGCTGGCCCAAAGTCACACAATGAACTTGTCAGAGCTAAATCTAAAAACCAGATTTTCTGTCTTTTATCTAAGGGACCTTTTCTCTTTATTCATAAGCTAAAGTATTATGTTTACAATTTACCACTGAGATTGTTTTGAGAGTGTGGTAAGTTGTATATCTCTTTCTAAATGTCAAATAATAATCATCTTCAAGAAATTGAGCTTTTCCCAGATCACCTTTAATAAAAAGAAAAATCTATGTTATTATAGTTGCTATGGTGGTAAGGGGAAAAAATCTAAACCTCAAAAATCTTTCTTTGGTGTAAACATAGTCTCAGAGTCATTGTGGGTGCATATTTTAAAAGTGAATCATCTTTCTGAGTTATCTCTAAGGGTTCTTTCTTACTGATATGCTTAGTCTTTCACAGGTGAGAAGGTTCAAATGCCAGCAGTAACTTTATATGAGCTTTTACTATCTTTTCAGACAAACCAGAGAAGCCACAATATTAATCACTAAGGAAGATGTTTTTAATGCACTTAACCACTAAAACAAAGGTCTGATTTTGATCTAAGAATGCAGCAAATGATTCTCAAGAACCCAGTATTCCCCCCTCAAAATAGACTATTCAAGATTAATATTGGGATTATTTCTGGTCAGGATTGGAGGTACTTAATTGGCTGGTGTGTAAGATCAATCAACAAGTTTATTAACTGTCTACTATGCAAAGGTACTGTGGATTCAAATAAAAAAAGCAAAAAAACAAAGACAAACATTCCCACCTCTCAAGGGGCTTACATTTTAATGGAAGAGATTAGAGATTAGTAATAACTTCTCTGGCTTGGGCACTTGTTCTGTTCTCTCTCTCTCTCTCTCTCTCTCTTTCTCTCTCTCTCTCTCTCTCTCCCCCTCCCCTACTGTTTGAAGATTGCATTGTATTACATTTCAATCATTCCCCAGGGTGGTACTCTGGTATCTTTAAGTGGTTCTAGTCTTTACCACATTAGTTTAAACCCACACTAACTTTGTTCTCTCAATTTTAGGGGGTTCCCAGAACCCCAGCTTAATTTAAACACTTAATAGTTAGATAAGGAATATTTATTTCAACATAAATATAGCATTCCCCCAATACCTAAAGGGTATAATCTTCCCCTGCTCAACCTTTGTCTCTGAAGAGGGAAGAGGATTAGATCCTCACCCTAGCTCAGTTCCTACATAGCATCAGTCCCACCAAGTTACAGATATAAAACTCCCTTGGGCTTGTATCCTAGATTCTCAAGTATTCTCTGTGAGGCTAGCAACAACATTTAGCCTAGAATCTTGGCTCCATGATTTGAGCTCTTAGTTCCAAGGACTCCATTGCCTGAACCTAGAAATGAAAATGACAATCAAAATAGATCTAAATCCTAAATCCACTTCTTAGGGCCAAAGGGCCTAAAGAGAAATCAGTCTTTTCCCTATCCAACTTGGTTATGGTACCCTTCCTGAGAGTGAATAAATTCAACCCTGAATGCCACTGGAAAGGGAGAGAGTTTGTAGATTTAAAGGTGTAGCTAGCTCTGGCTATACAGCCGGTGAAAAATGGCTGCTTCCATTCATGTGGTAGGGTATCATAGAATTTCATTTCCCAAAAGCAGGTCCTTGAAATCTTCCATGTAAGTGCCTCCATTTTAGGTAAATTGAGCATGGATCAAAGTCCTTGTAAACACATGCATGCATGCATACACACATCCACACAAATACACATACACACATGCATACATAAATTTACACCTGAAACAGAGATATGTAAGCATATATACACACGTGTATACATATACATATATATTTATGTATATTTTATGTATATGTAACACACATTTTGTGTGTGTTTTATATATGTGTAAACAGCATAATTACGAAGAGAATAAATTGAAAGTAGTGAAGTATAAGCTAATTAGAAAGGTAAGAATGGTCCTAGCAGTTGAGGAAGATCAGGAAAGGATTCATGTAGACCATCGTGTTTGATCTGTGTCATGAAGGGAGAGATTCTATGACATAGAAGGGAGGAAGAAGTGCTTTCTAGGTTGGGGTAGAGGGGTGGGTATGTTGTTAGAAAGGTAGCAAGAAGGGAAATAGAGTACTGTGTGTGAGAAAAAGAGGGAAGACCAGTTTGGCTGCAATGAGGATGAAAGATAAGTAGAAGACCGGTTACATAGAGCTTTAAAAGCTAAAGAGAAGCTTATCTTTTATCTTTAAGACAATAGAAAACCACTGGATTTGATTAAATGGCATGGTCTCTGGCTCATCATATGATCAAATCTGTACTTAGGGAAAATTACTGTAAAGAAGTAAGTGGGAAGAAGTCGAGTGAGGACACAGAGAGATCAATGAGGATTCTCTTAGAATAATCCAAGGGAGAGGGAATTAAGGCCGGGAACTAAGGTGATGCCTGTGCAGATAAAATGAAGGGGTATGGTGTGAATGATGTTGAACAAATAGAAACAACAAGATTTGGTAACTGATTAGCTATGTGTGGTAAGTGGGAATAAGAAGTTAAGGATAAGATTGAAGTTATCAACCCAGGAGACTGTTAGGAAAGAGGTACTTTTAATAGAAATAAGGAAGTTTGAAATAGGAATGGGTTTGGGCAGAAAAGACAATTAGTTTTGTTTTGAACACATCAAATTTGTATGCATCTAAATGTCCAACAAAAAGTAAGGTGATGAGGTAGTGAAACTCGAGGGACAGATTAGAATTGGCCATAAAGTTAGGGGAGTCATCTGTACAGAGATAAATTAAACCTGCAGAAGTTTATGAGGTCACAAATAGAGAGTGCATGTATATATAGAGAAGAGGGCCTAACACAGGGGTTTGGAGTAAAGTCAAAATTAGGGCTGATGGTTTTGATTATGAACCAGTACAGGAGACTGAGAAGATGTGGTTGGATGAATAGGAAGAGAACTAGGAGACAGTACTGTTACCAGCACATTTTGTAGTATTTAACCTGGGCACAAAAATTCCTGTCTCTGTGTGGGAACAAATGGGAACAAATACAGTCAGCTGCATACCAGATGGTAGAATTAATCAAATTGTTATTATGAACACTAACTAATTTTGATCCTGAAACAGAGCTTTAAATTTAAACCATTCTTGTTAGCTTGAGTATTTTAGTTCTTTCTTTATTTTGTTTTGTTTGGGTGCAGAAGGGGCTACAGAATGAAGCAATGTGCTAGGGCGTCAAGTCACTTTAGCCTATTTGCCTCACTTTCTTCAACTGTAAAATATGAATAAATGGGTGCTACCTCCCAGGGTTGTTGTGAGGAGGAAATGAGATAATATTTATAAAGCTATTATTATTAGGATCTGAAAGGAGTTTGCATTATGTTCATTTAAGGCTTTTTAATTAAGAAACTTCTCAGATTCTTTAAGTGTCTTCTGAATCTGGAGTTCATATTAGCCTCATCTAATGTCAATCAATGGAGATTATAAATTAGTGAATTAGCATTTATTAAAGCATTACTATGTGCTAGGCACTGTGATAAATACTAACTTTCCAAACATTCAGTGAACCTATACAATATACAGTAAGTACCTCTATATAATATACTTCCAGTCTTTCTTTGGGTGGCCTTATTATCAATTTTCCTTGCATTATAGTTATTCAATTAATTGTTCCTACGTGTCCAAAGAACCATCGTAGTTATAATTCCATATGAGTGGAAGACAGTGTGGCCAATAACAGGGAGTGTCTAATAGTTCAACAAATTGGCAACACCAAAAGCATGATCAAAGAAGGAAAAGAGTATCAATTAATATCAGGTTCACAGGGGTCTGTGCAGGTACAAGGCAAAGCTAATTGACACTAGAGATACATAAGATATATGAAATGTATCTTATATATTTATATACATATATATTTAAAATATGTTATGTAGGGTACATAAAATAAAATGTGATTCTAAGATAAATAACATGTTTGTCAACAGTAGGGGCAATGGCTATAGAAAATTTGAATAAATAAAGTTCCATTCATGTGTATGATATTCACTTCACAAACTGGCAATTTCCTAATGTTTGTCTCCTATTATTTCCCAGTACACTCTGTGTTACAACTAAATTTCAACTACACTGTCTTCCAAAAACACCCTCCCCTGTGCCTACATGTCTTTGCTTACACCATCAAGGTCCTTGTGAGGTCAAAGTTTGGAGGTCTTGACAGGAGTTTTTCCAAGCGTGGAGAGGAGGTTGCATGTGTATATATTTTAATTGAGGGTAATAAAGGACTACAGTGAGAACGCATTGCCAGTAAGCCATCATATAGCCCATTAGAGTGTAAGCTCTGCCATTGCTGATGGAATAGCCTTGAGAAAGTCACTCTCCTGATATGAAAATTTATTTCCACATTAAGTCAAATGGGGATTATGGTACTTGCACTATGTCCTTCACAGGATGGTTAATGAAAAAAGTACTTTGTAACTATTGAAATGAAATAGGATTGCAAGATATTCCAGTAAATGTTTGTGCCTGAATTTACACTTTCATCCTTTATACTTGGGACACCCAGGTGGTACAGTGGATAGAGTGTCAGGCCTGAAATCAGGAAGACTCATCTTCATGACTTCAAATCTGGCCTCAGATACTTACTAGCTATGTGACCCTGGGCAAGTCATTCAACTACTGTTTGCCTCATGTGTAAAATGAGAAGGAAAGGGCAATCCACTCCAGGATCTTTCCCAAGAAAATGCCAAATGGAGACATAAAGATTCAGACACAACTGAGATATCTGAACAGCAACTTTTATATTTGTTGAGTCTTATCCATTGATTAAAATTCAACTCAAATAATACCTCTTCTTTGAAGACACTCATTTCCCCAACCAGTAATAAATTTCCCCCCTCAGATGTTAAATTAAACTTTTTTTTCTTTGACACCTCTGGTACAATTATTATTTATTATCTATCATGGGAAAGAGCCTGAACTCCAGAATCAGAAGAACTAAGTACAAAATTGTCTTCCAATGTGATCATAGGAGAGTCATTTAACCTTCTTGCACCTCAATTTCCTCATCTGTAAAAGGTGGAGATTGAAATAGATGGTCTAACTCTAGAGTTATGATTTTTTATGATGATTCTATGATTTTATCCCACTTGTAGACTGAGTTCTGTGTGAGATGAGAATGAGCCTTCCCTAAACTTTGAAACTACTATAACATCTAGCATAGTTCTGGGCACACAGTAGGGTCTTAATAATAATAATAAAACAATGCTTACAGAATAAAGGAGTGGAACAAAAGATGAATGGCAAATGATGTGATGATAAAATAAAGTACAATCTTTGAAAAGAAACACAAACACTGGGCCAGTCTACCACCTTATATATTCACTCATTGCTTAACTTTCCCTACTAGATCTAATTTAAAAAAAAAAAATTAAAAAAAACCTCCCAGCTGACAATCACCTTTTTTTCTTAGGGTGAGAAGGCTTCCAGTGTTTAACTCTGGTTCACAGTCAGGGTCAGGCTTTGCACTTCCCTGTTGACTTTCAGTGCTTTGAGCACTCAGAGCTGCCTGTCATGAAAGCTTGCCCCTACAGACTGCTCCCTCTTCTCCTCCCCTACTTATACTTCAGCTGTCAAAATCTTTTAATTACCTAATTAGTCTGACTCTGGAGCAGATCAGTGTGTGCCATCCCCTGAGACCAGGGTTCTTGCTCTTTCTTGATGAGAACAGCTTTACTCTCCCTGACCTGCTCTTGAAAATGTTCCCTCTTCAGCATTTCTCCCTTATTCTCTTTGTGGCAATCTGAAAAGAGAAAGAAACAAAAATCAAGTGCCACAGGTTATCCTAAAACCTGTAATAGTCTTATTCCACTCAGAAAAATGAAAGATTTCCTTGGCAACTGGGTTTCTCCTCCCTCACATCCACCTCCCTTCTCATCTTTGGATTTCAGTACTCCTAGAAAAGTTATTTTGAGTAGATTATGAAAGACCTTTCATTAGCTAGCCTAATCATTACCATCAGTTATCCTGAACCCACCTTCCTTCATCACCTTAAATGGCATATTCTTTTCCTATTCCTATTAATTAATTTAGTAAAGTTTTAGAAGGAAATAAAGTATTGCTTCGTGTTGTAATATAAAGAACTATGGGGAAATGGAACGTTCTGGGGAGTAGAGGTATAGGGCCAGAAACTTTAGACTAATTCACTGCCTATGTTCCCCTTGTCCTCTGTGTTCCCAGGAAAATTGGAACATTTACATAGCTGAAGGGCAGGCTAGGTGTGCCTCTAGCTCTCCCCTCCTAACTCATGTAAAGTTCTTCTCATGTGGGGGAGGAGAAGATATTTTACAAGCTGAGCTACCAGTCTATATGTAAGTCCTGGCTCATCACCACACATTTTTGGGGGCCCTAGAATAGCTATTCTAGGTTCAAAATTGACCATAGGCCCATGGGCACTCAGTAATTGATCATAAGGCCCTGTTGGTGTGTTTATTTTTTTTCTTCCAGCCAGTCAGAGAAGAGAATTAGTTTAAGGCAAAAACATTTAAGGGTAGCTAGGTTGTACAGTGAATAGAATGTCAGGACCGGAGTCAGGACAAACCCGACTTCAAATCTAGCCTCAGACATTTATTAGCTGTGTGACCCCTGGTGAAGTCACTTAACCCTATTTGCTTCAGTTTCCTCATGTGTAGCTTGATCCAGAGAAAGAAACAGCAAACCACTTTATTGCTGTTGTTGTCTTTGCCAAGAAAAATTTGGGGTTATGAAAAATCAGACGCGACTCAACAACAACAAAGACATTTAGTAAAAAGGCATAGTAAAAATTTTGACAATGGAACATTCTTCCCATAAACCTGTATCACACTCTCCCACAAATACATACAGCTCTAGTGGGGAGAGTGAGCCTGAACAGGGATCATGCATGAAAGACCCATGATGAGGAATACATATTAAGGGGAAACACATCTCTGAAGCCGTACAACTTCTGACATTTTCTGGTGATGTCATCATCCTACGGGGCACAGAATTTCTGTTGGTCGTAGCACTTGGATGGACTCTGCTGGGATTCCTATTAAATTTCTACTGTTTTAAAGATATTCCTGCCTTATGTCTTATGGCACAGTAACTGAATATCAAGATCTTAATTAATATCAGATAGCCCCAATTTTTTCTAACTGAATATTGACAATCAAACCAAGTAATCAAATTATTTATTCATTTGTTGGTTTATTTGATTATTTATTTATTTTTTCTCCAAAAGACCACACAATTTGAACTCAAGTCTGAGAGCATCCACACAGTGGGAGACCTATAGGCTATATTTATAACCGGCTTCCCTCAAACCTAATCTGCAACCAAAAGTCCAACCTGTGGCAAAAGTTGATAAGTTAACAGGAACATAGTTTGAGAGGGCCTTTAACAGCTTTTCTCAAAAGTGAAAGTTTTAAGGATCTTCCCCCAAACAAAGGGAATAATCTTGTTGTAGTTCAATTTTGAAAGGGTCATCATAGAAAAGTCTTAAGGCATCTCAGGATCCATCTAGTTCAACCCCTTTATTTTGCAAAGGATAAAAATGAGCCAGAAAGACTGTATGCATATACACAATGTCACACACGTAGTGTCAGAACCATTATTTGAACCCAGGTTCTCTGATTTAAGATTTGGGACTCAACTTACCAAATAGCATTTTAGGGTTAATGCATGATCAATATACTGAGAATGGGACACTGAAATGTACAGAAATAAATGAGGTCACACATTTCTAAACCAAGTGAGAAATAGACACTAATGTGGAGAAAGGAGGAAGGTAGGAAATTATTCACTGGTCTGCAAGGGTGAGATCCAGCCTGAGGGTTAAAGTGCCCCAAGTTTGGGCTAGAATAATAATAATATTTCTTTGAGTTTAGTTGGAAGATGAAATGCTTATTTATTATTTAATTGTTTTGGGCTATAGAAAAGCATCATCTGTGACCAGCATAGAAGCAGTGTGATGATGCATCCTCTCAAAATTCCTTAATTGCTCATCGAGGAACACCTCATCTATTTCACTGTATTTCTCATGGGGAATGTTCAGGAAGAAAATTAAATAAATGCTTTAACTGGCATAAATTGGACATCTAAACATTAGAAATAATGTTTTAAAATCTAAAAGTTAAATTTACTGCTCTTGAAATACATATTTTGAAAAAATAAATTCTTTCCAAATGTTAGGATCTAGTCTCCTAAAGTTAGCAACACTTTGGGCTATGGAATGGAACCAAGTCATGCTTTACTTATTGCTCTATCTACCCTCTTATTTCTCTTGTATCTGCATGCAGCCCCATTTATGCATTATTCTTAGATTCATCATACTAAAATACTCTGTCCAAGACTCCGCTCTGACTTTTTATTGCCTGTCATATCATATTCAAGTTCTTGCCCAATGTAAAAAAAATAGTATGTAGCAGAACAGGAATTGAAATTTAGGTGTTCTAACTCCAAATTCAGGGTCCTTCCCATCACACTGCACAGATATATGTTTTATTGTGCTAAGCACCTGTAAATATTGTTCCTAGTTTAGTAATATGTCTGACTTAATTATAACCACAGATCCTACCAACTGAGGGTACTTTCTGATAGCTAAGAAAGCATTCTGGATTTGGAACACTAAAAGTTTAGGGGGAAAGACAGACAGACAGACAGATAGATAGATTTCATCAACAATATTTAATATCGTATTATAAATATAATACTATATATATGGTAGGACATAGGTAACTTCTAGCTTAATGCTAGAGGGAAGGAATTAATGGGAGGAAAAGACTGTGATCATAAGCACAGGCAAAGAAGAAACAAAATTCTTGCTTTCTGGCAGATAATATTATTATCTGTTTGAGGAACTCCAGAGAGTCAACTAAAACTAATTGAAAAAAATTAGATGCTTTAGCAAATTAACCACGTATACTATGAACCAACAAAAATCATCTGCTTTTCTGTATATTGCCAACAAAAACCCATCAGGAAGAGCCGGAACAGGTTTTATAATATTTCAAGGAGTCTACCTGCAATAACTATATGGAATACATAAAGACAAATATATATTTTTAAAATAAAGATGCAGAGTGAAATAATTTGAGAAATATTAATTGCTCATGATTGGGTCATGCCAATTAAAAAAATGACAACACTACCCAAATTAACTTACATATTCGGTACCATGACAATCAAAATACTAAAAGGTTGAATGTTTGGCTTTCTCTCCTCCCCAATTTTTGCCCTTATACTTGGGGACTGATATATGCAAATACATATATATAAACATACAAATATATACACAGATACATGTACATACACACATGTGAACAAACATGTTTATATGAACATATGCAATCCATGCTTTCATGTATGTATATACATATACATACATACTGTACACACATATATACACATACACAGACATACACACACGTATACTCCCTCAAATATGCGAACCTACATATTCTTTATTCATTTCCGTGACCTATTCTTCCACCCCACATCAGTTAAAAACAGAGATTGTTATACACTTGATTTTTTTCATCATCTGTAAGTGTTCCACTTTAATGTGCATGCACTTTGAAATTCTCTCGTCTGATTATAATCTGCTGTCATTCCACCTCTGTCTTCTAATTCCAAACTCTAAGGATCTTCAGGTATATCTATGGAAGTTTCCAGCTCCTACATGAACCAAACCATGACTGAAGGTCATTGATAAGCCTTAGTTTGTAGTACTGCGATAATCTGTTATGCAACAACTATAATATTAGATGGGCTCAATCAAGGAAAATATATGTTTACTGCAAGATCATTGTCAAAAGCATGTATGCCCATATAGAACTATGTTGGACAATAATGAAAGCAAATCAAACTGAAGTGAATGTTGATATATCTATATTTTAGATGGAAACATGGTTGTTGTTTTTTGCTAGTTTATTCTAAAGCCAATTCCATACCATTCACATTTAAATTCTAAGTACATGTTCACCATTGTGTTAGGGGCAAATCTGATTTCAAGAACTGAATAATATGGATAAAAACATGGTAAACAAACAAATGAACTACATGGGGAACAATTCACAGAATATCATATTTGGAAGAGAGTTCAGAGGTCATCTAGTCTGACTTTTCTCTGAAAGAATAATCCATATAATATCACCAACAAACAGTCAGACATCTAGGCTCAGTTTGAAGACAGAATTCAGGAACACATCTTCATTGCTAACTGTGCCTCATCTGCCCATTCCATTATGTTACTGTTGATATATTCTAACCATTTATATTGTGGGAAATGATTGTACTTTTCATCTTTTTTATATTTGATTCAGTTCTATATATGTGGTATATCAGGCTTTTATCAGAAAAAAAAACTTGCTACAAGTATTTCATAGCGGTTAACTATTTCCTTTATAATTTGAACCTACATTGATTTTGTTTGAGCAAAAGTTTGTTGTTTTTTTTATCCCTTGATCAAAAGTATTCCTTTAATCATCTGTGATCCTATATCTTGTTTGGTTAAGATATCTCCCTCTGGTGATATTGTGAAAGACATCTCCTACCCTGCACCTCAAATTTATTAATATGAGGTCAAATATCAGTCAGGTATGTATTTGGAGCTAGTTGTTGTATGTGTTGTGAGGATTTTGTCTAAATATAATTTTTATTAGACTGTTTTCCAGTTTCCCCAGCAGTTTTATTGAACAGTAAACTCTTTATCCCCATAATTGATGTTCTTGGATTTATTCTGCATCTTGTTTGCTGAATCTGTTTGATAAATTGAATTTCCTTTTATTAACCAGGTACAATCAATTTTGAATATTATTTCATAATATAGTTTGAGAACTGGTGCTGTTAGGTGAGGCCTCTTTACTTTCTGCCCATTGTTTTATATTTTTTCTTGGGATTTTTGACATTTGCTTCTCTAGATAAATGTTATTGTTTCACTGGTTCTATAAAGTCAGTCATTTAACAAGCATACATGCATGAGTTCACATCTGGCCTCAGACACTTCCTAGCAATGTGAATCTGGGCAAATCACTTAACCCTGTTTGCCTTGGTTTCTTCATTTGTAAAGTAAGCTTGAGAAGGAAATGGAAAACCACTCCAGTATCTTTGTTGGGAAAGCCCCAAACACACATATATATATATATATATATATATATATATATATATATATATATATATATATATATATATATATATATATATATATGTATGTAGGTAGGTAGGTAGGTATGTGTATATATGTATACGTGCATATGTATATCTATGTCTGGATATATCCACACCTAATTGTTTCCTTCTTGGGGTGGTGGGGGAGGGGGGAGAACAAAGTAAAACGTACGCAGCAGAGAATAAAAGAAAACTTGAAAGGAAGCAAGAAAAAGATGTACAGCTCTCAAGACAATGTGTAGTATTTATTATATAGGCTTTCTTGAAGTGGAAATTTATTGCTATACATTTGAATCCTCTTATATTCTACTGTGCACATGACATTTTTTTTCTTTTCTTGTTTTGTATTTAAGTTTCAATATTCAAGTTTATAATGTCTTTTGTTTTCTTATTGTGTAATAGTAATAAAAGGGGAAAAAATGTTGTCTCCCCTCCTCCACATGAAATTATTATTATTTTTAACTTACTGTCTCACTTAATTTGCTTTAGAAATGTTTCAACCTCCCTTACAACTCATTGGAATCCCTGGGCTTTCTTCCTCAGCAGGGCTATCAGTGTACACTTAATAGACAGATTCAGTTACTTGACGGAAGTGGAAATACAAATACTCACACAAGGAAAGTGACTACACAATTCTTCCTCCTTAAGAAAATGGTAGGGATTACCAGCCTTTTGTTTGTTTGCCTTCTTGTTTTTTTTATTTTTTTAAACTAAATATTTGGTTAAAACTTTAAAATATATATATATATATATTATTTTGAGTTTACAACATTCAGTTCCACAGGTTTTGGGCTCTGAATTTTTTCTCCCTCCCTCTCCTCCCCCCTCCCCTCCAAGATGGCATGTAATCCAATGTAGGTTGGATTGAACTTATTTACATAATAGTACAGTTGTAAAGAAGAATTATAACCAATGGGATGAATCATGAGAAAGGAGAAAGGAAACCAAAAAATAAGGGAAAAAAGAGAGTAAATAGTTTGCCTCCAACTACATTTAGACTCCATAATTCTTTTTCTGGATGTGCATAACTTTTTTCCATCATGAGTCTTTTGGGGCTGTCTTTGAACCTTGCCTTGATGAAAGGAGTCAAGTCTATCAAAGTTAGTCTTTACAGATTCTGTGTGTCTGTATTCATGTATAGTGATTTCCTGGTTCTGCTCGCCTCACTCAGGATCAGTTCATAAAGGTCATTCCAGGTTATAATGAAGTCCATCTACTCCTCATTTCTTTTTTTTAAATTTATTTATTTAACATATTTAGTTTTCAGTATTGATTTTCACAAGAGTTTGAATTACAAATTTTCTCCCCATTTCTACCCTCCCCCCCACTCCAAGATGACATATATTCTGGTTGCCCTGTTCCCCAGTCAGCCCTCCCTTCTGTCACCCCAATCCCCTCCCATCCCCTTTTCCCTTCCTTTCTTGTAGGGCAAGATAAATTTCTATGCCCCATTGCCTTTGTATCTTATTTTCTAGTTGCATGCAAAAACTTTTTTTTTGTTTTTGAACATGTTTTTAAAACTTTGAGTTCCAAATTCTCTCCCCTCTTCCCTTCCCACCCACCCTCCCTATGAAGTCAAGCAATTCGACATAGGCCACATGTGTATCATTATGTATAATCCTTCCACCATACTCATGTTGTGAAAGACTAACTATATTTTGCTCCTTCCCAACCCATCCCTACTCCTCATTTCTTATAGCATAATGGTATTCCATTACATTCATATACCACAATTTGTTTAGCCATTCCCCAATTGATGAGCATCCCCTTGATTTCCAAATGTTTGCCATGACAAAAAGAGCTGCTATAAATATTTTTGTACATATGGGTCCCTTTCCCACTTGTCAGATCTCTTTGAAATATATCCCTAGAAATGTTATTGCTGGGTTAAAGGGCATGCATATTTTTATAGACTTTTGGGCATAGTTCCATATTGCTCTCCAGAATGGTTGGATCAGTTCACAACTCCACCAACAATGTAGCAATGTTCCCATTTTCCCACATCCTCTCCGGCATTTATCATTTTCCTGTTTTGTCATGTTAGCTTTTACAGTCAATTATTACATCTTAGTAAAAGACAGCTCCACTCAACATTCTCCTTAATCCCAAAACCACAACCATAATTACTTTTCTTATAACATTGAACCAACCTTCAGCTTTTTTTATTAATTTACCTCACCCAGCAAAGCACTATGAATTTGCTTTATTCTGTAATTGTTCTATTTGATTTTTCTTACTTACCTTTTCCAGCTTGGTTAACTTCCTTCTTTTCCTTTCTTGTGTCTTCTTCAGGTTTTCCTTCCTACCCCTCTTTGATTATATTACTTCAAATTATATCTTCCATCATTACCCTTCACCGTATTCTCTATCTACAGTAAAGTAGCATCTGGAATGGAATATCAACCTTAGATTCTTCTTACAAGTTTTTTTTTCTCAAGGAATGTAGTTTGAATATATTCTAAAAGTCAAGGAAGAGAGAAAAAGGAAAAGATTTGCCGACTTGTTACATATTCATTAGATTTTGTGCTATCTAAGGATATATGACAGACTCCACATGTTCACTGAGTGTGAGATTGCAAATAGATAAATCTAAATACCAACGCTCATATGGCTTTTAGAGAAAATAAAGAATGCAATATTGTGTAGACTATAAATTCCCCATAAAGAAAATTCTTCCAACAAAAAGAAATGCTAAACATAAAATAAATATTAGGCCCTATCTTCACTAATGTCTGATTAAAACAAGAAAATAAATTTTCCCTGTGTAATTATAATGTAAGAATTTCTCTGAAATAAATGTTGCATAGCTTCAACTGATTCATAAATTATTTGTTATTTTTTCATTTAAAAATGCCAATATCTTTAAGGACAGATGTAAGGAAGGATTCTAATTAGGAAAAGTTGGAAACAGGTACAAATAAAATATTTTCAAAAGAATGAAAAATAATTGTTCCTTTGCTACTCTTTCTTTCTTTAACCTCCCCAAAACTGGCTTTTTAGAAAAGCACTCCACTGAAACAGCATTTTTTTAAGATCACCTAATGGCTAAATACAATGGCTTCTGCTCCATTCTCTTTCTGACTTCTCTGCTGCATTTGTCACTCTCTCAGTGAAACTCTCTTATCCCTTTGGTCTGTAATATCTCTATCCTGGTTCTTCTCCCTCTAATCACTCTTCTCCCTTTTTACTGTCTTCTTCACACCATCTTCATCCCTAAAGGTTGGAAGCTGCTAAGTTTTAGTTTTTAGCCCTTTGCTCTTTTTTAAAGGCATAATTTATTTTACTTCTTTCATTATTTACCTATTCATTAAATAATTTATCTATTTCTGAATTTATTTGTTTACTTATTTGCTCATTCATTCATTTATTTATTCATTTATATATTTGTTTTTTTTTTTAAATCTGGACTCATGATTTCATTGAGGTAGAGAACTCCTGGTGAAGTTTCTTTTTTCTTTCAAAAATGGCAATGTCTTTAAGGACTGGGGCAATAGGAAAGTTCAGGAAAGAACAATTCTTGACTCTATAACTCATGTTCTCTTAAATGTTACCTAGGGCACAGTTGAGTAAAAAAAAATGGAATCACTGGTACAACTCCCAGGGATGTATGATCAACCAAGCAGATGGTTAGAAAATTTGTTTCCTTCCAAGACACATACCCTCTGAGGTGTGTCTTCAAAACAATCATATAACTTCCTTCACAAATTGAAGCTGTACACTCCCTGCTCTGTCCTCTCCAACAGCTTTGCAAGATAACAACCTCTTTGCTTCTAGGCCTGGTGTCAGCCCTTAGCACACTTATATTAACCTGACCACACCAGCAAGTCAGCAGCAAGCCCCACCTCAGCAAACCAGTGAGGGATTCTGAGCCCCAGTGTGGTGGAGCAGGCAAACATCAACACCAGGACCCCTCACATGCCTTAACATAGACAGGCCAACTGACAGGCTCCAGCTCCAAGAACCACCCATGCTTCAGCAAAGCCCCAAGGAAAGAGGCAGGCTCCAGGGTCCAGGCCTCCAAATGCTTCAGCATGGCCTTGGACAAAGAGGTAGATGACAAACTTATGTGGGCCTGAGCAAACAGGCAGCAGTCAGGAAGCATTGGCCCTTTCATGCTTCAGCAAAGCCCTAGACAGCCTTCAGAGGCTTGACTGCATGTGCTTCATTGTAGCCACTGGGAAATTCAGAAACACCTCACCTGGCATCAGCCCACACCAGACATCACCACTAGGACACAAGCCCAGGACCAGCCAAGCTGCCAGAACCCTGTGGCCTCCAGCACTGCCAGCCAGCCCCCATCCACCCCACTCCACCACTGCAGCACCAGAAAGAAGGGTCCACCTTGGGCCTCAGGGCAAGATCAGTGAAGCACCAGGCAAATAGCCAGGGCCTACAGCCACTAACACAAGAAGCTAGAAATAGTGCCCCTCCCAACCTGGAAGCAGAGCTCAAATTTAAAAGAAAAGGGAAAAGGCTAAAAAAGAGGGGTGGGGGGATGAATGAGCAGAAAACAACAACAACAACAACAACAAAGAATCTGATCATAGAAAGTTATTATGGTGACAGCAAAGACCAAGACAAAAACTCAGGAGAGGATAACAGTGTCAAAGCATCTATAGGCACAACCCCAAAGAAAAATAGGAAGTACTCTCAAGTCCAGAAAGATCTCATAGAAGAGCTTGAAAAGAAACTTAAAAATTCATGTAAGAGAGACAGAAGAAAAATTGGGAAAAGAAATGAGAGTGATGCAAGAGAATTATGAAAAAAGTAATTTCTTTAAAAAAGCAGAATTTGCCAAATGGAAAAGGGGATACAAAAATCCACTGACAAAAACAGCTCCTTAAAGAGTATAATTGGCCAAATGGAAAAGAAAGTACAAAAGCCAATCAAGGAAAAGTCTGAACTGTGCAAATAGAAGCTAATAACTCTATGAGATATGATGAATCACTAAATTTCAAAAGAATGAAAAACCAGAAGAAAATGTAAAATATCACACTGGAAAAGCATCCTGGAGAGACAATATCAGAATCATTGTCATAATCAAAAGGAATACCTGGACAGCATCTTTCAAAAAATTGTCAAGGAAAACTTCCCTGATGCCCTGGAACCAGAAGGCAAAATAGGCATTGAAATAACCCAATGATCACCTCACATAAGAGATAAAAACAAACAAATCAAAAACATTATAGCCAAATTTCTGAACTATCAGGTCAAAGTAAAAATACTACAAGTGGAGAGAAAGAAACAATTCAAATATTAGAGAGTCACAATCAGGATAACAAAGGATGTGGCAGCTGCAATGAACATGGGCAAAGGAGCTAGGACTACAGCCAAGAATAACTTACCCAACAAAATTAGATATAATGCATCAAGGGGAAAAAAGTCATTCAATGAAATAGAATTATTTCTAGCCCTCATAAAAAGAAGAACAGATCTAAACCAAAAATTTGATCTGCAATATCAAAACCCAAGAGAAACATAAACAGGTAAAAAGGGGAAAAGAAAACATAAAGGATTCAATAGAGCTAAACTATTTACATCCCTGAAAGGAAAGATGATAGTTGTAACGCTTAAAAATTGTATCACTAACAGTAAAGATAAAGTGAATATACATAGACTGAGGATACAGGAAGGTGAATTTGAGGGAATGACATAAAAATAAAGGATGAGAAAGAGTACAAAGGGTGCAGAAGGAAGGGAGAGGTAGAATGGGGTAAATTATCTCACATGAAGAGGTGAGAAAAACCTATCATAGTGGAGAAAAAGATAGGGGGATGGGCATGGCTTGAACCTTGTTCTCATCAGTATTGGCACAAAGAGGGAATAATACACAAAATCAGTTAAATATAGAAGTCTATCTTACTTATTGGGGAAGTAGGAGGGGAAGAGATTAAGTAAAGTGTGTGTTGGGTGGAGGGACTAATACAAGGGAGGACAGATCAGGGTAAGTGGTAGACAGAAATTAAACACTGGTGAGGTAGGAAAGGAGAGATGACAAAAAGAGGAAGAATAGAATGGAGGGAAATACATAGGTAATAATTATAACTGTGAATGTGAATGGAATAAACTCTCCAATAACATGGAAATGGAAGGCAGAGTAGATCAAAACCAAAATCCTACAATATGTTGCTTACAACAAACACACTCGAAGAGGAGAGACACACACAGAGTAAAGGAAAGGGGCTGGAACAGAATCTATTATGCTTCAGCTGAAGTAAAAAAAGCAGGGTTAGCAATAATGATCTTGGACAAAGCGAAAACAAAAATATACGAAATTAAAACAGATAAGAAAGGAAACCACATCTTGCTAAACAGTACCATAGACAATGAAAGAGTCAAATTAAAGGGGCAAAGAATAATCTCCTTGTGAGATATATGGGGAGGGGAAGAATGCATGACTAGACACAAGATACAGAGCATTATGAAATGTAGAATAAATAATTTTGATTGTATTAAATTAAAAATCTTTTGTACAAACAAAACCAATGCAACCAAGATTAGAAGGAAAGCAGAAAGCTGGGAAACAATCTTTACAGCAAAGGTCTCTGATAAATGTCTCAGTTCTCAAATATGTAGAGAATTGAGTCAAATTTATGAGAATACAAGCCGTTCTCCAATTGATAAAGGGTCAAAGAATAAACAGGCAGTTTTCAGATGAAGAAATAAAAGACATCTTTAGGCATATGTAGAGGTGCTCTAAATCACTTTTGATTAGAGAAATACAAATTAAAACAACTCTGAATACTACCTCACACCAATCAGATTGGCTAATATGATGAAAAAGGAAAATGATAAATGTTGGAGAGGATGAGGGAAAATTAGGAGACACTAATGCACTGTCAGTGGAGGTGAGAACCGATCCAACCATTCTGGAAAGCAATTTGGAACCACACCCAAAGGACTCTAAAACTGTTCATACCCTTTGATCCAACATTATAACCACATCATAAAATATCATAAAGAGATCATTAAAAGGGGAAATGACCTACATGGCCAAAAATATTTTGATGATGGCAAAATATTGTAAATTGAGGGGATGCCCATCAATTGGGGAAAGGCTGAACAAGCCGTGCTATATGAACGTAATGGAGTATTATTGTGCAGTAAAAAATGATGAACAGGTGGATTTCAGAACACCCTGGAAAGACTGATACAAACAGATGCAAAGTGAAATGAGCAGAACCAGGAGAACATTGTACACAGTATCAGCAACATTCTGTGATCGACTCTTCTCAGCAACACAATGATTCAAGACAAGTACAAATGACTCATGAAAGAAAAAATTATCCATATCTAGATAAAGAACTGATGGACTCAGAATGCAGAATATAGTATATATTTTTTCACTTAATTTTTTTCTTTCTCACAGTTTTATTTCCTTTTGATCTGTTTCTTCTTCTACAACTGTGATGAATATGGAAATATATTTTATATAATAGCATATGTCTAAAACATATCAAACTGCCTACAGTTCTCAGAAGAGGGGAGGGAAGGAGGGAGAAAAATTTGGAAATCACTATCTTGTAAAAATGAATGCTAATTTTTTTATTTTTTATTGGGTGAAAATAAAATACTATTTAAAGAATAAAAGTTAAAAAAAGTTATAGTTAAAAACCTCTCTTAGAAATTTTTCTAGACTGGAATACTGAGTGAATAAGGGACTTTCCTAGCATCACTTGGTCTGTATGTTTCAAAGGCAGATCTGTCAACTCTTTATCCAGTACACCAAACTGTCTCTTTACCTACAGGAAGAGTATAATAAAAATTGCTGAACCTAACAACTGCTCTTTTGTTTGAGGGGGGCTGTTTTCATTCCTCCACCTGGACCAGTGATTACATTTCCATGAAAACCCTCTTTGTGTGAAAATCAGCATTTCGTTTAAAAGGAAAAAAAAGTTTTAGAGTTACAGAACAATGAGACATTAAATGTCTTACCAGGATCATACAGAGAATCTCTGTTAGGGGTAAAATTTCAATCTTGACTTTGAAGACCAAGCAAAATAAATGAGATAATGTCTTTTATAAATGCTTACAAATATACTTCAATGGATAGTGCTCCTCTCACCCCACACCAAATAATTATGTATTTATTTTGCACCTTCTATTGATTTACTTATTCCCAAACATGGTATATCTTTAGCTGATAACATAAGTTCTTTGAAGACAGGGACAGTTTGACTTTTGTTTTTGTGTTCTCAGTACTTAACACATAGTAGGGACGTTATTAATTAATGTTTCATTGTAGATTGATCCTGAAAGTCTCTGAATCACAAAACTGGAAAAAGAAATCTTAGGGATTATCTAGTCCAGCGTTTTCATTTCATAGGCAAAGACAGTGAATCCCAGAGGTCAAATTCCTTTCTCAAGGTTGCATACTCAGAGTTGGGACTCAAACCAAAGTATTATGGTCCAGAGTTTTATTCATCATGTCACATTCCCTGATGTTGGTGCTCCCACAACCATTGAATATCACATTCCCTAAGGGCCTTCTCATCCAAGGAAATTCTTACCTGTTTCTAGGTCTAAATCCTCTAGACATGATCCATTCAATTCATGAAAAGCATTCTTATTTTTTTTTAAAGAGTAAGCATTGGGGATGTAATTTTATTGGCATAGACAATTTCCAGGTGAAGAAACTACCTCTACCAATGAAGTCTGGTATGTTTTCTGCAGCATATAGTTTAAAGAGTTACCTAGAGGCCACAGAGGTTCAATGATTTGCACAAGGTCACAAAGACGTTCTATGTGAGAAATGGAACCCAGTTATTCCTTCCTTCATGACCAACTACCTGTGCACTATGCCATGATTTCTCTCATGTTTTTTAGCTATCAGCATAGCACTCAGACGATTTATCTGTCATTCTCACTTTCAATGACTCACTCATTTCAGTTTTCCAAGGATATGGATTGTCCTTTATATCATTATTTTTATAATTCAGTTGTAAGTTATTATATGTAATTTGTGTTGGTGGTGGTGGTGGTGGCAGCCAGATGGCACAGAGTGGATCTGAAGTTAGGAAGACCTGAGTTCAAATCTGTCCTTAAAGTTTTGCTAGTTGTGTGACCCCAGCACAAGTCACTTAACTTCTATTTGACTCAGCATCCTCATCTACAAAATGGGTATAATAATATCTACTTCCCAGGGTTGCTATAAAGATAAAGAGATAATATTTGTAAAGTATTTTACAAATTTGAAAGTATTATACAAATGCTAGCTATTGTAGTGGTGTTAGTGGTGGTAATAATAGTATCAGTAGTGATAGTAGTGGTAGTGGTGCTGATGGTGATAGTTACCATAGTAGTTAGTAGCAGTAGCAGTACTACTAGTAGTACTAGTAGCAATGGTTGTCATAGCAGTCATAGTAGTAGTAGTAATGATGGTAGTAGTAGTAGTGGTAGTGGTAATGGTAGTAGTAGTAGTAGTAGTAGTAATAGCGGTAATGGTAGTAGTAGTAGTAGTAGTAGTAGTAGTAATAGCTTTGTATTTCAATCCAATTTTATAGAAAAAGAAACTAAGCACCAGGCCTTTATTGAGTTGATCAAAGTCACATACTAGTAAATATCAGAACCTGGAGTTCTAGGTCTTCTGATCCTAAACTCACTGTTCTACCTCACATTCCATTAGTACAACCAGTTACAAATAACAGAACATGTGCAAAAACATGGAAGCCCTTTTCCAGTCCATTTCTACTTAGTTTTAAGAAACATATTAACGTTTAAGGAAAGGATATTTTGTTTACTTCCCCTACCAATAGTAAGTACACTGAAAGTTTTGACTGAGCAAAGACGTAGTTACTCACAAATGTAGCCAAATCATGACCATCTGGGACAATAAAATGATTTCTATCACCAAACTATCTAAAAAAATCTTCACGATTTTATTTCTAATCAATTTTTATTGAACAATTTGTTTCAATTTCTATTTGTGATATGCAGCTGAAAATGATTCAAGGAGATTGACATACCTTCTTACTTTAAGCCTTTAGGCAAGGGTGCTTCTCTCCATGGGAGTGTCTACTTTGCATTGGTACCAGAGGTAGAAAGGCAGGCAGATAAAGGTGGACAAAACCATTGTGACTTCTGGGCTGCAACAGGGGCAGAGGAGGTGGTTTGAGGAGGAGGATAAGGGGTAGTGTTGTTCACAATACAGTCTCTACACCAATTAAGCAATGGTGTTCCAAGACCTGAATTCCCACTTCTCAGGTCCATTTCAGTCCCTCTAAACATACTAGAACAGAGTAACCTTTCCCCTCTCAATGTTTTGGTATAGCTTCAGAGTCTAGTCTACCACATGAATATGGAAATCATAGTTTATATAGCTCAATTCGCACCCGTTCCATTTGGAACTCTAATTTGTGTCCCGAAAATGGTAGCCCCAGAGCAGAAGTGTCAAAAAGCACAGGGCAAGTGTTCTGGAACCAGATTAAAATATAATTGTGAAATATTTAACAAAATAAATTTTTAAAAATTAGACACAATAGGGGGGGCGGAGCCAAGATGGCGGCTGGTAAGCACGGACTAGAGTGAGCTCCGTACCCGAGTCCCTCCAAAAACCTATAAAAATGGCTCTGAACCAATTCTAGAACGGCAGAACCCACAGAACAGCAGAGGGAAGCAGGGCTCCAGCCCAGGACAGCCCAGATGGTCTCTGGGTGAGGTCTATTCCACACGGAGCTGGGAGCTGGGAGCTGGGAACGGAGTGGAGCAGAGCCCAGCCTGAGCGGTGTGGACGATCCAGACCAGAAGCCGGGCGGAGGGGGCCCTAGCGCCCTGAATATGTGAGCTGCGGCAGTTACCAGACCCCTCGACCCACAAACACCAAAGACTGCGGAGAAGGTTAGTGGGAAAAGCTGCAGGAGTGGAAGGAGTTCGCGGTTCGGCTTCCAGCCCCAGGGGCAGCGGAGGTGGGGCAGCTACAGCTGTTGTTACTTCCGGCTCCAGGCCCACCTGGTGGGAGGAATTAAGTGGCGGATCAGAGCAGGGGTGCACAGCCTGCCGAAGATCTGAGCCCAGTCTGGACTGGGGGTCCTTGGGGAAGGAGGAGTGCGGCTCTGACAGAGCTGGCACCTCCCCCCCAAACGTAGAACATAGAACTCTGTAATCTACAAGCAGTCATACCCCACTGAAAAACTCAAGAGTCAAGTTAGTGGGTTGGGAATATGGCCAGGCAGCGAAAACGCGCCCAGATTCAGTCTCAGACTTTGGATTGTTTCTTTGGTGACAAAGAAGACCAAAACATACAGCCTAAAGAAGACAACAAAGTCATAGAGCCTACAACCAAAGCCTCCAAGAAAAACAGGAACTTGTCTCAGGCCATGGAAGAGCTCAAAAAGGATTTGGAAAAGCAAGTTAGAGAAGTAGAGGAAAAATTGGGAAGAGAAATAAGAAGGATGCGAGAAAACCATGAAAAACAAGTCAATGACTTGCTAAAGGAGACCCAAAAAAATACTGAAAAATACACTGAAGAAAACAACACCTTACAAAATAGACTAACTCAAATGGCAAAAGAGCTCCAAAAAGCCAATGAGGAGAAGAATGCCTTGAAAGGCAGAATTAGCCAAATGGAAAAGGAGGTCCAAAAGACCACTGAAGAAAATACTACTTTAAAAATTAGATTGGAGCAAGTGGAAGCTAGTGACTTTATGAGAAATCAGGATATTATAAAACAGAACCAGAGGAATGAAAAAATGGAAGACAATGTGAAATATCTCCTTGGAAAAACCACTGACCTGGAAAATAGATCCAGGAGAGATAATTTAAAAATTATTGGACTACCTGAAAGCCATGATCAAAAAAAGAGCCTAGATACCATCTTTCAGGAAATTATCAAGGAGAACTGCCCTGATATTCTAGAGCCACAGGGCAAAATAGAAATTGAAAGAATCCATCGATCGCCTCCGCAAATAGATCCCAAAAAGAAATCTCCTAGGAATATTGTTGCCAAATTCCAGAGCTCCCAGATCAAGGAGAAAATACTGCAAGCAGCCAGAAAGAAACAATTTGAGTATTGTGGAAACCCAATCAGAATAACCCAGGATCTGGCAGCTTCTACATTAAGAGATCGAAGGGCTTGGAATGCGATATTCCGGAGGTCAATGGAGCTAGGATTAAAACCTAGAATCACCTACCCAGCAAAACTGAGTATCATGTTCCAAAGCAAAATATGGAGTTTCAATAAAATAGAGGACTTTCAAGCTTTCTCAGTGAAAAGAGCAGAACTGAATAGAAAATTTGACTTTCAAACACAAGAATCAAGAGAAGCATGAAAAGGTAATCAAGAAACGGAAATTGCAAGGGACTTACTAAAGTTGAACTGTTTTGTTTACATTCCTACATGGAAAGATGATGAGTATGATTCATGAGACCTCAGTATTAGGGTAGCTGAAGGGAATATGCATATATATATATATGCATATATATATATATGTTTATGTATATATATAAGTGAATGTGTATGTATGTATGTATCTATGTGTATATGTATGTATGTGTATGTATGTGTATATATATATATATGTAAAAGAGAGAGAGCAGACACAGGGTGAGTTGAGGATGAAGGGAAGATAACTAAAAGAAATAAAATGAAATTAAGGGATGAGAGAGTAACATACTGAGAGAGGGAGATAGGGAGAGATAGAATGGGGTGGATTATCTCACATAAAGGTGGCAAGAGGAAGTGGTTCTATGGGAGGAGGGGAGAGGGCAGGTGAGGGGGGAATGAGTGAACCTTGCTCTCATCAGATTTGGCCTGAGGGGGAATACCATACATACTCAGTTGGGTATCTTACCCCACAGGAAAGAAGAGGGAGGAAGATAAAAAAAAAATAAAAGGCGGGGGGATGATGGAGTGGAGGGCAGATGGGGGTGGAGGTAATCAAAACAAACACTTTGGAAAGGGGACAGGGTCAAGGGAGAAAATTCAATAAAGCGGGATGGGTTGGGAAGGAGCAAAATGTAGTTAGCCTTTCACAACATGAGTATTGTGGAAGGGTTATACATAATAATACATGTGTGGCCTAGGTTGAATTGCTCAACTTCTTAGGGAGGGTGGGTGGGAAGGGAAGAGGGAAGGGAATTTGGAACTCAAAGTTTTAAAATCAGATGTTCAAAAACAAAAAAAGTTTTTGTATGCAACTAAAAAATAAGATACACAGGCAATGGGGCATAGAAATTTATCTTGCCCTACAAGAAAGGAAGGGAAAAGGGGATGAGAGGGGAGGGGGGTGATAGAGGGGAGGGCTGACTGGGGAACAGGGCAACCAGAATATTCGCCATCTTGGAGTGGGGGGGGGAGGGCAGAAATGGGGAGAAAATTTGTAATTCAAACTGTTGTGAAAATCAATGCTGAAAACCAAATATGTTAAATAAATAAATTGCATTTAAAAAAAATAAATAGGCGCCAAAGAATGCTGGAAAAAGGAAAAAAAAAAGTTGATTAAACTTAAAAATGTCATAAGCTTATTTTTTTTTCAGAGCCACTTGTTAAACATTTACCAGTACACTGTCAAGTACATCATTTCTCAAATGGAAAAAAATATTTTGCTAATATTCCAAATAAAAGAGCTCCTTGTTTTTCCTCTCAAAAAAAAATTAGACACAATAATATATTTTAAAACTAAATCAATATATGTTCCACATGGACCCTTGTGTATAGCTGAATATCTTCTATTTTTATTCGAGTTTGACACCCTTAGACTAGATGGTGAATAAATAGAAAGAAAAAATACATTAAATTCCATATTTGCTGGGTCCAACAACTCCTAAAATATACAATTCTACTCCTACTTCTTTCATACTACTTCCACTCTATTGTTCCAGGCTTTAGCCAAAAAAAACAAAATGATTTCCTAGAAGGAATGCCCTGATTCCCCTTGGTCACCTACTCAAAGGAGAAAAGGAAACGATGGTTTCAAAAGTTTCTTACCAGCATCCTCCTCCTTCCAGGAATGGCAGATGGAAGTTGTCTGTTCTTAGAAATTCAAAAAGCAGGTCACTGGAGACTTCATAGCCACTTTCAATTTGATCTAAAGCCCTCCTGGTTCTCCTTTCAGTAAAGCTTTCCTGGTGGATCCACTGAGACAAAGCTCACCATGCTTCCATTGGGTACCAATGGGTTCTTTTGATGCCTCTGACAATGCTATCACTTGACTTGGGGTCTCCAATCAGTCAAATTAGTCAGCCTCATGTTTATAACACAAGAGTACTCACTATACAATCTACATCTCAGTTATTTCTGGCAATTTCTTTAGGTATGGGGGATCTCTCTTTTTTTAAAATGCCCTGCTTATAGGGGAGAAATAGAGACTTCAGGCAGCTCCCTTTACATCTAACTTCCTGGGCAGCTAGACGCTGCTCATCCTTTCCTGTATTCAGGAAAAATATTGGTGCAATGAAATGGTAAGGAATAAAAACACTTGGCCAAACAGGTAGTGCATGTCCTAAAGTGCTAAGAGAAGTGCCACATAGTATAGCAGACAGTGTTTACATGGGGAAGCAAGAGAGACCTCAGTTTGAATCCTGGCTCTAACAATTAGCAATTATGTATCCTAATAAATGTTTAAATTATTTGAACCTCACTCGTAAAACAGGAGTGGGGAGGGACCTTAGAGGTTCTTTAGTACAAACTAAACCTCATCACTTTATAGACGAGGAAATCGAGGCCTGGTCATGGCAAGTCCTACAATGTCATACAGGTAACAACAGCAGAATTTAGCTTTGAATCTAGGATTTCTGAGGCCAAATCAAGTGCTCTGTCTGCTAGGCCATACATATTACCTGTTTCCCAAAGCTCTGGTGAAGCTTTGCAAATATTTCAGGGTCCCATAAATATTAGTTGCTAGGAGCAGGAATTAGCGAAGTTGTCTGTGAGGCAGAGCAAAAGAAGGTATCTCCGAAGGGGGTGAATCTGCATACATTCTAAAGCATGACTGGCTTGCCAATGCATGCCATGAACCCGAGATGCTGAGCTAAGCAGAAGAGAGTAGGTAGGAGCCTATAGAATCTTAATCGAGTAATAAAGTTTGATTTACATGCAGGGGAGTGAAGCAGGATATTAGTTAAAAGGAATTCAGAGTTGTGTCCTATAAAGAACACAGCTTTTAACTTTGTCGATTCTGCAATAGCTCTGTCTGGTCTGACTTTTACTCTGAAAACTGCCTTTCAGTAAGTTTTACCCAAGCCTAGAATCACTTGGATAAGGAGACACTTTTGTCTCTGCCGTATGAGGCATATTTCAGTAGATTTCTTTTGGAAACTCCAAGTCCTTGTATGGTTCTTATTTAGGTTGCGAATCGCGATGGTAGCTAGATGGCACAGTGAACAGAGTGCCAGACTTGGAGTCAAGGAGACCTGAATTCAAATCTGTTCTCAGACCATAGCTCTGTGATCCCAAGGTACTTTAACTACTGTCTGCCTCAGTTTCCTCATCTGTGAAATGAAGATAATATTAGCACCTACCTCCCAGAGTTGTTGTAAGGATAAAAAAGATTGTATTTGTAAAGAGCTTTGCAAGTTTCAAAGCTCTATGTAAATCCTAGCTCTTTTTTTAATATTAATTATGTTTAATTTGTAAAAATATGTTGTGTATTGAAAATATCTTCATGGTGACAGGTTCACATGCTAGGGGAGCAAAACACACATTTTATTACCTTAAGTAAACAGGAATTTTAGATAGCTAATTCTATATTAGCATAAGTGAGAATATTCAGAATATGTTTGTGGCACATTGTAATGTTAATGAAATAGGAAGATCTTCTCCCTCCATTAACAGGCCTATGTGACCACATGTGTTCGCTCACAGCTGTGATACATTTTGAGTCACATAAAAACCCACCGTGGGAGGAACTTGCCTAAGAAGGAGTTTGCTTAGGGGAGGCTTGCTTGTAGGAAGGCTTTCACACCTTTTGGTACTAAGCTAATTAGGCATTGAGTCACAAGGGTTGTGATGCTTTCTGGCTCTGAGTTTATTAACCAAACGTCTATATACATATAGAGGGTGGTATTTTGCTTTGGGGGTTTGCTTATGAGAAGAAACTTTTGATTTCCTGGACGGGCCCTGAGTAGCCATTTGTTCAGAGCCCCCCACCTACTCTGATGTATCTGTGCTCTCCCAATCCAGTGGTGTATGTATGTGATTGTATTACCTTGTTCAGACAGTTTTAGTCCTGTCTGTTGGTCTTTGTGCTAATTTCTCTTTTCCTTATTTTCTCTGCTTATATTTTCTCCATGTTCAGGGTGCTGATCTTTCCCCTGAACTAGTGAATGTGATTAAATTAAGATTGTTGGCCCCTTTAAATGCTGTTTTTCCTTCAAAAGCAGATCAAATAACCTGGGTGGGCCAGGGTGCTTGTTATTACACACATAGACAAGGACGTATAATAGCATTACTTTATGAATCCAGGAGGGGCAAGGACCTATTGAAGTGATATCTCAGATGTGGTATTGTTATGACATGATGACTAATGGATGGGAAATGTAAAAGCAAAAATGGCAGTGAGATTTTAAACCTTCTGAAATTTAAAAGTATCATCATCATAGGATTTGTATGATCATATATTTAATCCCACTCCCCTATTTTATAAATGAGGAAACTGAGGCATAGAAAAGTTACATTAATTGTCCAAAATTATATGGATAATAAATAGAAGAGTCAGGATTTTAACCCAGATCCTCTGTCTCCAAATCCACTCCTCTAAAAGATCTAAAAAACTGAAATTCAATGGCAGCTGGAAAACAGGGACTAGTGTGAGCTCCCTGCCAAGTCCCTCCAAAAATCTATAAAAAATGTCTCTGAACCAATTCTAGAACTGCAGAACCCACAAAACAGCAGAGGGAAGCAGGGCTCCAGCCTAGGACAGCCTGGATGGTCTCTGGGTGAGGTCTATTCCACGCGGAGTTGGGAGTACAGTGGAGCAGAGCCCAGCGTGAGATGCTCAGACCAACCAGACCAGGAGCCGGGCAGAGCATGCCCTAGCACCCTGACTCAGTGAGCTGCAGCAGTTACCAGACTTCTCAGCCCATAAACACCAAAGACAACAGAGTAGGTTAGTGGGAAAAGCTGCTGGGGACAGAATGAAAAAAAGAGTTCGCAGTTTGGCCACCACCCCCAGGGCAGCAGAGGTGGGCAGCTGCAGAACTATAGCTGCAGTTGCTTCCGGCCCCAGGCCCACCAGGTGGGAGGAATTAAGTGGCGGATCAGAGCAGGAGTGAAGAGCCTGCTGAAGATCTAAGTCCATTCTGGGTTGGGAGTTCTTGGGGAAGGAGGAGTGCTGGTGAGACAGAGCTGGCACATCCCCCCAAGCTTGGAACATAGTTCTCTTGACTCTACAAGCAGTCATACCCCACTGAAAAACTTAAGGGTCAAGTAAGTTGGCTGGGAACGTGGCCAGGCAGCGAAAACACACCCAGATTCAGTCTCAGACTTTGGAATCTTACTTTGGTGACAAAGAAGACCAAAACATACAGCCTAAAGAAGACAACAAAGTTATAGAGCCTACAACAAAAGCCTCCAAGAAAAACAGGAACTGGTCTCAGGCCATGGAAGAGCTCAAAAAGGATTTGGAAAAGGGAGTTAGAGAAGTAGAGGAAATTTTGGGAAGAGAAATGAGAAGGATGTGAGAAAACCATGAAAAACAAGTCAATGACTTGCTAAAGGAGACACAAAAAAATACTGAAAAATATACTGAAGAAAACAACACCTTAAAAAATAGACTAACTCAAATGGCAAAAGAGCTCCAAAAAGCCAATGAGGAGAAGAATGCCTTCAAAGGCAGAATTAGCCAAATGGACAAGGAGGTCCAAAAGACCACTGAAGAAAATACTACTTAAAAATTAGATTGGAGCAAGTGGACGCTAGCGACTTGATGAGAAATCAAGATATTATAAAACAGAAACAAAGGAATGAAAAAATGGAAGACAACGTCAAATATCTCATTGGAAAAACCACTGACCTGGAAAACAGATCCAAGAAAGATAATTTAAAAATTGTTTGACTACCTGAAAGACATGATCAAAAAAAGAGCCTAGATAACATCTTTCAAGAAATTATCAAGGAGAACTGCCCTGATATTCTAGAGCCACAGGGCAAAATAGAAATTGAAAGAATCCACAGACCACCTCCTCAAATAGATCCCAAAATGAAATCTCCTAGGAATATTGTCATAAATTCCAAAGTTCCCAGACCAAGGAGAAAATACTGCAAGCAGCCAGAAAGAAACAATTTCAGTACTGTGGAAACACAATCAGAATAACCCCAGATCTAGCAGCTTCTACATTAAGAGATCGAAGGTCTTGGAATACGATATTCCAGAGGTCAATGGAGCTAGGATTAAAACCTAGAATCACCTACCCAGCAAAACTGAGTATCATGCTCCAAGGCAACATATGGATTTTCATTAAAATAGCGGACTTTCAAGCTTTCTCAGTGAAAAGACCAGAGCTGAATAGAAAATTTGACTTTCAAACACAAGAATCAAGAGAAGCATGAAAAGGTAATCAAGAAACAGAACAAGAAAATGAAATTGCAAGGGACTTACTAAAGTTGAACTGTTTTGTGTACATTCCTACATGGACAGATGATGTGTATGAGTCATGAGACTTCAGTATTAGGGTACCTGAAGGGAATATGCATATATATATATGTATATATATATATATACACACACACACACATGTGAGTGTGTATGTATGTGTATATGCATGCATATATATACATATATACACATATATATGTACATATATATACATATATATGTGTATATATATATATATATTTATATATATATAAAGAGGAGAGAGAGCTGGTGAGTTGAAGATGAAAGAAAGATATTTAAAAGAAATAAAATCGATTAAGGGATGAGAGAGGAATATATTGAGAGAGGGAGATAGGGAGAGATAGAATGGGATAAAATATGTCACATAAAAGTGGCAAGAAAAAGCAGTTCTGTAGGAATAGAAGAGAAGGCAGGTGAGTGAATCTTGCTCTCATCAGAGGAGGGAATACCATACATACTCAACTGGGTATCTTACCCCACAGGGAAAAATGGAAGAAGAAGATAAAAAAGGGGGGATAATAGAAGGGAGGGCAGATGGGTGTGGAGGTAATCAAAAACAAACACTTTCCAAAAGGGACAGGGTCAAGGGAGAAAATTCAATAAAGGGGGATGGGTTGGGAAGGAGCAAAATATAGTGAGTCTTTCACAACATGAGTATTGTGGAAGGGTTATACATTTTGATACTCATGTACCCTATGTTGAATTGCTTGACTTCTTAGGGAGTGTGGGTGGGAAGGGAAGAGGGGAGAGAATTTGCAACTCAAAGTTTTAAAAACAGATGTTCAAAAACAAAAAAAAAATTCATGCAACTAAAAAATAAGATACACAGGCAACAGGTCGTAGAAATTTATCGTGCCCTACAGGAAAGGAAGGGAAAAGGGGATGGGAGGGGAGTGGGGTGGCAGAAGGGAGGGCTGACTGGGGAACAGGGCAACCAGAATATACGTCATCTTGGAGTGGGGGGGAGGGTAGAAATGGGGAGAAAATTTATAATTCAAACTCTTGTGAAAATCAATGCTGAAAACTAAATATATTAAGTAAAGAAAAGAGAAAAGAAAATAAAAAAATAAAATTAAAAACTGAAATTCAGCCATTTTACTCAGAAAGCTTTAGGTTATTTGAAGCAATCTACAACGAGCCACTTATTTGGCCTCTCATCTTATTTTAACATTCTAAACATTCCTCCATAGAATATATCTAAGTCAACTGTTTTTGTTCAATCATTTCCAGCTCTTCTTGACCCTATTTGGGGTTTTCTTGCAAAGATACTGGCGTAGTTTGCCATTTGCTTCTCTAGCTCCTTTTTAAAGCAAGAAACTGAGAGAAACAGGGTTAAGTGACTTTCCCAGGGTCACATACCTAAGAAATGTCTGGGGGCCGATTTGAACTCAGGAAGATGAGTCTTCCTGATACTTTGTCCACTGTGCCACCTATGAACTCAGTAAAACATGAATATTTTTAAAAAGCTGAACCCTGGTCACTCCAAAGAGACAGATAATATACTTGAAGGCAGTTTTCTGATGAAGGAATCAAAACAATTTATAGTCATATGAAAAAATGCTCTGTAATTATTTATTAAAGAAATTCAAATTAAAATAACCTTGTGATATCATTTTATACTTATTATATTGGCTAAATTGATAGAAAGGGAAAGCAACAGATGTTGGAGGGGACACAGAAAAAATGTGACACTAATTAATTGTCAGTGGAACTGTGAACTTATCTATTTTGTAGAATAATTTGGAATTATGCCCAAAGAATTATAAAACTGTCTATATTCTTTGACCCAGCAAAAGTACTATTAGGTTTGTTTCTCAAGGTGATTACAGGAAATAAAAAAGAAAAGAAAAGAAAAAGAAGCTCTCTTTATGGTGACAAAGAACTGGAAATTTTGGGGATGTCTGTTAATTGGGGAATGGCTAAAAAGTCGTAGTATATGATTATGATAGAATACTACTGTGCTATAAGAAATGATGAGTTCGATGATTTTAGAAAAAACAGAAATACTCGCATGAAATAATGAAGAGGGAAATGAGCAGAAAAAAAGAATGTTGTATACAGTAATAGCAACAGTGTTTTAAGAACAATTTTGAGTGACTAAATAATTTGATTGTTATAAATAATCAATATAGCTACAAAGGACCTATACACACATATTTGTGTCTAATGCTAGTCAATGGGGTGGGAGAGTAAAGGGGGGGAGAATGTTACATAATAATTTTATTATATATGTAAAAGGAAAATCAGATTGTGTATAATAGATTTTCAATTTCATGGGCAAAGAAAGAGAGAAAAGAGGGGAGACAGAGGGGGGGAGAGAAGGAGAGAGAGAGAGAGAGAGGAAAGGACACAATAGAAAGGACATTGGACTAGCTGACACAAACTGGCTTCATGACTTTGTTCAAATCAACAGATCAAGTCAACAAATTTTATTCAGTATTTACTATGAACCACAATTTACTATAGGCACTGTACTATATGCTAGGAGTACAAACAGAAGCAAAGACAAGGACAGTACCTGTCCTAAAGCAGGCTACGTTCCAATGGGAGAAGATAACACATAAAAGGAAGCTGAACGGGTTTTCTGAAATTAAGTTGCCTTTGGTACAGAAGGAAATCTAGACAGTCAAGAGTGGAGGAAAGGAAAGGAGTGAAAAAACCTGACTACTTCCTTCAAATGGAGGTTCTGAAAGAAACTGACCAGAGGAAGGGCCACAGTATCAGAAGGCTCTTCCACTACATAAGAAGACTTCTGGGGCATGATGGTAAATGCATCTTCTATGGAAAGAAGGCTACTTGGCTTTGGTAGACAAAGAAGCAATTTTATCACAGCACATCATTTTCTTCAACTGTAAAATGAAGGTATGATAGTGTCTGAAAAGCAATGATGAACAAAACAGACAGAATTCCAAACAGGATCAGTTTATTATCAAAGCTTTTCCTCTTATCTCCCACTGTATGGTTCAAGAGAGTGAAATCCCTGGCAGCTCCACCCTTTACTTTTCTAGGCTTCCAACAGGGTACACATTGATTAGTTAGAAACTAAAACTCTTTTATAAAAATACAAGTCATTCGCCAATTGATAAATGGTCAAAGAATATGAATAGGCAGTTTTCAAACAAAGAAATCGTAGTCATCTATAGTCATATCGAAATGATCTAAATCACTACTGATCAAAGAAATGCAAGTTAAAACAAAGGCAGCACCCTCACACCTGTCAGAGTAGATAATATGACAAAAATTAAAATGTCAGATGTTGGAGGAGATATATGAACACTAACACACTAATGCATGGTTGATGGAGTTGTGAACTGATCAATAATTCTGGAGAGCTATTTGGATATATGTTCAAAATGCAAATGGTCAAACTGCCAACCCTTTGATCCAGCTGTTAGATCCATATCCCAAAGATATCCCAAAACAATGGTGGGGATGGGTAGGTGGGAGGAAGAAAGAACCAATTTGTACAAAAAAAATATTTATAGCAGCTCTTTTTGTGGTGGCTAAGAATTGGAAATCAAAAGGATGCCTATTAATTGGGTAAAGACTGAACAAACTTTGACATGTGGTTGTAAGGGAATATTATTGTGGTATAAGAAATAGGAAGCAAGCAGAGCCAAGATGGCGGAGTGAAAAAAGACACTGGCTTGAGGTCTCCCGGAAAATCCCTCCAGACACCTGTAAAAATGACTCTAAACAAATTTGAGAGCTACAGAACCCAAAAAATGACAGAATGAAACAAGTCTTCAGTCCAAGATGGCCTGCATAGCCTCTGGGAAGGGTCTATCATACCATGCTGGAAGTGGAGCACAGCCCAGCACAGGCCATGCCTGAAGAGACCGGGCCAGAGTGGATCAGGCAGAGCAGACCTCAGGACACTGAATCACTGGCAACTGTGGCAGTTTCCAGATGTCCCAACCTACAAATGCCAAATACAACTTAGCAGGTCAGTGGGAAAACTGGCGTATCTGGGTCAGAGAAATGAGGGGTCCAGCCTCAACAACAGGGTGGAGGAGGTGGCTGCTTCCAGAGCTCCAGGGCCAAAGACAGTGGGGGGGGGGGGAATCAGGCAGCTGATCAGAGCAGAAATGCAGAGATCCCATTGCTGGAAGTGAGGCAAGGTTCCTTTGCTTTGCCCTGCTTGGATCTGGGTCATGATCCTGGTTGGCGGTCCTTGGGGAGGAAGAGCACTGGTGTGGCAGAGTCTGTGGTAGCTGTGAAGAGGAAGTCCTCCTGGTAGTTACATGGCAGAAAGGAGTGCTGTACTCACAGACCAAAGCACAGGACAGGAGAGGAACATCATACCACCTCAGAACAGAAGTAGCTCTGAAAACAGCAATGCAAAACCCTGAAGCTTGGGACAAAGCACTCTCCACTTTGAAAGCAGTCATACCCTGACAAAGAACACAAACTTCAAGTAATTGGCAGTGGAAATGAGCAAGGAGTGTAAAACGACTAAGACTGTAGAATTTTTCTTTGGCGACAAAGAAGGTCAAAACATACAACTGGAAGAAGTCAACAAAGTCAAAGAGCCTACATAAAAAGACTCCATGAAAATTATGAATTGGCTCAGGCCACGGAAGAGTACAAAAAGAATTTGTAACATCACGTAAGAGAATTAGAGGAAAAACTGGGAAGAGAAATGAGAGTGATGCAAGAAAATCATGAAAAACAAATCAATGACTCGCTAAAGGAGACCACCAAAAAAATACTGATGAAAGACTAACACAAATGGCAAAAGAGGTCCAAAAAGGCAACGAGGAAAAGAATGCCTTAAAAAACAGAATTAGCCAAATGGAAAAAAGAGGTCCAAAAAACCACTGAAGAAAATACTGCGTTAAAAATTAGAATGGAGAAAGTAGAAGGTAGTGACTTTATGAGAAATCAAGATATTATAAAACAGAACCAAAAGAATGAAAAAATGGAAGACAATGCAAAATATCTCATTGGAAAAAAACACTGAGCTGGAGAATAGATCTGAGAGAGAGAATTTAAAAATTATTGGACTACCTGAAACCCATGATCAACAGAAGAGCCAAGACATCATCTTTCAAGCAATTATCAAGGAAAACTGCCCTGATATTCTAGAACCAGAGGGTAAAATAGAAATTGAAAGAATCCACCAATCACTTCTTGAAAAAGATCCCCAAAAGAAAACTCCTAGGAATATTGTAACCAAATTCCAGTGTTCCCAGGTCAAGAAGAAAATATTGCAAGCAGACAGAAAGAAGCAAATTAAGTATTGTGGATACACAATCAGGAAAACACAAGGTCTAGCAGCTTCTACATAAAGGGATTGAAGGGATTGGAATATGATATTCCAGAGATCAAAGGATTTAGGATTTAAACTAAGAATCACCTACCCAGCAAAACTAAGTATAATACTTCAGGGCAAAATATGGATTTTCAATGATATTGAATGAAATTTCAAGCATTCTTGATGAAAAAACTAGAGCTGAATAGAAAATTTGGCTTTCAAATACAACAATCAAGAGAAACACGAAAAGGTGAACAGGAAAGGGAAATCATGAGGGACTTACTAAAGTTGAACTGTTTTGCTTACATTTGTACATGGAAACATGATATTTGTAACTCATGAGATGTCTCAATATTAGGGTAGTTGAAGGGAATACGCACATATATCCACAAAGGGCAAAGGCCGAGTTAAATTTCAAGGGATGATATCTAAAAAATGCAATTAAGCAGTGAGAAAGGAATATATTGGGAGAAGGAGAAAGGGAAAGATTGAATGGGGTAAATTATCTAGCACAAAAGTGGCAAGTAAAAGCTGTGGTAATAGAAGGGACCAAGGGATAGGTTAAAGGGAATGAGTGAATCTTGTTCTCATTGGATTTGGCTTAAGGAGGGAATAACATACCCTCTAAATTGGGTATTTTCCCCTACAAGAAAGTGGGGGGGGGGCAGGGAAATAGTCAAAAGCAAACACTTTTGAAAAGAGACATGGTCAAAAGGAGAAAATTGAATAAAGGGGGACAGAATAGAATGAAGGGAAATATAGTCTTTCACAACATGACTATTATGGAAGTGTTTTGCATAACAATACATGTATAGCCTATATTGAATTGCTTGCCTTCTCAAAGAGGGTGAGTGTGGAGGGAAGAAAGGAGAAAATTTGGAACTCAAAGTCCTAAAAACAAATGGTAAAAAAAAAGTGTTTTTACATGCAACTGGGAAATAAGATATGCAGGGAATGGGCATAAAAATCTATCTTGCCCCACAAGAAAGTAAGAGGAAAAGGGAGAAGAGAGGGGCAGTGGTTTGATAGAAGGGTGGACAGACTGGGGAAAGTAGCAATCAAAATACATGCTATCTTGGGTAAGGAGGGTTAGAGATGGGGAGAAAGCTTGTGACTCAAAATTGTGTGGAAATGAAAGTTGAAAACTAAAAATAAATTTAAAAAAGAGAAATGAAAAGCAGGGTGGTTTCAGAAAAACCTGGAAAGACTTCCACAAACTGATGCACAGTGAAGTGAATGGAACCAAGAGAATGTTGTACATAGTGAGAGCAATATTGTTCAATTGTGAATGAATTAACTATTCTTGGCAATACAATAATCCAAGACAATCCCAAAGGACTAATGGTGAAACATGCTCTCTGCCGCCAGAGAAAAAACTGATATTGAATGAATATAGACTGAATCATGTTATTTTTTCACTTTTGTTCTTTCACTTTTTCTTTTAATAAAGTTTTCTTGTACAAAATGACTAATATGGAAATGTTTTACATAAATGCACATGTGATTGCTTACTGCCTTAGGGAAGGGGAAGAGAAAGAAGGAATAGAATTTGGAATTTACTTTAAATAAAATGTTAAAAAAAAGTTGGAGAAAAAACTAAAGTTCTTTCAAAAAATTGTCAAAATTCAATTTGAAAAGTCCCTGGTTTGAGCTGAATTTAAGACATTTTGTAAATTTGCAGACAGGTCTTTGTTGTTACTTCCCAGAATCAGCAGTTCCTATGAAGGAACACCAACAGATTATCCTGAAGGGATTTCTTAAGGTGGAGGATTTTTTTTTCCTGGCTTGGGGGAGGTTTCCAATGTGGTGTGGATAGTAAGGAGAGATTATTAGAAAATAGAAATTCTCCAGAGATGAAAAGGGGGCTTTCGATGTGAGAATTCTCCTATTATTTCCACCAATGGGGAAGTTTGCCAGGGACCTTACCAGGTAGAGGCTTACCTTGGCTCAGAAAGGTTTATGACTTAAACTTGAGTGGGAATCCAATTGCAGGGGTATTTCTCTGCAGAGAAATCCTTCAGTGGAAGTCTACTGGAGCAGTCCTAAGAAGTTCTTACCCCGAGGCCTTTGGGGTGGTAGTGGGTGTGGTCAAGGTCTTATAGTCTAAAAAGAGGAATTAATAAAAATACATATGCATAATATTAATATATAAAGGGAAGTAGGTTGATTTGTAATATCTGCCTTTGAATCTCTTCTGCTTGGCTTTCCAGGAACGTTCCTGACCTTTAGTGACTGACCCAATATTTCACATTGACAAGCATAAGAGAATAGGGAGCCTCCAAATGAGAAACTTCAAGAGAGTACTGCTTTCCCATTTAGGCTGGAAGGTGGTCCTAGTTTCTCAAATCTCAAGACAGCCAAATTGGGGAAGGGAAATTCAGCTTACACTATGGAATAGAAATTACTTAATTAGATGGGTGCTTGTCAAATTCACAATTCACAGTATTTTGTATTCTAGATTATTATTACTGTACCTCCTAATTTTGTGTTTCTAAGGCTTCCTGAACAAACTAGAGTTGTGTTGATTATCACACACATCTGATAATGTTGTCCTTGTTCATTTCAATTGAACAGATTATGAATCTTATAAATATAAGCTAAGCCTACTAAGAGATAAGAGAATGATATTCTTAGTTTGCCACTCATTTCAGTAAGGATCAAAGGGATTATCACTATTATGATATACCCAGGGGGTCTTGAAGAAATAACTGAGAAAGCATCCTTTTTAATTTAGTCATGGATGTGATTAAAAGGGACGCAAAAAAACTCCAAAATGGGTACATCAGGAAGTCTTAATGACTATTTCCCTTTCTCATAGGTAGAGTAGATAGTTAACTATGCAGTGTGATTTCATGTGATGGGTTCATATTCCACGTCGAAACAAATAAAACTTTGTCCACTTGCTTAAGGAATGAAAGGTTTTTAAGAGCAAGTGATTGCTTATATTAACTTAAAATATGACTTTAACTTCCACTCATTGTTCTGTCCTATCCAGGCAAGCAAAAGAAGTCTAATGCCTCTTTTTTATGAAAGTACTTAACTTCTGTCATTCTCAATCTAAATCTTTTTCAAAACAAATCACCTTTAGTAGACCACAGTCATTTCTAAATCATGTCACTACATATTCTTCTGCCAACATCCTCATCTTCCTCTCAACTAAACTTTGGACTCTTCCCCTGGTATGCTAGTCTCTGAGAGGTAAGTTTTCATGTTATATTGCCAGGAAGTATCATTTTGCTGTGCCAGGAACTACCATATATTACCAGGAACATAAATTCCTAGTTATATCTAAAGCATGCTTCTGTCCATATGCCTTATTTTAATTTATTGTTTTTCCCCATTAAAATGTAAGCTCCTTGAGGGCATATACTGTCTTCTTTGCTTATATTTGTATCCCCGAGTTTTAGTAAAATTCCTAGCCTATAGTAATCACTTAATAGGTGCTTTATCATCAACATTTTCATCACCATGCATGTCATTTTCTCACAAATTAATTAACTTTTTATCTCTTTGTCAAGGTAGGACTCTTTTTTTCCAATATGGAGGGTGTACTTCAGGGGTTTTGCACAGCTGTTTTCAGAGACACTTCTAGAGAACTGTAAATTTTCAGTTCTTCCACGGTGGTATGATCAAAGGAGAGGTGTTTACTCCTCTCCTGGCCTGTGCTTTGGTTTGTGAGTGACAACAAGCACTCTTTTCTGCCTTGGAACTGCGAGGAGGATTCTCTCTCTACTATTGCCACAAGCTCTGCCACGCCAGCACTACTCTTCACCCCAGACCGCCACCTAGGACTGTGACCCAGATGGCAGCATGGGCAAAGCAAGAGAATCCTCCCTCAGTGCCAGGAAAGAGATCCCTGCAATCCCCCTTTGAACAGACACTCTATCCCCCCACCATCTATGAACTGAGAGATGTGGAAGCAGCTTCTGCTGCTGCTTCTGCCACCACTACCTTTTCCATCCTATTAGCCAATCTAATAGGTGTGAGGTAGTACCTCATAATTGTTTTAATTCACATTTCTCCAATCAATAGTGACTTAGAGCATTTTTCTTATGGTTATGGAAAACTTTGATAACTTCATTTGAAGACTGGTTGTTCATATATTTTGATCATTTATCAATTGGCCAATGACTCTTATTTTTATAAATTTAACTTATTTCTCTATATATCTGAGAAATGAGGCCTTATTCTGAGAAACATGCTTCAAATTTTTTTCCACAATTATAATTACTAACTGTATTTTCCTCTATCCTATCTTCTCCATTTATTCTTTTCTCTTTCTCCTTTCACTCTTTCCCTCCTCAAAAGTGTTTTGCTTCTTTCTACTGCCTCCCTCAATTTTCCCTCTCTTCTCTCAGTATCTACTCCTTTTCTCACCCCCTTCCCCTCCCACTTTCCTATTGTTTAAAATAGATTTCTGTACCCAGTTGAGTTTGTATATAACTTCCTCTTTGAGCCAATTCTGATGAGAGTAAGGTTCAAATATTCCCCTTCACCTCCCCATATTCCCTTGCTCTGTAAAAGATCTTTCTTGTCTCTTTTATGTGAGATAATTTACCCAATTTTACCTCTCTCTTTCCCTTTCTTCAAGCGTATTCTTTTTTCTCATCCCTTAATTTTATTTTTTTTAGATATCACCCCTTCAAAATTCAACTCACACCTATCCCCTCTGTAGTTTTAATTGACCTAAAAATGAGAAAGTGCTTATGAGTGACAAATGTCTTCCCACGTAAGAATGTAAACAGTTTAACCTTTTTAAGTCCCTTATGATTTCATTTTCCTGTTTACATTTTTATGTTTCTTTTGATTCTTGTATTTGAAAGTCACATTTTCTATTCATCTCTTCATCAAGTATGCTTGAAATTCCTCTATTTATTTGAATACCCACTTTTGCACAAAGGATTACATTCAGTTTTGCTGGTTGTAATTTGCTTGGTTGTAATTCTAGTTCCTTTGCTTCCATAATATCATATTCCAAGCTTTCCAAGCTTTTAAAGTAGGAGCTACTAAAACTTGTATTGTCCTGATTGTGGCTCTGCAATACTTGCCTTTTTTCTTGCTGGCTTCTTCCAACTTATTCTCTTGACCTAGCAGCTCAGGTATTTGGCTACGATATTCCTGGCAGTTTTCATTTTGAGATCTCTTTCACAAGGTGTTAAGTGGGTTCTTTCGATTTCAATTTTACCCTCTGTTTCCAGAATATCAAAGCAGTTCTCCCTGATAATTTTTGAAATATGATGTCTAGGCTCCATTTTTTTATCATGACTTTCTTTTTTTTTTTTTAATCGTGACTTTCAGGTAGTCCAACAAATTTTCCAGGTCAGTTGTTTTTCCAATGAGATATTTCACATCTTCTAGTTTTTCATTCTTTTATTGTTGTTGTTGTTTTAGTGTTTCTTTATTTGTCATAAAGTCATTAGCTTCCACTTGCTCAATTCTACTTTTTAAGGAATCAATCATTTTCTTCAGAGAGCTGTTGTATCTCCTTTTCTACTAGCCTAATTAAGTTATTTCTGTTTGTTTGTTTGTGTGTTTTAAGGATTTCTTCTCTTCAGTGAACTTTTGTATATCTTTGTCCACTTGGCCACTTCTGTTTTTCAAGACTTTCTTCTCATTTGATTTTTGTATGTTTTTAAATTTTGGCCTAGTTTGTTTTTAAGATGCAATTTTCTTTGGTATTTTTTGTTCCTCCTTTATCAAACTGTTGACTCATTTTTCATGATTTTCTTGCAATACTCTCATTTCTCATTCCAATTTTCCTTCTACCTCTTTGACTTGATTTTCAAAATCCTTTTTGACGACTTTCCTGGCCTGAGACCAATTTACATTTTTCTTTGCAGGCTTTAGATGTAGTATTTTTGACTTTGTCATCTTCTGAGTGTGTGTTTTGATCTTTCTTATCATCATAGTAACTTTCTATGGTCAGAATTGTTTTCTGTTTTTTCCTCATTTTCGCAGTCTATTTCTTGCTGTTAACTCTTTGCTAAAGTGGAGCTCTGTTTTCAATGTAAAGGGTTCATTGTTCCAAGCTTCAGGGGTTGTGTGCATCTGTTTTCAGAGATACTTCTAAGGACCTGTAAGTTTTTCAGTTCTTCCAAAGTGGTATGATCTAGGGAGAGGTGTGTTTACTTCTATCATGGCTTATGCTCAGAACTGTGAGTGAACACAAGCACTATTTTCTACCCAGGAACTGTGAGGAGAGTCCCCATTCCACTGTAGCTGCAAGCTCTGGTGTGCTACTTTGCTGCTTTGACCTGGGACTACCACCCAGGGTTGTGGCTAGAACCAAAGTATGAGCAAAGCAACAGAGTCCTACCTCCATTGCCAGCAAAGTGACCCCGGTAATCTCCTTCTAACTATTTGTTCAACCCCTTATCTTCTGTAGGCTGAGAGCTGCAAAAACAGTCTCTGCAGCTGCTGATTCTTTCACTCCAAAGACTTACTTCTGGTTTGCTGAGGCCCAGTCTGCACTGGTACCACCTTCACTGGAGCCACCTGCACTGGACTGAGGTCTACTATCACTGGTGTGACAGACCTTTGCTGCTGACCTTCTAAGTTGTCTTGGAATGGGAATTTACTTTACCTCATCCTTATGTGGGTTCTGCCACTTCAGAATTTGTTTTAGGACATTTTCAAAAGGATTTTGAAGGGTTTACAGGAGAACTCAGACAAGTCCCTGCCTTTTCCCCAAGATCTTAGTTCTGTATAGACTAGTCCATTTTTTCTCAAAAATTGCTTCTATGTAATTGGCCATAAAATTTCCTAACAGCAAGGTGTATCATTTCTATGCTCCTGATTCCACCAGAATTAATCAGTTGATCTTTGAAGGGGACCTAAGACAGTCATGCTCTTTGGTTGACTAGACCAGTGGCCCCCACGTACAGATTGTATAACACCAAAGGATGTTAGGCTGACACTATCCATTAATAAACATATTAAGAAAGTTTTTTTAAAGTGAATTTGTATAGAAAACTTTGAAGATATCAGAAACAAGTATTTTTTTCATTGTTCTTTTTACATTGTATAAAGTGAAGATGTGCACAGAAGAGAATGACTTGCTGAAAAGCTAATGTGTTCACTGAATATTTTGACCTCATATCTTAACGTTGTATTATCTATAGCAAAAAAGTTCTATAGGGTTTCCTTGTTGTGGTTAATTTTATAACATCAAGATCTTTTGATTGAGGATTTTTTTCTAACATTTTTAAGTGAGATGAAGAGTGACTATAAAATATTTTTTGCATGCTATGTGAGTTTTATTCTTATCATTTGGAAAATGTATGAAAAATCAATAGAAGTTAAATGTAAGTTATGTGTTTTTCTTTAACAAGAAGAACTTTTTGATGACATTTGCATATTAATGGTATGCTGCTTTGTAGTGTATATACATATGAATACATATGTGGTAAAGGTAAACATATAATCTGCCCTTTCACTGTAAAAGTGAGAGCTTAACAAGGAGTAATAAAGCAAATTTTTTTTATATTCAAAAATATATACAATTTTGTAAACAGATGTTTAGAAATATTCCCATAATTATAGGATTTTTTTGCTGAAACAATATTAGGTATACTATATTTTAAAAGGAAAGAGTTTCAGTGGGTTTGGAATGAATTTGTGTGTGTGTGTGTGTGTGTGTGTGTGTGTGTGTGTGTGTGTGTGTGTGTATGTATGTATATGAATGTACCACGCTCCAAGTAGTTTTTAGAACATCTAAATCACATCAGTGAAATATACTAGCAGAATTTCACTGAAAAACTTTTCAATAACTAGCGAATGGAGAGAAAAAGGAGTATTCTACTTGCCATTACTGTGGCTGTGTAAGACCAATAACACCAGCACACAGGAGGGCTGCTAGCGCAGGTCCTTTGATCAGCTTTTCCAAGGAAAGCAATTTTAAGGGGTTAACAATCTTATTTTAATTAAACACACATATACCATTTACTTAGTTCAGGTGGAAAAGCTAGCACCCTGAACTTCAGAGCAAATACAAACAGAAATTACAAACAGAGACAATATAAACAGATCAACATTTTTGTCTAATGAAATCATGATACATAGTTACCAGATAAGCACCAACACCTGGGTTTTCAAAGCTGGGGGCCTCCTCAGTGGCCACCCAGAGTCTTAACACAATGTTCTTCCTAATGAGTAGCCCCAAACAAAATGCTAATGTCAGAGTATTTATTCTTCAGGGTCAGAGGGTTTCACACCTCTAGAGGGTTTCATACCTCTTGTGACCTAAGTAGCAAAAAGATGTGGGCCTTCCAACAAATAAAGGCAAGGCTCAATCAAATGCACTTGATTGCCTTAGTGCTGAGAAGCACTTTAAAACAAATCACAACAAAAACTTTACATGCTATTACATGAGGGCAGTCACTGTTGTACTTCTACCATATGGATTTTTGTGAGTTGTGTATTTCATCTCTAACAATCTTTAAAAACCAATAACAAAATAACCTGAACTTAGAACCAGAACTTTGAATCATGATATAACAAAATAATAAACCCAAATTTTCAAAAATAATGAAGAATGTTCAATCAATTTGCTCTTATTAAAATATCACTGTGAACAGTATTCTGTGTGCAGAATATTGGGGCAAAAGTGATTGCTAAACATCCAAATGTTTCGGTGTTTCCAATTATTAAAGAAAAAAATACTCTAAATAATCAAAGCAAGTGGAAACTGCTAAAGTAAATTTCAAATTGTATACATGGGAGAGTACCTTGTAATTAGTTAGATTCAATCTCCTTTTCAATTCTGGGAGAGGCCATGGGCAGAATAGAAAGGATAGTTGGAAAAATATCAGTTGTTCCTGGTTAGGCTGAACTAATATGATAAAAATGACAATTCTAACTTAATTTACTTATTCAGTGCCATACCAATCAACCTACCAATAAATTATTTCATAGCGGTAGAAAAAAGAATAACGAAATTCACCTAGAAGAACAAAATGTCCAGAATATCAAAGGAATTAATGAAAAGAAATGAAAGAGAAGGTGGCCTAGACATGCCAACTTTTAAACTGAATTATAAAACAGCATTCACCAAAACTACTTGGTACTCCATAAGAAATAGAGTGGTGGATCGGAGGAATAGGTTAAATACATGAGACACAGTAGCCAATAACTATAGTAATCTGCTGTTTGATAAACCCAGAGACTCCAGCTTCTGGGATAAGAACTCAATATTTAACAGAAATGATTGGCGAAACTGGAAAATAGTATGATAGAAACTAGACATGGCCCACTGTATACCAAGATAAAGTCAAAATGGATGCCCAATTTAGATGTAAAGGCTGATTCTTTAAGCAAACTAGGAGACCATGGAACAGTTTACCTGTCAGATTGATGGAGAATAGAAGAACTATTGACCAAACAAGAGATAGAGAACATTATGAAGTGCAAAATGGATAATTCTGATCACGTTAAATTGAAAAAGTTTTGCGCGCGCGCACACACACACACACACACACACACACACACACACACACACAAACCCAATGCAATCAAGATTAGAAGGGAAGTAGAAAGCTGGGAAAGAATTATTACATCCAGTGTCTCTGACAAAAGCATCATTTTAAAATACATAGAGAACTAAGTCAAATTTATAAGAATACAAGGCCTTCCCCAATTGATAAATGGTCAAAGGATTTGAACAGGCAGCCTTTAAATGAAGAAATTAAACCTACCTATGTTCATATGAAAAAATGCTCTAAATCACTGTTGATTAGAGAAGTGCAAATCAAAATAACTCTTCAGTACCATATTACATCTATTAGATTGGCTAACATGACAAAGCAGGAAAATCATAAATGCTGGAGAAGATGCGGAAAAATTGGAACATTAATGCAGGGTTGGTAGAGTCGTAAACTGATCCAACCATTCTGGAGAGAAATTTGGAACTATGCCCAAAAAGCTATAAAAATTTGCATACCCTTTGACCCAGAAATGCCACTTCTAGGTCTGTATCCCAAAGAGATCATAAAATGGGAAAAGATAACATGTACAAAAATATTTATAGCAGCTCTTTTTGTGGTGGCCAAGTATGAGAAATTGAGAGGATGCCTATCAATCTGGGAGTGGCTGAACAAATTGTGGTACATGAATGTAATGGAATACTATTTCTCCGTAAGAAATGATGAGCAGGCACACTTTAGAAAAACCTGGAAAGACTCAAATGAATTAATGCTGAGTGAAGTGAGTAGTGCCAGCAGAACATTGTACACAGTAACAACAACATTATGTGCTGACTAACTTTGATAGACTTAGCTCTTCTCAGCAATGCAAAGATCTGAGAAAACTCCAAAAGATTCAAGATGGAAAATGATATCCATATCCCAAGAAAGACCTATGGAGTTTGAATGAACATCAAAACATAATATTTGCACTCTGTAATTTTGTTTTGTTTTGTTTTTTCTTTCTCATGTTTCTTCCCATTGGTTCTAATTCTTCTTTACAATGTGACTAATTCATATTTTTAATATGAATGTATATGTAGAGCCTCTGCCAGATTACATGACATTTTGGTGGGGATAGGGAAGAGAAAGGGAAAAAATTGAAAACTCAAAATTTATGGAAGTGAACATTGAAAACTAAAGATTAATTAGTTGAAAAATAGAATATAAATGGGGAGGTGTTTGAATCTCAGTTCTTTGGTGACTTCACATTTCTTTTTTTTTTTACAATTCAAGGGTGATTTATTGCTTTAAGTAACTAAACAAGGAAGAGAAAGGACAGGCTATTGTTTTGGTAAATACAGCTTAAATGTTCTTCCTAACATTTACCATTTTGAACAAGGCTTTCTAGACAAAATGCATACTTCAGAGAGAGAGCATTACATAGCCCACCAATTCCATCAGTGATACATTGTTTAATATTGTATCGAGCAAGGGCACCAAATACCACATATGGCAGCCTTGAAATGATAGCAAAGCAAATGTGTGCATTGGACATACTGAATACAAAAACTTTTTTGTGGGGAGAGCAGGGAGGGGCATTGACTTAAATGCAGAGTATTTAAATGAACTTCAACAACAGGTGAGCAAACTGAACTAGCTTTTATTTCCCAGATGATTAATGTTTATGGGTATGCTCTCAGGACTTCCATAAGGAAGTTGATAGGAATCCTTGCCTAGCACCATTTGGGCAAAGCAGTAGTAAGTGTCTAAGTCCTTCTAAGGTTGGGGAAAACATGGATCCCTGACTATTTCTGACCCTGTGAAAGAGCCAGGCAGTAGTGGCTGAAAGCCATGGGGGTGTTGGCATTCATTATTTTTCTTTCTTTTTATTTTTAAAATTAATTTATTTGCTTTTAGCTTTCAACATTCATTTCCACAAGATTTGGAGTTCGAAATTTTCTCCCAATCTCTCCCCTCCCACCCACCCCAAGATTCTCCCCTTCCCCAGTCTTCCCTCCCTTCTATCACTTCAACCCCTTATTCCCTTCCCCCTTACTTTCTTGTAGGGCAAGATAGATTTCTATACCCCATTGCCTGAATATCTTATTGCCCAGTTGGATATTAAAATATTTTTTTAACATTTGTTAAAATTTGTTTTGTTAATTTGTTGAATTTGTTAATTTAACAAATTCTCTCCTTTCTTCCCTCCCCACCCACCCTCACTGAGAAGGCAAATGCAGTATTAATATGATTGATGATCTTCCCTACCCATTCAATAGGCTTCAGGTGTGACTAGGTGGGAAAGTTTTATTATATCTTTGTTTGTAAGTATGCCTAAACCCCGTACTTAGTAGTTACTAAGCTGATGTGATCCTGAAGCCCTCAGGACCCTAAGAGGAGTTGCTAAGACCAGACCTAATGGTATATGCACTGAGTTCTAGTCAATCAGATGCCGGCTAGGACTGTATAAAAAGAGAACACAGAACTGAAGAAGACCAGAATTGAAGAGGAGAAGAGAATTGAAAAGGAACAGAACTGAGAGCAGCAGAACTAAGAGCAGCAGGACTGAGAGGAAGACATTGAGGCAGCAGAGATCAAGAGGGCGTTGAAGAACAGACATTGAGAGAACCAGCATCTGCAGAGCTGCAGAAGAGAGTGTTGATCATAGAGTTAGGATTCTTGAGTGATTGTTTACAGGAAAGCCCTAGCAGGGAGAGGAGGTGGGTGGGAGAGGTTACAGGATGAATGGTTCCTTGCTGTAATACTTTGTTATAATTTCCTTGTTACTACGTCGAGGTGGGCTTACTGATTTTGGAATATAATTGCTACTATATTGAATTGGGGATATTGGTTCTCTAATTAATCCTCTGTAGTCTAAATAAATGTTACACTTCCTCTGCCTTCGACATAGAGAGCTTTTCATACTTTGAGATTCCAAACCATTCAGACGTGTTCATGGTCATCCTCGAGGTCATGAATCCTACCTTAATGATGTAGTGAGCAATTCAATATAGGTTATACATATATCATTATGCAAAATACTTCCATAATATTCATGTTGTGAACAACTAACTATATTTCCATTCATCCTATCCTGCCCCCATTTATTCTGTTTTCTCCTTTGACCCTGTCCCCTTTCAAAAGTGTTTGCTTCTGACTACCCCATCCCCCCATCTGCACTCCCTTCTATCATTACCCTCCTTTTGCCCTTCCCCCCTACTTTCCTGTAGGGTAAGATACCCAATTGACTGTGTATGTTATTCCCTCCTTAAACCAAATTGGATGAGAGTAAGGTTCACTCATTCCTTTTCCCTACCCATTTGTCCCCTCCATTATAACAGCTTTTTCTTGCCTCTTTTATGTGAGATAATTCAGCCCATTCTATCTCTCCCTGTCTCCTTCTCCCAATATAGTACTCCCTCACCCCTTAATTATATATATATGTATATATATGTATATATATATATATATACATATATGCATATGTATGTATGTATGTATGTATGTATGTATGTATGTATGTATATTCCCTTCAGCAACCCTAATACTGAGAAAGGTCTCATGAGTTACAAATAACATCTTTCCATGTAGTATTTTCTCTTTCCTGTTTACCTTTGCTTTCTTCCCTTGATTCTTGTATATGAAAGTCAAATTTTCTATTCAGCTCTGGTCTTTCCATCAAGAATGCTTGAAAGTTCTCTATTTCATTAAATATCCATTTTTCCCCTGAAGTATTATACTAGGTTTTTCTGGGTAGATGATTCTTGGTTTTAAACCTACCACCTTTAACCTCCAGAATATCATATAACAAGCTCTTCAATCCCTTAATGTTGAAGCTGCTAGATCTTATGTTATCCTGATAGTGTTTCCACCATACTCAAATTGTTTCTTTCTTGCTGTTTGCAGTATTTTCTCCTTGACCTGGGAACTCTGGAATTTGGCTACAGTATTCCTAAGAGTTTTCCTTGGGACCTTTTTCAATCGGCAGTTGGTGGATTCTTTCAATTTCCATTTTACCCTCTGGTTCTAGAATATCAGGGGAGTTTTCCAGGATAATTTCTTGAAAGATGATGTCTTTTTTTGATCATGGCTTTCAGGTAGTCCAATAATTTTTAAATTCTCTCTCCTGGATCTATTCTCTAGGTCAATGGTTTTTTCCCAATGAGATATATCATTTTGTCCTCTTTTTTTCCTTCTTTTGGTTCTGCTTTGTAATTTCTTGATTTCTCATAAAGTCATTAGCTTCCATTTACTTCATTATAATTTTTAAAGAATGACTTTCTTCAGTGAGCTTTTGGACCTCTTTTTACTATTTGTCCAATTCTGCTGCTCCTCATTGGCTTTTTGGATGTCTTTTGCCATTTGAGTTATTCTATTTTTAAGGCATAATTTTCTTCAGTATTTTTTGTGGTCTCCTTTAGCAAGCTGTTGACTTGTTTTTCATGATTTTCTTGCATCACTCTCATTTCTTTTCCTTCTACTTCTCTGACTTGATTTTCAAAATCCTTTTTGAGCTCTTCCATGACCTTTGTCCAACTCATATTTTTCTTGGAGACTTTGGATGTAGGAGCTTTTACTTTGTTTTATTTCTCTGGTTGTACGCTTTGGTCTTCTTTGTCTCCAAAGTAAAATTCTATAGTCTGAATTTTTTAATGCTGTTTGCTTATTTTCTCAACCAATTTCTTGACTTTTGAGCTCTTTCTTAAGGTAGGACTCTGCTTCCAGTGAGGAGAATCCTCTATCACAAGCTTCAGGGGTTTTGCACAGATACTTCAAGGCACCTGTAAATTTTCAGTTCTTCTAAGGTGGTATGATGAAAAGAGAAGTGTTTACTCCTTTCCTGGCCTCTGCTCTGGTCTGTGAGTGACCTCAAGCACTCTTTTCTACCTTGGAGCTGTAAGGAGGATTCACTCTCTACCACCTCCATAAGCCCTGCCATGCCAGCACTCCTCCTCACTGCAGGAGCATGACCCAGGACTGCAACCCAGATCCTTGGATGGGAAAAGCAAGAGAATCTTTCCTCAGTGCCAGCCAAGAGATCCCTACGATCTCCCATTGATCAGCTGCTTTGTCCACCCACCATCTGTGGGCTTGGACCTCCTGAAGCAGATGCTGCTGCTGCTGCTGCTGCTGCCTCCCCCATCTTCACTGCCCTGAGGCTGGGGTCAGCCCATGATCTTGTGCCACCCAGGTATGACAGAGTTTTCTCATTGACCTTCTACATTGTCTTTGACATTTATGGGTTGAGAAGTCTGGAAACTGCCACAGTTGCCAGTGATTCAGTGACCTGAGGCCTGGATCCATCCTCATCTGTGCTGACACAGGCCAAGCTGGATTGTGTTCTGCTCCCAGCCTGGTGCAATAGACCCTTCCTGTCAAATTTTCAGGTTGTCTTTAGCTGCTGATTTGTTTCACTGTGATTTTGTGGGTTTTGAGGGTCTAGAATTTGTTTAGAGTCATTTTTACAGATATTTGGAAGGGTTTGGGGGAGAGCTCAAAGAAGTCCCTGGTTTTACTCCACCATTTTGGATCCTGGGTATTAGCATTCTTCCTGGGCTAGCTGAAACTTGGTTCTGGCCTGATTTCACATTTCTGGGTCTCACATTCCTCCTTTATAAAATGAAAGCATTGGGCTTGGTGATATATCAGTTATCTTCTAGCTTGAACATTCTAGAATTCTATGGCTACTCAGGTGCCTACAGAGAGACCTGTAAGTACATAGTAATGAGCAGCTCTTTTCATATTCTAACTTTGAACAAAACTTTTTATAGTCAACATATCTATCATCAATCAGGAAGTACTTGTTAAATGCCTACTATGTACGAGCAACTGAATTAAGTGCTGGAGATGCAAAGAACATGAAAGATAGTACCATATTTCAAGGAGTTCATAGTCTAAAGAGGGAGACAACATTCAAACAACTCTTTTATACATAAAAATAAGATATAACCAAAAAATAGATAATCAACACCAGAAAGACATTAGCTTTAAGGGGGATCAAGAAAATTTTCTTGCAGAAAGTGATATTTTAGATGGAACTCAAAGAAAGAGCATAGTTAGGAGGCAGAGATGAGGAGGGAGAGAATTCCAAGCATGGGAGAATAACCAGTGAATATACTCATATTTAAGGTATGGAGCACCATGTGATTGGAACAGTACGAAGACCAGTGTCATTGGATTGTAGCGAATTTGTATGTATGTGTGTGTGTCTATTTGTGTGTCTATGTCTGTGTATATTGAGGAGGGTGGTACAAAGTATAAGAAGATTGAAAAAAACTCCAAGTCTAATGAGGACTTTGAAAACCAAACAGATTTTTACATTTTATCCAGGAAACCAAAGGGAACCTCTGGAGTTTATTGAATAAGAGGTTGATATATTCAAACTTGAACTTTGGTAGGATCACTTTGACAGCTGAGGACAGAAGGTACTGGCATGAGGAGAGGCTTAAGGCAGAAGTATCTCATACACTATAGTAATAGTTTATGTATGTGTTTCAACTATCTGGCTAGCTACTGCTATGGGGGTGTAAGATCCACCAACAGCCAGCACCCAGAAAGCTGCCAGCACGCTGAAAAAGCATTGGTTCTTTTGATCTGCTTTAATAAGGAAAGCAAGGTTAAAGGCGTTGACAGGCTTATTTCAATTCAGCATACAAATATCATTCACTTAGTTCGGGGGAAAAGCCAGCACCCTAAACGCCAGAACAAATACGAACAAATTACAAACATCAACAGACAGACCCTGTCTTATTCAAATCCCAATACATAGTTACCAGAGTTCAACAAAGTCTCAGCATCCGGACTGCAAGCTGGAGGGCTCCTCAGCTACAGCTGCCCGGAGTCTCTGCATCAGCACCATCATGAGTGAGAGCCCTCAACAAATTACAAACAGACAGACCCAATACAATTCATAGTTACCAACATCTAGGTTCAGCCCAGGAGCTCAGAACAAGGACTGGCCCAGAGTCACACGCGCACCACTGATGTGGGTAAGAGCTCCAAAGAAGACAAGGCCAACCCCTGGTTTTATATCTTTTTCAGGGTCAGGGGGGAGTCACACATGCGACTCACCCACAAAGAGGCGACTTAAATCCACGTGGTCTAAGAGCCTCTGATGTCCCAAACCTATCACTCAAACTCATTTGTAAACCAGGCCGACCCCTGAGTTAGCCCCACCTTGGGCCCCACCTTAGTTACCAATCCACACCCACATAGGTTTTACACCTAATAGGGGTTTGGGCCTGGGGCTTAGCACCTAGTAAGGCTCAATGAAATACACTGAATCACTCAAAGGAAACAAACCAAACTTGCCAGCACAGTAAGAGATGATGAAAACCTGGACCAGGGTAGTGATGGTGCCAGAGGAGAAAAAGGGGTCTATATTAGATATACTGTATAGGTAGAAACAACAGGATTTGACAACAGGATGAGTTGCTGAGTAACAATCCAAAAACCGATCTCATGGGGAAAAGTTGTTGTTGTTTATTGTTGCTGTTGCTGTTGCTGTTGTTGTTGTTGTTTGTCCTTTCTTCTTGAAAGAGGACCATGACATCAGGGAGGTGATGCCATGATACCCAAGTGAATTGGATTTTAGTGAGGAGGGCTAGGCAAAGTCACCAGTACCAATTTCTTCCTCTGCCCAGCGGCAAGATATTGATCGGGAATTCTGGATGCGGACCTAGACAATGTGAGAGACCTTGACCTTTTTAAGCTAAAGTATTTAGCAAGCATCAGTTTGACTGAGGTAATACCCATTCAGTGATTAAGCTATGTACAAGATGATGCAAAAAATGGCCCTTTTTACTCAGTTTAAAAAAATCAACCTCGGAAGGGAAAACCCTCAGGGTTTCTGGCAAGAACAGAATCAATTGCTATTTACATTTACTCTGAGAAAATCAGGACCCAAACAATGACAAAGTGGGGCTTGGCCTTGGGTCTATTGTTGGGCAAACAATGAAAGCCAGACTCATTTGAGGTTAAGGTATGGTCAGTAGAAAGAAATCTTTGTTGAAGTTTTAGTGAACAAAAGTTTACATTCCTTTGGGCAGAGCATCAAGTGTATGATATACTATATGGACACAGGGAAGGGGAGAAAGAAAGAAAGAAAGAAAGAAAGAAAGAAAGAAAGAAAGAAAGAAAGAAAGAAAGAAAGTCCGTTCTGTTCAACTGCCCAGGTCCAGTTGGGTCCTCAGTGGGACAGCTTCCACTACTATTTTTTTAGATTGTTCTTTATTTCTTTTTTAATAGATATCTTTTTTTTTTATTTTTAGTTTACACCACTCAATTACACCAGTTTTTGAGTCCAAAATTTTCTCTCTCTTCCTTCCTCCCCCCGCCCCAAGACAGCATGCAATCTGATATGGGTTGTAAATATACCTTCACATTAAACTTATTTTCACAATAGTCAAGTTGTAAAGAAGAATCATAATCAATGGAATGAACCAGGAGAAGTAAGAAACAAACATTCCTCCCCCAAAAGAGAGAGCAAATAGTTTGCTTCTGTGTGGGGTGAAAGACCCTCACCAATTAAAAAAAATTAATTTTTATTAAAAAGTCATACCCAGGTGGGAACAGAAATAAATTTTATTCAATTCTCGCAAGAAAAGGGCGTCCTCTGCCAGGACGAGACTAGCAGGAGGAGGCTTAGTACTGAATGTAAGCAGGGAATTATATACCCTTGTACAAACAATTCTAAGAAATGCCACCCCCAGAGGCTAAACCCCCATTCCCGTTGGCAGGGTCAAGTGGCTTCACAATCTAACCAGGAATAAGGAAATAAGTTTTTACCCAATACAAGCACAGAAACTGCAGAATTACCTTATAGGGGGAAATAGTCAAGGGGAGGAGGAGAGGGAAATACCATCTGATTTCCCTGAAATCATATGATTTACAGGAAAATGAAACTTAGGCTGAGGTGACATCTATAAATCTAAAGAAGGAGAATAGGAAAAAAGGGGAGGGGGAAACCCTCTTTTCTCTCTCACAGTAAAGAAAGCAGGTCACAGTGACCCTACTCTTATTTGGTAAATCTTTAAACCAGAATTATAAGAAAGAACAAAAACTTCAGGGGAGAAAGACATTCCTAAAGACTAAATAATCAGATTCCCACAGGCTCAAATTTATCTCATTTCCTTTTTCTCTAAATATTGAAAACATTTTAGATATAGATATATATATATTCCCTGTGAAATCTTCACACTTTATTCTCTCACTACCTCACACACATCAATCTTCATTCAGACTCCATAATTCTTTCTCTAGATATGGATAATTTTCTCCATCATGAGTCTTTTGGAGCTGTCTTAGAAGAGCCAAGCCTATCAAAGTTAGTCAATACAGATACCATGTTTCTGTAATGGTGTATAATGTTCTCTTGGTTCTGCTCCCCTCACTCTTCATCAGATCATAAAAGTCTTTCCAGGTTACTATGAAGTCTATCTGCTCTTCATTTCCTATAGCACACTAGTATTCCATTACATTCATATAACACAACTTGTTTAGCCATTCCTCAATTGGCAGGCATACCCTTGATTTACAACTCTTTGCTACTACAAAAAGAGCTGCTATAAATATTTTTGTACATACAGGTCCTTTTCCCATTTGTGTGATCTCTTTGGGATACAGCCCTAGAAGTTGTATGCACATTTATATAGTCCTTGGGCATAGTTTCAAATTGCTCTCCAGAATGGTTGGATCAGTTTACAACTCCATCAATGTAACAATGCTACTTGCCACTACTGTGGCTCTGTAAGGCCAACAGCACCACCACACAAAAGGGCTTTTAGCACAGCTTCTTTGATCTGCTTTTCTAAGTAAAGCAACTTGTGACAATCTTACTTTAATTAAACATACGTATTTCATTCACTTAGTTCAGGGTAAAAAGTCAGCACCCTGAACTTTCAGGGAAAATACAAACAGAAATTACAAGTAGGAATCATAAACTGAGCAAAATAATACAAATCAATAGAAAGGCTTCTATCTGTCTGACCAAATCACAATACATAGTACCAGAGAAAGAAGCACCAACATCTGGGTTTTCAAATGGGTGGGAGGGGGGAGTGCTCTTAATGGCTACCCTGAGTTTCATCTGGTCAAACCAAAAAACCACTCTTCCAATGAATGAAACACCCAAAACAAAAACCCAACCTCAGAGCATAAATACACTTCTACTTAACAAAAGGTTGGGGGGCCTGGCCACCTGGGGCTTTCTTGTTTCTTAAGCAGGTCATCAAAGACTCTTGACTGAAGCAAAGACTCTTGATTCAAACAAAACCTCAGTCAAAGTCACTTGATTGCCTTAGTGCTAAGAAGCACTCCTAAACAAAAGACAACAAAAAGTCCACTTTGCTTGCCACTACATTTTTAAGATAAGACTCATCAAAGGTACTTGACTGCCTTAGTGCTGAGAAGCACTTCTAAAGAAAAAAAAGGAAAAAGTCCCACCCTGCTTGCCATAACAAATGACAATGCAATAGGGTTCCAATTTTCCTACACCTCCAGAATTTCAATTTTCCTGTTTTGTTATGTTAGCCAATCTGACAGGAGAGACAGGGTACCTAAAATGTGTTTTGATTTGCACATCTCTAATCAATAGCGATTTAGAGCATTTTTTCATATGAATATAGATATATTTAATTCTTCCTCGGAAAACTGACTGTTCAAATCCTTTGACCATTTATCAATTGGGGAATGACTTGTATTCTCACAAATTTCACTCACTTCCCTGTATATTTTAGAGATGAAGCCTTTGTCAGAGACATTGGTTGTAAAAATTCATTCCCAATATTATGCTTCCCTCCTAATCTTGGTTGCATTGGCTTTGTTTGTACAAAAAGTTTTCCATTTAACATAATCAAAAGTATCCATTTTGCATTTTGTAATGCTCTCTATCTCTTGTTCGGTCATAAATTTTTCCCTTCTCCATAAATCTGACAGGTAAACTGTTCCTTGCTCTCCCAAATTCCTTAAAGAATCAGCCTTTACATTTAATTGTGAACCCATTTTGTTTTCATTTTGGTATATGGTGAAAGATGTTGGTTTATTCCCAGTTTCTGCCATACTATCCTCTAGTTTTCCCAGCTGGCAAACTATAAGCTGTATTCTTTAGGTTTATCAAAGAATAGATTACTATAGTGATTGACTACAGAATTTTGTGTACCTAACCTAATCCACTGATCCACGATTCTATTTTTAGTAAGTACCAAATAGTTTGGATGATTGCTGTTTTATAATACAGTTTAATATCTAATATGATTAGGCCACTTTCCGTAACATTTATTTTCATCAATTCCCTTGATGTTCTGGACATTTTGTTCTCCCACATGGATTTTGATATTATTTTATCTAGCTTTATAACAGATTTTTTTTTTTGGTAATTTGATTGGTATGACATTAAACAAGTAAATTAACTTAGGTAACATCGTCATGTTTACTTAGCTCAGGTTAAACATGAGCACCTAATGTGTTTTTTTTTTTCATTTATTTGAATCTGATTTTATTTGTATGAAAAGTGTTTTGTAGGGGCGGCTAGGTGGCACAGTGAGTAGAGCAAAGGACCTGGGGTCAGGAGGACCTAAGTTCAAATTTGGCCTCAGACACTTGACACACTTTTTAGCTGCGTGACCTTGAGAAAGTCACTTAACCCCAATTGCCATGACTCTCCCCCTCCAAAAAAAGAAAAATGAAAGTGTCTTGTAATTGTGTTCATATGTCTTGGCAGGTAGAATCCCAAATATTTTATAGTGTCTACAGTAACTTTAAATGGAATGTCTCTTTCTAACTCTTGCTGTTGGGCTTTGTTAGTAATATATAGCAATGTTAAGAATTTATGTGGGTTTATTTTATATTCTGCAACTTTGCTAAAGCTATTTACTATTTCAAGTAGTTTTTTACTTGATTCTCTAGGATTATCTAAGTAAATCATCCTGTCACCTGCAAAGAGTGATAATTTAGTTTCTTCTTTGCCAATTCTAATTCCTTTAATTTCTTTTTCTTCTCTTATTGCTAAAACTAACATTTTTAGTACCAAATTGAAAAATAGGAGTGATAAAGGACATCTTTGTTTCACTCCTGATCTTATTGGGAAATACATCTATCTTATCGCCATTACACATAATGTTTGCTGATGGTTTTAGGTAGATGCTACTTACAATTAAAGGAAGAGTTCATTTATTCCTATGCTTTCTAGTGTTTTTAATAGGAATGGGTGTTGTATTTTGTCAAAAGCTTTTTCTGCATCTATTGAGATAATCATATGTTTTCTGCTAGTTTTGGTGTTGATATGATCATTTATGCTGATAGTTTTCCTAATATTGAACCAGCCTTGCATTGCTGGAATAAATCCTACCTGGTCATAGTGTATTATTCTCATGATAAGTTGCTGCAATCTTTTTGCTAATATTTTATTTAAACTTTTTGTATCAATATACATTAAGGAAATTGGTCTATAATTTTCTTTCTGTGTTTTGACTCTTCATGGTTTAGGTATTATGACCATTTTTTGTGTCATTAGAAGAATTTGGCAAGATACCTTCTTTGCCTATTTTCCCAAATCATCTATAAAGTATTGGAATTAATTGTTCTTTAAATGTTTGATAGAATTCACTAGTAAATCCATGTGGTCCTGGACTTTTTTTCCTAGTGGATTCATTGATGGCTTGTTCAATTTCTTTTTCTGAGATAGGGCTATTTAAGTATTTTACAACCTCTTCTGTTAGTATGGGCAATTTACATTTTTTGTAAATATTCATCAATTTCCTTAAGATTATCAAATTCATGGGCATACAATTGGGCAAAGTAATTCCTAATTATTGTTTTAATTTCCTCTTCATTTGAAGTAAATTCACCCTTTTCATTGTTGATACTACTAATTTGGTTTTCTCCCTTTTTAAATCAAATTGACCAAAGATATATCAGTTTTATTGGTTTGTTCATAAAACCAGCTCTCTGTTTTATTTATTAGTTCAATAGTTTTCTTGATTTCAATTTTAATAATCTTTAATTTGATTTTCAGTATTTCTAGCTTTGTATTTAATTGGGGATTTTCAATGTGTTCTTTTTCTGGATTTTCAGTTGCATGCCCAATTCATTGATTTCCTTTTTCTCTATTGTATTCATGTAAACATTCAAAGATATAAAACTTCCCCTAAGAACTACTTTCAATGCATCCCATAATTTTTGGTATGGCATCTCATTACTATGATTCTCTTGAATGAAGTTATTGATTATTTCTATGATTTGTTGTTTCACTCACTTATTCTTTAGGATTAGATTATTTAGTTTCAAATTAATTTTGGTCTATCATTCCATGGCCCTTTATTACATATAATATTTATTGCATCATGATCTGAAAATGATACATTGACTATTTCTGTCTTTCTGCATGGTATTGTGAGGTTTTATGCCCTAGTACATGATCAGTTTTAGTGTTTATGCCATGTATCAATGAGAAAGAGGTATATTTCTTTCTGTCCCCATTCAGTTTTCTCAAGAGGTCTATCACATCTACTTTCTCAAAAAATTTATTTGTATCTTTAACTTCTTTTTTGTTTTTTTTGTTTTTTTTTTTATAAAGTTAGATTTATCAAGTTTAGAGAGGGAGAGGTTGAGGTCCCCCACAAGTACAGTTTTGCTATCTATTTCTTCCTGTAAATCCCTTAACTTCCCTAACAATTTCGATGCTATGCCACTTGGTATATAGATGTTTAGTAATGATATTCCTTCATTGTTTATGGTGCCTTTTAGCAGTATATAGTTTCCTTCCTTATATCTTTTAATTAGATACATCTTTGATTTTGCTTTGCTTGAGATTAGAATTGCTACCCTTGCTTTTTTTTTTACTTCTTCTGAAGCATAATATATTCTACTCAAGCCTTTTACCTTTACCCAGTGTGAATTCCCTGTTTCAAATGTGTTTCTTTTAAACAACATACTGTACGATCATGGTTTTTAATCTCTTCTGCTATCTGCCTCCATTTTATGGGAGTGTTCATGCCATTCACATTCACAGTTATGATTACTATTTGTGTCTTTTTCTCCATCCTATTTCCCCCATTTATGCTTTTACTTCTCCCTTCTCCTAATCAAAAGAGTTTTGCTTTTCACCACCACCTCCCTCAATTTTCCCTCCCTATCTGCCCCCCTCACTTATCTTAGGTTTTTTTATCATCACATCAGTTAATTTATACCCATACCCTCTGTGTATGTATATCCCTTTTATATGTCATAATACCTATACAATTCTCAAGGTTAACCACCATAATCTTTCCATATGGGATGTAAACAGTTTGCCCTTATTGAAAAATGAGTGTTTTTTTTTTCTTTCTCTTTTTTTTTCCTGTTTACCATTTTATATCTCTCTTGGGTCTTGTATTTGAAGATCAGATTTTCCATACAACTCTAGCTTTTTCATCAGGAAAGTCTGGAATTCGGTTATTTTATGAAATGTCTGTCTCCTTGCCTGAAGGATAATGTTCGGTTTTGCTGCGTAGTTGATCTTTGGTTGTAGCCCAAGCTCCTTTGCCTTATGGAATATCATATTCCAATCCCTCCTGTCTTTTAATATAGAAGTTGCAAGGTCCTGTGTGGTCCTGACTGTGTTTTGTGATATTTGAATTGTTTCTTTCTGGCTGCTCACAGTGTTTTCTCCTTGGCTTGATAATTCTGCAATTTGGCTACAATATTCCTTGGAGTTTTCAATTTGATATCTCTTTCAAGTGGCAACTGGTGGATTCTTTCAATGACTATTTTACCCTCTGGTTCTGGGACCTCAGGGCAATTTTTTGAATGATTTCTTGGAAGATACTGTCCAGACTCTTTTTTTTTTCCACCATGACTTTCTGGTAGACCAATAATTCTTAGATTATCGCTCCTGGGTCTATTTTCCAGGTCAGTTGTTTTTTTCCAATGAGATATTTTACATTTTCTTCTACTTTTTCATTCTTTAGATTTTGTTTGACTGATTCTTAATGCCTCATAGAGTCATTAGCTTCTACTTGCCCAGTTCTAATTTTTAACATATTGTTTTCTTCATTTAGCTTCTGTACATATTTTTTACATTTAGCAAATTTTACTGTCCAAGGAGTAATTTTCTCCTGTTATATTCTGTACCTCCTTATCCATTTTACCTTTTAAAAGATTTGTACTCATCAGTGAATTTATTTTCCATTTGGTCCATTGCATTTTTAAAAGAACTGGTCAATTTTTCTTTTACGTCTTTAAGTTGGCTTTTAAAATCCTCTTTGAGCTCTTCTGAGAATGCTTTTTGGGCTTCAGACCAGCTTATATTCCCTTTTGAGGTTTCAGATGTGGGCATAGTGTCAATGTTGTCCTCTTTTGATTTCCTATTTTGACCTTCCCTGTTCCCAAAGTAAGATTCTATTGTCTTTGCTTTTCTAGTTTGTTTTTTCATGGTGCTTGCATTTTTTCCTGGCTTTTAAATTGAATGTCTGTTTCTGGGTCATAGGGGGCTCTGTCCCAAGCTTCTTGTGTTGGGAGGTAGGGGCCTGGTTACTGGCTTTGTGTGCTGGGGCCTTCAGTTTTGTCACCTAGTAGTTACATAATGTATGGCCTCCCTAGTGCTGAGCTAGAGCTGGCTGGTGCGTGCCAAGGATCAAGGCGAGGTGAAGTCTTTCTGAGTTGTCCTGGAGTTACACTGAAGCTCACAGAGTGAGGTGTGGGGGAAAGGGTCATCTGGCTGCTGGAAGTCTCCTCTTCCTCTAGGTCTGCGCTATAGCATGGGTGGCCTCAGCCATTATCTGTGCTGATGTCTGCCAATCCCCCTGGCTGTGTGAAGGCACACCTGGGATCCTGATATTGGTGTTTAGCGACTCCACCCTCCTGGGCCTCAGTAAATCCTACTGGTCTGCTGAGTGGGACTTGCTGAAATGCCTCCCTTCCTGCACTGTTCCTCTTCTGCCACAGCAAGACAGACCCTTCTCACTAGGTTCCCAAGCTAAAAGACTGCTTTGCTCTGGCTTTTGGCTCCACTATTCCAAGGTTTTTCCTAGGGCAGTATTCTCTGGGTTATTCAAGGTCAACAAATTGGGAATGAGAGTAGTTATAGTTTACTTCATAATCATGGCTCCCAGAAGGAGCCATGGAGTCAGGAAGGTGACTTTCAAATATTTAGTCTTTGGGCTTATAGCCCCAGGAGTAGCTCCTGTCAGTTCTCTCACCCAGCTCCAACAGAGTCCTGAGCTGAGAGGTCAACTTCTACTACTATTCACAGAGGTTGTAAAGAGGGCAATGACATCAGGGTGGTGAGGCCATGACACACAAGTGAATTGAATTTAAGTGAGATAGGGCTGTGCAAAGTCAGCCATCTCACTTTCTCCTCTGGAGCCATCTGGGTCCAGTGGCCAAATTTAGTTCAAGATATCTGGAGATGGGTCTTAATTGAAAGGGGAAATTTAGTAAAAGCTAGTCTCTAAACTTATTAACCAATTCTAGGTGACAATATTAGAATGCATGGAATATCTGTGGTTTCTTTAGTTAAGCATACTCCAATTATGGGAACTCATTCTTTCCAAGTAGATCCAGATGTCAGATGGAAACACTATAATACTTAACAAGTTCTAAACAGTTGTGTGAGGTATATAGAGGTTAAATTACTTGTCCAGGGTCTTGTACCTACAATCAGGTTATATTTGAACCCAGATCTTCCTCACTGTAAGCCCAATACTCTGGCCATTTTAATGCCTCTTGAAATAAAGCTTAACATTGCTAGAACCATAAATAGCACAAATATAGTCAACACAGCATTATCAAATGTGACACTCAATGAATTTTCCTGAACTTATTTGTGGCAAGCTATTCCCATTAGAGCCCTTTCAGTACGGAAACTCCCGTTTTCTCTTTGTCAGTCAGATTATCTCTAATGCTGGCTCTGGGAAAAGCTTGTTCTTTAGTTTGTTTATTTCTTTATTTTATTTGACTGTCTGTGTTCATTTGAACAGACATTCCTGCAGTCACCTAAACATACACCTTCCAAATCGAGAATGTCCTTATAGGGTTGAAAATTGCAAGTTGCATACTGTGGTACATGAAAAATATTAGAATAACCCATTGAATATGAACATGGGATTAATGAGCATCAATAAAACAAAAGAAAACTCATGTCTAGAACACTGTATTTCAGAAGCAACATCTTTTACTTTTTTTTTCAAAACAACAGAATAGTATTGTTCCAGCTTCTGAGGATGATTGTTAATATGGGAAAATTGCAATTTTGTTCTTTTTAAAAATATGTATTTTTTTTTCAATTTATGGAATAAAACAAGCATTTCCATAACATAATACAATAAAAATGATGACTGTAAGTGAAACTGCAAATCGACTATGCACAACTTGCTATTCCCTTCAAATAAACAACAAAATTGTCATATAAATTTGGTTTTTTTCTTCCCTCCTTCTCATATTAGAGATGGCTACTGTTGCACACAAATAGGTATGTATATGTATATGCACATGTATATGTATATATACATGTACATATACATGTGTGTATGTAAATTATTCTTTATATACTTCTATTAATCACTTCTTTCTCTGGAGGCCGACAGCGTCCTTCTCATGTCTTTTATAGTCAATTTGGGTATTTATAATAGACAAAATAACTTATTCACTCAAAGTCAATCTCAAAGCAATATTACTATTACTGTATACAATGTTCTTTTGGTTCTGCTCATTGTGCTCTTCATTGTTTCATGCAAGTCTTTCCATTTTTTTTCTAAAACAAATGAGCTCATTCCTGTGCTGTAGTACAGTAGTATTACATCACAATCATATGCCACAACTTGTTCAGCCATTCCCCAATTGATGGACGTCCCTGCCATTTCCAGTTATTTGGCACCATAAAGAGGGCTGCTGTATGCATTTTAGAACATATAGGTTCTTTTCCTTTTTACCTAATCATCTTTGGAAATAGACCTAGTAGTGGGAATGCTGCATTGAAAGATATTAGGTCGCTTAAAAACTCTTTGAGCATAATTCCAGATTGCCCTCCAAAATGGTGGGATCATTTTATAATTCCACCAACAGTGAATTAGTGTCCCAATTTTTCCACATCCTCTCCAATGTTGGTAACTTTCTCTTTATCATTTTAGCCAATCTTGTAGGTATAAAATATCTCAAGGTTGTTTTAATCTACATTTCTCTAATCAACAATGAGTTAGAGCATTTTTTAATATGACTATAAATTGTTTTGATTTAGTCATTGGAAAACTGCCTGTTCATATCCTTTGACCATTAATCAACTTGTTAATGACTCATATTTTTATAGATTTGATAACATTCTTTATACATTTTAGATATGAGACCTTCATCTGATAAAATGTCTACAAATTTCTTTTCTCCAATCTTCTTCTTTGTTTCAGTCTTGGCTATATTTGTTCTATTTGTATAAAATCTTTTAAATTTAATGAATTTTAATTGAAATTTTTCATTGTACAGCTAAATTTACTGTCTATCTCTTGTTTACTCGTAAATTGTTCACCTATCCATAGGTCTGAGACTTAATATATTCATATGGAATAATTCCAATTTTGCTCGTAATATTATAGTTTGTGCCATTGGAGAACATCAAGGCATAACTTTTAGATTAAGAGAGCTTCCTAAAACTGGGGTCTGTGTGAACTGGTTTTAAATTTTTTTGATAATTATTTCTATAGAATTGGCTTCCTTTGGAATTCTATGTATATTATTTTATACGTTTAAGAACTTTTTCTGACAACGGGTCTATAGACTTAACCAGACTGTCAAAAGGCTCCATGACACACCCCCAAAAGTTAAGAGCACTTGTAGAAGATATCTAAGCATGAAGAACCTAAGATGGAAACTTGAAGTGTCACTTTATTACCCATGTTTATAGACAAGATTTGTTCTGGGTTTTTGTAAATTCTACTCCATAACTGCATAGCTTTGGGCAGACATGAAGTGTTCTCAGATCTGAGATGATCCTTGAGATCTTATTTGATTTGTTTGCCCCATTTATATCCAAAATCTATTAAAATCAATGATGCTCAATGTCATATTTGACGATTAAAGTTTATATCTGAGAAGTAATCTGGTGTGGTGTATAAAAGGCCAACTTTGGAAGATTGGGGTTCAAATGTTGCCTCTGACACACATTGGATGTACAACCCTAATCAAGTTACTTGACCTCTCAGTAACCCAGACAACTAAGACTGTAAGTTGAGAGGTGTTTTTGTTGTTGTTCATCCTTCATTCTCAAAGAGGACCAATGACAAAAAGGAGGGTGATGTCTTGAGTGAATTGGATTTAATTAAATGAGGCAGAGCTGTGCAAAGTCATCAGCCTCGCTTGCTCCCTCATGCAGAGACATTAAAGTCCAGTGACAAGACATAGGTCAGGATGATTGGCTATGACCCAGGATATAGTGGGAGACTTTGGCCTTTTTAGCTTAAGGTCTTTCCCAGGTCTCAATTTCTCTGAGGCAACACCCACTCAGTGATTAAATGTTAGGTAAAAACTGAGGTGAAAAATGATCAAGTTTGCCTTCACGAATGGATCATTCTGGGAGGGGAAAACTCTCAGAGTTTCTAGCAAGAAGAGAAACAATTCTTACTTACACTCAGAAACATCAAAACCGAACAATGAGCAAGTAAGTCTTGGGCTGGGATATATTATTGGCCAACCAGCAAGGGCCAGGGTGTTTTTAAATGCCTAGTCTGTTTGAATCACAACAGGCTTTATCAAAGCATAGTTTTTCAGAGCTTTACTTCAAAGAATCATAAATGCAAACTACATGAGATGAAAGAATTAATTGTTGTGTGTTTCTTTTTCCCCTGGGGGGAAGATAGAAAAAATAAGTAGAGTAAAAACAACCTATCCCGCAAACCCCAAGATACCTTGAGAAGTAAAAGTGATCAAAATTTATGTTCCTTTGGACAGAGCACCCACACCTGTGACTGCCCAGGTAAGAAGAAGAAGAGGGGGAGGGGAGGAGGAAAAAGAGAAGAGAAAGAGGAGGAGGAGCACAAGGAGAGGAGGAGGAGAAAATAACTGCATTGCCCATCTGAAACTGATCAATTGGGTTTGCATGGGAGCAACTACTACTTCTCACATATTGCTCTTTATCCTTCATTGTCAAAAAGGACCAATGACATCAGTAGGACAATGTCTTGACTTGTAAGTACTGGTTGGAGGAAGGGCTTCATTAGGTTGTCTCTAAACTAATCAAATCAAAGATTTTGACCAAAAAAAAATAAATAGAAACACCTCTACATAAAGCCAAAACATTCAATCACTTCCATTAAAAACATTTATAATAATAATATTTCTTATTTTAAAGTGCTTTGCAATTTACAAAGAATTTTCCACTGCATCTGATCTTTTGAGCCTCAAAATTCTGTGAGAAAGGTATGGCAACCTGTCATTTATATTCACTTTGTCACTCTGAGCAAGTGACTTAATCCTGGTTGTCTCAGATCCTCATGTGTAAAGTGAGTTAGAGAAGGAAATGGCAAACCTCTCTAGTATCTCTGCCAAAAAAACCCCAAATAAAATCACAGAGTTGGACATAGCCAAAATAACACAACAACAATAGCAACAAGGTGGCACAATGGAGTAGCGAAGCCCTGAATTCAAATCCATCCTCAAATAGTTACTGGTTTATGACCCTGGGAAAGTTATGTAGCCTCTGTTTGACTCAGTTTCCTCATTTATAAAATAGGGATGATAATAATAGCATCTACCTCACAGGGTTATCGTAAGGATCAAATGAGATCATTGTAAATCGCTTAGCTCAGTACCTGGCACATAGTCGTTGCTGTTGTCTGTCCTTCATTCTTGCAGAGGGCTGATGAAACCCTGGCACATAGTAAACACTATCTAAATGTAAATTGTTATTAGTATTATACTATTATTACCAGTAATAATAATGTATTGCTATCATTATTATATAATAACAATAACGTATAATTATATCAAAAATATTAATAGTAGATACAAATATGATTATTTTATATAATAACAGTATAATGATAACAAACTATAATTATTATGATAATAATTTCTTTTCAGGTGACATAAGTATAGGGATTATTGGGGATAGGAGACATAGGGATAAGGATAGGGAATAGACATATGATTTCATTGATATTGGGAACTCTCAGGTGAAGAAACTCCCAGTACCTGTACACTTTTGTACTCTTTCTGCAACTCACAGCCTCAAATTGTGGCCTACACTGCTAACACATAAAGTAACTCACCCAAGGGGCACATACCCACTATGGATCAGCAGGACTTGGACCCAGTTAGTCTTCCCAGCTTCAAGGCCAACTCCTTATCCGTTAGACCAAAAATGCCTTATTGTGAAGCTAAATATTATACAAATCAATCGGCAGCCAATGGCTATTGAAGATAGGCATACTTTATGTGCCTTTCTACTACAAGGGTCTCAAATTTGCTTCTGGGCTTGAGAGATAAAGCTGGCAACCCCAAATGCCTCAAACTTTGGACTGGATCACAATGACCAGGATGAAAGGGAGGAGTAGTGTCTGAAAGAATATTCTTATCAGGTAAATTTTAAAGGCTCCATAAAGATAACCACAAATGGATTAGTAAAATTCCTTTGGAATCAGGGGATATACTCATTGTTTCATCAGTCACTCTGGATGTTTTTGAAGGCTTGCCCAAATTCCTCCCTCTAACTAGTCTAATCACATAAAACCAGACTAGTGTTACTAGCCTTGAAAGTCAAAGTTAAATGACCATCCCTAAGTCACAGAGTTAGTAAGTGAGAGGCATGAGGATCATGCCCAATATTTCCAAATACAGAGCTTTTTTTTCACTTTAATGTACAAAGTAACTAGTTTGCTTATGTAGCATCATAGATTTAGAGCTAGAAGGGCTTCAGAGGCTATCTAATCTAAGTCCTTCATTTTATACATGAAGCAGCCATGTATTGCTGTAGGTATGAAGTCTGGAATTTGAGTCCAAATCCAGCCTCAGACCTTTGCTGGCTGTGTGGTCTTGTTCAAGTCAATTAACTTCTCTCTGTCTCATTTTCCTCATTTATAAAATTTATAAGTACAACGGTATCACCTACCCCCCCCCCAGGGTTGTTGTCCAGATAAAAGTCAGATAATTTTTGTAAAACACATTGAGGTGCTATATAAATGATAATTATTGTTAATATATATGAGGAAAATGGGGCATAGGAAGGCTAAGCATCTTGTATTAGGTTACGAAGATGGTAAATATCAGAGGGAATATTTGAATACCTATTCTCTTACTCCAGAATTTTTGCTCTTCCCACAGTACCAGTTGTACAGATCTAGTTGTTGGGAAGTTTTTGCCTATAGTGGGCTACCCCCTGGAACTTCTAACCATCTTACCTAAGTAAAAAGTGTAAGATGTAGAAAGCTAAATGTACATGTGTAATCTATTAGCATGAACTGCACAAATATAGCTACTAATAAATAAAGATGAAAAGAACATTGATATAAGAAATAATTCACATTGAAAACCAAGATAACAATGAAGATTCTTAGTGATCAAATCAATCTTTTACTGCTATTGAAGGCCCACTTGGTTTAGATCCTGATAAATATCTGGCCACTGGACCCAGATGGTTCTGGAGGAGAAAGGGAGGCAGGTGACTTTGCACAGCGCTCTCTCATTCAAATCAAAGTCATTTTCACATCATGTCATCATCTTCCTGATGTAATGGTCCTCTTCTAGAATGAAGGACAAACCACAACCTACGAGTAGCATGAGCTGCCTGAATGGGGAGCCAGCTGGCCAGTTCCAGTTGAGCAACTCAGATAGTCTTCCCCTCCCCTCCCTTCCCCTTGCCCCCTCTCCTCTCCCCTTGCCTGAGGGTATTCTACCTAAAGAAAGGTAAATTTTGATGGCCAAAAGCTACTGAGCTAACTTGGGGTTTGCTGGTGAGATTTCTTTCTCAAAGATCAAGCCTTAAACCCAATTCATTCTGGATCTCACAGATTGGACCTATTGTTGGTCTCTGCCCAAGCACCACTTAATGGTAGTTTGGGGGCCCTCTTGGCTCAAAGTGAATATAAACAGTAACTCTTTCTCTCTTGGCCAACAGCCCTGAGGGTCTTCCCTTCCCAGTTTTATACATACATACATACATACATACATACATACACACATACATACATATATGTATGTGTATATGCACATATATGTGTGTATATGTATATATATGCATGTGTGTGTGTGTGTGTGTGTGCTTTTATTTATTTATTAAAGGGGCCATCCCTTGAATAACTCCTTAAAGAGGCCTATTCACTGAATTGGTGCTCTATCACTCAAAGGGAGAACCTGAAAAGACCTTAATTTAAAAGGGCCAAGGTCTCCCACTGCATCCTGGGCTATCTCCAATTGTCCTGATTGATATCTGGACACTGGACCCAGATGGTCCTGAAGGAAAATGTGAAGCAGTTTACTTTGCACAGCCCTCCCTCATTCAAATCAAAGTCAATTGCAAGTCATGTCATCATCTCCCTGATTTTATGGTCCTCATTGAGAATGAAGAACAAACCACAACCACAATCATTGAGACTTTCAATGTCTAGGGAAACTTTCCAGAACAAAAATGTAATTAAATAAGTCCTTATGATTTCCAGAATTGAATGCCCCATACTTTACATGTTCAGAGAGAAAGTGGTTGAAACTGTCAGTCTACCTGGTTTCTCTAAGAGATAATGGGATAAAAATAGAGCTTCAAGGAAATCAAGAAAAATATTAAGCCAAACAACATGGTTAACTCATCCAGTGAGAAACTTAAAGAAACAAATTGTAGAGCTTACCTTACTGAAATGATGTAATGCAGGTTTCCTGAAGGATATTTTTTTTTTTTGCTGGATAAAATCAATCACACATTTCTTGGATTGACAGAGGTACCATTGATATGAAGGTAGGTTTTGAATTTTCAGGTATGTTTGCTAATTCTTAACTTTTCTGGATGAGGAGACTCCCTGCTACCACACCTTAAAAGCTTTTTTTAGAGCTTTCATTAGTCCCATGTAGAATCATAGGATCATATATTTAGAGTTGCAAGGTATCTTTAGAGGTTATCTAGTCCAAGAAAATGGCAATAATGAGCTGTCATTCTAGTAAAACTGAACCCTCAATGGATAATTTACTGCAAATTATCCATAGGAGTAAATTGTATATTAATGTTCAATTTTCAAATTTTGTGGTAGCTCTATGTCATGAATATTTTAGGTTTTGTTTTGTTTTAAAATTATTATTTATAGAGGAAGTGGACAATAGCAGATTGTGCACCAGGCTTGAAATCAGAAAAAACCTTCATTCAAACCAAGATTCTGATACTTATTAAATGTCATTCAATCTCTATGTACCTCAGGAAACTACTTAGGAATTGGCTACTAAGTCAAGTTGGGAGGTGTTCTGTTATTAGAGACAAAAAGAAACAGCAATTCTTCTGTGCATTCAGTATAGAAAGTAACAGAGAGTTGACATGGGACTCAATACTCTTAAGCTTTAAAAATACATTAACCTTTGTAAAGATTGTATTTTAAATTTAGAAAAGTCTGGAACACTTCCAATTTCTTAATAGGATCAATATATTTTCCCTTTTTTGGTGAAGGTCAAAACAATCATTCATAGAGTACTTTTTAAGTCTTAAAATGTCAAAGAAATAGCTAATTCGAGAACAATTGATATACAACTCTTAAGGGCTTTTCCATATCTAAATCTAAGATTCCATGATCCCAAGACCTCAATCTTACTTGTACAAACTGAAGAATAATCAAAATAATTTATTTTCTTCAAGTTATTTAAAAATAATCTTGTGTGTGTGTTTGTTTATTTGCAAGAGATAGATGGAAGAAATGGGTCAAGAATTTATCAAAGAATTAAGTCATAAACATTAATAGCAAGCTAACAATTAAGAAAAAGTAAGGTATTATATTATCTCGTTCTCCCTTTTGAAACTGAATTGTAAACAGTTATAATATATGCCATGCCTGGATTTCATTGATGAGATATGACCAACATACGTACATTGACCTAACAACATTATTGATGCTATTAACCTAATCAGCTTTATTCCTTTAGGAAGAATATACTTTGTTTTTATTTATTTACTTACTTCTGTTTTTTGTCAGTGTGTTTAATTTTTATTGTTTCATTCTGGGAATTCCCCAAAGGCAATGAATTGCTTTAGCTGGATTATAGATATACAGCTAAATCCTGATTAGTGCGAATAATGAATTGCCTGAGGTGGTCTCTTTTATTTGAATTTGTATTGTGTATTCCCCTTGGGCTAGAACCATTTGCCATATTTTATATAATTATGAACTTGAATATTGCAAATTTTAATCTTTGTGGAACTTAGCAGGGGATTAATTGGTTGCACTCATCAGCACCTAGCTGTATCCCATTAAAATTTTAGATCCAGGCTTGTGAGTTCAGTATTGTAAGGTAGTGGTATCAAACTCAAATAGAAATAGGGCCCACTAAAGTGTACATGAGCATCCATATGGGCCACATATTGACATGTAATGTGTTCTGTGTTTGTGTTTAATTTATTCTGTTAATTAGATTTTATCCGAGAGTGTTTTTGGCAGCAGCTGGAGATTTGAGACTTGTGGTGTCATTACTTGTTTAGGAAACTTCCTTCAACAATGAAGATCGACAATTGTCCTACAACTATTAGTCTTAAGAATTCCGAGGAGCACTGAATGGTGAGGTGGTAACAGGGCCTCACTTACACAGCTAGGAGGTATCAGAAGAAACACATTAATTCAGTTGCATACCTAGTAAGTGCCAGAGATGGAAAGTGAACCCAAGGCCTCCTGATTATAATTGAGGCTTCCTGTTGGTACTTACTGTTAAAACTCAGAATATAATAGTTTATTATGTTTTCCCAAATGGTCTAGGCTTTTCAGTGTGTACATATCCCTACTGCCGATATGTTGATAGAAACAAAACCTCAGTTAGGAAAGAAAATGCAAATATAAACTCATCATCTTACCCACATGCTTGCACCAGACATTTCTTTCCACAGCAATTGCTAAAGGGAAAAATCTCTGTTTTCATAATCTATGGTAGCAGCCACCATTTCTAAAAGACTAATTATAAAACAAAACGAGTTCCATCTATCATGAGTCTGTTGTCTAAAAAAGGATTACTAGGATTAAATAAAGTCAAGCAGCTCACTCTGTTGAATAGTTAAGAATGTCTATCACAATACTGATAAGAGCTAAGCATGAGTACAGGGAGAAAATCTTTAAGGTAATTTTGAAAACAAACAAGAAACAAGTCTCTCAAACTGTCAGGCTCAGGAGGTGTTTTATCTCCCAAGGAGTCATTATGTTTTGCTCATATTTTGAGGTTTTTTTTTTTTTTTCTGTTTGCAAGCATGATGGTATAACAAACTACCTTTTCCTGTTGTTTTCCAAAGAGATACTAGGAATCCTAGTAGAGAAAATGGGTGATGATGGTGGGAATATTTGTATTTCCTAAGAGCAAAACTGCACCACTTTTTGTCACTTACGTGCAAACAAAGAAAATGCTAATATATCTATCACGATGATACAACATAGAATTTGCTCTGTCCATTATACTAAGCTAAGAGAACTTGTTGTAGTGGATAGAATTTTGGACCTGGAATCAGGAAGATCTGGGTTCAAATCTAAGTTCATATTCCCTAGCTGTGTAACCTTGGGGAAGTCCCTTTATTTTAACTCTCTGGGCCTCAATTTAACCATCTGTAAAATATGAGAGTTGGACAGAATTACGTCTAAGGTTTCCAACTCTGAATCTATGACCCTATGAATTCTGGTTATATACGAAACCAGAAAAGTATTTTCCCCCACTAAGGAATGGAACTAGGTGTAAATGGTTCTTCATTTTATGAATGATGGGCATTTAGCTTGTTATACCATCTTAGGCCTATGTGTGTTGGTCAGCTCACATCAATAAAATCCAGGCTCAAGAAAAAATATGTGTGAATAAAAGCAATTTAAAAACAGGGAGTGTGTGTGTGTGTGTGTGTGTGTGTGTGTGTGTGTGTGTGTGTATTCAACAAAAAGGAGTGCATAAACATATACAGTCCCTTTTGTTGAATTTATTTCATTCACATGCCCTGCATTTCCATGAATTCTGTGTTTTCTTCCAACCAATGGATTGATTAGTTATTCAATTTCTGAGGACACTATACTGGTGACTTCCCTTTTCTTCCATCAGTGAGCCTTCATACTTCACTAACCCTTATGATTTCTATATAGCAATACCACTTCTTCTGAGATGAGCTCATCATGGAACTTTCCCAAGGAAAGAAAATTCCCGTCTTTCCTGCCTTTCTCCCTTAAATTGTCACATGACTCTTTGATTCGGTTAGCTTTTGAAAGGAGTCTTTTAAATATTATTTGTTCCAGATGGAACTTGAACCTACAATCTCTGACTTAGGAAGTCAATGTCATGTTTATTAAGTTACTGGGACTTCTGCTTCTTTTATAAACATGTCCTCCAAGCCTAGAGAGTAATAACGAGTGAACATTTTAAAAAATGATACTGGCCCTCTTTCACCCCTTCAGACCTCTATTTCAAGCCTAAACTAGAATGGATGCTGATAGTTGATCTCTGTTATACTCTTTAGCTATTGAATGTATGGCACATGAGCATGTAGGTTCTTAAATACTCAGGTACAAGGAGTTGGTGTTTGAAGTTCAGATTACAGAGAAAAAGGAGGAGAAGAAAGTCAGGTTGTTTATCTGTTTTAATTTTATGTCACAGGTTTTGTGAAGTAACAATGGTAAGTATCACGTAATTGAGAACTGGAAAAATTTACCTTGTTTTAGCAGCTGGTAACAACAGTTTGAACATTAACAGAACAAAGAATAGATATCAAGTTACATCTCAAAATCATGTACTGCAAGCTTTGCCGCCATTAATTCTCAACCAGAAATAAAGACTTTAAAATGTATGAAATGAAGCCTAGGATATATTCACTTGGGGCACCTGGGTAGCACCTAGCCACTTGGTGGTGCATTGGATGGAGTTCTGAGCTTCGAATTAGTATGATCTGAGTTCAAATCTGGTTTCAGACAGTGTTGTAACCCTGTGCAAGTCACTAAATCTCTGTTTACCTCAGTTTCTTCATCCATAAAGTGCGGATAATAATAGTACATATTTCCAGGGTTGTTATGAGGATCTAAAAAATAAAATAAAAAATAAAATAAAAAAAAATAATGGTCACAGAGCACATTGAACAGTACCTCAAACATAGCAAGAATAACATACATGTTAACTAGTAGTAGTAGTAGTAGTAGTAGTAGTAGTAGTAGTACTATTCTGTTGGATGGTCTAAGAATAATCTGAGGTGTTTCTAGAGGAAGTACAGAGGACAGTGGAAGAAGGTATACTTCCGAAGCCCAATAGGAAGGTGGCAGATGGTGTTCCACACATGGTTTTTAGGTCTAAAGACCCAGGAGGAGTGCTATCTGCAGAGGTAGCATTACACATTCAGAAGAATCATGGTACCCTTTCCACCATTTTGGAAAACTAGGGCACAGTCCTTTTCACCCAGTTGTGATTATAGCCCTGGTCTGGGCTGTTAGAGTAGTGCTCACATTCCTTTAATTCCTCATCTAAAACCAAATATTCATGGAAAAAGAAACATTTCATGTAAAAATCATCTTCATCTTATGTATCTTTATAAAATTACCAGTGACAATTTGAAAGTTGTTGGGTTTTTTGGTACTTTCACAACTATAAATAAATGAGGATAGTACTTCTTAGTCCATAATAGCTCAATGGAATCAACCAAAGAGATTTTGTTTTGCTTTATTTTTGCTTTTCTGTGTTTTGGGGTTTGTTTGGTTGGGTTTTTGTTTTGTATTTTGTGTTGTTGTTGTTGGTTTGTGTGTGTGTGTGTTTGTGTTTGTACTACAGAGATTCCTAACTCTTAACACTATTCCTAATTTAAGTAAAAAATGCCCAAGGCATGTGAAGTAAAGGACACGGTCTTGACATATCTTTCAACTGTTCCCCCTTCCCATCATTCTTATTCCTGCTCAGGAATCTCATGATTACCCAAATTTGCAAACTTAGTGCTCCCCACCAATCCTCATTTGTACTCATCTTGTATATTCATTGTGTTATCATGATTTGTTGTTTCTATCATCACAAATACTCCTCTCCATTCCCTTCTCCACACTCAAATGACCCTGGTACACAGACCCTCATCACCTCATCACCCCATTATCACATTAGATGTCTCTTTGGTCTCATTGCTTCAATACTCTCTCCATGCCAATCCATCCTCAATACTGTTGCCTAAGTAATTTTCTTCAAGTGAAGTTTGGATCATTTTACTCCCCTTATTACAGTGGCTCCCTCATAGCATGTAGGACAAAATTTAAAATTCTCTTTTTAGCTATTGAATGTTTGCTCTTCACAACCTTGTCCTTCCCTACCTTTCTGATCCTCTTACATTTTACTCCTCTCCATGCAGTCTATAATCAATGAACACTGACCTACTTCTTGTTGCTTGTACCTGATAATCCATCTCCTGCCTTCATGACTGTCCTTCATGTTTGGTATACTCTATTTCATCACATCTGCTTCTTAGCTTTCCTGGCTTCCTTCCAGAACATTGTTAATACCTCCACTGTGAGCTTATCTCTCTTCTACACTCTATATATCATGTACTCATGTAGCAATATGTCTGCTGTCTCCTCATTAGAATTAGATTGTCAGCTTATGTAATGTATGTATGTGTATACATGTATACATAAACATAGATACATATACATACATACACACACACACACACACACACATATATATATAATATATATACACACACACACATATATATAATTTGGACTTAATTGTTTGCACATTGTCTTCCCATTAGACAATGAGCTATGATCTCCTTGAGAGCAGGGACTGTTGCTTGTTTGTTCTGTTTTATTTTGTTTTCTGTTTTTCCCTTTCTTTGTACCCCAGGGCTCAATACAATATCTGGCTAATAGTACACACTTAATGGATGCTTATTGACTTGAGGGCAATGACTGTGTCTTGTTGTTTCTTTGTTTGTTTTGCTGCGTTTGGTTTCTTGCCTTTCTCTCTATAACTATCACTGAGTCTGGTACATATATATGCTTAGCTAATTCTTTTTGACTGACCAGGTATACCACTATGGCAAGTCAGGGAAACTGTGCCAATCTGAATTCTTTCTCCATCCTTGCTGAATATCCTTTCCTTGGTATTTTTAGATAAAACTTCATTTGTTAAATATTTGGTTTGTCTATATGTGTCTCATTCCACTGTAATCCTGAACATTAGGAATGACTCAGAGGAAGCTCAGTGTTTGATAAACTCAAGATCATAAAGTATTATGAGAAGGACTCTTTGCTTAGACCTCTTGGGAAAACTGAAGAGCTCTTTAGCAGAAATTAGGTTTGGACCAATATCTGATTCCATATATCACACTAAGCTCAAAATGAATATATGAGGGTAAAAGAAAACACTTTTATTTGTGGTTTTAATTTTTGTACAGCCTTTGAATATAGTATCTCATTCGAACTCCATGACAAACAACCCTGTGAGGTATGTATTATTATCTCCATCTTACAGCAAGGATTCTGAGTCTCATAGAAGTCATCATTTTCTCACTGTCACATGAATACTGGGAACACGATCCTAACCCAGGTCTTCTTGGTCTAGGACCCCTATTCCCTTCACTATGCAGACTATCTTTCTAGCCCAGGGGATGATGGCAAGGAAAAATAAACAAAAAGAATTACAATAAAAAAGAAAACATGCATTACCTTGAGAGAAAAGCTTAGTAGCATATAAGAAATCCCTTTAGATATCATAATTTTCCTGAAGGTGTTAGTTTTGGGTCTCCTCCTTCCTAAATTCTAAAAGCCTATTTTACTATGTCTCCTAATACCTTATTTAGGATAATTCATGAAAAACCAGGCAAACTATCAGTCTTAATATGGAATCAACTGAGTCACTCACTTCTTAGACACAGTTGACCGAGGTGAGTTAGACAATTGCTTTTTGCCTTGACCTCTAGAAACCAAGGAAGAGTACTGCTGAGGAGGATTTTTCTCAATGAAATTAACACTGTCAGCAATGGAGCTTTCCAATATGAAAGGAACCAATATATTGTCATGAACAAAGCCAAATGACACAAAATACTGGCTGTATTTGGCTTCTTATAGCCTGTCGGCCTACAAACAGCAGAAAATATGATTTATGGTACAACACTAAAATCACGGGAAGGATTAAGTGAAGTACTTTTGATGTCAATAGGCATTTCCTGACTAGGCTGGGAAAATTGGGACCATTACTTCAGATTTCTGAACCCTAAAGCCATTCCAATATTTTTTTAAAGGCAAGAAGAAAAATAAAGGGAAGACTGCTACCAGATAACTCCAAAATGACATTTTATCACTGAATCCAAATAGGGCAGGACCACGTATAAAAATATCTTTGTTCAATAATGTCCCTTGACTTATATGTTAATGTGTTTGAGAAATTCTCTTCTTGATTGTTTATTATTTTGTTTCCCTTACTTTTAAGATTCTCAGAGGAAAAGTCACTCTGCTCTACCCTAGAAGAGTCAAGATATACTGTGTTATTTGCCAGAGCTACATGATGTCTTTATAGGGTTTACATTTATGACTTTAATTTTGAGTGTCATGTTCTTTCCAAATGCCAATAAAAACCAAGTTAAAACATACAAATGCAAGAAACAGTTGAATGTGTTACCTTTAATTGGCTGAGCTGAAATCCAAATGAACACATTTTTAATAATCACTGTGTATTTTTCCCTCAGACCTTAAATAGAGTAGAAAAGTTAAACAACTTGTAAAATGGCGAGGTGTTAACTTTACCTCCCAGTTAAATGAGAAATATCCTGTAGTGCCAAAGAGAACTGAGGAAAAAAAAAATGGACTTCATAAACGTACTAACAGTGAAGTAAGTACATTTATTATAATGTGAATTGTCTGGATCAAACAGAATAAAAAAATAGACTTGAGTATATCAGAAAGGAACCAAGAAAACACAAACTCATTTCTTCTTGTTTCCCTGAAAAAACTGAAGTTAATTATTCAAAACTTGGCTACACTTTATATGCTATTTAATGAGCCATAGAAAATATAACCTGGGGGTGGGGGGATGGAGAACAAAGATGGCTGAGAACAGGCAGCAACACAGCTGAATTCTCCCAACATTCCTATCCAAACAATGTTAAAATAACAGCCCAAATCAAATTACTGTTTAGTAGAGCCAGGGTGAGACTTTCTGCCCAAGACAACTTAGAGGCCCCCAGAAAAGATTAATGACATCAGGGTGGAGCCTGGTCCAGAGCATGGCACATACCAACAATGGGACTTGGAGGCAGCTGTGACAGTTTCAGAGGCAGTTTTGGAACCTCTCAGCCCAGGGATGGTGTAACACCAATGCTGCTTGCAGCTGTTGTGGAGGTATAAGGCCAATAACATCAGCACATAGGATAGCTGCTGGCACAGGTGCTTTGATCTGCCTTTCTAAATAAAGCAACTATAATGGGTTTACAATCTCATTTTAATTAAACATACATGTATCATTCGCTTAGGTTGGGCGGAAAAGTCAGGACCCCAAACTTCAGAGAAAACACAAACAAAATTACCAGTAGAAATTGTGTAAACAGAGCAAAAAACACGAATCAGCAGACAGGACTTCTAACTGTCTATCTATAGCAATACATACATAGTTACCAGAGAAGGAACACTATCATCTGGGTTTTCAAAGCCAGGGGGCTCCTTAATGGCTATCCAGAGACTCATCTCACCAAATCACATGAATGCTCTTCCAATGAGTGAACCCTCAAAGCCAGATGCTAACCTCAGAGTACATATATACTTCCTCAGGGTCAGCCCTCAGAGGGTATCACAATCATGTGACTCAAACTCGTGTGACTTAGGCTTTCTTGTGATTTAAGCAGGTCATCAAAGACTCTTGATTCAATCAAAAATTCTTGATTCAAACAAAGCCAAACTCAAAGGCACTTGATCAACCTTAGTGCTGAGAAGCACTCCAAAAGAAAAAAAGCAGCAAAAAAGTCCCACTTTGCTTGCCATTACAGATGGTAAAGGTGTTTTACAACAGGGTAGAGAGAGATTACAAGGGAATTTTTTTTAATGAAAAAAAACATTTATTGAATTCCTATTCCTGCTAAGTTCCAAGTGCTATGTTCAGTACTAGAGATGGATGAAAACTATAGAAAGACAGTCTATGGTCAAGTTCACACTTTGGGGAGTGGGAGGGGGAGGGAGACAATGTATTATTAGAGTTCAGTTGCTGGGTAAATGAAAAGACTTTTAAAAGTTCTAAGTCCTAAAAGTCATGAGAATGCACCAGAGGGGCAGATTGCATGGCCCAGACAAGCATCTTTAGATTGTCAGAAGTTCAGATGATATTGAGATACTGTAGGGCACACAAGCAGGGCAAATGGTAAAGCCAGGAAGTTCTTAGAAAGCAGTGTCAGGGCAGATAGCAAGGTTTGTTTCACAGTCCATTTTACCTGACAGAAAAGTTGGTGACTCCCATTACCCTGAGTCATGGAAGTAGTCAAGCAGTCTGGATTGGTTTATAGGAAGTTTGGGGCAAGAGTTGAGCAAGTCAGAGTTCAGTTGGATCTGGGAAAGATGAGGATATCTGCCTTTCTCTTATTAGTAGTATATGTGAATAATGTCTCCAGTTGTTTATAGTATGTTTGTAGTATATTATATAGTATTTTGTTTATATTACTGAAGAAAAATTAAAATAGCAAATAGAAAAACAAAGACAGTCATGGAAAACAGCTACCACACAAGGTGGGGGGAGGGTAAAGAGATTGATTTGGAGATTATATTGCAGGATTACAGAGAGCAACATTTTAAATTTCACCATGTGCAAAGTATTGATTGACTCTTCTCATTTCTTTCTAGTTGCTCCTCTGGCTAATCTTTGAACTTCAGCATTGCCTTCAACTTTTGAATGAGCAGGTACATACTTCCACTCAACATTGATGTCCTGAGTCATATTATTGAGCTTAGTGAATTGGTCTTTGTGGACAAGATCTTTATTTTTAATTGCTTTCCAGCCATTTTCTTTCCAATTGTCAATCCATTCATTCATATATTTGGTGATAAGTTGATTATCTGTGCACACATTAAGTCTGTCCCTATGCTTGGTCTTTTCTTGCTCAATCCCTTTTCTACCTGCTGCTATTGATACTCTTTGGTTTGTCTATTGTCCAGAATATGTACTACTTATGTATAGATCATAGTCTGGTCCCCAGTAGACACGAATATATCCTTGTTCTCCTTCTCTTCCATTACTTTTGCAGGCACCCTTGACACACACAGTGTTAGAGTCTAATGCCTGGTGTGGTTCTCTGTACAGACTTTCAAAGCCTCTAGTCCACTAGCCATTACTCACAGCTCTTTGGACTATGTTTCCAACTCGTCTCCAGGTTCTCCAAAGGCTTGACAAAAAAAGAAAATGAGTCTAACCTTCAGAGATTGTGTACAAGGGAACTTTTGCTGGCCATTCCAGGGCCCTGTTGCATTGGCTATATGCAGCTCTGGATCTCAATTCCAGTGAGAAGAAAATTAGCACTTGTGGTCACAAGAAAACTGGGACCCTAGAAAAACCTTGGAACAGTTAAGCCAGAAGAAAGACAAGGTGCAGCAGTCTTGTAGCCTGGGAAGCTTGGGAGATTAATAGGAAACATCCCTCTCCTTCTGGTGGAAGGTGAGCAGTACAGGATGGGAGGCATCTTAGCAAGGCAGTAGCAAGTCCCACCTTAACAAACCAGGGGGAGATTCTGAGCCCTAGAGGTGGTGGAGCAGGCAAGTGCCAACACCAAGACCCCCCTGAGTGCCTTGGCATAGACAGGTCAACTGGTAGCCCCCCTGATCAGAAAACCACCATGTGCACTGGTAGGCAGGCATCCTCCATCAGCCAAATCTCTCAGTGCTTCAGCAAAATTCCAGGAAGCACAACTCCAGGAAGCATAACTCAAGGGAGCACAGCACCAGGTTGGCAGGCATCCTCCAGCAGTCAAATTTTACAGTGCTTCAAAGTAGCCTGGGTAAGGAGGCATCCTCCAGGGGTCAGACACCCCACCGAATCCCCTCCCCAAAAGCTTCGGTGTTGATGAAACAAGCTCAGCACTAGGTGAGCTGTCAACACCTGAAGCCCCAGTACATAAAGCCAGTGACCAGGTCCCTGGCTCCCAGGACAAGAAGCTTGGGTCAGTGCCCTCTGTGCTCCAGCAGGAGAGCTAAACTTTAAAAGCCAAGAAATAGATAAAAAATGCAAGCAAATGTAGAAACAGATAACAACCGTAAATTCTTACTATGGGGACAGAGAAGACCAAATCACAAATTCAGAAGAGGACAAGATTGTCAATATATCCACATCTGAAAGCTCAAAGTGGAGTATGAACTGGTCTCAAGCCTAAAAGGCCTTTTTGGAAAGGCTCAAGAAGGATTTTAAAAGTCAAATAAGAAAGATAGAAGAAAATGGGGAAAAAGAAATAAGAGTTATTCAAGAGAGAGTTAATAGCTTGGAAAAACAAGGACAAAAATTGAACATAGAAAAGAAGTCCTTAAAAGATACAATTGGCCAAATGGGAAAAAAAGTACACTGAAGAAAACAACTATTTAAAAAGTAGAATTGGCCAAATGGAAAAGAAGGCACAAAAACTCACTGAAGAGGAGAACTCCTTAAAAATAAAATGGGCCACTTTCTTTTCCCTCTTCCGGTGACGGACCTGACAGAAATTAAAAATGGTTCAGCGTCTGACATATCGCCGTAGGCTGTCCTACAATACAGCTTCCAACAAAACTCGGCTGTCACGAACCCCGGGTAACAGAATTGTTTACCTTTATACCAAGAAAGTTGGAAAAGCACCAAAATCAGCCTGTGGTGTATGCCCAGGAAGACTTCGAGGTGTTCGTGCAGTGAGACCTAAAGTTCTTATGAGGCTATCGAAGACAAAAAAGCATGTCAGCAGGGCTTATGGTGGCTCCATGTGTGCTAAGTGTGTCCGTGACAGGATCAAGCGTGCTTTCCTGATTGAGGAGCAGAAAATTGTTGTGAAGGTGTTGAAGGCACAAGCACAAAGTCAAAAAAGTAAATAAAAAGGATATGTTTTTTGAATAATAAAGAAAATTAAAATTTAAAAAAAAATGGGCCAAATGGAAAGGGAGGTACAAAATCTAATTGAAGAAAACATTCATTAAAAATTAAAGTTGTGCAAGGGGAAGTTACTGACTCTATGAGACATCAAGAATCAATCAAACACATTTTTTTAAATGAAAAAAAAGTAGAAAAGAATGGAAAATACCACACTGGGGAAAAAAAAAAAAACAACTGTCTTGGAAAACAGATTCTGGAGAGATAATTTCAAAAATGATTGGTTTTCCTGAAAGCCATGATCAAAAACAGAGCCTGGGCAGCATTTTTAAGAAATCATAAAGGAAAATTGCCTTGAGGTCCTAAAACCAAAGGGTAAAATAGTCATGGAAAGACTCCATTGATCATCTCCTGAAAGAGATCCCTAATTGAAAAATGACAAGGAATGTTGTAGCCAAATGCCAAAATTATAAGGTCAAAGAGAAAATACTACAAGCAGCAAGAATGAAATAATTTAAATATCATGGAACCACAGTCAGGATCATACAGGACCTTGCAGCTTCTACATTAAAGGATCAGAGGGCTTGGCATATGACATTTTGGAAGGCAAAGAAGCTTGGAGTACAACCAAGGATCAATTAATAGGTGAAATTGAGCATAATTTTTCATGGGAGGAGATGGACATTCAATGAAAACAGGGGACTTCCAAACCTTCCTGATGAAAAGACCAGAGCTCAACAGAAAATTTGATCTTCAAATAGAAATATATTTCCTATTTATTTAGAAATAGAATAGAAAATCTGACTTTGAAACTCAAGATTCAAGAAAGGCATAAAAATGTAAACAGGAAAGGGATAGAAAAAATCTTATTCAATAAGGGCAACTGTCTACATCCCTACGAAGGAAGATGATATTTGTAACTCTTGAGAACTGTGTCTTTATTATGACATTTAGAAAGAGTATACATAGATGGAAGGCATAGGTATAAGTAACTTTGATGTGCAGATAAAAAATCAGAGGCAGAAAAGGGTAAATTACAGCACATAAAGAGGCACAAAGACCTATTATAGCAGAGAGAAAAAAGGGAGGGAGATGAGCATTGTTTGAACCTTACTCTCATCAGATTTGCCTCAGAGAGGGAATAACACATGCAACCAGTTAGGTATAGAAATCTAACTTGCCCTGTAAGAACTGGGAGGGGAAAGGGGGAAGAAAAGGGAGGTGACTGATAGAAGGGAGGGCAGATTGAGGGAGGTGGTGGTCAAAAACAAATTATGAAATTTATTTTTTATTTAAAAATGGGGTTATATTTTTTAACTTTTTTCTATATTTTTAACATTTTAAAACTTTGAGTTCTGAATTAATTCTTTCCCTGAAAATCTGTCCCCACTTATTGAGAAAGCAAGAATTATATCAATAACATATGTGAAATTATCCATATGTATGCATGTATTTATATATGTAAATACATATATACAACATACACACTCAGACCCCATAAGTTCTTTTTCTGAAGAAGTATAGTGATTTTCATCATAAGTCCTTTCCAATTGTCTTAGATAATTATACTGATCAAGATTCTCTTGAGTTTTGTATTTCAAACTGAGATTTTCCATTCAGCTCCTGTCTTTTCATCAAGAATGCTTGAAAGTATTCTACTTCATTAAATATACATTCTTACCCTTGAAGTATTATATTCAGTTTTGCTGGGTAGGTTATTCTTGGTTTAAATACTAGCTCCTTTACCTTTCAGAGAATCATCTTCTTGGCCCTCTGCTCTTTTAATGTGAAAGCTGCTAAATATTGTGTGATCCTAACTATGACTCCGTGATACTCAAACTGTTCCTTTTTGGCTACCTGCAATGTTTTGTTTTCTTCTTGACTGACCTGGAAGCCCTGGGATATGATTATAATATTCCTGGAATTTCATTTTTGGTTCTCTTTGAGTAGGTAATCAGGGGGTTCTTTCAATATCTATTTTACCCTCAGGTTTGAAGATATCAGGGCAGTTCCTTTATAATTTCTTGAAATTCTGCATCTAGCCTCTTTTCCTTTTTGATCATGCCTTTTAGGTAGTCCAGAAATTATTAAGTTATTTCTTATCAATCTTTGTTCCATGTCAGTTGTTTTTTCAATGACTTATTTCATATTTTCTTCTATTTTTTATTCTTTTGATTTTGTTTGATTGTTTCTTTTTAAAATTTAATAGCATTTTAGTTTTTCCCAGTATATGTCAAAAAATTAGCATTCATTTTTATAAGATTTTGAGTTCTAAATAGTTCTCCCTCTCCTCCTCTCTTCTGCCAATGGTAGGTAGTTTGATACTGTTTATACTTGTGCTTTCATGTAAAAATATTTCCACATTAGTCACAGTTGCCAAAGAAGAAATAATTCGAAAGGGAAAAAAAACAAAGACAAGGAAGAATAAAGTAAGCAAAAAAATGCTTTAATCTGTATTCAGAGTCCCTCAATTTTTATCACTGTGCTGCTGAGAAGAGTTAAGTCATTCATAGCGGAACACTACCCAATGTTGCTGGTTCATCACACATGTTTTACTGTTTCCACTCATTTCACTCTGCATCAATTCATTCAAGTATTTCCAGATTTTTCTGAAGTTTGCCTGTTGATCATTTTCCATTAGATTCATATACCACAGCTTGTTCTTCCATTCTCCAATTAATGGACATCACCTGAATTTCCAATATTTTGCCACCACAAAGCAGGCTGTTTTAAATATTTTTGCACATGTAGGTCCTTTTCCCTTTTTTATGATGTGTCCCAATTTTCCCACATCCTCTCCAATAATTATCATTTCCTTTTGTTGGTCATATTAGCCAATTTGATAGTTACTGAGGTGGTATTTCAGAGTTATTTTAATTTGTATTTCCCTAATTAGAAGTGTCTTAGAACACTTCTTCATATGCCTATAGATAACTTTGATTTCTTCATCTGAAAACATCCTGCCTGTTCATATCCTTTGACCATTTAGCAATTGGGTAATGGGTTGTATTCTTATGAATTTGACTCATTTTTCCATATATTTGAGAAATCATGCCTTTATTAAAGATGCTTGCTGTAAAGATTGATTCCCAGCTTTTCTGCTTTCCTTCTAATCTTGGTTGCATTGGTTTTATTTGTACAAAAACTTTACAATTGAATATAATTAAATTATCTATTTTCCTTTTTGTAATGTTCTCTATTTATCATTTTCCTGTTTTCTCATGTTAGCCAATCTTCTAGGTGTGATTTGGTACCTCAGACTTGGTTCAATTTGCATTTCTCTGATCAATAGTGATTTAGAACATTTTTCCATATGACTATAAACAGCTTTGATTTCTTCATCTGAAAACTGCCTGTTCATATCCTTTGACCATTTATCAATTGAGGAGTGATTTGTGTTCTTATTAATTTGACTCAGTTCTCTATATATTTTAAAAATGAGACCTTTGTCAGAAACATTGGTTGTAAAAGTTGTTTTCCAGCTTTCTGCTTCCTTTCTAACCTTGGTTGCATTGGTTTTGTTTGTGCAAAAACTTGTTTAATTTAATATAATAAAAATTATCCATTTTGGATTTCATAATGTTCTCTACCTCATGTTTGGTCATAAATTCTTCCATTCTCCATAGATCTGGCAGGTAAATTATTCCTTGCTCTCTTAATTTGTCTCACTAAAAAGTATCACTTTTTAATATCTAAATCATGTACCAATTTTGACCTTATCTTGGTATATGGTGTGAGATGTTTATCTATGCCTAGTTTCTGCCATACCATTTTCCAATTTTCTCGACAGTTTTTTGTTAAATAGTGAGTTCTTATCCCAGAAGCTGGGATCTTTGGGTTTATCAATCAGTAGATTACTATAGTCATTGACTACTGTGTCTTGTGTACCTAACCTATTCCACTGATCCACCATGCTTTTTCTTAGCCAATACCAAGTAGGGGTAATGATTGTTGCTTTGTAATACGGTTTTAGATCTGGTAGAGCTAAGCGGTGAATTCTTTCAATGCCTGTTTTGCCCTTTAGTTCCAGAACATCAGGGTCATTTTCCTTGATCATTTCTTGAAAGATGTTGTCCAGGTCTTTCTTTTGGTTATGGCTTTCAGGTAGTCCAGTGATTTTGACTCAATGGGGAGAATGGTCCTGTCAATGCTATAGCTTGAACTTGTACTTTTAGAGCACTTTTTTCTTGAGGAACTGCTCATGAATTTCTCACTATACAAATATGTCTTGATAACTAGGATAGTGAAGGCAACAAGTAAATGGCACTGATTTATGAAAACAGAAGTCATCATAAGAAAGCAATGGACCTTTGGGTCAGACCAGGTTTGTGGCACTTGAAATTGGGAGCTAAACAGAAAGGCAAAAAGGGAAACAAACAATTCCAAGTGGACCAAACAGGTCCAATAAGACCTGTCCAGATAAAGTTTATTTTTCATTAACCAATTTATTCTGCATCATCTTTCAAAGCGGTTTGAGGCAACTTTGCAATATTAACATGCGTTAGCAATTTAATGAACTGGGATCTTATCAACATGCTAGCAGCAGCTCTTGTTGCTGGTCTTATTGGGTCTTACACCCCTACAGCAGCTGCTAGCAGCATTGTTGTTACACCAAGAAATTGGAATGAGTCACTAGGTTTGGACAAGAAGATTTTCACTGAGGCCACATAGCACCAAAGGATACCATCTTAACCATCCACTAAGCTCTATAAATTTATGGCATGCTAGGTTAGACATTGTGGTTTTTGTACATTCTCACTTCTAAGTTGTCTGGGAAAGGATACTGTCCAAGTCTGTATAAGAATATAACTTTCATTTGTATAGTTATTGAAGGTTTCTTATAGATTTATAAAATGTAAGTGTATAAACTTTATCATGCTAACCTTGTGGACAAACTGCAGAGATGTAATGTACTGGGAAGGATTTGAAATACTTGAATCACCTGACCTGTTCTATAATAATTAATACATTAATTTCACACAGGAAAGTGGGGACAAGTAGGACCAGGGATCATTTATTCACCCTATTCACCCTGTTCAGGACTTTCACAAGGTTTTGATTGAAATCACAGCTTGTCAGACTTTTTGATGATCTGAAATTTGGAAGGGGAGGTAACACATTAGATAATAGAGACTGGATCCAAACATCTTGATGCAAATAGAGTGATGGATGAATTGGATCAGCTGGACTGTAATAGTGGCAAGTGTGAATGTAACCTTTGGGTTAAAATAAAATAACTGAACAAGAACAAGGTTGGGGACAGACAGCTCAATAAAAATTCATTACAGAAATATGTGGGGACTTTAGGGTCTTGCAAGCTCAATATGAATCTGTAGTATGTAACATGGCAGTGGAGAAAGATAATGATAGTGAGCTAGTGTTTGGGGAAAAAGCAATCATTTTCCTACACTCTATCCTGTTCAAACCACATCTAAAGAACTGTGTTTGGTGCTGAGCACGATATTTTAAGAAAAAGCATTAAGTTTGGAAAGAAAGGCGACTAGGATGGTGGAAAAATTGAAAAATGTACAATATAAGGATAGGAGGCAAGATCTAGGCATATGTAGCAGGGAGAATTAATGAAAAGGTGCCCATTGATAGCATCCTTTACTTATTTGAAGAACTTTTATATAAATGAGATGTCCTATTTTTTCTTGATCTTAGAATGCATAACTTAGAGCAATGAGATATACTCACAAAGAGACAGATTTAAAGACATGGGGAGAGTGAAAAAACTTGATATTTAGAATTGTCCAAAAGTTGAATGGACTGACTGAATGTCAGATTGGATGACTACTTGTTAGGAATGTCAGAAGTAAATCCTAGTCCATCAAGGGCTAGACTAGATCACCACTGTGGTTCCTTCCAGGTCTGTGATTCTGAGATCTTATAATATAAATGCAACAATGTTTTTAGAAAGGGGAAAGAGAGAGAGAGAGGGAGAGACAGACAGACAGACAGACAGAGTATAGATATCATTTGAAATGTAATTGATATTATTTTCTTTACTTGGATTGCTAATGACAACACAACTCTATGTAGCTAAGACATAATTCAGGGTTTTAATTGTTGATCCAGCTTAAAATTGCTTTTAATATATGGTCTTGATCTCTTTTTTGTTTAGCTGTCCTTTATTGCTTTTAAACAGCAACTGAATACTACTGCATGAAAATGAAAAAAAATCATCTTAGTAAGGACTTTTGCATATGGTAATAATTGTCACAATAGGGCCCAATCTGCCACGTCTGGACATTAAAAAACAAGCAATGAAATTTAAGGATTTTTATTTCTAGATATAGTTCTCATTTCTACATCACAACTTTCCACATCAAGGTTTTGATAAATTGTGGGTAGGCATAAGAAATTAAATGGAGGTTTGGGGGGAGTTTTGCAGAAACCTCACACAACAAGCTAAGGCCAACAAATGACACAGATGACATAGCCTATGACCAAGTAAATAATCCAAACTTTACAATAAGATACTGTAAATACATCATAAAAGAAAAAGAAAAAAATCGTACTTCTTCTCTGGTGCAAAAGAGAGCCAAAAATTTTTATTTTACTTGGATCTTATATATCTGGGTGCCACTGTAACTCTGCAAAGTGGAAGGGATAACTGAAATACTTTTAGTGTTTTCTTTTGTAACAATACTCAGTAACCCTATATTATCCTTATTTAACTCAAGCAGGCTATATATTAATAATTTATTACTTTTATATTCTATTTTGTGAAGCATTTAAATATATATTACACCCCAAAACTTATAACAAGTACAGATTTATAAAAGAGATTCAGTGACATGCCTAGAAAGATTAAATAAGATTGATTGATTTACAAGTATTTTAGTAGTAACATTTGGCCAATATAGCTTGTCTCACATAACTGATTATATCATCACAGACATAATTATGTTTCTTTCTTAGATCAATGTAAGACACAAGAAGCTTCCACTAAAGTAAAACAAAACAAAAAAGTAGTATTTAAGAGTTCTGCAATTGATTTCCCAAGGTGGCTTTTCTTCTGGCTTCATAGACAAATATTTGTTCATGAGTCAAGCATTTGCTTTCCTTCTTTCTCAAATGTGTCCCTTAATCAATTAAAGAAAATGACTTCTAATATATTAAAAAACCGCAGCAAGAAATCTTTTGGAACTTTGCTTTCCACCTATGAAAATGAAATATGTTTTTTAGATATGAGAAATGCTGCATGTTAAGAAAACTATTAATATTATGGAAAGTAGAACAAGTACCTGAAAGAAAGTTCCTTCAATAGGCCATATGTCGACATCGTGTATTTAAAATCTTTCATGGAGAGAAAAAAAGGAGGAAAAGACCCAGGTATGTTTGTTTTGTTTTTTCCCCTTTCCCTATAAACTAAAGAGATCATCACAAAGATTGTATTTATTTTGCCATTTATTTATTTATATATTCATTCATTCATTTATTTATCTATCTATCTATTTATGTATTTATTTATTTATTGGTGAGGACAGGGACTTTACATTTTGGTAAATACTTTCATCTTGAGAACTAGTTATAGAAGCAAGGATCTTTGAGTAAATATTTAATACCTTTAAGTCTGGAAAAACTTCTTTGTTGTTAAGAGAATCAGTCTCTATAGCAATCTCCCTAGATTCTGAGACCTGACATTGGAGATTTTTTTTTAACTGCTTATGCCATTTTCCTCCAAATGAAATTTATACTCCTCTTTTATCTGCTATCCAACCTGACTCAAATGGCTATCACTAATTCATGTGTCACTTTCTCTATGAAATCTTCCCCCAAAATTCTAGTTCAAATCTTTCCTGAACCTCTGCTGCATATTATGTTTGTACCATATAATTGAGGATTTTATTCCATATGTTCTCATTTTTAAATTGTTTGATGAGTCACATGGAAGGACCGCAAAGGTAGGGACTATTTCATTATGGATTTTGCTTTTCAAGTACCTACAAGAATGCCTTGCACATCATAAACGTATATTTGATTGCATAAAATTCCCTTTGTAAATTTAAGCATTGTAACCGATGAAATAACTAACCATGATTTTAGATTACCAATGATGAAAAATGATACCTGCCTCCTAACAGAGAGGTGACGGAGTCAAGGTGCAAAATAAGGCACACAAGTGAGACACAGACAATATGTAAATTTGTTTTGCTTGACTATGCATATTGGTTACAAGGATTTTTGTTTTTCTTTTAAATTGAGGATGGGGTTGAGAGAAAGAAAAAACTGATTCTTGTCAATTTAAAAATAAAACTGAAAGATTAAAAGAAGCTAAATCACAATCTTTTATAGGGCAATTTTTGTGGCTCATAGTTGTTGTTTTAGTTTGTTTTTTTTTTTTTTATCTAACAACCTAGGTGAGCTGTAGGTGCTGGAGTGTGCTAGAACTAGCTCAAATTGGCTTCAGTGAGTGAAATAGGAAATTTTCACTGTGAGCATTTACACCTTGGATATCAGCCAACTACAAATCCGGACTTCGTTTCTTGCTTTGTTGATTGTCTAGACCAGGGCTGTCCAAAATACAGCCCATGGGCCACAGTGCAGTTTTGTGCAGCCCACCTTTGGGTTTTAATTAATAAAATAATAATTTGCATGGAATGCATATTAGATTTTTTAATTCCATCACTAATAAATAATCTTTTTGATGTTAATTTTCTTGGGTTTTTTTGAGCAGTATTACAGACAGAACATATCACAGGAAATATTCAATCTATCTGTGGGATGCGTTCCATCTGTACTATGCAGACTAATCAGTATGCACCTACCTTTATACTGTTGTGTTGTCTTCTGTTTTGTGTTTGCTTTTGTGCTTCATGCCTTCACCTGTTGTATGGATGATATGCGTTCCCCCACTCTCTACTAGTGTACTGTATTTTTTATTCTGGCTGAGGCCCTCGAATAATTATTTTATTTTAATGGGGCCCTAAGATAACCTAAGGTTGGACAGCCCTGCTCTAGAATTAAGAAAATGATGGAGAAAATGTAAATAATGCAGATTAAATTTACAAGTACAACATGTATACATTTTTTTTTGACCTGATACATGCTCCATGGATTCTGCACAGATTAACTGAGGTAACACAGTACAGCAGAAAGATTGCTGGATTTGGAAACAGAGTACCTGTGTTCAAATTCTGGTTGTGTCATTCACTATTTTTGTCCTCTTAGGTGAACAGCAATCTTCCTAAGACTCCATACCTTAACCTCAAATATCACTCCTTTAGAAATATGAAGAGATTGTCAGGGGTGGGGAATGTGTGTCCTCTAGGCCCCATGTGGCCTTCTAGGTCCTCAAGTATAGCCCTTTGACTGAATCCAAACTTCACAGAACAAATTGGATTCAGTCAAACGACCACACTTGAGGACGAAGAGGACTACAGGTCCTCAATGCCACAGGTCTATCTCTTCTGGGCCAGGTCTGATTTTTGGCAGCCTAATGTTTTAGGCTCAGAACTTGAATGAAATAAGACACTTGTAAACCATTTAACAATAAACAGCTTATTTCACAACAGCATGGAAAGGAGATTTAGCAAGGATATAATATTGATCAAATTGTATATATCTCCTCTGAAAATGCCTTGGCCACAGTGGTGTGCCTGGTCAGAATTGTGTGGCTCATCTGACAGCCTATTTTACCTCATTAGGAAGTTATGTCAAGAGGTTGAAACCTTATTCCTCTGGTCCAATTAGTTCTTGAGGATTGTTTGATTAGGGGAAAAATAAAACAAAACAAAAACAGAAAAACAAAAACCAACTTAGTTTTATGTCAAGGATCTTAGGAGATGTACCTAACACAACCTATAAGGCATCTTTGAGCTCTAAAAGTATAATAAAATATATGTAGATTTGTCGTAAAGATAATATGCATGCTAGATTCATGAGAAACATTTAGTTGATAAATACAGTAATGTTTTTAAAAGTTTTTCCTCATGATCCTAGAGTAGGCTGTAATTGTGATGGAACTGGAGACAGGATTCTATCAGTATATGGAGTTTGCAGCATACAACATACTCTAAAAATTCAAAACCTTTTTTTTGCAATTTATAATATTAGTTGGCTATAACAATGAGAAATTAAGTGACTTATTCCAGATCTTATTTTATTTGAACTCAAGATAAGGTGATTCATTTAAGGCCATGAAGATATTTAGTGGAAAAACCTGGATTTAAAACCATATCTCCAGTGTTTTTTCTATTTTATACTGTACTAAAGCATTTATTCATTCCATTACAATTAACACCTACAAGGCACAAAGAAATGTTTTAGGCACTAGATTAAATGGCACTAAATTAAATTAAATTAAATAATTATGATGATCACTGGCCTCATGAAACAACGTAACAGGAAACAGTTATGACACATACAAATATGTAATACGCCACAACATATAATCAGTAGACAACTGATGATTATAAAGCAGAATAGAAGGATTTGTCATACTCATTCTTCTAAAGCTGAACTCCAGTCAAAAAGGTGGACTAATTTATTCCCATTACCTACCAAAACTTTACATAATTTAGTAAGAATTATTTGTATATTCCTGCACAGAATTTGACTTTGCAATGGACCTAAAATGATGCCTATGCTCATATGGTTATAATTTTGAGTCCCTTAGTTTACTAAAAGTTACCTAAGACCTTCCACGAATCTGTGATCTCACTGATGTGGTGGTACTCCCTCTCATGTTGAAGCTCAAATTCTATTTATCACTTCTCATTCTGTTTTATTGTTATGCTTATCCTCCTTTTAATGTCCCCAAAAAGAGCCTTATCTACATACAGATAACATTCTTCTAGGTCTCTTTGGTATTTGAGTATGAATATAAGACGTCTGTCTATTTTTGCTCAATCTTGCAAATGGCTGGTCCAAAGGCTTTTACAATCCTATAGCTGTTTGATGTTATATTTCATGCTACATCTTCTGCACAGGTTATCATTGATAATATTTATACAGCCAATTTATATCCACACTTTTCTCTCCATTTACATTTTGATGATCAGAATTACTGATTTTTTACATATCTACAATTGGATTCTACAATTCCCATGAATAAAGAACTACAGAAAGTATATTGAGGTCTTTATCTTGAGTTTTCCTTCTTTCTTTCACCCTTTTCTCCTCCTCTTTTTCTTTCTTCTTTTCTTCCTTCACTTCTTTGCTCTTTCCTTCCAATTTTGTGAAGTGGAAATCCTTATTCCATTTTTATTTCACAATGGCTTTTCTCCCAGAGCTTCTTAAGCTGGGTTCTTGACCCTATATGGGGTCATGAAAAATTTTGCAACAGTAAAAGGTTTCTGAACATGCAACCACCAAAAATTAATTAAAAATCAAATAAGTAATGAATGTGAGGTGTTTCTGGCAGTGTTTGCCTGTGTTGTATCATGCAACTTCACTGCAGCCTTGGTTCTGAATACAAAGCATGAGCACTTTGCACTGTGCATACCCTCAGGCCATGCAACACCAATGAATACTGCCACGCACACACACGTGCGCGCCCGCGTGCACGCGCACACACACACACACACACATATGCAAAAAAAAAAAAACAAAAATGGGAAAAGAGGTCTGGAGTGGAAAAAATTTAAGAGGCCGTCCTCTAAGACAGCAAAACACATTTCTGCTATAATTATACTCTGGTATCGTTTTTGTAGAAGATGTAATTTCAGCATCTTGTTGAAACTGCAATGTATGCTCAGCATCCCATCAAAGGGACATTAGCAGTGGAAGAACAATCTTAGAGTCAGACTGGAAATAGTTCTACCTCTTATTGGCAGATATCATCAGTAATAAAGCAAAGGCTTATCCTTTAATTTCATTATACTTGACCAGACTCTACCTGGTCATGCCATATCCATTTCAATGCTAGAATATTATGTCAGAAATAGTACAGTGAAGTAGAATGAATGCTTTAATGGAGTCAGAGGACATGGGTTTGAATCTCAACTTATCCAATAGCTATTTCACAGGATTCTCTCCTGGGTTTTCTTCTCTTCTGCCTCTATACTTTTTCATATGGTTTTCTAATCTACTCCCATGGATTAAGTTATCATCTCTATTCTAATGTTTCTCATACCTACTTGTTTAGTCTTCACCCTTCTCTGACCCATTTCATATCTCCAAATAACTCTTGAGAGTTGTAAGTCCTATACACAACTTAAACTCAACATGTTCAAAACTAACCTTATGATCTTTCCTTCCAAACCCTCTCTCTTTCCCACTTAACTTATTACTACAGACAGAGGTTCCCAAAATAATTTGACCCACAGCCCCTTATCCAAAAAAAAAAATTACCCCCCCAGAATCTCCAGAATCTACTTTCTTTAACCCTTTAATGTTTTCTTTATATCATTTATACATACAGACATATATGCATATATAAATTGAATTTGAATTTAATCATTTAAATTTGTGTGTTTTTCCTGCATTGAAATTTCAGTGATGCAATATCATGTCATGTAGCTCTATAGTATCATATTGTAAGCAAGTCATTACATGCACATATTCCTGCTGATGCTTGCTTGACTTCCCAATAATGCATGACACATTTGCCTGCAAACTCTTGCTTGTTAAGACCTGTAGGCAGACGTGAGCACTGATCAGTTATAACTTGTATATTCTGTGTTTATTTAGAAAATAATATAATCAGTATGACTTTAACTCTGTTACACAACAGATGAAACATGTATGAATGCTTTTTCAAAAGTTTCTTGTCTTTGTTCCCTATGTTTCCAGCACCACCTTATTTTTGTTCAACATCACCCCCACCAATTGCAGTCAAGGCTACTAGCACTCCTCAGATGTTCCAGTGCCTCTCAAGGGGTAGTATCATCCACTTTGGGAACCTTTGTGAGAGTACTATTATCTTCCCAGTTATTCAGGTCATATTCTAGGTGTCATCCTTGATTTATCACTCTTTCTCATTGTCCCATACACTATCAGATTCCAAGGCTTATTGATTCCATCTTTGAACTTTTCCTGTATATACCCCATTACACATTTTCACACACACATAGACCCCCCTCCCACACACGCTTTTATGTTTAAACCTATATGTATATTCATATATTATATTATATACCACACATGCATATGCAATGTTTGCATATATACATATTTGCATGTGCATGCATATACAAGCTTTAATAGTTTTATAATTACAATAAAATTTTTGGAACACCAGATATGTAAGTACATGTAATGTATGTTTATGGATGCATGTGCTTAAAAACATACAAATACATGTGTATACCTATGTGTGAATTGTATTTTTATGTATGTATATTTGACTGTTGAAGGAAAAAAGCAGCCATAAATGCTGTTCTGCATAAAAATGTCTCCTTTCCATATAAGATCATTGCATTATGGAGTTAGAGAAAAAGGGTCTTCAGAGATCATCTAGGTCATAGAGGTCTTCTCTCTCTCTCTCTCTCTCTCTCTCTCTCTCTTTCCTTCCCTCCTTCATTCTTTCCTCCCTCTTTTTCTCTCTCTCCATATATATATATATATATATACACACACACACATATGTACATATACATGTACGTATATACACACATACATACATGTGCACATAGATGTGCATATAAGCACATATATGCATATAGTTCACAGCAAATATAATGGCACTTGTTTTCTCTAATATTTTCATTCAATTTTATAACTGCAAGGTTTTTCTTATGGAATTGTTGAGGGATGAGGGATATGAGGTACATGAACCCCAAGGTGGGAGTTCCCAGACAGGGTCATTGAGAGGGAGTGCCACTTGAAGACCCGAGTACTGGAGAGGGTTGGGGCCATCTGGAATGAATTCATGATCTCAAACATTCTTCAAGTCAAAGTGTCAAAGATTTATTGCACTTTACAGTGGGCAAGAGTTCTTAGGGAACGTACAAATTTACACTGGTGCAGGAAAGTTTTTATAAGACATTTGAGGGTGAAACCTGTCAGTTAGGTGCTTTGGGATGGGATTAGGGAGTGGTTAAGGGATGGTCAGTTCTTAAAGGAACATGCACTTTTTGTATCTACTGCTCAGGTATCTTACCCACAGTTCACTGGGAAATAGCCCGGGGCAGGGATACCTGGGGGTGTGGTTTTGATCATGAAACTCAACCATCAGTGAGGGCTGACTAGAAATATCTAGATGGCTTCTATCTAATGTCTTATTAGACAAGATGAATGTAAGGAAGTATACATTTGACTATGTCTAGGATACATATCAGTAAGGTCAGTAAGTAGTAAATATTGTTATGTCCCAGTGTACAGTCAATTAGCAATACACAGGGAGTGCAAACTAATAAATTCTATAGGTGCAGCTAGCTGCAGTATCAGGAGGAGAGATAAGTGTTTTGCTAAGGCATGTTGCCCTTGAACTGGAGAGGGATTGCTAGGGCCAATGCTCTGAAGCTAGGGAAAGATGTGATTTTGGAATTGGGGTCCAGGCACAGGTACCCAAGCAGAGACTAAGGAGAAATGTTAGAATTAGGGTCTAAGCACAATCACCAAGTGCCACATCATTATGTTGTTTGCAAAAGTCTTCTTGTTCCCTTGTCATATTTTGAAAGATGCCCTTAACACAAATGTAGATCATTCTGATAAAGATTTGTAGAGGAAAGAATGCAATAACATGGATTGGGAGTTATTGATGTGCTCTGCATTGCCTTTTTAGGGCACTAATGCCATTAACAAATTTTGCCAATGCTCCTGTATCTTCCTTTCTTTCAGATAGCTTTAGAATCAAACCCTCCATTACCCTTAAATTGTCTGGCCAGAAGCATTGCCTTCCTCTGTATATAGTTAGCTATTTTTTTAGCTTGTTTTTCTTTAGTATTAATTTTAACTTGTATTTATTCCCTTATCGAGTGCGTGATGATGAAGTTGCATAATTTATATATAAAAGTCTTTCTGCTAAATTATTTTTGTCAATATTTAATAGTTGAGTACTATTATTATGGCTAACCAAATTTGGCCTAAATGTATTACATAATATTAGTTTTGAATAATCTAATCTCTAATGTATCCAAAATTACGCTTAGAATTTAGGATTTTTACAACTACAAAACCAAAAAAAAAAACCACTTAAAGTGAGTTTTTAAGTAATTTGCTCAAGGCTACATAGTCATTCAATCAATAAACTTTTATTAATTTCCTACTATGTGTCAAGCACTTAATAAGCGTTGATGATACAAAGTAGAGCTAAAGATAGTCCTTGCTCTGAGTAAGCTATGTAAAGTACAAATGGGAGATTATCAATAGAAACATTAAAATTCATTAAGAATGATTGTTGTGTTTGTCCTTTGCTTTCACCCTAGGACCATTACATCAGGGAAATGATGACATGAATTGCAGTTGACTTTGATTTGAGTGAGGGAGGGCTGAGCAAAGTCACCAACCTCACTTTCTCCTCCAGAACCATCTGTGTCCAAAGGCCTGATATTCATCAGGATAACTGGAGATGGCTCAGGATGTAATGGGAGACTATCCCTTTTAGGCTAAGGTCTTTTCAGGTTCTTATTTGAGTGAGGTAATGCTCATTCAGTGAATAGGCCTCTTTAAGAAGTTAACCAAGGCATGGCCCCTTTAATAAAAAACTCAAAAAAAAAAATCAAACTGGGAGGGGAAGACTCTCAGGGTTCCTGGCCAAAAGAGAAACAATTACTATTTAGTATTTATTTACTATTAATCAAGAATGAAGGATATAAACAAAATAATATTGCTTGTTAGAATAGGTGCACATACATACCTTTCTATAATAAGCTATAATGATAAATTGATGTATTTTTCCCTAACATTAAGATCTGCAGATTTTTCCCTCCTATATAGGTCAGCTTTTATTTCTAGAGTCCTTATCCTTAGGGACGGGTGGAAAAGTCTTTTGAACAAGTTCTCTCGTTTTCTATTAAAGAGCAAGCCTTTAGGCTGTTTCCTTGGGCAATAGTAACAGCTATTTTGAAGAACAAAAAACCTATTTATGATATCAGTATTTTACTTTTCCCACTTTCTCTTTTTACTCATGCATTTTATTATAATTTCCCTATGTTTGTTCTGTAACAAACTCACTCCTGGTTTCTAATTTTTTTGGAATTTCCTTCTCTGTTTTCTAAATTTTTGGTAAGGAGTATCTAAGCTCAAATTAATCACTCTTTTTTCTTCTTTATTTTATTTTGTTTTGATTTGATTGCACCTTAGTTCCTGTAGACATCAGGTTTCTGCATTAAAGGTGGAGATAAGAAATGGGAGCCTTTTAATTCTACATTAACCAATTTATTTAGGCCAGGAATTAAGAATCTGCAGCCTCTAGGCCAGCCACATGTGCCCTTCTAGGGCTTCAGTCTAGCATTTTGACTGAGTCCAAGTTTTACAGAACAAATCTTTTTATTAAAGGAATTTGTTGTGTGAGGTTTGGATTGGGTCAAGGGCTGCACCTGAGGACCTAGAGAGACACATGTGGCCTCAAGGCGCAGGTTCCCCACACCTGATCTAGGCAATCATTGCTTTAAAACCTCTAGGAACAAAACAAACTTGCAACATTGGTCAGACATAAATGGTACCTTTTTATATAAAAAGAGAAAACTTGGTAAAAGCAATCATTAGTGCCAGCCCTCCCCTCCCCACCCCCACTGCTACTGCGTGAGTACAACCACACATCTGTTGTGTTTCAGTCTTCCACTAGCTTTTATGAGGTTTGTTGTCCACTTTCCCCCATAGATGATCTGAGACCATAGTACTTTATATTGTCCAGATAGGTAATGGAATGGTGGATAGGATGTTAGATCAAGGAACAGTAAGACATGAGTTAATAATAGTACCTACCTCTCAGGATAATTGTCAGTATCCATGAATTAACATATATAAAATACCTTCCAAATCTTAAAATAATACATAAGAGCTAGTTATTATTATTATTATTAAATATGGAGGCAGATCTGGCAAAGTATCATTTCATTCATAGCCCTCAAGATTTAATATACATATATATGTGTGTGTGTGTGTGTGTGTGTGTATGTGTGTGTGTGTGTGTGTGTAAAGATTATCTTTCAGTAAATCTCAAAAGGATGGATAAAAATGAATTTGACTATTCCTATAAGAGGCTGAGAATCTTTGGGGGAAGATATTTATATACTAGATGGCTGATTTAACCAGATTCTCTTGTTCTGGGGTCTGTCCTTACTTTGATCTTAAGGGGTCTTGTATGAAGAAAGAAGAAAATACCAGAGAAGACTTTGGAGTATCTTGGGGCCATGCCAACATGAGTAGAAAGATGGTCTTCACCCAGAGATGATGGTTATAATCTGAGCATGAACCATGAGCTAACTCTGCATTTCTGATTAAGCATAAATGATAGAAAAGAATGACATCTTCTTCCTTTCCTCTTCCTCTCTCTATGGGAGAGGTAAATGTCCTATATGATACATACATGTATATTTACATATATACATGTACATGTATGTGTTTATGTATATAAATTCTGTTTCACCTATTTCCTAACACCTACAAATACACACATATTTCTATCTGTCCTAGTTAGATCATATAAAATCATTTGGGGCCCTGAATATTTCAGTTTTTCCCAAGAGTTCACTTCCACTTTTCAATCTTTAAAATATGGTAATCTTGTTGGTCAAAAACAAAGCCCCAGGTATTTAATGTGTTCTACTTAATGTTTACATATATCAATAGCTAGGAACAAGAGAAGAATGCTTATTTGAGAATTAAAGAATTACGTGTATCCCTTCAGGTGAGCTAAACTGATGACTGAGTCAAAAGGAGCAAATTGGCCTTTGTGTATGTAGCAAGTGGATTGGAGGGGGAATAGGAGCGTGTAACTTTCCCAGACTTTGGAAAGGCATGAAAGGATATGACAGTCTCACTTTTCTATTTCTATCTCTATTTCTATAGATAATGAACCCAGAAATTTCTTGGACTGGTAGTAAATATTTATTTTTCATAGGAATATTTTTCATCAGTGTGTTGTCTCTTACCAGTTTAACCGTCACTGCAAATGAACCTATTTTGTGCATCCTAGTGTGGTAGAAAAGGGAGAAATCCATACAAGTGCAGTGGTCTAACTATGGTATTAAAATTGATCATGTTTGAGTGGAAAGTATTCACCATAGCAAGTCAGCCGTGCTACAATATCCCAGTGGATGCCCCTTAGTGGTTAGAATGTAATTTTCATACTTGTGTCCTCTTTCTTCCTTCCAGGTGTTGGCAGTTAATCAACAAATGTAGGAAGTAATAGACAAAAGAATCTAACGAATTCTTTTTTTTTCAATGATTTGCTATTTCAATTATTTCTCTAAAAGTAAAACCAATTCATCTGACAACAGGAATGACTTACTACAGTCAGGCATAATTTTCCCTACAAGGATATTAGGACAATGCTAATTGTCCTAAAAAAAATGAAAACTGGCATTCTGAAAGTGTGAAAATTTCCTCTGGGGATAAAATTTTGCAAATCGATTTAACATAAAAAAGCACTTATTAGATATTTTCTTAGTGATGGGAAAGATTATAGGCTCTGGGGTTTCAAAGACAAAATCAATATGTAAACAGAGGGGTATGTGTAAAATATACAAACTAAATACAAAATAATTATATTATTCTTTCACTCTTCTCCTAGCTCTGCTCCTGGATTCCTGGAATCTACATTTCTTCCACCACCACCACCATTTCCCAGCAGCATTCTCTCCCTTGGAAGACCAATATCTGAAGCCCACTCCTCTAATTGGCCAATTCCATCTGGTGCCTCAATACTTTTTTTCATTTTTTTAACAATTTTATTTAAAGTTTTGAGTTTTAAATTCTATTCCTCCCTGAAAATGGTAAACAATCAGATGTAGATGATACATGTGCAATTGTGTAAACCATTTCCATGTTAGTCATTTTGTACAAGAATACTCAAATAAAGAGAAAAAAAAAGAAAGAATACGTCAGTCTGTACTCAGTCAATATCAGTTCTTACTCTGGAGGTGGATAATATGCATAATTATTAGTTCTTTGGGGATTGCCTCAGATCATTGTATTGCTAAGAATAGCTAAGCCATTCACAATTCTTCATCAAAGTATATTGCTATTACTGTGTACATTCTCCTGGTTCTGTTCAGTTCACTATGCATCAATTCAAATAAGTTCAGGTTTTTTGAAATCATCCTGCTTGTCATTTCTTATAGCACAAAAATATTTCCTTATAATCATATACCACAGCTTGTTTAGCCATTCCTCAATTGATAAGCACCCTTTTGATTTCCAATTCTTTGCCACCACAAAAGACAGCTGCTATAAATATTTTTGTACAAATAGGTCCTTTCCCCTTTTTTGGATGTCTTTGGGATATGGACCTAGAAGTGGTATGGCTGGATCAAAGGGTATGCACAATTTTATAGCCCTTTGGCCATAGTTGCTCTCCAGAATGGTTGAGTTCACAACTCCTCCAAAAGTGCTTTAGTGTCCCAGTTTTCCCACATCCCCTTCAACAACCAACATCTTTCCTTTTTTGTCATATTACTTAATCTGATAGGTGTGATTTGCATTTCTCTGATCAATGGTGATTTAGAGCATTTTTTCATATGACTATAGATAGCTTTGATTTATTTGACTAAAAACTGTTTGTTAATAGCTTTTGACCACTTATCAATAGGGGGTGACTTGTATTTTTATAAATTTGTCTCAGCTTTGTACATATTTGAGAAATTGGGCCTTTATCAGAAATGTTTGTTGCAGTTTTTCCCAGTTTTCTGCTTTCCTTATAATTTTGGTTACATGGGTTTTGTTTGTACAAAACATTTAATTTTATATGATCAAAATTATCTATTTTATATTTTTAATGCTCTTTATATCTTTTTTAGTCCTAAATTCTTCCCTTATCTATAAATCTGACAGATAAACTTTTCCATGCTCTCTAAATTTGCTTATGTTACCATCTTTTATCTGTGAATCATGTGCCTCTTTTGACTTTATCTTTGTATACAGAGTGAGATATTGGTCTATACTGAGTTTTCCAGTTTTCCCAGCAGTTTTTGTCAATGAGTTTTTGTTCCAAAGGCTTGGATCTTTGGGTTTATCAATAATCACTAGGTTTTTATGATTATTTACTACAATGCAATTTATACCTAATCTTTTCTACTGATTCACTGCTCTATTTCTTAGCCAGTACCAGATTGTTTTGATAATTAGACCTTTATAGTTTGAGATATGGTACATCTAGACCACTTTCTTTTACATTTTTCTTTTCACTGATTCCCTTAATATCCTTGAGCATTTGTTCTTCCAGATAAATTTGTTGTTATTTTTTCTAGCTCTATAAAATTAATTGTGGCCCCTCAATTCTAAGGAAGTACCCTGGCCAGCCACACTTACCCCTATATTCTTCTTTCTGCTCCATTTTTGACTCTATAAATTTCTTTCTCCCTCCCTCTGGATGCCCACACCCCCATACAAATACTTGTCAGCTTTCTTTTATGTGTATTCACTCCTTAGAATGAAAGCTGTTAGAGGACAGCAGCTACCTTTCTTTTTGATTGTTTATATATTCTCAATGTTTAATGTGATACATGGGTAACAGTTAATATTTAATAATCCCTTGTTGACTTAATTTCTTTAATTTGGGGAAAAGTAGTTTTAATATTTGGAAGAACTCAAAAAAAAAATCTTAAGTGTATTCATGCTTGAACTGGGTCTTGAAAGGAACTAAAGATTCCAAGATACAAAGGAAATGTTTTCCAGAGAAAAAAATAGTCTATATAGCAGTGGTGGGGAACTTGTGGCCTTGAGGCCACCTGTGACCTTCTAGGTCTTTGGCCTTTTGACTGAGTCTAAGTTTTACAGAACAAATACTTTTATTAAGGGGATTTTTTCTATGTGGTTTGGATTCAGTCAAAGGCAATACTTGAGGACCTAGAGGGTCACATGTGGCCTCAAGACTACAGGTTCCCAACCCCTGGTCTATATTATTGCTATTTCATCCAATGTTTGTCCAGTGGTTTGATTCTTCAGAGGAAAAAATATTCCCCTGGGCAGCTCTTGAAATAGCGTACTAGACAGTATACGGAGTAGACAGTATAGAAAGTATGTGGATACTAAAGTATATGGTGTAGAAAATTCCATGTTAGTTCCTCTGACTCCTATATTATTTCATATCTAATGTATGTGTAAAAGTGTGGAAATCTACTTACATAAATAGTCTCATGACCTGACTTTTAAGACCATGGTGCCTGCACATTTTATCTACTGTGAAATCTCATCATTTCTGCCAGTTAATATAGCTTTTCTTTTTCACTATGAAAATGGAGAAATTCTGCACTATGAAAAAATGCTCTATAAAAATCTTTCCCTTATGTTTAAAAAACAATTTGTTTCAACAAATTTGACCTTGACTCCCTCCTCCAAAAATTCTTAATTTCCACAGAGAGATGATATTGCAGCATGTGTAGAGCGCTAAATTTGGATTCAGGGATTGGGGTTCAAATCCTACTTCTAATACTACTAGTTACATGAGCCTGACAAGCCACTTCCCTGCTCTGGGTCTCAGATTCCTCATCTGGAAAGTGAAGAGGTTTAAATGGAAAACCACTAAGATCCCTTCCAGCTTTGAAACTATGAGCCTATGATCTAGCATCCTATCACAATGAACATTTAGCCTTAAATACTCTAACTTTTTCAAGTCTGTTTTTTTAACATTGTAGGAAAAGGCAGAAAGAATGAATTTCAAAGGAGATCTTTATCCCTTCTATTGATTTATAAGAAATAATTCTATTCATTCTATACAACCACTATTATAAAACTATTTTTAGTTCATAAACATAAACTAAAAGTTGAGGGTTTATTTTTTAACAAGAGAAAGAAATTCACCTGTTCAATTATGATGCTTTTTTCCTATTATTGTTATTATTATTACATTTTTTAAAGCAAACTTTAATCTATCAGTTCAAGAGAGACTTGAACATAAAAGTAAAGAATGTTGCCATAAAAGTTGGAAATATGTTCTCCCTAATCGCTTCTGGGGTCTATCTGCGTAGCGGGCTCTCCATTGTTTATTCAGTTTGAAGGCTTATAAATCTATTTGTGAGAATTCCTAAAATGCAATCATTTTTAGAAACAACAGATTCTGGCAAAAAGCTATTGTTTCAGCAAATCCAAATGACAAGTGTTTTATTATGACAGCATTTGCAGTTCTGGGGGGAAAACCTTGTAGAAGGTACATTTTGCAATCATAAAAGTAGCAACACATTCTATGTAGCAAAATGGGTTGTATTTAAATCTATCTTAGTGAAATACACTGCTGAGAAAGTTGTTCCCGGTGAATTAAGCAGGAAGAAAGCAAATTACAAAACTGTATACATCTAGTTATCATGTGACTATACCTCTAAAAATGTTTCAGCTCTTCATCCATCTGTTATACTTATACTCCAAAATAAGTTATAAAAGACTTCTTACGTTTTAGATTGCTCAGTGACTTTATCAATAAGACCGATGTTGACAGCAAGCTGAGGAGCAATTAGACTAGTCAGAATTTAAATAATACTAATAAAGTAGGTAAAAAAATAGAAAAAAAAAGCAATGTGATGGCTCTCTACCTAATGATACCAAGTCATTTAGAAGACAATTCAGTTTTTTTTAATTTGTTTTTCTTATCACTTATGATCTTCATTGTGAACTCAACTTTGTAGATGAAAATAGATAACATTTTTCACCCAGAACCTTAGAACTTGGGTGATAAAACCAAGAAAACTTCAGAAAAAGGGAAAGGCAGGGAAGAGAAAAGAAAAGGAAAGAAAAGGAATAAAGCTACAAAAGAGATAATTTTAGATAAAAAAGAAGAAGCATTACCATGGAATGAACAAATGGGTGGATGAACAAATAAATAAAGCCTTTATTATTACACACTTACTATGTGCAAAACACTATGCTAAATATGGGGGTGGGGTGTGGGCGTGGGTACAAATAGAAAAGTAAAACAGTTTCAGATTTCAAAGAGCTCACATTCTAGTGGGAAGAAGACACATGAAAAGTATCAGCATCAAATCAAATTGAAAGGTCCCGGAGTCCTTAGATTATGTCAGCAAAGAAGATGGTAATGCTTCTTCTTCAATGTAATTTCCACTGATGCTGGAAGTACATAGGTAGTCATTAATGATATGTAAGGGGAGTGACCTTATAAAATAAACCTTTAAGAAACTTAGTAGACTGGTGGGTTAGATTGAGGAGAGGAGAACCTAGAGTCAGACACCAGCTAGAGTTTTATCTAAAACTAATTCCAAGAACATTTTGAATTTCCAGTGTCCTCTTCCAAGATAACTACATAGAGAACCAATTCATCATCAGATGCATAGGAAAAAAAAAAAACAACAAAAAACCCAACAAAAAATAAAAACAGATTTCTTCTGGTTATCTCTTTTGTAGCTTTATTTAGACTTCCCTTTCCACTTAGCTAATTCTGCCTTTCAAGGCATTCATCTCCTCATTGGAGTTTTGGAGCTCTTTTGCCATTTGAGTTAGTTTATTTTTTAAGGTATCATTTTCTACATATTTTTGGGTCTTCTTTAGCAAGTCATTGACTTGTTTTTCATGGTTTTCTTGCATCTCTCTCATTTTTCTTTCCAATTTTTCTTCTACTTCTCTTACTTGCTTTTCCAAATACTTGTTGAGCTCTTCCATGGCCTGACACCAATTCATATTTTTCTTGGAGGCTTTTAATGTAGTTTCTTTGACTTTATTGACTTCTTCTTGCTATATGTTTTGATCTTCTTTGTCACCAAAAAAAAAAGATTCTAGTGCCTGAGTCTGAGTCTGAGTCTGCATCCTTTTTTTACTGCCTGGCCATATTCCCAGCCAACTACTTGACCTTTGAGGTTTTTTTTTTTTCAGGGTATGACTGCTTGTAGAGTAGAGAGTGCTTTGTCCCAAGCTTTAGCAGCTGTACTACTGTTTGCAGAGCTATTTCTATTCGATTGTTACCACAAGCTCTGCCACAGCAGTGCTCCTCCTCCCCCAAGAACCACCAACCAGGATTGCAACCCAGATCCAAGCAGGGCAAAGTAAGCCCTGCATTCCTGCTCTGGTCTGCCACTTGATTCCTCCTACCATGTGAGCCAGGAACTCCAGAAGTAGCTGATGATGGAGCTCTGGAATCAGCCCCAGAAGCTTCCTGATGCTGCTGTCATCACCGCTGCACCACTTCCGCCACACCCCAGCCTGGCACCAGCCTGCTTTCTAACCTGATCTAGCAGCTTTCCCCCAACCTCCTCTATGGTCTTTGTCCTTTGTGGTAACTGCCACAGCTCAATGATTCATGACCCTAAGGCCTGCTCCAGGTGACTCCTGGTCTGGTCTGTCCTGGAATGGCCGACACTGGGCTGCGCTGCACTCCCAGCACTATTCAATAGACCATTCCCAGTGACCATCCAGGCCATCCGGGGCTGGAGACTTGCTTACCTCTGATATTTTGTGGGTTCTGCAGCTCTAGAATTTGTTCAGAGACATTTTTACAGGTGTTTGGAGGAATTTGGGGGAGAGCTTAAGCAAGTCCCTGCTTTCCAGCTGCCATCTTGGCTCTGCCCCCTCATTAATCCCTTATTCTATAATTCATCTGGGCTTGTAGTATTGTGGAATCTTAGAGTGGGTCTTAGAAACCAAGATCTTAAAAGTGAACACCCTTCATTTTGCATATAAACTCATTGAGGATGGACAATTTAACTGAATCATCTCGTCTCACTTAGCAAAGTAGTAGCAGAACATGGAAAGGACTTGTTTTATTTTATTTTATTTTGTTTGTTTTGCTCTCAGTACAAGTACCTGTACCTTCTACTCAACCAAATGCATTTATTTATTTTTATACAATACTGTCTTGTGTAATATATACTCTAGTTACAATGTAGTTTAATTTAATTTCTCTAAACATATCACAGTCTTTCAGAGGGCAAGAAACATTATCTTGTTCTTGTTTTGATTTCCCTATAGCACCAGGGCTAGAGCTGGATGCAAAGATATAATTCAATAAACACAAGTACAACATTGTTATACATGGAAAGAATCTTTTGATCTAGTTCCTTATTTTTGTAGCATATGTATCCATGTATGTATGTTCTTTTTTCCCAATCTGCTTTCTTTCTTCTACAGCAAACTTTGGGGATGAGCTCTACACTTAATTTCTACCTTGTCAAAATGATTTACTTCTTGCTAATTTTAATTTCCTCTTAATTATATACAATGGAAAAATTAGTAAATTTCTTTCTTAGAATTTAGATTTTTCATTTGAAACAACACCAACACCTCCAAAAAACTTTCTTTTTCCTTTCCTCTGGAATAAAAATGCTATAAATAGCAAAGGTAGTTTAAATATTTAGAGTCTCTTGAACCTGCAGGACCACAATGGATAAATGCTGCCTTATCAAACTCATAGTACTTGATTTCTTTACAAACTAGTCCATAAGTCTCTGAAATTAGTCATATTTAATTCTTTTAGCCTTACAACTATTTTTAGAATACATAATTTGAAGTACTTCTTAACAATCAATTTTGGTTTCAGCAACTGTACTCTAATAGATTAGTCACTTAACTTGGTAAACAACAGAAGAGATGCAGTACTTTTCTAAACAGCATTTCAAAATGGCTCAAATAGTCCCACTCTTCCATACCTCTGTTCTGAACTATTACAATAACCCATCTGCATGTCTTCTTTCCCATCAGCAGTTTACTTACCTTTGCAAATCTGCAGTCATCCCATATTATACTGCCTTAGAGGAGGAAGAGCTATGAGATCACCAACAGTCTTGGAAGAATGTTATAAGCAAAGCACATCCACTAAAGGCTTTTGAACAGAAAAATGGCATGATTAGATCTGTGTACTAGAAATGGGATCATAGAAATGACTATGTATCTGGAAAGGGTGTTACAGATCATTTGGTCCAGGCCCTTTATTTTACAAATGAAACAACTGTTGTCTCCATATTAAGTGATTTATTCGAGGTCAGGAAGATCATTAAGTGGAAGAACTTTGATTCAAACCTACATCCTCTGATATCAAATTCTGAGCTATTCCTCCTCTAAGATTTACCTGGCAGTAGAACATGGGATGACTGCAGGTTTGCAAGGGTAAGTAGACTGCTGATGAGAAAGAAGACATGCAGATGGGTTATTGTAATAGCTCAGAACAGAGATATGGAAGAGTGGGACTATTAGAGCCATTTTGAAAAGCTGTTTAGATCCGTCGATGCAGAACACAACATAGCCAACTTTGGCATCTCTTGTCTCCCTTCAATGATCCATAGTCTATATGCCTATTAGACTGGAACTTTCATCTGGATGTTGCTTAAGAAATAATGAAATGCATGGGATATCTATTCATTATCCCTACTATTGCTACAAGGCCAGAACACCTTTTCCAGTTATATGTTTCTTTGACAATAACTTATACCTCCTATGTGATTCTTTATATTTTACAATATCCTTATACTAATGATATTATCCTTCATTGTCTTTTGAGTGACCAATGGTTTTCTTAATTCAGAGACTGTTACATAACAAGCTTTGCATCCTTGCTGCATCACTATAAAAATAGTGAGGTTTTGTTTCAAGGAGAGGCATTGGACAAAACACCACACAGTTCATCAAAGGCAATCCAGCTTTTATTCCTCTTTCTGTTCAAGTCTGTCTCGGTTTCATCAAGCACGTACAATATTAGTGTAAGATGTGTGTATTGAATGACTAGGTCTGCAAACTTAGTCTAAAAACAGATATAGACCTGTGGTGTCAAATAGAAACTCAATTAGAAATGGGTCACTAAAGCATACATAAGAATCCCTGCAGGACACATATTGAGTTAATAAATAACATATATATTTTCTATGTTTTTGTATTTGTATATTTATATATATATATATTATGTAAATATATATTTATAAAACATATATTATCTACTTACATATAACATACATGTTTTATATATATAAATAATATACATGTATATATTATATTTTGTACTTGTTAAATATTTTCCAATCATATTTTAAAATGGCTTTGGTTCAACACAATCCAATTCAATTAAATTTTATTCTGGTTTAGGTGCAGATTAAAAGATTAAAATGCATATACTATAAAGTATATCTTTGATATGATCATTGGAATAGCATTAAAACTGAAAATTTACTTTGATAATATTGACACACCCTAACACTGAATGTTCCTCCAACTATTTTTTTTTCTTTTTACTTTAAGGAATAATTTGCATTTGAATCCACATGACTATTTTATGTGCTTTGGTAAATTGATTCCCAAATATATTATAGCTGTTTTGAAGGAGATTTCTCTTTATTTTATTACTTCTTAGATTCTAATAGTTTTATATAGAAATGTATAGAAATGGTATTATATAGAAGATGACTTTTGACCTTCGGGAGTTTATCTTTGTATTCTACAACTTTGCTTGAGCTATGAATCAGTATCTTTCCAGAATCTCTGGGATTTTCTGAGTGAACAATCATGTCATCAACAAATAACAATAGTTTTATATTCTCTTTGCTTAATATTAAACCTCTAATTTCTTTATCTAGTCTTATTTGCTATTGCTAGCATTTCTAAAGCTATATCAAATAGTATTGGGGAGAATGGGAATCATTGTTTTCTACTGTATTTCCTGAAACACAACAACAGCAAGAAAAACTCATGATGTATTCCCATTGCACATGATGCTTTTTGATTAAGATAGGTGCTTTCTTTCTGTTTTTAAGAATAATTTGGATAACATTGGTATTAATTATTCTTTAAAAGTTTTAGAGAATTCACCTGTAAATCCATAAAGATCAAAAATTATCCACTCCTCACCTTTGATAATTCCTTTAGAATTAGTTCTAGTTGCTTTTCCTAGATTGTTTAAGATCTTTCTTCTTGTTAGTCCATAGCTCATATTTTGCCAATAAAAAACTGAGCCCCAGAAGGATTGTATGGATTGCTCAGGTTCACAAAGGTAGGAAGTGACTGAAGGGAGGACTGAAATTCAGTTCTACCTGATGCCTAGGCCAGTCCCCTTGAAATTAAACTATAGAGTTAGGTTGCCTATGTTATTAATACCATAAATTGCATCAGCAATCTATTTTAGAGACCAGAACCAGAACCAGGTGCAAATAGTTAATAGAACTGGGATGTATCTTGTATTATAGTTCATTCACTGTATGCACCCCATGCCACTACGTGCTGTTCTGATGGACTTAATCACAATACAAAGTATGACCTATACTGTCACCACCAACTGTGACTTTGACATCTCTCACATACCCCAACAGTGAAAACACAAAGGAAAAGATCCAAGGATAACACCACAGGTTTTAGTTACCTTGTGCCTAAGAACATCATCATCCCTCCCACTCACTTCTCTAACTCTACTTCTCAAATATCTGCTAAGATTAATACTCACATGCTCATTGGTACCAGAAGACAGCTTTTCTGTAAACATCAAGCATTTATATATACATGTAGTTTTCCTTTATTTCCACACCCATAAAGTACTACAGCTGTGTCAGTACTATTAAGTATTATTTTCTTTTTGCTGGCCCATTAGCAATGATACTTGAGGGGAGAACTTTGCAAATAGTAGCAACTGTGTGACCTCTTGTCTTCCAGTCCTAGTGTCTAAGTTTCCTTACTGCATCTCTCCTTAAGTGCTTCCCTACTGTGTTCTTCCAGAAGAGGGTGAATCCCCCTAAATTTATATATGATAGGCATGGAGTATGTTTCAAAAGAGAACCCAATAGTACTTGAAAAGATCCTTCCTTTAGCAAACTGGTGGGAGTTGTTATTTTACTGTCCTTTACTATGATACTGAGTTTATATTTTCTACTGTTCTTTCCTTTCCTAGTTTTAGTCAAGACTTTCTAAAGCCATGGATTTGGGAAGGGAACTGTTTTCTCTAATTTCTAATCTAATCTAAATAATGGGATTTACTAACAATTAGAGTGGTTAGAAAAATGATTAGATGGACTCAAGAATCAGTGAATTCAGTTACTTGAAATGTTCAATATATGTATATTCCAATGGAAAGATGAACCAAAGGTATTGAAGAAGAGATTTATGCACCAAGCAGGGATATGGAGAACATGATCTCTAAAATGTATTCACAGGGGTATATTAGTTTTTTTTTTTTACTTTCCATAGCAAAGTAGACAAATAAGTTATACATATATGTGTGTGTATATATATATATACATATATACATACACACATAATCAAAGAATGTACAGACTACTTGAACTAAGATTCTAAAGAAACAGGAAAAAACGTTAGAACCCCAATCTCCAGCCCTAGGTTTCAAGCCACATTTAACTTACGTTCTTCCTTCATCTCCTGACCAAGTACTTAGCTAAACTACAACATGTAGGTTTAATGTTTGTCCTATTGCACTTCCTGGAGTAAGATTTCCTGGAAAATGCTAAAGGTGTTAGAATCACAAAGTCCAGTTTCAAGGGAGGATATGTCTGACTCCAAATGGATAGATGGTTCAGTGGATAGATCACTGGACCTGGAATCAGGAAGATCTAAGTTCAAATCTGGACTCAGATACTTACTAGCTTTTTGACTCTGGGCAAGCCACTTAACCTCTATTTGCCTTAATCCATTGGGGAAGGAAATGGCAGACCACTGCAGTATCTTTGCCAAGAAAACCCCTTGGAAAGTATAGAATCTAGAGTCATGAAGAGTCAGACACAGCTGAATTAGTCAATAACAACAAAATGACTACAACTTCCCCAGATCCTGTAGGATGGGTATTGATGGACAAATTACTTTTTGGCATAGGAGGAGCCCAGATTGTTGGTGGTCTTTCCTGTTCTGGGTCAACCACCCCAAAACTCACATTAAATATTTAATGCCTTCAAAATTTAGCCAAATCAAGCAGCAAGCTCCATTTATCCCAGCCTAGTTACATTTCTTTCTAGAAAACGATGTGAGTTGCCCAAAGTCACACAGGAAGTAAACAGAAGAGATGCAATTTTGATTGAAGCCCCCGGCTCCAAATAAACTGTTCTTTCCACTATATAATTCAATTCACATAACTGGAAATATCTAGCCCTAGTCTATGATTGACCCTGTATCCAGACCCAACAAGAGTCATGAATAGAGGAAAATTGTACTGATGTAATATTTTTGGCAATATTCATTTGCGGGAAAAAAATTGTTTAACCTGTAGACCCAGAAATATAGAGATTTGATTTGTAGCATTTTGCCTTAAGACATTACTTTTTGTCATTAGAGATAAAAGTCAGTATGGTATGATTCAAAGAATGCTGGCTCTGGTGTCAGAGTACCTGAGTTCAAATCCTGCCTCTGATAGTTATTGCCTATGTTACCTTGGACAAGTTACTTAACATTCATATGCCTTAGTTTCCTCATCTGTAAAAAACATAGGGGTTGTTCTTGATGGCCTCTTATGTCCCTTCCAGATCAACTCTACAACACTCTGATTCTTAATATGACAGTCACAAAGGACACATAAATGGACAAATATGGTGTATGTAAAATAGAAAAAAATATGGTATACAACATTCATGGAAGATATACTCACCTTTTACCTTTGTACTGTTAATTATTGGCTTTAGTACCACAAGATATTACAGAAAATTTCTTATAAATTCTATCTCAACCTTGAGAATTATAAGTTGTCCTCCAAAACCAATGAAAGTGCTTCACAATCAGATGAAGAAGTTGATAATTCTAGAAAGGTTCAGGGGTGGAATACCCTCTATTACCCTCCCTTTCAACCGCTCTTTCTTTGTCCTTCACAGTCTCCTTTGCCACCTTTCTCTGACATCCAAAAATTATATTTTTTTCTCCTTTTACTTAATTAGTGTTAACTAAAACTTTAAGTGAATGCTTATTATTTGAGCATAGTTCAGTGAAAAGGGGTCACTTTGGAGGGGCAGAGTGGGCAGAAACATTACATTTTTTCCTATTAAATTAAATGAAGAGAGGGAATTTATTATATTTTTTGTTTCATCTTAAGCATAGTCTTTTTGAAATAGGTTTTTAACCAATTTAGAGAGAAATGTATTCATAAAGATACCTCATTAAAAATTATTCCTTGGTCATTTACCTGGGATAATGTTTTCTATGGCTTTTAAAAATAGTTTAAAATAAATTTAAAAGTCATTTTATATACATAGCTCCCAGCTCTACCGATGTCAATAGGTACACATTTTTCAAGTATTCCCTTTAGTCAATAAGTAATTTGGTGACATGCTCATTAATTTCTAGCCTTTCATGTCTTTTCTTCATTTTTCTTCTTAAAGATAAACATTATCATGTTTTCACATTATCAATCTCGGGGTATTTCTTTTCTTTTGTTATCTGTGTACATTAATTCATTGTGTGTCTCATTAATCATTGACCTGTTTTCTTTCTAACCTGTTTTCTTTTCAATATATATGCATAATGATTTGTCTTCATAACCTTCAGTTCATCCTGTCATTGTTAATGTATTATATGAATATAGCTTATCTTTCCTTAACTTCTCACTGTGCTAATGGAAAAACATTGTCTCCATGGATTTCATGCTATTTTCCATTTGTAGCACTTAACAAAACAAATAAACCTCATATACAATGTTTTTGTTTTCTCATGTTTAATCCCTTACTTGAGAATTTACTTTACCTTATGAGTAAAAGTTCAAATTTCTCAGCCTAGCATTTTAGCATCTCTCATATACTTCTCAAATCTTTCTTATTTCATCTGTTTTTTTTTACTCCACAGTACTTTTGATATCTTCTTTACCATTCCACAGATCCATTTCTTTGCCTTCTTTCAATATAACATGTACAGGGAGAAGAAATTTATGAGTTTTATGGAAGAGGAAACTGAATTCCATTGTGGTTATAATTTATTATGGACCATACAAGTAGCAAGTAGTAGTATCAGAATTTGAGCCCAGTGCTTCTAACTAAAAATTCACTAAATGCCCTTTAACTCAGTCGGCAAGCATTTATTCATCACCTTACTATGTTCAAGACATTTTGCTAAGCACTGAGAACACGCATGTGTGCATGCACACACATACACACACACACACACACACACACAGACACACACACACAAAACAAACAACCAAGAAAAGAAAGAAAGGGGGAAGGAGAGAGAGAGCGGAAGGAAGAAAGAGAGGAAAGAAAGAAGGAAGAAGGAAGGAAGGAAGGAAGGAAAGAAGGAAGGAAGGAAGGAAGGAAAGAAGGAAGGGAGGAAGGGAGGGAGGAAGTCTGTCTTCAGAGAGCTTATATCCCATTAGGGGACACAGCATGTGCATAAATAAATATATACAGAAACAACAGAAAATAAATGCAAGATAATTAGGGAGTAAAGATATTTTCAATTAAAGGCAGTATGAAAGGTTTTGTGTAGAAGGCGGTCTTTGATTTGATTCTTAAAGGAAGTTATGTATTCTATAAGGTGGAAGTGAGTAGGGAGAAAATTCCATTCATAGGATACAGAAAATGCAGAAACAGGTGATGAAGAGCCCTCTTTGTATGATACACAGGGAAAAATCCAGTTATCTGGATGACATTTGTCTCTATACCACAGACTGGCTGAAATCTCCCTCGAAGAAATTAAACCTATCCTAAATGTCATCGTTACATCCATTACTCAACACATAATTATTCTATATTATAGAAGCAGAGTCCCAAAATAATTAAAAAGAATATATAGGTTTTCAACTTAAACATACTCATTTTAGAGATATTCCCCACAGAATTCAAGTGACTTCCCTAACATTATATAGATAGTGTTAGAGCCAGGATAAAAAAATGCAATCCAGTATGCTTTGAAGTATACTCATCTACAGGAATCTTTTTTTTTGTGTTAATGATTTTGAAATGTTCAAAGAAAAACTAATTTGGGGTAATATTAAGAAGGGTGGGACTTTTTGCTATTTTCTCTTTTGGAATGCTAAGGAAATCAAGTGCATTTAATGAGTCTTGCCTTTGTTTGAATCTGGCACGTGAAGTGGGACCTTTTGTTTTCTGTTTTGGAATGCTTCTCAGTAATAAGTCAATCTGGTGTCTTTGAGTCTTGTCTTTGAATCAAGAGTCATTGATTGGAAACAATGTATATGATGTGGTGCTAGTGTTTAAAGATCTTTCCCATACTCCTTTTTGCTAAGCAGGCCCGGAGGGCTCATGGCCTTGAACAGAGTACATGAGTTCTGAGGTTGGTGTTTTGCTTTTAGGGGTGCACTCATTGGACTCTGGGTAGCCATCAGGGAGCCCCCCGGGCTTTAAGAACTCAGATGCTGGTGCTTCTCTCTCTAGTAACTATGTATGCTGTGGTCAGACAGAAACCTGTCTGTTGATCTGTTTATATTGTCTCTGTTGGTAATTTCTGTTTGTATTTGCTCTGAAGATCAGGCGGCTGACTTTTTCCCTTGAACTGAGTGAATGATATATGTATATTTAATTAAAGTAAGATTGTAAAACCCTTAAAGTTGCTTTCCTTAGAAAAGCAGATCAAAGAGTCTGTGCCAGCAGCCCTACTGTGTTCTGGTACTGTTGGTCTTACTTCCCCATAGCAACTGCTATCAACATTGTGGCTACATTTGGACACTTTAACAATCCTATAGGAAAACATTAGTAGATTTTTCCATACCAAAAAATGGAAAAATACTTTTCTTTGAAAGAATGTAAATACTGCAAGCAGCCAGAAAGAAACAATTTGAGTCTCGTGGAAACAAAATCAGGATAACACAAGATCTTGTGCTTTTACATTAAGGGATCAAAGGGCTTGGAATATGATATTCTGGACATCAAATGATCTAGGATTAAAACCAAGAATCATCTACCCAGCAAAACTTAGTATAATCCTTTGGGGGAAAATAGACATTCCGTGAAATAGAGGATTTTCAAGCCTTCTTGATGAAAAGACCAGAAATGAATAGAAAATTTGACTTTCAAATACAAGAATCAAGAGAAGCATGAAAAGATAAACAGGAAAGAGAAATCATAAGTGCCTTGTTAAAGTTGAATTGTTTGCATTCCTAAGTGGGAAGATGATATTTGTAACTTCGGAAATATTTCTCAGCATTAGGGTAATTGAAGGGAATGTACATACATGCATACATACATACATACATACATACATACATATGTGTATACATACATACATACATATATGTATATATACACACATATGTGTATATATATACACACAGAGGGGAAAGTGTGAGTTGAATATGAAGGGATGATATCTAAAAAATAAAATTAAGGGGTGAGAGAGGAATATATTGGGAGAAGGAGAAAGGGAGAGATAAAATGGGGTAAATTATCTCACAAAAAAGAGGCAAGCAAAAGCTATTATAATGGAAGGGAAGAGGGGAAAGGTGAAAGGGAATGAGTGAACCTTACTCTCATCAGACTTGGCTTAAGGAGTGAATAACATACACACTCAACTGAGTAGCTTACCCTACAGGAAAGTAGTGGGGGGAGGGAATAAGATAGAACTGCAGACAGATTGGGGAAGGGGATAGTCAAAAGCAAACACTTTTGAAAAGGAACAGAGTCAAAGGAGAAAATAGAATAAATGGGGGGGAGTGGAATGGGATGGAGGGAAACATAGTCTTTCACCACATGACTATTATGAGAGTTTTTTTTTCATAATGATACACATATAACCTATACTGAATTGCTAGGCTTCTCAAGGAGGGTGGGTGGGGAGGGAAGAAGGGAGAGAATTTGGAAGTCAAAGATCTAAAAACAAATGTTAAAAATTATTTTTTACAGGCAACTGGGAAATAAGATACGCAAGCAATGGGGTGTAGAAATCTATCTTGCCCTACAAGAAAGTAAGAGGAAAGGGGATGGGAGGGTGATAAAAGGGAGGACAACCTGGTGAAAGAGCTAATCAGAATGCATGCCATCTTGGGTGGGGGGAGGGGAGAGATGGGGAGAAAATCTATAACTCAAAATCTTGTGGAAATGGATGTTAAAAACTAAAAATAAATTAATTAATCTAAAAAATAAAATTTAAGAACCACTGAAATTGAGGGAGGTAAAAAGCACTGGGTATGGGATTGAGGAAACAGAGATTTATAAGTTGTAGCTTTCAAAGATAAGTAGTAATTTTATAGAGATAAAATTATTATACAAACTCATACTTATGTCCATGTGTAGAATCATGCTTTGTTAAAAATGTCTAAATGGATAAAAGAAAATATGCAAGTTGGACAAATGTAAAGGTTCTCAGACAAGAGGGTAGCAGTAGTGATGCGAAAAGTAGCTTCAATTGGTAATGGAAAAGTAAAAAGGCAAGAAGAGAGAGAAATTTTCCAAGAAAACTACTTTCAACAAGAGGTAGTTATAGATTATCGTTGAGACTTCCTATTGTTTTTATATTGTGTATTTGCTGAGTTCTACGATTGGTTAATTGGGTAGTGGAATGTTTTCCTGGAGCATTTAGCGCCAATGTAATAGCTTCTAAAGCCATATCAAATTGGCCCACCGTTACTCACTTCTGAGGTAATAAAGAAAATCAGAATTCCTCCTTCCAATGAATTCTGAAGTCCTAGAAAATGAGCTTAAGACTTACAAGTCCAAAAAATAATTAATCAATACTACCTATTGGAAGACAAATATTTAAATAGAGATAGAGGGGTATGTGGGAAGTAAAAGTCTAGCTATGATGGTGGTGTCACTGAATTCAGATTTCAATTAAGTTCTCTGGATGATGTTTTAAGATAGAAAAAACAGGTTCTTGACCTAGAATGGATTGCATCTAATGAAGCCTGAGAAGAATATATTTGCCTAGAGATATGTTTATCTGATCAAGAGGACTTTAAATTGAAGTGGAAGTTGAAGGAGAGAAATACTGAGATTAAACTGCTAAATTGGATAGCAGGGAGAGAAGTAATTATAATGCAGAGGAAAAAAGGGAGTTGTGGAGGTATTCAGGATATCACAGGAGGAAATAACTGTACAGAGGGGCTAAAATGATAATATATCCATAAATTACATACATATTCACATGACCAGCTAATTATATCCTTAGATTATATACCTATTGGCATTGGTAGCTAGGTAGTGTAGTTGCCAGAAAGCTGAACTTGGAATCATCCAAATCTGAGTTCACATTATTCCTAAAACACTTATTAACTACATAACTGTGTGAATTAAGTGACTGGCATGTCACTTAATCTCTCTCAGTCTCTAATTTCTCATCTTTCAATTGGGGATAAGAGTAGAATTTACCTTCCAGAGTTGAAAATAATAATAATAGCAAACATTTATATAGTGCTTACTACTTGCCAAGAAGTGTGCTAAGCACGTTATAATTATTACCTTAATTGATCCTCAAAATAATCCTTGGAGGTAGTTGCTGTTTTTATCCCCATTTTACAGTTGAGAAAACTGAGGCAAAGAAAAGTTAAGTGATTTCTCCAGGGTCTCACAGCTAACAAGTATTTAAAGCTCGATTTGAACTTATGTCTTCTCAATTCTAGGTTTAGTATTCTATCCACTGTGCCACCTAGCTGTCTCTAGAAACATGTGGTTCAGATAAGATAAGATGTGTTTATGTAAAATGAACATCATCATATTTCTTACCTTCCCAATGGATGTACAAGGGATGAGAGGGAGAGGAAGAATTTGGAATTCAAAACTGAAAGCATTTTTTAAAAAAAGAAGATATATATGGAAAATACTATATAAGTAAATGCCAGTTTACACATTATGCATATGTATACATTTACATTTATGTATTTATATATTATATATACCCTTGTGTGTGTATATAAACTGGGAATAGTGATATTAAATATGAACATTAAAGAATAAGTCTTGACATCTGCTTTGCTACTACACCATAAAGACCATGGGACTTTTTCATCTTATTTGAAGCCAAAAAATTCTATAGATGGAATATCCCCTACTAAAATGTGAGCTACTGGAAGGCAAGAATGGTCTTATTTTTCTATTTGCTTCCTTAGTAGCTTAGCACAGTATTTCACACATTACAAGTGCTTAATAAATATTTTATTCATTCATTTATGTCTATACGCATATATGTGTTTATATATACATATGAATAGAGAGAGAGAGAGAGAGAGAGAGAGAGAGGAAAGAGAGAAGGAAATAAACAAAATGAACATATATATGTATATATAATATGCATATGTGTGTATATATATATATATTATATGTGGTATATACAACAAAATATTTTTCCATATGGTTTTGGGGATGGGACTGGGATCCATGATTGGTATATGAAAAAAAAATAGGCACATCTTCCTTGCTCAGAAGAAACAGCTTAGCAGAAAGGGGTTGGCAGAGTAGCAATATATGACAAGAAGATATATAACTGTATGGAAATGCACAGACCTGATCATAGAAAAGAAGCATAGTACAGTATTTGGGTGAAGATAAAAAGGTGGTGGGGGGAGGGTTGGGAGAATAACGTCCTTGTGGGGAGGCATGAAAAATCCTATAACCCAAGTTGATAGCAACTTCCTGATAACAAATTGGACACAGAGGCCAAATAAAGGAATTCCATTATCAGAGCATCTGCTAGAGGGTTTCTCTGTGTTAAAAGAAGAACACTGGATAAATTTGAGTCTTTCCAATAATTCAAGAGGAGGCTGAGTAACTGTCATCTACACCAAATTCTTAGAGGAAGAAGAATGGGTTGATGCACTAAAACTATCAGAAACTTGGAAGAAAAGTAAACTTATCCTTTTATAGTTCCTGCTAGATAAAATGTAAAATTCTAGAAATAGCATGATGTGTGCTTTATACTTCAGGAAAATGTGTTAAACAATTTGACTGACATAGTGTTCATTAATGGAGCAATGTTTGAGTTCTGGAAGTTCTCTAGTCGAGTTCTGTCCAGGGCCCTTTTTTCTGTTCTATTGAACATTTTTGTTAGTGATTTTAATGAAGATAGAGATGATGCACTTACCAAGTTGGCAGTTGACAGGAAGCTAGGAAGGATAACTAAAAAATGAAATAGCAAAATTGAAATCTAAAAATATACCACCAGGCTGGGATAATGAGAAAAATCTAATAGTGATGAAATAGGGTTAAATAGAGCAATGGTACCAATCCAATTGAGGAAATGTGTCTGTTTAGCATATTGGAAAGATCTTGGGCGGGGGTGGGGAACCTGTGGGCTCAAGTGTGGCTCTTTGACTGAATCTAGACTTCACAGAACAAATCCCCTTACTAAAAGGATTTGTTCTGTAAAACCCAGACTCAGTCAAAAGGTCAGACCCAAGGACCTAGAAGACCACATGTAGCCTCGAGGCCACAAGTTCCCCACCCCCGGTCTAGGGATTTTAGCACGCCATAATTTTAATATAATCCAAATATTTATCTTAAGCCAAAGTGACAGAAAGTATTAGCAATGAAAATGGCAGTAGATAGGCTGCACTTTGGCTTGGCCAGACATAAGGAAGGACATCGAGAAGTTAGAATTTATCCAGATTATAATAACCAGGATGGTCAGGTAACTTGAAAAAAACACAGCATACAAACACCAGCTTTGATGTTGACATGAAACTTTTGTTGAGCTATTTAAGTATCATCTTCTTGGGCCCAATGAACAAAGTTAGAACCAAAGGGGAATGGGGAGTTATAGAGAAACAAGTCTTAGCTCTGGATAAGAAATTGCTTATAATGAGAAGTATCATAAAGTAGAACGACTTGATTCTTCAGTCATTAAGATTATAGATTCAGAACTACAAGGGAAATTAGATGTTATATAAACCAACTACTTTGTTTAACAGAGAAGAAAGCTGAGGTACGGAGAGGGGAAATGACTTGGCCAAAGTCACACATGTAATAAATAGCAGAGAAAAGAGTCCAACCCAGTTCTGTGACTCTAAATCCCTCATTTTTTCCCACTGCACAAGTGAACTTCTTGTCAGTGGAAGTGTTCAAAGGCTAAAATAGCCTGCATGTGAAGCATGTTGAGGAGACGAGTAAAGATTTAGGTAGAGATTAGCTCAGGTGTACTTTACATTGTGAAGATTCTAAGACTCAAGTAAATTTGAAAGTTTTAAGTCAGGAGAATTCAAGCATGTTCTCTTAAGGGAAGAAGAAAAGATTAGACATAGGTAAAAATTAAAGGGTTGAATTAGGGAAGAATAAAAACCTCAATTAGAGTGATTTTTAATGGCCAATCTGAGCAAATTTCAAGGGGGTCTGAGTAGATGGAAGTACCACTATTAATCAAATTTTAACTAAATGAAGATAATGTTCCACAAAATTTTGCTTTGCAACTTTTCTGAAATGGGCTAATTTGAAAATATTTTATCTTTCTAAATGGAATCAGGTCTCATCTCCTTTGCATCATTCAGTAGCACCCCACATAATTTGGTTTCACTCCCCCTTTCCTCAAAGGTGGGTTAAAAGCTATATCATCCAGATCTGTGATTTCATCACTTTAGAGAACTTAACTATGTGGTTTAGCAACTTGCTTGTACCTTAAAGTCTTAAAGAATAGCATGGGGGAACTTAAAGATTAAGTGATATGTCCATTGTTATGTGATAGGGCTTGAGCCCAGGTTTTGTGTCCAGTTCTCTTTCCACTACACCAAGATGTCACTTGACAAAGAAGTGCACTTGTTTTGTTTTTGTTACATTTCTTTTATGCTAAGTCTCTTTATCGTCTTCTTTAATATAAAGTAACACCATATGCATGAGAAGCTTCTGTAAGATTTCTGCATGTTGGCTGAATCAGATTCTTTTGAGTGCTTAAGATATTCCCAAATAGGGCATTAGGCATTTAGAGAAGAACATTAACACCTGCCATATATCAGTAATATGTTAAATGGGACCCTGGTGGCCTGAGGAAAGAAAATGAATGTATTTGATTCCTAATATACTTCTAGGAATTGACTCAGGCACTGGAGACAACACTATAGTAGAAAAATGAATTGGAAGGGACCTTGAGAGATTACGTGGTCTATTTCCTTGCCTCAAGATAGGTAAATCTTGAAGCTATTGAAGACATCTGATTGTCTTATAGTCTTCTAAGAGTTCACATACTCATCTATTCTTTGGGATTAAATATTACTTTTAAGCTTAAGGATTTAGTTTTCTCTAAATTAAGTAATTGCAAAGTAATTATCCCAAAACCATAGACAAGCTTCTTACTAAATTAATGTTTGCCTAGAATTGTTTAACTGTAATTGTCAGGTTCCCCCAATATAGCTGCTTAAATATAAAGAAAGGTCTATTTTACAAACCTAGTTTAAATTTAGAAATTAGAATGACATTAGTAATATATTTATTTCTGAAGGATTTTTTTTAAATATAGTCCTAGGATTAAAAATCCTAACTTGGAAATAGAAATAAGAAACTCATAACCAATGAGCACATGAATTGTATAAATGTTGCCAAGCCAATTTGTGAAGAAATCATTAATTCTGTGAAAAGGATTCGCAACATAATGATATCTAATACTGTAAAGCATGTTAACACCATTGACATGCCAAATATTCTACTACCAAAATGATGTTAAGGCAAATGAATGTTAAAATATATGTACACAAGAGTAACACAAATCCAAAGAAAGCTTTATTTAATTGATTTCAATTCAATTCAATTATGAAATATCTACTGAGTGCAAGAGCTAAATCTGAGGTAATGGCATGACACCCACATTCAAAAAGTATTTCGTAGTGGATCTGTAGTCTGGAAGGGAGGTTAATTCTAGAAACAGGTGTTTAGGCTATTTCATACAAGTAATAGTTGAACCCATGACAGTAAATGGAATATTTAAAGAAGATAATTTAGGGTGGAAAAAGTGAGAGACAGGTAAGGCCCTTGAGAACAGCCTGGAGAAAGTTCTATAAAAAGACACAGAAGAAGTAGTCACAAAGGATGAACTCTTTTCAAGTCATGGAGCAACATGCTTTATGAATGAAAGCAGAAATATTAAGTCTTAGAAAGAGCTTTCTTGCTTAAAGAATACTGAGTAAAAGTGTATATTTTCAAATTAGTAAATAATCGACAATTTATAATTGGGGATAATTGCATATCATACATACCCAAGGAATGTATGTAATGACTATTGTAACATTGTTTATGAGATTATAGATCTAGGGGTAGAAAGGACCTTAAAAGAATGTCTAATTCTTCTGTTTTGCAGATGAGGAAATGGAGGCCAGGGAGGTAAAATGATTTGCTCATGATTACAAAACCAGTTAATATTTGAGGTGGGATTTGAATCCAAGTCTTCATTACTCTAAATCCAGTGTCTTGTCTAATACTACCCCACCCATATCTCATAGTCTTTCTATGTAAACATGGGTAAATCACCTAAACTCACAACAACTCAGGCAACTCTCTAAGGCTATTAATTACAGCTGAATTTCTGACTTTAATTGATGGAAGGAGTTTCCACATCAGAAGTTCTGCACACAGATGAAATCACAGGTCTGCATTTACCCCTCCAAAATAAAAATATAAAATACATAGATACAAAAAATACATAAATATGATAAATATTGCAAATATAGTATTTTTTTTATCTTTTTATGGGTGAGTAAATTTTCTCTCTTTATAGCGGCTAGTAAGTCCACATATTGATTCAAACTTCCATAAACTTTGGGGAGATATTTTGAAATACGCTATAAAGTTGGGTTATTGAAGTTTTAATTTTTAAAGAACTTTTTACACATAACACATGGAGATGAGAAATAATTAACTAATCCCAAATGCAGAAATTGTTCTTGTTATTCTTCATTCAGTCATGTCTGACTCTCCATGACTCTATGAACTACAGCAAGCCAGGTCCTTTTTTCTTCCACTATCTCTCAAAGTCTTTCAAAGTTCATATTCATTTTTTTCCATGAAACTATTCATTTCATCATTTGCTATCCTATTTTCCTTGTGCCTCCAATTTTTACCAAAATCGGAGTCTTTTCCAATGGGTCACATTTTCTCATTATGTGGACAAAGCGTTTAAGCTTCAGCTTCAGTATTTGACCTTCCAGTGAATAATCTGAATCAATCTCCTTAATTATTGACCAATTTAATCTCCTTGCTTTCAAGGGACTCTCAAACATCTTGATCTCCTTGCTATTCAAGGGACTCTCAAAAATCTTCTCTAGCATCACAATTCTGCAACACTCAGCTTTCCTAATAGCCCAACTCTTACAGCTATACATTGCTGTAAAACCCTAGCTTAGGCTATATGGACTACTGTTGGCAAGATGATTCGGTTTTTTTTTTTTTAATTTTCTTTCCATATTTGCCATAGCTTTTCTTCCAAGGAGCATCATTTAATTTAATGGTTGCAGTCACCATCTAGGGAATACCAAATCTCAAACTTAAATTAAAATCCTTTATAATACCAAATAAAGTCAAATGTTCATATTTCAAAATAAGATTAAATTCTTCAATAATTTTCAAATAGCATACCTGTGTTTACTATTATTTATAAATGAAAACCTGATTTTAGAAATAACACAATCACTGGTTATCTTAATTGGAGGTAACATAGCATAAGAGGATTAGTATCAAAACCACATTAACATATATATGTATATATGTTAATGTGGTTTTGATATTATATATATATATATATATATATATATATATATATATATATATTAGCATTTTAACTAGAATGGTACAATCCTTAAAGAAGTTTCTACTCAAATGCGTATGATATGTCCATAAAATCTTTTCCATTAGAGGGTTGGCAAACATTAAGCGTGAAACATCTGTCTAAGTCTTCCAGCTCCTAAATATCCCAGGTTAGTTAGGCTCTAAGAATATATTTTTATTGTAATCAGTGGGGCCTTTTATCCCATCAATGCCCTGCAATATGAAACCTGAATCATAACAACATGTCCTTTAGGAAAGCAAACCTTACTTTTTTTTTCATTCATTATGATTTTGTTCTTCTTGGCAGTTTAGCAAACATATGTGACTCACAAAAAACACATAGTATGTGTTTAATAAGCATTTTTTTCATTCATTTCATTGAGATGATTTTTCTAGTATGTTATTTTTTCTAATGATGATCTTTATGAGAATTAGTATTGGCCCACATATTTAAGAAGTAAAAAATATGACTTTTAATGAGAATTTGGCAGTAGGGCTAGGATGAAAAATAATGTAAATTATGTCTCTTTTAATTATGTTTACATCTGGTTTTGTAAGAACCTGTAAGGGCAAGCAAAGTGGGACTTTTTACCTTTTTTTTTTCTTTTGGAGTACTTCTTAGCACTAAGGCAATCAAGTGCCTTTGATTGAGTCTTGCCTTTGTTTGTAGGAATGTCCACACTCTTTTGCTAATTAGGTCACTAGAGTTGTGAAGCCCTCGGGCCCTGAAAAAGGTATATATACCCAGAGGATAGCCATTGAACTCAGAATTGAGAATGGAGAGTTCTCAGAACTGTGGGAAGAGAGGTTTTGCTTTGGGAATTCAGTCATTCAGCCTTATCCAACTCTCCACGACTCATTGGAAGAGTGTAATGTGATTTGACCTGATGAGACTCTGGGTAGCCATTAAGGAGCCCCCTGGCTTTGAAAACCAAATGTTGATGCTTCTCTCTCTGGTAACTGTGTATGTATTGCAATGGTCAGACAGATAGAAGCCTGTCTGTTGATTTGTGTTATTTAGATCTGTTTATAATTTCAGCTTGTAATTTCTGTTTGCATTTGCTCTCAAGTTCAGGGTGCTGACTTTCTCCTCTAAACTGATTGAATGTTACATGCATGCTTAAGTAAAGTGAGACTGTAAACCCCTTAAAGTTGCTTTCCTTAGAAAAGGAGATCAAAGAACCTGTACTAGTAGCCCTCCTGTGTGCTGGTGTTATTGGCCCTACACAGCCACAGTAGTGGCAAGCAGCGTTGTAGTTACACTGTGTAGGAAAGTATTACAGGATTTGTTCCAATAGATTTTTTATGATTGTTCTCCCCCCACTCCTCGGCCTCATCATTTGTACCATTGATTGGTGGAATGAATAAGGAGTAGATGTAATCAAGCTCTGGCTTTGTCACTTACTAACCTTATGACTAGGCAAGATATTTCACCATAGCTTTCTCATCTATCATATGAGGAGGATTGGACTAGATTGTCAAAATACTAGATTCCAATTTCACCTTCCCCTATACTGCAACAAAGCCAATTAACTAGCTCCTTTGAGGCTTAACAAATAATATAATTTAAAGATATCAATTAAATAAAACAAACTACATTTTTTTAAATTCACAAGAGCATCAGCATAGAAATGAAAGGCTAATACTTCTAATTGTTCCTTATTTATGTGATAATCTGTTAGGTTACAAATAGAACGGTGCTGAAAAAGGATTTTACATGATCATTAGAAAACTGTAACTACAGAATACACCATATGGAGGTATTTTATGTTACTGTGATGTTTATCGACATGAGATAAAGTGGTTTTTCATAGTTCTCTTTTGAAAAATGTTTTATTGATGCTTCTAAAATAATAATTTCATTTTCAATGCAGTTGTACCAGTAGAACAATCCCCTTTAATATATGTGTAATTTATTAATGATTTTTTAAAAATCATGGCCATTAGATGATGGCTGGAAAGCAGGGACTAGTGTGAGATCCCCACCAAGTCCCTCCAAAACCCTATGAAAAATGGCTCTGAACCAATTCTAGAACTTCAGAACCCACAAAGTGGTGGAGGGAAGCAGGGCTCTAGCCCAGGACAGCCTGGATAGTCTCTGGGTAAGGTCTATCCCGCACAGAGCTGGGAGTGGAGGGGAGTGGACCTGAGCAGAGCAGAGCCCAGCATGGGCGGCTCAGATCAACCAGACCAGGAGCTGGCTGGAGCTTGACCTAGTGCCCTGAATCAGTGAGCTGCAGCAGTAACCAGACTTCTCAACCCACAAACACCAAAGACAACAGAGTAGGTTAGTGGGAAAAGCTGCTGGGGATGGGGATAGAGTTTGTGGTTCAGCCATCGCCCCGGGGGCAGAGGAGGTGGGGCAGCTACAGAATTACAGCTGCAGTTGCTTCTGGCCCCAGGTCCACCTGGTGGGAGGAATTAAGTGGCAGATCAGAGCAGGAGTGCAGAGCCTGCTGAAGATCTAAGTCCAGTCCGGGTTGGGGGTTCCTAGGGAAGGAGGAGTGCTGGTGGGGCAGTGCATCCGCTCAAGTTGATACATAGAACTCTTTAGTCTACAAGCAGTCATACCCCGCTGAAAAACTCAAGCGTCAAGTAAGTTGGCTAGGAACATGGCCAGGCAGCGAAAATGCACCCAGATTCAGTCTCAGACTCTGGAATCCTTCTTTGGTGACAAAGAAGACCAAAACATACAGCCAGAAGAAGTCAACAAACTCATAGAGCCTACAACAGAAACCTCCAAGAAAAACATGAACTGGTCTCAGGCAATGGAAGAGCTCAAAAAGGATTTGGAAAAGCAAGTTAGAGAAGTAGAGGAAAAATTGGGAAGAGAAATGAGAAGGATGCAAGAAAACCATGAAAAACAAGTCAATGACTTGCTAAAGGAGATCCAAAGAAATGCTGAAAAATATACTGAAGAAAACAACAACTTAAAAAATAGACTAACACAAATGGCAAAAGAGCTCCAAAAAGCCAATGAAGAGAAGAAAGCCTTGAAAGGCAGAATTAGCCAAATGGAAAAGGAGGTCCAAAAGACCACTGAAGAAAATACTACCTTAAAAATTAGATTGGAACAAGTGGAAGCTAGTGACTTTATGAGAAATCAAGATATTATAAAACAGAACCAAAGGAATGAAAAAATGGAAGACAATGTGAAATATCTCCTTGGAAAAACCACTGACCTGGAAAACAGATCCCGGAGAGATAATTTAAAAATTATTGGACTACCTGAAAGCCATGATCAAAAAATGAACCTAGATATCATCCTTCAAGAAATTATCATGGAGAACTGCCCTGATATTCTAGAGCCAGAGGGTAAAATAGAAATTGAAAGAATCCACAGATCGCCTTCTCAAATAGATCCCAAAAAGAAATCTCCTAGGAATGTTGTCGCCAAATTCCAGAGCTCCCAGGTCAAGGAGAAAATACTGCAAGCAGCCAGAAAGAAACAATTTGAGTATTGTGGAAACACAATCAGAATTATCCAAGATCTAGCAGTTTCTACATTAAGAGATCAAAAGGCTTGGAATACAATATTCTGGAGGTCAATGGAGCTAGGATTAAAACCAAGAATCACCTATCCAGCAAAACTGAGTATCATGCTCCAAGGCAAAATATGGATTTTCAATAAAATAGAGGACTTTCAAGCTTTCTCAGTGAAAAGACCAGAGCTGAATAGAAAATTTGACTTTCAAACACAAGAATCAAGAGAAGCATGAAAAGGTAATCAAGAAAAAGAAATTGCAAGGGACTTACTAAAGTTGAACTGTTTTGTTTACATTCCTACATGGAAAGATGATGTGTATGATTCATGAAACCTCAGTGTTAGGGTAGCTGAAGGGAATATGCATGTATGTGTGTGTATGTGTATAAATATATATATATATATATATATATATATATATATATACACACATATATATACATATATATACATATATATGTTTCTGTATATATATGTGTGTATGTGTATGTATATGTGTATGTGTATATATATATGTATAGACAGAGAGAGAGAGAGAGAGAGAGAGGGCACAGGGTGAGTTGAAGATGAATAAGGGATGAGAGAGGAATATATTGAGAGAGGGAGATAGGGAGAGATAGAATGGGGTAAAATATCTCACATAAAAGTGGCAAGAAAAAGCAGTTCTGTAGGAAGAGAAGAGAAGGCAGGTGAGGGGGAATGAGTGAATCTTGCCCTCATCAGATTTGACCTGAAGAGGGAATACCATAGATACTCAATTGGGTATCTTACCCCACAGGAAAGAAGAAGGAAGTAGATAAAAAAGGGGGGATGATAGAAGGGAGGGCAGATGGGGGTGAAGGTAATCAAAAACAAACACTTTCAAAAAAGGGACAGGGTCAAAGGAGAACATACAATAAAGGGGGATAGGTTAGGAAGAAGCAAAATATAGCAAATATAGTTAGTCTTTCACAACATGAGTATTGTGGAAGGGTTATACATAATGATACGCATGTGGCCCATGTTGAATTGCTTGACTTCTTAGGGAGGGTGGGTGGGAAGGGAAGAGGGGAGAGAATTTGGAACTCAAAGTTTTAAAAAATAGATGTTCAAAAACAAAAACAAAAAAAGTTTTTGCATGCAACTAGAAAATAAGATACACAGTCAACGGGACGTAGAAATTTATCTTGCCCTACAAGAAAGGAAGGGAAAAGGGGATAGAAGGGGAGTGGGGGTGACAGAAGGGAGGGCTGACTGGGGAACAGGGAAACCAGAATACACACCATCTTGGAGTGGGGGGGGTAGAAATGGGGAGAAAATTTGTAATTCAAACTCCTGTGAAAATCAATGCTGAAAACTAAATATATTAAATAAAATAAAAAAATAAAAAAATAAAAATCATGGCCATTCCTCCTTATGCATTGAAACTCCCTTTGTAATCCAGAAAATACAGTTAAGCAAAAAGTCTAGTAGAGAAATTATGTCCAGCTCTGCATGTGATATTCTATCCTGGGAGTCCTCCATCTCTCTGCCTTCTGAGAAGATATATATGTGTGTATATATACGTGTGTGTGTGTATATATATATATATATATATATACATATATTATATATACATATATAATTTTCTCTTCTAAAGGGCATTCTTTTCTAAAGGAGTATTTTCCATTCTTCAGAGTTCAATTTCCTTTCAGTCATTGTGCATAAAGTTTTCTTGGTTCAATTGATTTCACTGTACCTCAGTCCATACAAATCTTCTAATGTGTACATATAAATATATACATATATATATTGATTGGTCTGACGCAAGACATGTAAATGAATTTAGGCAGTCTTGTCATTTTTCTTTTATTGGCATTGTCCAAAAAAGCATGAATGTTTCTCCAACTGTCGTATTTCTTTATTTCCTTCAACATTTTGTACTTTTATTTAATTTTCACAATTATTAGTAATTTAACAACTAAATATTTATCACTTTGTAATGATTTTGAATATAATTTCATTATCACTTCTCCCTTTTTATTTTATATAATTTGCATATGATTTTGTGGACTTGTTTTTTAGCAGGAAATATTCTTATAGCTCTTAGTCAATTGAATTAGTTTATTTACTGATCTCTAAATATATCATGATTTGAAAATGAGCATAGATCTGTCTTTTCTTTACCAAGACTTTTGATATTGCTTTCTTGTCTTACTGATTGAGCTAGCATTTCTGTAATTGTTCAGCCATTTTTTAGCCATGTCCACATGAAGGGTTTTCTTAGCAAAGGTATTGGAGTGCTTTGCCATTTCCTTCTCAAATATTTCTAGAACAATATAAAATAAGAGGATATATATATATAGAGGAGATATGCTTAACCTGCTGCTGTACTGGGACCACTTCTCATATTTCTCTATTATAAATAAAGCTAATTTTGGTCTTAAAAATGATTTGACTATCTTAAAAGGAAGAATCTCTTATGTCCATGATTACTTTAGAGATTTTATTGTAAATGAATGCAGAATTTTTTTTGTCAAAGGCTTGTTAGCATATATGAAATTATCTTTTTTATCTTTGTTGCTTATATAATCCATTATTTCTTTTCTTAATGTTGAAGCACCCTTGTATCCTTCAGTGGAATCCAACTTTGAAATAGTTTATTATTTTCTGATTTTATATCAATAATATTCTTTTGATGATTTTATTCAACTTTTTTTCATTGTCATTGATTGGTTAAAATTCTCTACATGTCACTTTTTAAAGTTTTCTCTCTGATTGATTGTTAGGATCAAAATTTTTGTCAAAAATTGAGTTTGGTAAAGTATATTTTGTCTTTATTTTTGAGAAAACAGTTGTAGCATAGTTATTGAATGTACTTTGGGTGTTTGATGAAATTAACTCATATTTTACTATCTACACCACATACAAACACAGAAACACACATTCTCTCTCACATGTTGACAAAGTCTTTAGCTTGCTCAACTTATTATTCCTAGATCAAGGATTTTATATTTTTGTTAAATCTCATTTTCTTTCAAGTCTCAATTTTTCTGGTACACAATTGTGCATAGGGATTACTGGTATTTTTTAAAAAATTCTCTTGCTGTGAATTCAAAGTGTTCATTATTGTTTGTTGATAATTTGATTTTTTTCTTCATCAGATAGTCTAATGTTTTATTATTTTTTAAATTTAATTTATTTAATATATTTAGTTTTCAACATTGATTTTCACAAGAGTTTGAATTACAAAATTTCTCCCCATTTCTAGCCTCCCGCCCACTCCAAGATGGCGTATATTCTGGTTGCCCGTTTCCCAGTCAGCCCTCCCTTCCCCCTTTTCCTTCTTCTCTTGTAGGGCAAGATAAATTTCTACACACCATTGCCTGTGTATCTTATTTCCTAGTTGCATGCAAATATTTTTTTTGTTTGTTTTTGAATGTCTGTTTTTAAAACTTTGAGTTCCAAATTCACTCCCCTCTTCCGTCCCCACCCACCCTCCCTGAGAAGGCAAGCAATTCAACATAGGCCACATGCAAATCATTATGTAAAAATCCTTCCACAATACTCATTTTGTGAAAGACTATGTTTTGCTCCTTCCTAACCTATCCCCCTTTATCCAATTTTCTCCCTTGACCCTGTCCCTTTTCAAAAGTGTTTGTTTTTGATAACCTCCTCCCTCATCTGCCTTCCCTTCTATCATCCCCCCCTTTTTATCTTCTTCCTCCTTCTTTCCTGTGGGGTAAGTTACCCAACTGAGTGTGTTTGGTATTCCCTCCTCAGGTCAAATCCGATGAGAGCAAGAATCACTCATTCCTCCTCAGCCACCTACCCCTTCCCTTCCCACAGAACTGCCCCTTTTTGCCACTTCTATGTGAGACAATTCACCCCATTCCATCTCTCCCCCTCTCTCTCTCTCAATACACTTCTCTGTTATCCTTTAACTTGATTTTATTTCCCCAGATATCATCCCTTCATATTCAACTCAACTCACCCTGTGCCTTCTGTCTGTCTATCTATCTATCTATCTATACATACGTACATATATGTATATGTATATATGTGTATATATATGTATGTACATATATATCTACATATATACATACATACACACACACATATATATATATATGCATATTCCTTCAGCTACTCTGGTACTGAGGTCTCATGAATCATACACATCAATTTTCCATGTAGGAATGTAAACAAAACAGTTCAAATTTAGTAAGTCCCTTGTGATGTCTCTTTCTTGTTTACCTTTTAATGCTTCTCTTGATTCTTGTGTTTGAAAGTCAAATTTTCTATTCAGCTCTGGTCTTTTCACTGAGAAAGCTTGAAAGTCCGCTATTTTGTTGAAAATTCATATTTTCCTTGGAGCATGATACTCAGTTTCGTTGGGTATGTGATTCTTGGTTATAATCCTAGCTCCATTGACTTCCGGAATATCGTATTCCAAGCCCTTCGATCCCTTAATGTGGAAGCTGCTAGATATTGTGTTATCCTGATTGTTTTTCAATAATACTCAAATTGTTTCTTTCTGGCTGCTTGCAGTATTTTCTCCTTGACCTGGGAGCTCTGGAATTTGACGACAACATTCCTAGGAGATTTCTTTTTGGGATCTATTTGAGAAGGCGATCTGTGGATTCTTTCAATTTCTATTTTACCCTCTGGCTCTAGAATATCAGGGCAGTTCTCCTTGATAATTTCTTGAAAGATGATATCTAGGCTCTTTTTGTGATCATGGCTTTCAGGTAGTCAAACAATTTTTAAATTATCTCTCCGGGATCTATTTTCCAGGTCAGTGGTTTTTCCAATGAGATATTTCACATCATTTTCTACTTTTTCATTCCTTTGGTTCTGTTTTATAATATCTTGATTTCTCATAAAGTCACTAGCTTCCACTTGCTCCAATCTAATTATTAAGGTAGTATTTTCTTCAGTGGTCTTTTGGACCTCCTTTTCCATTTGGCTAATTCTGCCTTTCAAGGAATTCTTCTCCTCATTGGCTTTGTGGAGCTCTTTTGCCATTTGAGTTGGTCTATTTTTTAAGGTGTCGTTTTCTTCAATATTTTTTTCACTATTTTTTGGATCTCCTTTAGCAAGTCATTGACTTGTTTTTCATGGTTTTCTTGCATCCTTCTCATTTCTCATCCCAATTTTTCCTCTACTTCTCTAACTTCCTTTTCCAAATCCTTTTTGAACTCTTCCATGGCCTGACACCAGTTCATGTTTTTCTTGGAGGCATTTGATGTAGGCTCTTTGACTTTGTTGACTTCTTCTGGCTATATGTTTTGATCTTCTTTGTCAGTAAAGAAAGATTCCAAAGTCTGAGACTGAATCTGAGTCTATTTTCGCTGCCTGGCCATGTTCCTAGCCAACTTACTTGACCCTTGAGTTTTTCGTCGGGGTATGACTGCTTGTAGAGTAAAGAGTATTTTGTTCCAAGCTTGAGGGGATGCACCTTTGATTTCAGAGCTATTTCTATACATCCAGCTCTGCCACACCAGCACTCCTCCTTCCTCAAGAACCACCAGCCTGGACCTGACTCAGATCTTAAGCAGGCTCTGCACTCCTGCTCTGATCTGCCACTTAATTCCTCCCACCAGATGGACCTGGGGCCAGAAGCAACTGCAGCTGTAGTTCTGTAGCTGCATCACCCCCACTGTCCCTGGTGCAGTTGGCAAACTGCAAACTCTTTTCACTCTGTCCCCCGCAGCTTTTCCCACTAACCTTCTCTGTTGTCTTTGGTGTTTGTGGGTTGAGAAGTCTGGTAACTGTCACAGCTCACTGATTCACGGTGCTTGGGCCTCTTCCACCCTGCTGCCAGCTCCATGCATGATAGATCTCGTCCAGTGACCATCCAGGCTGTCCAGGGCTGGATTCCTGCTTCCCTCTGCTATTTTGTGGGTTCTGCAGTTCTAGAATTTGTTCAGAGCTATTTTCATAGGTTTTTGGGGGGACCTGGCAGGGAGCTCACGCATGTCCCTGCTTTCCAGCTGCCATCTTGGCTCCGCCTAGTTATTATTTTTAAAGGTAATTTATTAATACTAAAATCTTGTCTTTTTCATCCTATAGTATCTAGATTTCTTCTATTTTACTTGTTTTAAGGTTGCTGAGTTGTTTAATTTTTAGTCTTTTAAATCACATATACAGTTCATTTGTTTTATTTTTCTAATTTATTAATATTAGTTTTTTAAAGAAATATAAATTTTTCTCCAAATATTTTATTAATTCCACCCTAAAAATATGTATGTTATTTCAGTATTTCATTTAACATAAATATGATGTGCACCTTTTGTTCTTTGTTTAATGATTATTGAATGTTTCATTAGTTTCTATTTGGATCTGTATTCTTTGTTCATATTTTTCATTTATTATTAATTTTATTGCCTTATGGCCATAAAAGAATGTATTTTATGACATATGTGCTGTTTTAAACATTGGTTTAAGATTTCCTTGTGAACTGCTACACGAACAGTTTTGGTAAATGTGATATAAATGGGTGAATTTGTATTGTATCCTATGCTTCATTCAACTCTACATTTTTTTCTTGCTCATTTTTGTTGGATTTAGTCAACCTTAAGGTTGGAATATTAAAGTTTCCTATAATTTTTGAAGTATTATAAATGCCTTCTTGATTTTTTTCTAGTTTTTTTCTTATAAGTACTAAAAAACACTTTGCCATATGGTGCATATAAAGTTAAAATTTTTCTCTCTCTTTTTAAATTGACTATAGTTTCTTTAAATGCAATGGAAAGTACTTGATTGTATTTCCTGACTTTAATAGTTTTTGTTGATGTCTCATGTGAACTCATGATAGCTTTTGTACCCTACCCTCTTTTTCACACTGTGCATGTCCATAAGGCTAGAAAGTTTTACTTTTATGTAGTAAGTTGTTGATAGAATCCTCTCAACAAAAGACAGTTACAGTTAGATATAAGCAAAATAACATATTAGCTATGTTTTATAGCACATGGTTCTTTCTGTATCCATTTTACCTTCTCCCTGCTGAGAAGAGAAAGGAGGAAAATTGCATTTTTTTCCATTAGTTTTGTAGAGCAAAGATTGATTATTAAATTAATCTGAGTTCTCAGATCTTTAAATGTTATTTTTGTTTACATTATTGTAATCATTGTGTATATTGGTTTCTTGATTATTCTAACTTCATTCTGCATTGATATAGCATAATTTCCAGTTTTTTTCTTAATCCTGCTTTTATTTGTGTGTGTGTGTGTGTGTGTGTCTGATGTAATAACATTTGATTACATTCAAAAATGGCAATTTGCTTAGCTGTCCTTCAGGGGAAAGGAACTCATGTTACAGATTTTTTTTTAAACTTAAATACACAATTAGTAAAAAAAAAATCTTATGTACACAGCAGACCATAAGAAAAGGTTAAATATAAAACAGTACATTTCCATTTCAAGAAAACTTATATAATAAATACTACACATTGTTTCAAAGTTGCTCAGCTTTTCTTTGCTTCCTTGTTGGTATTCTTTTGTTCTCTTCTTTGCACTTTTTATTTTATTTCCACTCTCTCTCTCTCTCTCTCTCTCTCTCTCTCTCTCTCTCTCTCTCTCTTCCCCCACCCCCAGAAGGCTATAATCGAGTGTGGATATATCTATCTATCTATCTATCTATCTATCTATGTGTGTGTGTATATTTATAAATGGCTATGTGTGTGTGTGTATGTAGGTATATATGTGTATATATCTAAGATATAGATATATACACATATGTGTGTATGTGTGTGTATATATATATATATATATACACACACATATATTTATATACATAGTGTAGTAGCAATTTAGATTTGAAGATCTTTCACAGACATTAATAGGCCATGTGACCTGTTTACTTCACAGGAAGCCTAAGTCACATGTGGTGGGAGGAGCTTCCTGACAGGAAAAGGAAGTTATGTCACAGGAAATGCTGAGAGAGAAAGAAAGAGAGGGAGCAGTTATGGCTGCTAATGGCCACCATTGTAATAGTGAGAACTGAGCAGGCTGACTTAGCTGTACTGTGAGTTTGTTTTGGGGAACACCTTGGGAGGGGGTTAGAGAGGTTTTGGGATGGCGAGGCTCCAGGCTATGATATCGTGTTTTGGGTTCCTTGTTGCTATGATTAAGTGGGTTAACTGGCTATGGGAGCTGAACATTTGGTTATGGGATATGGTTCTCTGGTGTCCGAATAAATTTTATACATCTTCTACCTTCTTAGTGGAGAGTCTCTCATATTTTGCGATACAAAACTACATAGGCATATTCACGATTATTGTTGATGTTGTGTTTATTGCCTTACTGATATACATAGCTATTTAAAACATACACATATAAGATATACACATATATGACATAGTGTGATTTTAATATTTGTCTTTCTGTCACTGACTTCCTTGGCATACATGTCCAGTAATAGGATCACTGAGTGCTAGGCTATGAAAAGTTCCCACAAAACTACAAACTGTTTCCTAGAATTGTTCAGGTAGTTCACAGTTGCACTAAAAGTATACTAATTTACTTGTTTTGGCACTACCCAACCAACCTTTACTACTTCTATATTTTTTTCCAGGGGGGAAGGCAGGGCAATGGGGGTTAAGTGACTTGCCCAAGGTCACACAGCTAGTAAGTATGTCAAGTGTCCCTCACTTCTATTTTTTTCTTAAATTTTCTTTGCTAATTTGTTGGTTGTGAAGTAAAACCTCAGAGTGAATTATTTTAATTAGTATTTCTCTTATGCATGATTTGAAGCATTTTATATATTTATCACTTTGATTTCTTCTTTCTATCCTTTGACCACTTATCTTTTTCCCCTTAGTTTCTGAATCACCTTTCTTTGTATCTGTATCACCTCCTTTTACCGTGTGTGTGTGTGTGTGTGTGTGTGTGTGTGTGTGTGCGTGTGTGTTTAACTTTGCCAAGAACATAAAAAGCATTTATTAAAAATCTACCTGTTTGTGGTCTGGTGCACCACTGAAATCCCCAGGCTCTTCATGTTTATATAGAAATATACAATTGAAGCCAAGTCAGGCCCGAGTAGGGAGCAAATTTCTTCCCTTAACTAAGCTTCCACTCAAATCCTTATCTCTAAGCCTACTGCCATACAAGGCCTTTCCACTGAGCCATCATCTTTAGTTATCACAGAGGCTGACTGGCAGTAGGTGGTTGCTGACTGTCTAACAGGATTGAATCAAGAGCATACAGAAGAGGGGTAGTAATATCCAATGGAGGCTATGAAAACACAATCAAACCTGAAGTCTCCAGGCACAAGGTGTGGTGTTGGGAACCTCAGGGAAGATCTGCCTTCTGAAATCTGTTACCCCAGGAAATAGCAACAAAATAACAATAGCAGAGTTCTGGGCTAACAACATTTTTTTTTGCTTGTTTGTTTTTCCAGTACCATTCTGTCTTGTTAATTGTATTTCAGGGAGGAAATAAAAAGAAAACAAAATAGATTTGTTCTTGCTCAGGCTGCTTCAGGCTTCACTTGCTAGTAGCTTTCGACTGCAACTATTTGAAGGTGAGACTAGCCTCTGATTTGAAACTGAGCAACAATTTTAAGTGTAACAGAGCTGGAAGGGACCTCAGTGGCTATCTGTTCCAACGCTCTGACTTTCCTGATGAGGAAACTAGGCCTGGAGAGGTTATTAGTGAATATACCATGACTACACAGCTAGTTAGTATTTGAGAAAGGGTTTGAACCTAGATCTTCTCTAACTTTATGTCCACTACCCTTTGTACTATGCCATACTTGCTAATAAGATGAATCTTAAAGCTGTTAGCTTTTCCCTTTCACATGCTAACATTCATTAAAAAGAGTGATGAATTTCCATGTTAAGCAAGAAGACTAAGCGTGTTCTAGTAGCACAGAAACCTCTTCATCTACTTTCTCTGTGCCTTCCATTTTTATCCTGCTCATTCACCTTTCTGTGGTTCTCTCCATTTCTCTCCAATTCTTTTAGGCTCTGCCCCTCCAACCTCTAATGTTCTCTTTCCATTAGTATGTGTTTTATGTTCTATCCATTTTTTTAATTCTTAGCATGCTTTCCTATATATTGAGCTTTGGTCAATCAGAGATATGCATTTCTTTTGAGAAATGGAAGAGGAAGAACAGTCCTACCTTCAATCTTAGTGACTTTGACTTCCAGTGGGAAGGAACATCATTACCTCAACCTTCTGATATGAGAAATGATTCTCAGAAACATTGTTCATTGTGACAGAGTTCCCTCTCTACTAAGTATTTTCTTCCTGTACCTGAGAAATTAGAAATTATGACAAGTAGCATGTCCTAAGTCCATTAAGATTATTAAGTTTGAATTCCTTGATCTATTTATAAGTAGTTAAGGAGGAAAGTTATTAATATAATGTCTTTCTGAACAAACTGTACCATAATTCACCCAAATCACTAAAAATAGATATGACCTAGCATGTACTCAGCACCATGGTAGTCAATTTAGGGGACAAAAAGGGTGATGTGAGGGAAGGACTTTGTAAACTCCGAAGTGATATATAAATTGGAGTTAATATTAGTTTATTCTAAAACTCAATCTGCCTAGTCACATGCATATATAGATATACATATATAATACATACGTACACACATATCATTTTTGTATGTACATACATACAGTATATATATGTAATATGTATAAAGGTGTATAGATGTGCGTATGTGTCTTACTGTTACTAAGCAACTCAAGACAAGTAACTTGACTTCTCTGGGCCTCAGTCTCCTTTTCCATAAAATGAGAAATTTTGACTTTATGGACTCTATAGAACCTTACAGCTCTAAATCATGACATATAACATAAAGATATAAAAAAGATATGTGAGGCAGTACCTATAAGACAGTGAATAACAGTGGGGAAAGGACATGGGATGTTCCAGTTCTAATTTCATCACTTTCTATACATAAGGACATGACAATTCACTCAAAGTCTTTGGGTCTTTATTTCATCTGCTAAATGTACGAGATGATCCATAAGTCTGCTTCTGGAATTTTATTTTAAAGATATAACGCAGCGTTGGTTTATTTTGTTCTTTTTTTAAAATGATACAGGAATAATGCAGGCAAGCAATGTGAGAGTTCAAATGACAGAGCAATGATTTTCAAGTAGAGCTGTCAAATAAAGCTTCAGGGAAAAGCTAAAATCTGAGTTGGGACCTGAAGAATAGGTAATATTTTGATAGACATAAAGGGGGCATCAGGAGACTTCCTGCTTAGCTATCCTTAGCAATATCATAATTATCACTTGACATTTCATTACCTTGCAGCTGTTTGGAATAAGGAACACAATAATGCATCTATCCCTGATTTAGCTCATCAGGCAATGGTCTTAGAAAAGGTAATACTAATGGGTCATGTGACTTGGTGGAAAATAAAACTTTCTCCTCTTAGGAGGGAAAGATCTCCTTATTTAAAAAAAAAACTGACTCATCCCTTAATAAACACAACAATAACAACACCTCCAACTGCTCTCTGTTAGCAGCATTATATAATAGGGTCCCTGATAGTTTGGCTGGACTAGTTTTTCCATGAAATGTAGGCAAGACATCCCCAAGATCTAAATGTTTAAAAGACTAGGACTAGAGGCATTCATGCAACTTCTCTATGCATTTGAAAAGGGCCAGCCCACGAGAAGTCAGGGCTACTCTGATATGATGAAATTTTCACTTTGTGGTAAAAAACTTTATTATATTTTCAGGAGAACCATTATTATATTGTTTGAATCTAGCTATTGTGTAAAACCAAAATGTGATATGTTGGGTTACAGAGACACTCCAGAAAATCTAGATATTGTTGAAGAGAATATTTAGATTTTGTTTTGGGTCCACCCAGGTCTTGGGTCTACCCAAAAAGCTTGTGTTTTGGGTTATCCAACAGTATGTGTTTTATTTTATATTTATACTTACCTTCTGATATACATCTCAAGTTGAAAATTTTACCTGGAAACTACTCTTTTCTAGAAATTTCCTAACTGCATACATGGAGACCAATAAACTGTGTGTCCATATACTCCTGTCTGAATTCTATATAATATAAAAATCCAAAAGGCTAAGGAAAGGAGCCTCAACTTTGTCCAGATCTGTCTTCTTTCTTTCTTCCATCCTTGCTTCCATCCTTGCTTCCTTCCGTCGTTTCCCTTCTTTCTTTCCTTCATTCTTTCTTTCTTTTTCTTTTTCTTTCTTCCTTTCTTTCTTTCTTTCTTTCTTTCTTTCTTTCTTTCTTTCTTTTTCTTTCTTCTTTCTTTTTTCTTTCTTTCTTCTTTCTTTCTTTTTCTTCTTTCCTTCTTTCCTTTTTTCCTTCCTTCCTTCCTTCCTCCACCTCCTTCTCTCTCTCTCTCTCTCTCTCTCTCTCTCTCTCTCTCTCTCATTTATTTTTAGTTTTCAACATTCAGTTCCAAAAGATTTTGAGTTCCAAATTTTCTCCCCCTTCCTCCCCTCCCTCCTCTCCAACATGGTGTACAATCTGATACAGACTCTATGCATTCATATTAAACATATTTTCATGTTAGTCATGTTGTAAAGAAGAATTAGAACCAATGGGAAGAACCACAAGAAAGAAGAAACAAAACAAAAAGAGAGAGTAAACAGTATGTTTCAATCTGCATTCAGACTCCATAGTTCTTTTTCTGGATGTGGACTGCACTTTTCATCATGAGTCTTTTGGAGTCTTAGATCCTTGCATTGCTGAGGAGAGCTAAGTCTATCAAAGTTAGTCACCACACAATGTTCCTGTTACTGTGTAAGATGTTCTCCTGGTTCTGCTCACCCACTCAGCATCAGTTCATGTAAGTCTTTCCAGAATTTTCTGAAGGCCCCAGCTCTCTCTTCTGCCAAATGACTTAATAAAATTATTTCTAAAAATCTTTTCTGGTTGGGGTTTATCTCAACTGAGAGTCAGTGCTTTCTTCTGACCCAACATACTCATCTAACCAGGAGAATTTCTGCAATGAGACCATAGAATCTGCATGTACTGTGAAGCCCAGCTGAATCTTTACTCAGTATCTTTTTTTTAAGTTAACTAAGTAAATTTGTCTTTGTTAAGTGCTGAATGATTTCTGAATGTTTCAATTCTTTGATGTCCACTTGACCAGTCTGACCACTGGCCTAGAAAACCATCCAATTTGTCATAGTTTGGAAAAAAAAAGTTTGTTTTTTTTTTCTTCTTTTAATCCTCAGAACAACTTGATAAGCAGAATTTCAAGGAGAGGTATGTCATCTGGATGTCCATGAACTTGTTTTGACAAAAAAAAAAAACATGTATTTCAATATAATTGGTTTCTTTGTATATGCATTTGAAAGAATATTTTATATTTATTAAAAAATTATGCTGTATGTGTAGAGCCAAGATGGTGGAGAAAAGGCATTGAGTCCCCTGAGCTCTCCCCAAACCCCTCCAAACACCTCTAAATAATGCCATCAAAATTTGTTGAAGCTAGAAATGAAAATTTACAGGCCCCTAGAAATATCTCTGAAATCAGCTGCACAAAACCCCTGAAGCTTGAGACAGGACACCCTACACACTGGAAGCAGAGTCATACCTTAAGAATGAGCTAGAAAGTCAAATACTTGGCAGGAAAAATGAGCAAACAGTATAAAAAAATCTCAGACTATAGTCTTACTTTGTGACAAAGAAGATCAAAACATACAACCAGAAGAAGACAATAAAGTGAAAGATCCTACATCAAAAGTCCCCAAGAAAAATATGAATTGGTCACAGGCCATGTTAGAGCTCAAAATATTTTTTTTGAAAATCAAGGAAGAGAAGTAGAGGGAAAATTGGGAAGACAAGTGAGAGTGATGCAAGAAAATCATGAAAAATGAGTCTACAACTTGCTAAAGGAGACTCAAAAAATGCTGAAGAAAATAACACTTTAAAAATATACTGACCCAAATGGCATAAGAGCTCCAAAAAGTCAGTGAGGAGAAGAATGTCTTAAAAAGCAGAATTGGCCAAATGGAAAGGGAGGTTGCAGCAAAAAGCTTGCTAGCAGCTACTATGGCTGTGTCAAAACAACAACAACCAGCACACAGTAGGCTGCTAACACAGATTCTTTTGATCAGCTTTACTAAAGAAAGCAACTTTAAGGGGTTAACAATCTCAGTTTAATTAAACATATGTATGTAAATCACTTGGTTCAGGGGGAAAAGATAAACTCCCTGAACTTCAAGGCAAATACAAACAAATTACAAATATTAACAGATAGACCTTGTCTGATCAAATCACAATACATAGTTACCAGAGAAGAACCAATGAGTCTGGGTTAGCAAAGACAGGGGGCAGTTATGGCTTCCCCAGACTCGCAACATGAGTGTGCCCCCAAAAGTCAAATGCCAAGCTCCCCTCAATTATATCCTCTTCAGAGCCCTGAAGGCTCTGACCTCACCCATCCCCAGTATCACATCATATACAAGTCAATGACTCCTGATTGTCTTAATGCTGAGAAATGTTCCAAGAGAAAGACAGCAAAGAGATTTCCCACCCATTCAAACAAAAAGGAGACTTGTTAGTCTTAGCATCTCAAAAGGGAAGAATAGGGAATAGTCTGATTGCCTTGACAGAGGACTGAAAGCTCACTGAGGAAAATAATTCCTTAAATTAAAATGAAGCAAATGGAAACTAATGACATTATGAAGAATCAAGAAATTATAAAACAGAACCAAAGAATGAAAAAATAGTTGACAATGTGAAATATCTCATTGGAAAAACCACTGACCTGGAAAATAGATCCAGGAGATATAATTGAATAATTATTGGACTACCTGAAAGCCATGATAAAAAAAGAGCCTAGACATAATCTTTCAAGAAAGTATCAAGGACAACTGCCTTGATATTCTAGAACCAAAGGGTAAAATAGAAATTGAAAGAATACACCAATTGCCTCTTGAAAGAGATCCCAAAAGGAAAACTACTAGGAATAACTGTAGCTAAATTCTACAGTCCCCAGGTCAAGGAGAAAATATTGGAAGCAGCCAGAAAGAAACAATTCAAGTATTGTGGAAACAAAATCAGCATAATACAAGATCTAGCAACTTCTACTTTAAGGGATATGAGAGCTTGGAAAATCATATCCTGGAGGTCAAAGAAGGTAGGATTAAAACCAAGAATCACCTGCCCAGCAAACTGAGTATAATACTACAGGGGGGAAAGTGGATGTTAAACAAAATAGAGCACTTTCACACATTCTTGATGTAAAGACCAGAGCTAAATAGAAAATGTGACTGTCAAATGCAAGAATCAAGAGAAGCATGAAAAGGTAAACAGGAAAAAGAAGTCATAAAGGACTTAGTAAAGTTGAGCTTGACAGGTTAGGAACCCTTTTGTAGAGATGACAAATAGGGTGATGTAAAGAAGTGCTAGACTTGCATGTAGAAAGACCTGAGTTTCAAATCCTACCTCAAGTATTTACTAACTTTGGGAACACGGGCAAGATAGCCTCATTTAGCTTGTTTCTTTATCTGTGAAATACAAATGAGAATATAAAAGATTTTTAAAATATACATACATACATACATACATACATACATATACATATGCATGTATATATGGAGACAGAGAGAGGGACAGAGAAAGCACTGCATTGTAGACTTTAGAAGCACTTCAAAAATATCACCTTTTATTGCTTAATACATTTTTGCTTGATTTGCATGAATGTATAGTAACTACTGTATGTCTTGCTTTCTCAATGAGTTTGATGGGGGTGGAGTAAAGGAGAGAACATGCAATAAGAATTAACAATAAAATTTGAAAAAGGATGTAGAGCATATAACTTGAAGAATGTCAAAATGATTTGTCTATGAAATAATTGTTAATGTAAAATGACTGTGATTTTGTGGCAGTTTTGCCACATGTCTGGCTTGGGTCTTATCTGCCTGCTAAGCCCAAATGAGAATATATTCACAAATGTTCTTTGTGACAAGACCGCATCCTACTCCTAGATTCATTTACCACCTGGATGGAACTGGTCCACCAGCAATTCCTGTTTCCTTGGATGGGCCATGTAGGTAATCCCCTGGGAGCACTACCCAACAGAACAAATTGAAGAACTCTTTTAAATATGAAATTTTCTGAGGAAATACATTTTCATTTCCAGAAAGTTCTGTTAAATTAGGTTTTGTGGGTTACAGTAGCAACACAGAGCCACTGGAAGACAGCAACACATTTGGGGACCTAATTTTTAAGCTTTGCCAAGGGCCTAACTTGGCCCTATCTGGCTTCTGCAAGGCCATTAAATGATCAGGGTTTCTCACTAGGACCTAAATTACTTGTCCCTATCCTTCAGGGTGTGAGTTGATAGAAAGAAACAACCTTTAATATTTCTTCATAATTTTACTTTGTATGTGTTCTGTAGTTTATAATATTGGACACAGGAATTGCTAGTGGGCCAGCTCTAAACATATAGCAAATGAATCACCTGACTGGCTCTCTGGAAGTAGATGGTCTGGAGCTGCTGATCACATAAAGAATCTCTAATTTAAGTAAGTCACCAAGAGCTTTGTGTGGCTCAGGGACATTATATCAGACGTTTAAGGGGGAGTGGACTTTCAAGGATTTATTTTACTTGTATAATATGTCTTACTGGAGGTCTTAGAGTCTTATATATATGCTAATTGCACCTGGGGTAGAAAACAAGACAAAATTAAACCTAGGCTATTTTTCTGAAGCTTCACAACATGATAATGAGGATAAATTGTCACTTTAGAACAGTTTAGTTATCCAAATCTGGAAGCCATTCAGCCCAAACCATTTGTTGGACATGGGATATCATCTGTTACTGTCCCTCTATAGAAATCAGGCTAACAAAATATAAATTGAATACATTTTCACCTATCAGGTTCCCTTTCCTCACTTTTCAGGTGTCATTTTCCTTTTCTCAAATAGTCAGTAATGAATGCTTATTTAATTGAGTTGAAATGGAATATTGTATCTCAGCAACGAGGGAAGGAGAATGAAGAAAGAAGGAGATCACACACCTATATATGTGTGCGTGTATGCGTGTGTGTGTTTGTGTAGTGGGGACACTTTTACATGTTACACACCGAACACATATATATATGCATATATATTACATATTATATGTAATATAATATGTACATAAAGCAACTTTGGGGTAAGGACCACTTAAAACAAATGCCTATGATGTGATCTCTGTACCAAAATATTTTTATTTTCTACCTTTATGATAAAGAATTTTCAATTAAATAAAATGGATAACTGCTGAACTGAAACTATAGTGGAGAACTATGGATGTGAAACAAGTGCTAGATTCAGCTGATAGGCTTGATAGTATTGTTGAGCTGTTTTGTATTTCTTCTTATTTCATTTATTTATTTATTTATTCATTTATCTTTTAAGATAGGTTAGCTTTCTGGCTAGGGGTGGTGGGAAGTATATATTGCAAAATGAGGTGATGTAAAAACAAAAGACATTTTCAAAGGTAAGTTTGAAGAAATTTGGGAAGACTGGGGGGAGTAATATTTTTCAAATATTACCTATTTCAAATATCACCTAATATTCAACTACTTCTGGTAAAGTGGAAGCCAAAGGAAGACTGCATTGCCATAAGATCCCTTTAATTAAAGTACATGAAAGAAAAGAGAGGAAAAGCAATAGACTGATTTTTCTCCATTCTGAACTAAAATATACTAGAATGGTGACAAAAATCCTGATCCATTCATATCATCTCATCTAGTACCAATATTTCTTTGAGAAAATCAACTTAGGAATGTGGCAATTTAATGATGGAAACACTAGAAATGATTGTTATCGATTTGACAAAAATAATCTTTCGGATACACCAAAGACAAAATGAATTAGGATATTAAAATAATATTATGTATTGTTTACATTAATGGAAGTAAAATTTGAAGTTTCAATTTCATACCAATTAATTCTTTCTCTATAATTTTTAGAGGTAGTATGGCATGAAGGAAAAAACCAGTGAACTGAGGCAAGACTTAGATTTTGGCATTGACTTTGCACCTATCTTGCTGAATGACCTTGGGAAAATCATTAGACATTTCTGAGGCTCTGTTTCCTCACCTGCAAAATGAAATTAATATGTGCTACTTTGAAGAAAGGGGATTATAAAGTGTTTTTTTATTAATATAAGTCATTTATAATACAATAAAAGAAACCTGTCATCTGTATGTAAGAGTGGTTTTTCTACAGATTAGAATAACTGGAATATAGTGAAATAGGTGAAGTAAGAGTTGTTTCAAATCAGGAGTCCAACAATGATTTTTTCATCTTGAGACTTAACATCCTAAGTGTTAATCTTATTACAAATGAGATATAATCACTTCCCAGAACATGTGGATAAATAACTCAAGAGCTGGAGAAACAACTCCCTCACCTTATCAACAAAGCATTTCTTTCATACAATGTAGCAGCAGCAGCTTGGGGACAGGACAAGGAACCTCTGGAGCAAAAAGACCTAAGTTTCAGGAAAACAGGTTGAGTTTGACAAAGGGTCAGCTTCCTGGCATGCCTGCACTCAGCTACCTAATCTTTACAATATTCCTGTGGCCCTGAATTACTATGATATTAATACATTTTCTGTCTCATGGGTCATTGAAAGACTTAAATGAGATTAAGTAATTCACTTAGTAACCATAAAAATCTGCATGGGGTGAACAATTGTTATGATTATCATTAATAATTACACTTGGGAGAATTTCTGTGCTTCTATCTTCAATCCTGGATTGGTTGGGGGGCAGATTTTTCTTTTCTCCCCTATATTTTTAGATCTTACATTGGACTTAATAACAGCCCTACCATGAAAGAAGAGGAAGACGTGTTGATTCACGATTCATCATGTGGCAAAAGGAGAAAATGTACTCCCAAGTAAAATAATGAACAAAACCAAGGTAGTTGCATAAAAGGGGAAATCTATGAGGAAAAGTGTTGTTTTCAGTATAGTGGAGTATACTGACTATGCCTGTGCCAACAAAAAAGACATCAGGAAGGAAAAATAGAATTCTTTATATTTGTGAGTATCTGCTATCCACAGAATGCAGATAATAAAATAGAGGAAAGAACTATTAGTTTGAAACTAGGACAGGTTTTAGATAAAATTGCAGGGTTGTGCCTAGGAATTCAATATTGTTCAAACTTTAAGTGAATGTCTCATAGATATGGATGTGACTAACGGAAGAAGGAAACATTCAGCAGATAAATTCTAAATATAGTTCAAATATAATATTAATTATTATAACTGGCAGCCCAATCTAAGATTTAGTTGATGTTATTTTTTAAAGGAAGATGCCTCAGATTAAGGAATACCAACCCGTAGCCCAAAACCTAGACACCAGAATTGTATGTGTGTGTGTGTGTGTGTGTGTGTGTGTGTGTGTGTATGAGAGAGAGAGAGAGAGAGAGAGAGAGAGAGAGATAGAGAGAGAGAGAGATCCCTAACATATAGCCATCTAAAGTTTGTTTGAAGTCTTCTAGTGAAGAGGAGGAACCTGTTACTTTTTGTAACAGTGGCTACTCTGACCCTGAAAGCCTAAAGCTTAAATCCCTGGTGCAGTACATATTAACACTCCCTCCACTTAGTTCGGGGGTTATTTCTCATCTCTGTCATTCGCTCAAGCCATTACTGACTGTGTTCTCTTAATTTTAGGGTTTGAATACTACCTCAAATATTCTCTTTTTTTCTCTCTTTCTCTGTCTTTTTGTCTCTGTCTCTGTCTCTGTCTCTATCTCTCTGTCTCTGTCCCCCTCCTTCCCCCCATCATAGAGTATGTTATATAATGTCTCAGATCCCATTTACACATGTGAAAAACTGAGCTATTGATACTTTCACAACTTTCTTAGAATTATTCAGAAAACTTAAATTTGAAAAAGTACCTTGTTAAAAACTCAAAGCAGTACATAAACAGAAGTTTATTTCTTGTTCCAGAGAATGGCACTTTAAAAATTAACGCCTGCAATTATATATCCCTTGTCTTTATAGTAGTTGTTGGTGTTTTTACTACCGGTTAACCCCATGCCCCCTCCCCATTTCTTTAAAACAATTCTTGTGTCCATTGTCTTGAAGTCCTTCACAATTCTAGTCACTCTTACATGGTCTTGACTTGGGTGAGTCACTTTCCCTCTTGGGCTCTAGATTCTCTATCTATAAAATGAGAGTATTTCATCAGATGACTTCTAATATATTTTGAGGCTTTCAGTCTATGATCCTATGATGTCTTGCTGGCCCCTCCAAAAAGGCCCCCAAAGGACTAAATTTAGTATTCCTCATTTGTTCTGACCAAGGCAGAATATTATTGGATAATTCTTGAAGAATTTGCTAAGACTTCTGGCATATATGGTAATGCACAGCTGATCTTCCTTTCTTTTTTCCACCTAAAATTAATGACAAATCAATTTATGACATTAATGACAAATCAAATAGATTTACCCAGTTAAGGGATATTAAGGGCTATACTACAGTGTCCTAAAAGAGATGGGGCTTGGCTCAAAATATTTACCACCATGCCATTGTTCCATTCATTTAATATCCTTTTATTTAATGGAAGGTTTAAGTCTCTGTCATTCCCCAGCTATAGGTTAAAGTTATTTCATTGAAGTCATTTGCTTAATACAAAGTGAGGGCAATGCAAAATTGGAAGAGGAATTTACATGCCAACAGGGCAAGGTCATTAGGTAACTGGTAGAAAAAATAATAGCACACCAATGCTAAAAAATGTCTGTGAACTAGGAGGAGGGGGCAGAGATGATTTGGTAAACAAAATAACCTTTAAATGATCTTTGCCCCTTTTCAAAGAGTGATAGTGCTATGAACAATAGTGGTATGTCATGGAGATAATTGAGCACAATACTTTCAGTCTTCATTAACCAAAAGTAACCCATGACTATGTAATGATCATCCCCTATCAATCAGGGATATATCATAATACCATATTTGTAATGATTGCTTGTGGGGAAGATATGGTTCTATGGGATATACAATAGCTGCTCCCTGCCTGTGATGTTTGACTGTTTTAAAAAGATTCTTCCTCCCAGGTACAAGATGTAAGCCTTTTCTGAGGTCTGCTAGTATTTGATTTGTTTGGGGGAATTGGGGAGCTAGGAGAATCCTAAAGGAATAACAGCAGCACCAAACCACAGCAGTGTGGCTGACCTCTGTCCAGATTAACATCTGAATATCCCTTTCCACTCAGAACTATAAAGGGGTGGGGGTACTCCTACTAAAATTGGAGCTGATTGACTCTTGGCAGTAAGAAGAAGGAAATGGGATGACATCTGACCTCTGCCTTTCAACCTCTAGGTGTAAGAGGTAAGCTTTGTTCTAAGTTCAAGACTCTGAACAGACTCTCAGAGTTTACTATCTTAGGGTCCATGATGAGCTATACTTGGTTAACATTCATGATATAAGCCGGACAACTGATAATATGCCAGTCTATGCAGGGGAAATGTGCAAAATATGTAACATTTCTGGGTCTTAAGTTTTTCGTTTATAAAACATAGGAACTAGGATAATTCTTAAGGCCTCATATAACTACAATTAATCTTTATTATTCATAGGTTCCATAACAGTGAATTTGCCTACTCACTAAAGTTTATTTGTACTTCTTGGTGCTTTGATATCATTTGTGGACATGCACAGAGTGGTGAACAATTCACTACCCAAAGGGCATGTTCTCGGCTAAGTCCTCATACTATAAACAAATGTCCTTTTTGTGGTCTATTGAGTGCCATGTTTTTCACATTTTAGTGCTATTTTTTGGTGATTTCACTGTTTCAAACATCTCCTAAAGCATAGTGCTGAAGTTCTGTCTCGTCTTCCTAAGCACAAGTCTATGATGTGCTTTACAGAGAAAATACATATGTTAGATAAGCATTGTTGAGGAATGAGTTGTTATGCTGTTGGCCATGAATTCAATGTTAGTGAATTAACAATACATTACATCTAGAAGAAGGAAGAGGAAATTCACTGATATATGTAAGACCACTCTAAATCAATGTTGTGACCAAAAGCTCCAAGGAACCTAACTCTGTATTTCCCCTGGGAGCAATGATGCAATATTCATGGTGACCTTATCACATCACAAATGATGACAATTGACTGTATATGATTCTGGGTATTAATTGCTAACACTATGACAGGCATTAAGGATAAAAAAATGAGATAGACACATTCTTTGTCCTCAAGAAGCTTATATTCCATTAAGTGGAGACAACAGATAGGGAAATGGTGGACAAGAAAGTGTGTTTTGGTCTGCAAAGCAATAGAGAAGTTGATTGGTAAGTATTTTTCAGAAGCAAGATAACCAGAACAAGAAATGATAAGGGGTAGAGACTGTACACTTGGCTGGTAAGAAGACAGCCATGCTAAAGCCTATGAGAGCTGGCAGCTGCTTTACTATAAGGGGCTGCCACCATTCGGGACAACATGGCCACTGGGTGGGAATTCCAACCTTATTAGTTTAGTTCCTTTAGGGCATTTCCTTTGAAGTTTTCTTTCTTTCTTTCTTTCTTTCTTTCTTTCTTTCTTTCTTTCTTTCTTTCTTTCTTTCTTTCTTTTTAAATTAAATAGTATTTTATTTTTTTCCCCAATTACAAAACAAGAACATTTTTCACAAGATTTTGAGTTCCAAATTTTTCTCCCTCCCTTCCCTCCCCTCTTTCTAAATTGGTAGGCAGTTTGATATAGTTTATGTATGTGCTTTCATGCAAAACATATTTCCATATTTATGGCAGTTGTAAAAAAAGAAACAGATCAAAAGGAAATAAAATCAGGAGAAAGAGTGAAGTTAAAAAAAACAAGTGTTTCTATTTGCATTCTGCATCCATTAGTTCTTCATCTGCACATGGATAGCATTTTCCTTGGTCCTTTGCACTTGTCTTGGATAGTTGTGTTGCTGAGAAGAGCTGAGTCATTCATAGTTGATCATCACATGATGTTGCTGATACTGTGAACAAAGTTTTCCTTGTTCTGTTCATTTCACTTTGCATGATATTGTACAAGTCTTCCCAGGTTTTACCAGAATTTGATTTCTTGTTTATGCCTCTCTTGAGTCTTGATACTGGAGGTCAAATTTTTTGTTTAATTCTAGTCTTCTCCTTATGGAGTCTTGAAATCCTTTTTCACTGAATGACCATTTTTTTCCCTTGATGGATTATTCTTAATTTTGCTGGTTATGTGATTCTTGCCCTCCAGAATATCATGTTCCATTTCCTCCTATCCTTTAATGTTGTAGCTGCCACATCCTGTATGATCTTGACTGTGACTCTCTGATATTTAAATTGTTTCTTTCTGGCCATTTGCAGCATTTTTTCCTTCACCTGATAGTCCTGAAATTTGACTATATTGTTCCTTGGAGTTTTTATTTTGGGATCTCTTTCCTGAGATTGAGTGGAATAATGAAATAGCAAAGCCCCCTCAGTATGCGACAAGACCTTACCTCTCCTACCGTGTACCCCCACCCTGCACCCCTTCTATATTTTTAAAAATTGCTCTGCTGAGAAAGTAGAGATAAGAAATTACATCAGTCAATAGGTACCTGCCAGGTCTTGTTTAGCTAGCTTTTACTCCCTTTTTGCTGAATAGCAGTCCCTGGTCTCATGCGTGTCTTTTTGTTCTTTGTTCTCTGTTGCTGAGAAAAGATTCCACATTTAGAATGTGACCTCCGAACGCAGTCAATGGGAAGAGGATCCAGTGGGTAGGGTGGGGGGAACTCTGCATTAGGGTCTATATAACTTGCTTTGAGCTGTATGCAAGACACACACACACACTGCTGGCATCATCTTGGGCTACCCTGGGGTGTGTCCTTTCCCATGAGAAAACAATAAATTGCTTTTTGCCTTTTCTCAAGAACAGCCTCTGTCTATTTTTAATGTGAGTAGTGGTCTCAGACCCACACAAAATTATCAGTGGATTCTTTCAATGCCTATTTTGCCCTCTGTTTCCAGGACATCAGGGTATTTTTCCTTGATGATTTCTTGAAAGATGCTGTCTAGGGCCTCCTTTTGATTATGGCTTTCAGGTATTCCAATGATTCTGGTATTGTTTTTCCTGGATCTATTTTCCAGGTCAGTTGTTTTTTCCACGAGGTATTTTACATTTTCTTCCATTTTTTCACTCTTCTAAATTTGTTTGATTGATTTATGATGTCTCATAGAGTCATTAGCTTCCAATTGTGCAATTCTAACTTTTAAGGTGTTGTATTCAATTAACTTTTGTACTTTTCCATTTGGACATTTATAATCTTGAAGGAGTTGTTTTCCTCAGTGGATTTTTGTGTCTCCTTTTCCATTTGACCAATTCTATTTTTAAGCAGTTTTCTAAGCTGTTGACTCCTTTTTCATAATTTTCCTCATCACTCTCATTTCCTTTCCTAATTTTCTTCTATCTCTCTTATATGATTTTTAAGATCCTTTCAGAGTTCTTCTATGAGATCTTTCTGGGCTTCAGACAACTTCCCATTTTTCTTTGGGGTTTTGCCCAGAGCTGTTTTGACATTGTTGCCTTCTTCTGAGTTTATGTCTTGGTCTTCTCTGTCACCATAATAACTTTCTCTGGTCAAATTCTTTTTTGTTGTTGTTGTTTTCTGTTCATCCTTTTTTAAACAATATTTTTCCTTTCTTTTAAATTTGAGCACTATTCCCAGGGTAGAAGTGGCTCTATCTCAGGCTTCTTGTGCTAGTGGCTGCAGGCCCTGGCTGTTTACCCTGTGCTACACTGATGTTGCCCTGTGGCCCTCAGAGGACCTTGGTTTCTGGTGCTATGTTGAAGGGGTGTGTTAGTGGGTGGCTGGTGCTGCTGGAGGCTGTTGGTGTGTGACAGCTTATCTGGTTCTGAGGTGGGGGTCCTAGTGATGGTGTTTAATGTGTGCTGAGGGCTAGTGGGGTCTTTCTGTGTTTCCCTGTGGCTACACTGAAGCATGTGGAAGTCAGGCCTCTGGAGGTTGCCTCTTCGCCCGGGGCTATACTGAAGGACATGGAGATCTGGATACTAGAGGATGTCTTTTTTCCTGGGGCTACACAAAAGTATTTGGTGGTTCTCAGAGCTGTAGTCTGCTAGTTCCCCTGGCTATGCTAAGGTGCAAGAGGGGTCCTGGTGTTGGTGCTTGCCTGCTTCACCATACTGGGGCTCAGGGTCTCCCACTGGTTTGCTGGGGTAGGGTTTGCTTCTGTCTTACTTGGACATTTCCCATCCTGGAATGTGTTCTTCCTTCTCCTGAGTGAGATGGACCTTTCTCACTGATCCTCGAACTTTCTTTGGGTAAAGATTGCTTCACCTCATCTTTTTGCTGCTTCTGCTATTCCAGGATTTGTTTTGGGGTTCAAATTTATGGTGATTTGGAGATGAATATGGGATAATTGCAGCAGTTTACTGCTTACTCCATTTTTCTCCCCTGGAGGTTCATTTCTGATGGTGCAATAGAAATGGTCATCCCCAGACCATCAGAAGCTATTAGATTCTTTCAGTTTAAATAAAAGACTTTGCTTAAACTTTAAATCATCTTATCAAATTTAGCTGCTTTCTTTTTCTTTTTTTCTGATGTTTTTGGGGGGTGGTAACTTGCTATTCTGTAGCTTTAGGGATCTCCCAGGTAAGAAATTCCCCCTGCCAATACAGCTAGCTTTGAGTCTTTATAATTTACAGTCTTAGAGCTTCTTTGATCACTGAGTGGTTGAGTGATTTTCCCAATGTCACACAGCCATTATGCTAGCTTTCTGGCAGAGGGGGTTATACTCTTCCACTATTTTTTCATTTTATTTCAACTTTCTTTTCTTTTAAATGCGCAACAGAAAACATCCAAATAAGGACAGACAAATGAACAGCCTATGACCTATATAAGCAGAAGTCAACCCCCTACCTAATTTAGCTCCTCAGGATACTTCAGCTTTTCCACTCATCTCCCATTCCAGACTGTACAGTCATCTTGACCTAAAAAATTTCTCTGTGGGAAAGTTTAACAGTTCCTCAAATAAAATTACACTTTGTAGGAAGTCACTGGCACTACAAATTAAAATGCTCCCCAAAGGGAACAATAAACCTGGCCACAAAGACAACTCATGAAAGTTACTGGAACAATACTGTTTTCTCATATCTGGAATCATCCAGGTTTTTTTTTAATTCTTTGGAATCTTCACATAAATATAATAGGCATAATAACATCAGGATATCATAACTATTGGGTTCAACATGGAGATGTTCCCTATAATGAACCTGTTAGTTAAAATATTCTGGCATTAATATTTCACTTATGAACCCGTTCAGTGTGTTCTCTACCAGAAAGCCAGACAGAAATCATAAATCAAATACTTGAGTACTTAATTTGAATAGAATAAATAAATTAAGTGAAAAATACCTTGGTTTAATAGAAGAGAGCAGGACTTGATAATAGGAAGACATGATCCTCCTGCCCCTGATATAACCTGTCTATGTGCTATGGGAAATCTTTAAAACTATAAGGGTCAGAGAAGTTGGCAATATGTATCTATGAAGGGACTTTCACCACTGAGTATAATCTACCCAAATGAAATCACAGTTCTTTCTACTTCCATATCCCTTGCCAAAGATGAGAACATTGACCAAGAAACAATGGAATATCAGTCAACTGCGTCATTCTCAGGCATTACACAAATTTATTCTATCTTCCACACAATCATGCATCAGCAAGAAAAGCAGCCAAATCCATGGAAAACTCACATTTTGAGGCAAGGAAAAATTTAAGAGGCCATCTTCCTTGTCTTGTGACTGGAACATTTCTTCTGAATGAGTCCACACAGTTCTTCCTTTTGTAGCTCCTTGGGGAAGTGCAGAGATTCCACAGTTTCTCGGCTCTACACTGTATCCCCTCCCTCCTCACCAAATCCCTCTAGAGAGACTGGAAAATTCAGTATAATAGAAGATTATTGGACCTGGAACCTGAAATTTGGGGTTTTAATATTGACTCTGACCCATCCTGCAATTCATTTCATGTCTCAGGGCCAAAGTTTCTTCCTTTCTCAAAGATAGATCAAAGAAAGTTGCATTTTCTTCATCAATCAAAAATAGATCAAAGATAGTTTCAGTAAATTAAATCTGGGGTTCCTTCCAGCATTATCATTATGTAACTACTTAATATTTTGTTTACATTACATTTACTTTCTCATTCTAATATTCTAACAGTTGGCCTATTTTGTTGAATGTCAATGTCCTTGTGAAGGGCAATTATAATGTAGCCTCTCAACATAGCAATTGTTAATCTTGGGGAAAAGTAGAATTTTATGTTTTGGGTTACTCATATATAAGGTAGTATTGAGTATTTTAACTCTATAATTTTCACACTTCCTAAGGCTAGAAACTATCTGTTAAGTTAGTCAAAGGAAGTTGGTTTGATAATTTTACAGCATAAGCATAATCTTCCAACTTGCTGATCGCTGATTAAAGATAATTAAATAAAACAGGGATTGCAACCAAACTTGGAGCATTTTGCATGCTCTTGCATAATTAGAAAAAAAATTAAGACTCCTAATTGATGGGGAGAATGATTGTGTATGACATGATTCTGGGTACCTGCAAAAGGGAAGTAGTTCATGCCGGACTCTTGGGAGAGAGACATTTAAGCTTAATATTGACTCCAAGGAGGAGAAAGAAAAATATTTCAGAGACTGTAGACATATAGGGGGAGCTAGCTACTCAGCATACTCCTTATTTTTCACTTAACTCCCTAGATATTTCAGAGAGGATTTCTCCTCGAGTGATATCAGAGCCTCTCACTTGATTGAGTTGAGATTTTATATACCTTTCTTCTAAAGAGCTCAGCAACTTGTATATTTTTCAGTTTATTCTAAACTCTGTAACTTCTCTGATTTCTATCTGTTGTTTGTTTGGATAAGTTGGTTTACATCTCCATTCATTATTTGGAATGGTCTTTTTATAATCAGTATTTGGTACGAATATCCCTCAATAGTGACCAAGGAATCTTTTTTGTTCTAAACTCCTAAAAATCATACTCTTAGGCCAGAGATCTTTGACAGGTTTAGAAAATTAGACATCTGCCCCAGTACTCATCTTGGGGATGAGCAGGGAAAGAAGCATGCACCCAGGTACAACAACTCTTTTTCTCCTCAAAATGGAACTCCTAACTCCTTGGAGAGGGATGCATCAAACCCTTCAGCCATTCAATAAATATTTACTAAGTACCTACTATGTGCTAAATTTTGGGGATACAAAGAAAGGTAAAAACATTTATTGCCCTAAAGAACTTCATAATCTAGTATGTGAGGGGAGACAACACATAGAAAAAATCTGAAATGTTAAAGGGTAGAGGTAGAAGAAGGGTAGCTGGCATGGCATTCAGAGGAATATAGACAGTGGGAAATGATGAAGTGAATGTCCTGGAGACCTTTTTTAAATGGAGGAACTGTGAGGAGCTGAATGTATATTCACCAAAATGTGAGGTTCTTGAATTCCTTATTGTAAGATTTCAAAATGGACCTTTGATTACATGGGATGAAAAGCATGCATCTCTATACTTTGGAGAAAAAGGAAGAATATGGCCAGTGTTTCTTGACCTCTGAAACAGGCAGTTGCTTTAGTGGTTGTTGGTCCTTCCTTTTAGAAGAGGACCAATGACCTCACAGGGTGAAATCTTGATTTGCGTGTGAATTGGATTTAAGTAAGGCAGAGTTGCACAAAGTCTTCTGCCTCACTTTCTCATCCAGAATCATTAAAGTCCAATAGTAAAACAAAAATCAGGGCCACTGAAGATGGTCCAGAGACATTGGCGTCTTTGGTGTATGACCAAGCTTTATGAGCTTCACAGTGCCACATTAACGGTCGTTGGAAGACATTTTTCTCAACTTTCTATTCCACCAGGGGATGTATCACATGCTTGGGGTAGACATCCCCCTAACTCACTGACAGGTCCAAGGTCTATCAGTTACCCTCAGTCTGGTTTAGCCCATTTGAAAAGTTTTATCAGAGTGTAGACACTGCAAACGCTACTGCTTCTTGGAGACGCAGGTGAGAGTTGGGTGACAAGTGGACATCAAAGGTGGGTAAGCAGTCCAAAAAAGGGCTTGGCAAGTCCTCATACCACAGGTACAAACAGTATAAAAAAAATCTTTAGTAGCCCAGACACCCAGGGGAGTCTGATCCCAGAGCTACATCAATTTAACAAAGAGGTCTCATTTGATTCTCTAGCACTCCTTCATCTTTCCATCCACATAACTTTCCCCTGAACTTCATCTCCTCTCCCAACACATAAGCCAGAATGAACAAAAGCTCAGAGGTTTAGGATCTCATTACTTCTACATGCTGTCTATAGGCTGTATCAGAATTTGTCTTCTAGTCTTCTCATTAGGTTTACTGGCAACAGCTACCACTGAGGCAGCTGGTAGTAGAGTGGATAGAGTACTAGTCCTAGAATAAGGGCCTTCCTTACTAGTTTTGCAACCTCTGTTTCCTCAGTTTGCTCAACTATAAAATGAGAACAAGAGTAGCAAGTACCTCACAGGGTTGTTGTGAAGATCGAATGAGATCATCCTTCTAGAAAACACTTAGCACAATGCCTGGCTCTTTGTAGGAACTATATAAATGCTCATTCCTTTCTTTCTTCCCAGCCTTCTTTCCCCACAGACAAGTGTCCTGCTTCCTTGACAGTAACAGTAAAAGACGTCTTACAAAAAAATGATAAGTGGAAACAAGGAATGGGGAGAGAAACAAGGATTTGTTTATTAAAAAGTTCTCCACTTGTTTTTGCTTAAGAAATTTTTATATATTTAAATCGATATATCCACGTACTCAGAAGACCCTTAGGTGTTGAAGACTTTTCAACTTTTCTTGAAGGGGAGTTATATAGGGAAAAACATGCATAAAACCAAAATCAAAGCAGAATTTGTTGGCAATACAAAAAAAAAGATGAAAATAGAAATCATAGCCCTTAGCCAAATGAAACTTCTAAAAAAATTAGGATTAAGTTAAAATCCTAGAAATTGGATCAAATAATAACCTATGAAACATCCATGTACATTAACACACTTTGGAGAAGATCAGTATTGAAAAAATAAAGTCCTATTCTATATGCCAACATAATTAATTACTTTGCCAGTGTGGTGCAGTAGAATTAGCACTGTTCCTGAATTCAGAGAAACTGGATTCTGGGACTTGATTTGGTCATTTGGCATCTCTGTGACATAAGGACCATCACTAACCTCTCAGTCTTACTTACTTCATCTATAAATTAAGAGGCATGGGATAATATACCCTTTCATGCTCTAAATTATGAACCATAGATTTCTCACATTTAAAAACTTCTCACTACCTGATGTAGTTAAGGTTATTTGTCCACTATGTCAAAAAACGCAAAACAAACAAACAAAATGGTCAATTGCCTATATAGCAGGCCACTAAACTTGTGTTTTTCAATCTGAGTTATAAAATTTCTGGATCTATGATTTCTGGGTATGGGTGATGGACATAAACTGGGAGGAAAGTTAAGATTTGGGATACTAGGTTATAATGCTGTACTTACTGATCTAGAAAGTTATGGCCTATTTAGCAAATTATGACACCAGTTCCTTAATATACTCTGAAGGAATCAACCTCCAAAACCAGAGCCCTCACATTTGTAGCTATGATGGGCATGCCCATTTATGTCTTATTTATAACCTGTAGTGCTTTCTAAATAGAGTTATGGCATCCTTAGAAGGACTTACTAAAAATACACTTGGGGTGAATATTTGTCAGATATTACATGTGTCGTCATAGCCATGGAACCCTTAGTGGCCCATGTACAAGGAAGTGACCCATGTACATGGGGATTGTATTATTCGACTATAAAAGAAAAGTCACTATTCAGTAATTTGTGAATGGGAGACAAAATGATAATATCATGTATAAGCAAAGTGTATAAAGGGTCAAGCAGGGAAAAGGTAACATCTGGAATTGATGTTGCTAACAACAGAATGCACCACACTGATGTTTCTCTTGAGCTCCAGATGTACATCTCCAGCTGTCTACTTTAAGTTGGATATTCAAAAATTATTTTGTCTAAAATAAATTTATTTTCTGACCAAGCTGACCTTCCCTTCACTCTCCATTGACTTCCCTATTTCTGATGATGAGGCCATCATTCTCCTTATAACACACTGAAATTTGCATTTTTTTTTATTTTTCCATCTTCTTCACCACCTTCATAACTTGTTACTTCTTCCTTTTTTATGTCCATCACATTTATCCATTGACATGCACCTCCTCAAGCTTAGATTGAATGAATAAAGGAACAGTTGAAATATGGAAAAATAATGAAATTAGAATTAAAAGGCTTGGGCTCAAATTCAAGCTTCTCCAGTCATTAGCAATGACCATAGACAAATATAAACCCTTGGACCTTGGTTTCTTCATTTGTAAAATAAGGAAGTTGGACTAAGATGACATCTTACTTGTGGGAATATCTCTGTTCATAGTAGTTTTGTTATGAGTCCAGTACAGTTTAAGCAATGTTGATTGGATCCTACCATTTCACCTATGTTTCCTAGCCCCAGGACATCTAATTTAATACATACAAACTTTGCCAAAATTAAAAGCCCCTGATTAGAAACCAGAAAAGGTGAGTTTTCATCCTAATGCTTTTGTTGTTGTTGAGTCATTTTTCAGTCACATCCAATTCTTCTTGACCCATTTGGAATTTTCTTGGCAAAGATACTGGAATGATTTGTCATTTCCTTCTCCAGCTCATTTCATGCATAAGGAAACTGAGTCAATCAGGGTTAAGTGATTTGCTTATGGTCACACAGCTAGAAAGTGTCTGAGGCCTCCACTAACTAATTGGGTCACTTTGAGTAAATCATTGAGTAGTATTAGAGCTAGAAGAAACTTTTGAGATCAGCTGCTCCAATCCCTTCATTTTATAGATAAAGAAAAAAAAAATCCAAGAGAGAAACTTGCCCATGATCCTTAGAATTAAGGCTTTATGATTCGAAAATCAGTGTTGTTTCCAATAAATCATCCTATCCCTTTCCAGGATTAAAATTTCTCAACTGTCAAATAAGAAGTTCAGTTTAAATTTTCCAACTTGAAAATTATATACTGTTCTATGATTATTTCTCTTCTCTCCTGAAATTTTTTAAAAATATTCTTATTACCCAGGATGAGATAGAAATTGATTAACTTTCGACTTAAGGTCTTCCACAATCTGACCTAAACCTACCCTACCAACCTGAAACCCTATGGCTTCTCAACACTCCACTCTAGCCAAACTGGTCTATTCACTATCCCTTAATTACATCTAACATATTCTAACCTATATGCATGTTGTTCATATAACTTAAAAGTCTTTCCTCCCATTTTACAACTAACTAAACTCTACCTATCATTAACAGTCTAGCTCAGAGGTGAGGAATCTGCAGCTTTGAGGACACATGTGGCCTTCTAGAACCTTGGGTTCTACAGAGCAAATCCTTTTATTAAGGAGATTTGTTCTGTGGAGTTTGGATTCAGTCAGCTAGACCTCTGATCAAATCTTACTTTCTATTTGAAGTCTTTTACAATTCTTATTTATTTATTTATTTTGCTGTAGAGTCATATTGGAGTTAGAGTTTACGGAGTTGGGCTGGTATTGGAGTTAGGAAGACTTGATGTTTGATTCCTCTCTCAGACAGTGACTAGCTTTCGTAGCTCTGTAAATATCACTTAACCTCTGTGAACCTCAGTTCCTCATCTGCAAAATAAAAGTAATAATACTATCTATTTCAGTGTTGTGAATGGCAAAGATTATAATGTAGTCAATGTTTTGTAAACTTCAAAACACTATAGACACATGAGTCATTGTCATGATCATCTTTATTTTTCATTTGATCATAAACTTATCTCTGGTATTATTGTCTTGTAGTATGATTTCACATCATTTGTGTGTGTGTGTGTGTGTGTGTGTGTGTGTGTGTATGTGTTGTGTTATTTGGCTCCTTGAAATTAGGAATTTTTTTTTTTGGATCTCTCCCCCCACAACTTCCCTGTGCTGTTTATAGTAGATATTTAACAAAATGTGTTGAATTAAAACTGGATACCTAAATAGCTTAAAAAAATTAAAATTTCTAAAACATTGGTTCAAGGTACCAAAATGATCAGTTATTGGTTATTGGAAATGATGGATTGCTGTCTGTTCTTTAGGTATTCTGCCACGAATTAATGTCAATTTTCCTCAGTGACTCAGTGACCTCTCCTTAGGTATAGGCACAGATTAGCAGCACCCCCACCACCAAATGAGCAATCCCGGCTTTTGAAGGTATATGAAGAAAAAATAATTTTCTCCTGGATGTGTTCTTTAGGTCTTGGTCCTGAGGTAGACAACAATTTACTTAAGACTGGCCAGTGGAAGAGAATACCAGATACTACAGAGGTAAAATTCCATGAGTTACCCAGTCCTCTATGGACTTTCTCATTGTTGAGCCACCGTGTATGTTTGGTATTACCCTTGAGGTAAATCTGAAAGGAGGTATGATGTGTATTTGGAGGAGTGAGGTACAGGTAAAGGTATTGCCTTGGGTTGTGACAATCAGATCACCAGCAAGAGAGAATTCCTTAAGGCTGGTTAATATGGCCCTAGGTTAAATGAAATAGCCAGTAAGGAACAATGTCCTAGTAGCATCCATTTGAACTGGCCCTCAGACTCTCAGAGCCGGTTAATTGTGATGACCATCTCTGTTGACAGTAGCTTAATTATGATACTGACTCTGGATGAGCACATGCAAGGATACTTAGATCACACAGATTTAGCAGCTCCAGAACTTATGCTTGTTGTCAGATGCAGAATCAATCTACCCATCATAAGGCTTCAGAAGATCTAATCTGGACAGCACTTTGCTGATGTGATCAAAAGATGAATCTACAAAAGTGAGAATAAGAGTGCCAGATGCACTTCTTAAGACAAAGAGATGATATTAATAATAATTATTATAATTGTTACATAAATTCTAGCTATAATTATAATGATAATTATTATGGCTACAATCCTTGTTGTACTGTGTGGTTTAGAAGGCACTTCACATGTTAACTCATTTGATTGGACTTGAATTTATTTGATTTGATTACAAACCATGTCATGAAACTGACATAAATGCAGTCATTTATGAAAAAAAAATATTTGTTACATTTTTATGTGGAAAGCATTATGAAAAGTTCTAGGATATAAATAGAAAAACTCAGAATGAAATGAGATTTGTAAAAAAAAATGTCTCTGAGTGTATTCTCTTGATGATCAACACAAGTTCAAACATCATCCCTAAGTAAATGACTCTGATATGTCTTATATTCAAACCTAATCTCTCTCCTGAGAATACCAGTTTCACCTCTCCGAATGTTTAATGAAAATCTCCTGAATGTATCTAAGACATCTAAAATCTGACATATCTAAAACAGAACTCTTTTTCTACCCCTCAGCCCCTCCACCATCCCATCTTGTCCCTCTTTCTAAACTTCTCAGTATGTATTTTGGCCAAGATCATCCTGTCAGTCACCTAGGATCTTAACCTTGGAGTCACCCTTTATTCCTTCCTGTCTTTCAGCCTTTGTATTCAATTAGTTGCCAAATCTTGTTGCTTCTATCTCTATGATATCTGATATAAACCAATCCCCTTCTCTCCTCTTGTGAGGATACATCCCTAGTTCAAGGATTTATCACCTCTCCCAGCTTAATTGACCTAATCACTTGTATCCCTCCAACCTTCTTCTTTCAAGTCAATCCTAAACATAGATGCTGAAGGAAGCTTATTAAGGCACAGCTCTGACCAAGTCTTTCCTCTACCCACAAATCTTTAGTGGGCTCCCCATTACTTCTAATAGAGATGTCAAACTCTTTAGCCTGTCATTTAAAGCCTTCTATAATACGACTCCTGCTGGCCTACTCAGGTTTATTTTATGCTACCTTGACAATCCCTCACCATGAATTCCATATCCTAGACAAAACTAGACTAAATGATGGGTTTGTTTTCAGAGCACATATGTTTTTATCTCAATTCTTCTACTAACCCTCTCTTCCACCTAGGCCAAGTTTCTTAAGCTCTTTATCTCAGTTTGCTTATCTTACTATAAAAAGGTTGTAGGAGTAATGGTGTAAACACAAGTAGAAACAAATCCTTGCAGGTCACATATTGACTTCCAGCTCTAAACCCATGATTGAATAAATGTTTTGTGTAAGGAAGTCTGGTGCCATGGAAAGAAAGCTGGATATGGAATCAGAAGACACGGGTTTGAGTCCTGTTTCTGCCACAGAATATGCATGCATAATAGTCTTGGGCAAGTCATTTAACTTCTCTAGACTTCAGTTTCTCCACTTCTAAAATAAGAGAGGTGGACTAGATTTACCTTTGTGGTTCCTTTCCATCTCTAAATCCATTAGCATTTCCCAAATCTTGATTCTCCATTTCCCACAACTATGTTTTCATGCAAGCTATTTCTTATGTTTAAAATGTGCTATCACATGATCTCTATCTTTCCAAGCCCTCAGCATTTTTTCAAAGCTGAGTTCAGGTGCCACATCCTTCCTCCATGAAGCTCTCCCTGTCCCCGCCAGCGGTCAGCATTCTCTACCTTCTCAATTACTTTTACAATGTGCTTATTTTTATACATGTTGTAATCTCCTCACTAGAAAGAAAACTGCTTAAGACCAGAACTGCTTCATTTGTCTTTGTGTCTCCAGTACCTAGCATGTACTAAGAGATTAATAATAATAACTAGCATTTTTATAGCACTTAAATGTTTGCAAAGTGCCATATGTGTTACCTCATTTGATCCTCATAACAACCCGATAAGTAGGTGCTATTAGCATCCCCATGTTACAGATTAGGAACCTGAGGCAGACAGAGGTGGGATGACTTGTTTAGTGTAAAGCAGCTAACGTGTCTGATAAAAAACGAAAATTTAACATCTTCCTGACTCGTGCCACCTAGCTGCCTTAACATGTTTTATCTTGACTGAATTGAATTCAATTAAGGCCTAAGCTATGTGTACATGTGTAGGTATTCATGCACACACCCTTATGTATACATTTGGCAGGCAAATAGTACAAATGTAATACATGAAAAAAATTCTGCTTCTTCTGTCTTCTCACCAAAAAGAATGATCTTCATCTTAGAAAAGGTAGGAAGATTTTGATCCTAAACATATTTAATAAAAAATGGAAAGCACAGATAGATGTTTTAAAAAAGGAACCAACTAGCTGCTTTAAATGGGTTCTTGCCTAAAATTATTGCATTGCAGAAGATACTGAAATGATATTCAGATGTGATCACCAAACCACTCTTGACAATCTCCAAGGAATGGGAAAGGTTGCGTCCCTCCAATCTTTGCTAAAAGATCAGGAGACAGGAAAATGTCCTGATTCTTAAAAAAAAAAATAAAGAAAGCATCCTAAAGCATCCTGTTTGAAGTTGGTGTTGATCCATCATAACATTCCAGAATAGATTATGAAATCTCTGGATCATAAAATCAATGGTTATTGTATGTATGTTTGAAAAAAAAATGGCTATCATTAGAAATCAGCATGATTTCACTAAGAGTAAGTGATGCCAGGCTAATCGTATTTCTTTTTCAGACAGTTATTAGAACAAGGAAATGCTGTATTCATGGGCGTTAGGATTTTATTTAAACATTTGGAGAAATCTCTCATGAGATCCTCTTGGGTAATAGTAAGAAATATGGAACATTAGAGTTAGGTGGATTAATCGTTGAATAGGTAATCAGATCTAAAGTCTTTGTTAACAGGCATGATAACCTGGAGCAGAGGCTATTCTCTGGTGTTATGGCTCAGAGCCCTTTTCTTGGCCCTGTTTTCAACATTTATTTTTTATTGTGATTTACATAAAGAAAAGGAAGACATAGTTATCAAATCTGTGCATGACAAAAGGGCTTGTATAGATACGCAGTATGTTGAATGACAATCATTATCCAAAAAGTTCTAGGCAGGCTAGAAGAATTAACTAAATGCAGTAGGATGAAATATAACACAAACAATGCTAAATTTTGCACTTATGATCCAAAAACTAACACTATAAATATAGGATGGGAGATGGATTGCTCATTGTTCATGTAAGATGGAGGGATTTTAGTGGATCCAAATATAATGAATCAGGTGGGCAAATTGATTGCCCTCCTGCCCCCCAAAAAAATCACATTTGGAATATCATGCTTAATTCTCAGTGTAGCACTTTGGAGGGTGTGTTTGGAGGAATAAATAAACTATGGTATATCCAGGGGTTGGGGAATGGAATAAGGAAGGAACTAAGAACTGTGTCCCGATGAGAAATGGTTGAAGAACCCAGGATTATTTAGGTTCAAGAAGAGAGTCTTAGTGGAAAAATAACAGCTGCCATGAATATTTGATGATCTTTGATTTGGATGGGAGATTGATTCATTTATGTAGTTCCTAAGGGGTAGAATTTGGACAAGTGGGCACAGTTATAGAGGGAAAGATTTCATCTAAGTATAAAAAGGTATAGCAATTAGAACTGTTTAAAAAGAGAATGAAGTATCCTGTGAGGCAGTGAGCTACCCATCATTAGAAGTGTTCAGAGAAAACCTGGATGACATATCAGGGATGCTACCAAGAGAATCTCTGTATGTGGTATGAGGTTCAACTTGCAAGGTAACTTAGAAGGTTCCCTTCTCACTCTGAAGATTCTGTACTATTTACCTTTGGTCATCCTTGGTTGATCCCATATTTAAGTTGCTTTAAAGAGAAAAAGCATCTCAATAAGCATCTTGATTTCACAATGGACAATGAATCAGTGGCTAATTGGTAGTGAGAAAATCTTCAACAAGTCTGGTGAAAAAGAGAAAATTAAATCTGGAATAAACGTATTTTCCTGGAACGTAGAAAGCAGAGAAATGCTAAAAAAATCCTTAGAATCATATCTTAAAGGAAAAAAAAATATTTTGCTCGACTACAAAGAATGGATATTTTGTTGAATTACTTTCGATGATATAATTGTTGCTGCAGCTGAAGTGAAAATATATTTAATTTATCACTCAAGATTTAAGTGTTAGAAAGTAATACGTTGAGAAGGGCTTTTTGTGAGGGGGGAGACACATGATCGTTGAAAGCATTCTATTTATACTTCGGACCAACAGCAAAAAGAAATATTGCAGTGGAAACAATTTCTTTTAAACATTTTTGGATGAGATAATCACTCTGTCCTTTGTGTCAATTAAAATGCACATTTATGCACAATGGCCAATGAGCGGATAGATTGTTCTTGATCATAAGAGAGTTATCTAGTATCTGATGAAAGCAAATATACCTCAACTATTTATTGTTCCCCATTCAAGCCAATGAGGATTTCTAGTCTTCTTGAGCTATTGGTAGGAGAAACATTGGCATACATAAATTAGAATATTGACTGACGTCACAAGGATTTAAAATGTAAGGGGTTTGTTTATTCTCCTTTTATCAAGCATTTTTTTCTACATACAGAACATCCACATGTTGTAAGTTACAGAAGAGTGTATGAGACAGACCTACTGTAAATCATTAAATGACAGCTTACATGGCTCATGTTCACAATGGGAGAAATTGTTAAAAGTGAAAGCATATTCAGTAACAAGAAACTTAAGCAGATTTCTGTTGTTTATTAAATCTATCTCCCAGGAAATTTCCTCAAGCTAAAGAAAAATCTATGGTACCACGCAGTGCAGGATGCTATATACACACAAGAGATTACACACTATAAAATTTCAGGTTTCTAAGCATTTTACACAATCTAAACCAGATTAAAGTTTATATTTAAAAAAGACCTTTTCTGGTTGCCTTTACTAAATGGAGGGTCATTCCAATAGCCCATAAGCATTTTTTATCAAAGTAAGTTTAAGGGAAATAAAACCTCTCTAAATAAATATGCAGTTATGGTAAATAAGGGCATTATTTCAGTTAACCAACCCTCTGTTGTTTGCTTTGCTGAGAGGGAGACAGAGACAGATAGACAGACAGAAAATGTTGGAAACTGATAGCAAGTGAAAGATACAGTGGCAGAGACAGATTGAGAGACTAGAATGTCTTTAAGAGGCAGAGAGACAAACAGTGACAGAGAAAGAAAGAGTGAGTGAGAAAAATAAAGAGTGAGGGGCATGGAGAAAGAAACAGACAGAGCCAAAGAAAATACGAAAGAATGGAGAGTAGTGAAAGAAGGAATATAATAGTCTCCACATATTGTCTTAAAGGAGAGGAGTTTCTAGCTTTTCAACTAAATGGGGACAATCTATTGAATGAGCATTTAGGGATTATTTAGGGGAGGAACAGGCTAAGCCAATGATTTAAAAAGTGATGAAAGACAATCTTTGAGAAAATACAGGTAAATAGCAAAGGCAATGGATGATCAATCATAGCTTAAATCACTGGTAGAGGGGTTAACAATCTTGTTCTTTGAATCATATTTCTAAGTTGTCTAATGCCTAATACAAAATCAGCTTTCTAGCCAGCTCATACATTCTGGTCTTAATTTCATGATATGCAATTTTTTTCTAAGCAGATGTGTATGATCCAAACCCTGGGCTATCTGGAAAGGAAAAAAATGAAGATCTACTGGCTACTGATGAAGGAAAAGGTCTGTATGTAAGCAGGTGACATACCAAACAAAACCTGCAATAAAAATATACCCATACTCTAGAGATTAGAAACATTTTGAGTACAGAAGACACTGCAAGCATTTTTCCCACATCCCACTTTGTTTTACCTCCCCTCCATGCTATGTGGTACACTCCATTTCAAATTCTACCTTTTGTTACCTACACACACCCCAGGGCCAACTTATGCCTTCAAAGAGTATTTCACTGAGGGTCAAGCAAATGACTGAAGGCAAGATTTGGCTAAAGAGGGACTAAATGTTTTTCTTTCCTAGGACCATCCATTTAAAGCCACATGAGAATATATTATCTTGCTTCTATTCTTCCCTTTCCTCATGAGACATCCCCTTCAAGGCACAAAAAGATTATAAACAGTAGACAGGACAGAATGTTTTCATTTCAGAATTCTAAGGTTGCACACACCTTTATTTGTAATTCAAAGTAAACTGAAAGAGGGGAAAAAAAACCCAGCAACAACAAAAATGAAAAAAAAAAACCACTAAATAAATCACCCTTAAAATGTAATGGAGCTGAAGTCACTGGAAAATTTCTGTAGTTTTGATACAATTTTCTAGAAATTTCTCTGTGATCATTAGTTTACAGTGTAACAATGGAACATTTTTTTCAAACAAGTTGGGCAATTTCCCACTATTTCTAATATTGATTGCAATCAGTATGTCTTCAAAGACATTTTAATTGCTTTGCCATATTAAAATCCACATTCCATTGGGCCACCAAACAATCCAAGTTACACCAGGTTAGAATATAAACTTCCAAAGAAAAACCATAAATTGAAAGAATGGAGTTAAGTGCAATGTACTGTAAAACTATTCATTCGGTAGTTATCTAACTTGGTTCTTTAGGCATCTCCAACCCAAATGACTGTGTTTCCTTTCTCTACTTCAGTGATCTCACAGTTTAACTTATTGAGTCTTCCATCTAAGATAAATAGGGACTCCTTGGACGGTGTCATCAGGTATTGGCCAAAGAGCCCACTGTCCTTGATTAACCTGTTTTTTCGGTTCCAAGGCCATTCTTCTGCCTTTAAAGGCTCCTTGAGGCTCTTGATCATTTTAACCTTCCCAGAGGCAAGTTCTACAAAGAGCACATCTGTTTGCATGCCTGAGCTGCCATAGACATTGTACTGATGGGCTTCAGTAAAAGAGGGCTGGAAGGCAACATCAGATATGTGCAGGTTAGTGTGAATATCAAATGAATCCTGGATTTCTCCTCTTATGGTAATGTACTGGACCCTCATAAGGCCTTTCACATCATCAATGCTTACAAGATAGTGTCCGTCTGGAGAAACATATGGGGTACCCATAACATCACCATTGTATCCAATGACTGAGTCAGTTACACTGTCCACCATGAGCTGGGGTGGAATAGCCCCAGTACTGTCAGGGCTGCAACTGATAAAATAGTATCCTCCAAGGTGAGTGTAAGCCAGAGATTGAGGAATGCAGTTGTAGTCCTTTAAGCTAATTGTCTTTATATATGACAGAGTCTCAAGGTCAATTTTCTGCAGTACAGCTTCATCTTTGTGAAGAATGAATCCAAACCTAAAAAAAAGGAAAAAAAAGTTAAAAAAAAAAGAAATCAAAGTGTTGTGCTATAATGATATAGATGCTTTATTGGTAAGGGTACTGGAGCAATACAATGCGTTTGCATCAAGTTTTCTTCTTTGTACTCTCAAGCCTAATCAAAACAAAGCTCTAAAATCCAACTTCTTCTAAATCATATTTTCCTTATTTCTTATTAATTATAATTAGCAGACTATAAAGTAAAATAACTAAAAATAAAGTGTCTAGTAAATTGGCAGAAGATATTTTGTTTTCTCATAGGTCTTTTTTTACATGTAGGGAAACAAAGTTAGTGATTATTCTGCTTGTCTCTCAGCCTAAGGAGAGCTTGTATTTCAGTTACGGGTTACCAAAGAGGTTAAGCCTGCACATGTTTGTCACAGGGAACTCCTGGGCAAGGAAACACCTTATTCCAAAATTGGTTTGGCATCTTAACTACAGCTTAAAATATGAGGGTAGAAAACTGAGAAGGATTAAATGCTCGCTCAAAATCACACAGCTAATATTTGTAAGGGGTGGCACTTGGACCCCAGTCTTCCTGATACTAAAGTTTACTTTCTAATTTCCATACCATGCTGCCTTTCTAAATATGACGAAAGCCTTGTAGGGGTAAAAGGCTCATGTACCAATCTACCTGCTGTCATTGTCTTCATTTGCTCTGCATTTTCTTAAGGACATCAAATTAATTCAGCATTCACTGTTATCCTGATAATTATCTAAATATTTTCCATTTTAATTTGACAGAAATGCCTATCTCAATATATATATATATGTATATATATATACATATATGTATAGGTTTATGACTTCCAACTATCAGGGTTGAATATGATATATTTTAAGATCTTTTTTGTGTCGCCTGTCACCTTTGTCAATTCTGCTCTAATTCCCTAAATAAGTCACTGGCATAAATTTCATGCATTGAACCTGATCGTTCTGAAATTTATCCATCTTGCAATCATATGCCTGTCTTCTTGAGCTAACTCAGTTTTAATTCTATATTCGTATAAGAGTGTTATAAAATATTATTTGAGATTCTTTTATGTTTCTAGTGAAGAATAGTTCAAATGAGCAAGTCATTTGGATGGGGTTTTTGATTAATTTTGGCTCCATTTCAGTATTTTCCAATAGCATAACTGAGCTGTTCTGAATCCTGGCTCCAGGGTGTCAGAGGTCCCTGTTGCTCAGTGTTAATATATTTGGAAATCCTGACAGGCTGAATAAGAGGGTTAATAGTATTAACAGCAAGTAATTGTTACTGGGAGAGACAAGGAGCCTAGATTGACTGAACAAGATTAGATCCAAATTGGGTTTTAGTCAATCTGATTCCAGGCATACTTTGCTTCAGTTTTCACTTCAAATAAAACCCTTTTTCAACTGTTTCCAAAGCTGGAGGCTGTGGAAAGAGCACTGATTCAGGAGCCAAAAGACATGGTTCAAATCCTCTCTCTCTCTCTCACTCTCTTGTCCACTGCCTGTGTGGTCTTAGGCAAAGTTGGTTAACATACATGGACTTCAGTTTTCTAAAAGGAGGGTGTTGGTCAAGACAGTCTCTGAGGTCTATTCCAATTCTAGATCTAGGATCTAGAATTTGTGAGAACAAAAATCCTCAGGGTGATATTGTCACATACTTCATATTACAGAAATGTAAAAATGCTCATAATCTGCATTTAATCAAAAGGATTAAAAATATCTTATGCTTCTATACCCTACACAGTTTAACTGGAAGATTCTAAATTGAGAAATGGAGACTTCTGAATTTAAGTAAGTGCAATTATCCTCATAAGTTTTCTTTCATTAAAATCATACATGACTACATCTCACTTGGTCTAATAAATGACTGTGAAATTTAATGAACAATATGTTTCTTGAAAGGCAAGAAAGTTAGCAGTGACACTTTTTTTTATTTTTTTATCATTTTTATTTAATATTTTAGTTTTCAACATTGATTTATGCAAGATTTTGAGTTACTAATTTGATCCCCATTTCTACCCTCCCCCCAATCCAAGATGGCATATATTCTGATTGCCTCATTCTCCACTCAGCCCTCCCTTCTTCCACCTCATCCCCATCCCTTTTCCCCTTACTTTTTTGTAGGGCCCCAGTCCCTATATATCTTATTTCCTAGTTGCATGCAAAAATAACTTTTTTTGATCATCTGCTTTTAAAACTCTGAGTACCAAATTCTCTCCCTTCTTCCCTCCCCACCCACCCTCTCCAAGAAGGCAAGCCATTCAACATAGGCCACACATGTATCATTATGTAAAACCCTTCCACAATACTCATGTTGTGAAAGACTAACTATATTTCCCTCCCTCCCATACTGTCCCCCTTTATTGAATTTTCTCCCTTGACGCTGTCCCTTTTTGAAAGTGTTTGGTTTTGATTGCCTCCTCTACTTATCTGCCCTCCCTTCTATCATGCCCCCTTTTTATTCCCTACCCCCTACTTTCCTGTGGGGTAAGATACCCAATTTAGTGTCTATGTTATTCCCTCCTCAAGTCAAATCTGACAAGAGCGAGATTTGCTCATTCCCCCTCACCTGCCCCCTCTTCCCTTCCAACGAAACTGCTTTTTCTTGCCACTTTTATGCGTGATAATTTACCCCACTCTATCTCTCCCTTTCTCCCTCTCTCAATATATTCCTCTCTCATCCCTTAATTTGATTTTATTTTTTTAGATACCATCCCTTCATATTCAACTCACCCTGTGCCCTGTCTATACATATGTGTGTGTGTGTATGCATATTCCCGTCAACTACCCTAATAATGAGAAAAGTCTCATGAATTACACATATCATCTTTCCATGTAGGAATGTAAACAAAACAGTTCAACCTTGGTAAGTCCCTTATGATTGCTCTTTTTTGTTTACCTTTTCATGCTTCTCTTGATTCTTGTATTTAAAGTCAAATTTTCTATTTCAGCTCTGGTCTTTACATTGAGAAAGCTTGAAAATCCTCTATTTTATTGAAAATCCATATTTTGCCTTGGAGCATTATACTCAGTTTTGCTAGGTAGGTGATTCTTGGTTTAATCCAAGCTCCTTTGACCTCCAGAATATCATATTCCAAGCCCTTCAATCCCTTAATATAGAAGCTGCTAAGACCTTGTGTTATCCTGATTGTGTTTCCACAATACTCAAATTGTTTCTTTCTGGCTGCTTGCAGTATTTTCTCCTTGACATAGGAACCCTGGAATCCAAAAACAATTTTCCTGGGAGTTTTCTTCTGGGGATCTTTTTCTTTTTTTTTCTTTTTTTTAATTTCTTTTTTTTTAATTTATTTAATAGTTTAGTTTTCAACATTGATTTTCACAAGAGCTTGAATTACAAATTTTCTTCCCATTTCTACCTTCCCCCCACTCCAAGATGGCATATATTCTGATTGTGCCATTCCCCAGTCAACCCACCCTTTTGCCACCCCACTCCCCGTCATTCCCTTTTCCCTTACTTTCTTATAGGGCAAGATAGATTTCTGTGCCCCATTGCCTGTATATCTTATTTCCTAGTTGCATGCAAAAATTTTTTTGAATATCTGATTTTAAAACTTTGAGTTCCAAATTTTCTCCCCTCTTCCCTCCCCACCCCTCCGTAAGAAGGCAAGCAATTCAACATAGGCCACACAAGTATCATGTAAAACCTTTCCACAGTACTCATGTTCTGAAAGACTAACTATATTTCCCTCCCTCCTATTCGGTCCCCCTTCATTCAATTTTTTCCCTTGACTCTGTCCCTCTTTGAAAGTGTTTGCTTTTGATTGCATCCTCCCCCTATCTGCCCTCCCTTCTGTCATGCCCCCTTTTTATTCCCTTCCCCCTATTTTAGATCTTGTATTATTCTGATTGTGTTTCCACAATTCTCAAGTTGTTTCTTTCTGGCTGCTTGCTGTATGTTCTCCTTGATCTGGGAGCTCTGGAATTTGGCAACAATGTTCCCAGGAGTTTTCTTTTGGGGATCTTTTTGGGGAGGCAATCTGTAGATTCTTTCAATTTCTATTTTACCCTCTGGCTCTAGAATATCAGGGCAGTTCTCCTTGATAATTTCTTGAAAGATTATATCTAGGCTATTTTTTGATCATGGCTTTCAGGTAGTCCAATAGTTTTTAAATTATCTCTTCTGGATCTATTTTCCAGGTCAGTGGTATTTCCAATGAGATATTTCACGTTGTCTTCCATTTTTTCATTCCTTTGGTTCTGTTTTATAATATCTTGATTTCTCATAAAGTCACTAGCTTCCACTTGCTTCAATCTCATTTTTAGGGTAGTATTTTCTTCAGTGGTCCTTTGGACCTTCTTTTCCATTTGGCTAATTCTGCCTTTCAAGGCATTCATCTCCTCATTGGCTTTTTGGAGCTCTTTTGCCATTTGAGTTAGTCTATTTTTTAAGGTGTTATTTTCTTCAGTATTTTTTGGGTCTCCTTTAGGAAGTCATTGACTTGTTTTTCATAATTTTCTCACATCACTCTCATGTCTCTTTCCAATTTTTCCTCTACTTCTCTAACTTGCTTTTCCAAATCTTTTTTGAGCCCTTCCATGGCCTGAGACCAGTTCCTGTTTTTCTTGGAGGCTTTTGATGTAGGCTGTTTGACTTTGTTGGCTTCTTCTGACTGTATGCTTTGGTCTTCTTTGTCAACAAAGAAAGATTCCAGATTCTGAGTCTAAATCTGAATCTGTTTTCTGCGCCTGGCTATGTTACCATTCGATTACTTCACCCTTGAGTTTTTCATCAGGGTATGACTGCTTGTAGAGTATAGAGTACTTTGCCCCAAGCTTGAAGGGCTGTGCTGTTGTTTTCAGAGCTATTTCTACACTGCAAGCTCTGCCACTCCAGTGCTCCTCCTCTTCCAAGAACCGCCATCCCTGACCATGATTCAGATATAAGCAGGTTCTGTACTCCTGCTCTGATCCCCCACTTATTTCCTCCCACAAGGTGGGACAGGGGCCAAAAGCAACTGCTGCTGTGGTTCTTTAGCTGCACCACCTCCATTGCCCCCGGGGCAGCGGCCTAACCACAAAGTCCTTTCACTCTGTCCCAGGAGTTATTTCCCACTTACCTTCTAGGTTGTCTTTGGTGTTTATGGGTTGAGAAGTCTGGTAACTGCCACAGCTCACTGATTCAGGGCACTAGGGCCTTTTCTGCCCTGCTCCTGGTCTGGTTTGGCTGGGCACAGCCTATGCGGGGCTCTGCTCTTCTACCAGCTCTGTGGGATAGACCTTACCCAGCGACCATCCAGGCTGTCCTGGGCTGGAGCTCTGCTTCCCTCTGCTATTCTGTGGGTTCTACAGTTCTAGAATTTGTTCAGAGCCATTTTTACAGGTGTTTGGAGGCTCCTGGAGGAGAGCCCTAGGCAAGTCCCTGCTTTCCAGCCACCCTGGGGATCTTTTTCAGGAGGCGATTGGCGGATTCTTTCAATTTCTATTTTATCCTTTGCTTCTAGAATATCAGGGCAGTTTTCCTTGATAACTTCTTGAAAGATGATGTCTAGGCTCTTTTGTTGATCATGGCTTTCAGGTAGTGCAATAATTTTTAAATTATCTCTCCAGGAGCTATTCTCCAGGCCAGTGGCTTTTCCAATGAGATACTTCACATTGTTTTCCATTTTTTCATTCCTTTGCTTCTGTTTTATAACATCTTGATTTCTCATAAAGTCACTAACTTCCACTTGTTCAAATCTACTTTTTAAAGTGGTATTTTCTTCACTGGTCTTTTGGACCTCCTTTTCCATTTGTCTAATTCTGCCTTTCACAGCATCCTTTTCCTCATTGGGTTTTTGGAGCTCTTTTAATATTTGGGTTAGTCAATTCTTTAAGCTGTTATTTTCTTCAGTATTTTGGGGGGGGTCTCCTTTAGCAAGTCATTGACTTGTTTTTCAGGGTTTTCTTGCATCTCTTTTATTTCTCTTCCCAATTTTTCCTCTACTTCTCTTATTTGCTTTTCCCAATCCTTTTTGAGCTCTTCCATAGCCTGAGACCAATTCCTATTTTTCTTGGAGGTTTTTGATGTAGGTTCTTTGACTTTGTTGACTTCTTCTTGCTGTATGTTTTGATCTTCTTTGTCAGCAAAAAAGATTCTAGAGTATTAGTTTGAGTCTGTGTCTGTTCTCATGGTCTGGCCATGTTGCCATGTTGCTTGACCTTTTTGAGCTTTTTGTCAGGGTATGACTGCTGGTAGAGTAGAGAGTGCTTTGTCCCAAGCTTTAGGGGCTGCACTTCTGTTTTCAGAACTACTTCTACTCCACTGTCACCACAAGCTCTGCCACATTAGTGCTCTTCCTCCCCCAAGAACAACCAACCAGGATTGTGACCCTGATCCAAGCAGGCCACAGCAAGAGACCCTGCCTCTGTGCAAGTAAAGCACTCCTTGCACTCCCGCTCTGATCAGCCACCACTTGATTCCACCCACCGTGTGAGCCAGTGCCTCCAGAAGCAGCTGACACTGGAGCTCTGGAAGTAGCCTCAGGAGCTTCCTGCTACTGCCACCAGCACTGCCTCGCCACCTCTGCCACCTCCAGGGCTGGGGCCTGACTGCTCTTTAACCTGATTCAGCAGTTTTCCCACTCACTTACCCTGTGGTCTTTGACGTTTTAGGGTTGAGAAGTCTGGTAACTGACACAGTTCAATGATTCATGGCCATAAGGCCTGCGCCAGCTGACTCCTGGTCTGGTCTGTCCTGGTGGGGCCCACACTGGGCTGCACTCTGCTCCCAGCACCATGCAATAGACCATTCCCAGCGACCATCCAGGCTCTCCTGGGCTGGAGACCTGATTTCCTTTGCTATTTCATGGGTTCTGCAGCTCTAGAATTTGTTCAGAGCCAATTTTTACAGGTGTTTGGAGGGATTTGGGGGAGAGCTTAAGCAAGTTCCTGCCTTCCAGCTGCCATATTGGCTCTGCCCCCAGGAGTAACACATTTTTAACATGGCGTAGAACAATCACAGTGATTTCCTTGAACATAAACCCGTGAGGCTTTGTGCTAGCAAAAGTATTTCACCATAGAAGAAATGATCATTTATTTAAAAGGTCTTTTTAGCTGCTTAATCTAATAAATGAAGGACCAATAGAATTTATATTAAAAAACTATCCATTCTCTGGACTTGACATCCACAGACCATTCTTCCTTTCTCTAGGAGAGTTAAACTGATCTTGTTTGTAATTTTACCCTGAGGTTGAGCTATTCTGTTTGATTAGAGCAAAGTCACCAGCCTCCTGCAGATTATGCTTTATTTTCCATCCTAGTATCCATTCTGGACATCTTGTTATCTGCCTTGCCATGTCAATTGTAGCTTCCATCTCTTGCTACTATTTCCACTTTCCCCCTTTTGCTCTAGAAACTCTAATCAAATTAATAATTTTTTCTGGGGGGAAAATGAGGCAATAGACTGACCTATAACTCCTTTTTGCCATTTTTTAAAATCTGTCAAAGTCATAAGTCCATCCCTTAACTACCACTCTCCTTCATGGGTCATCTCCCTTTAATTGAAGTAAGGACTAACTTTTGTATTTATATCCTCAATGCCTGGTACACAGTAGACATTTAATAAATGTGTTCTATTCATTCTTTCCTTCATTTAATTATATTCTATACTCATTTGCAACAACTTACTTTGTTAAGATTCCCCACCACCACCATATCTTTGAAGATGGCAGTGGTTTCTGCAAACTTTTTAAAATACTTTAATCTTAAAAATAAATCTGTGATGCATGTATAATCAATTGATATTTCAGTGTAGAGCCAATAGCAAATATTGCTATAGTAATCCAGGGGTTGGCTATAGAAGCAAGGACTTGAACGTTGTAACTGAACAATGAAGAATAAGTTGATTGAACCTCCTAGATTAATTCTACATCTTTGTGTAAGTATTAAAACTATCATTATATGACTATTTTGTATGAAATGAGTGTCACTTCTTCTATGCATTTTTTTTATCTGCACACTCTTTGAGGCCCTATGTGTCTATACGTGTGCAAGAACATAAAGCTGGTATTGCTTATGAAATAACAAACTATGGTGGGAAGCATTGTCTTTTTCTGTTTTACATAGTAAATGTGCCTTGAGGCCAAACTACCAATGGACATATTTAATAAATGAGATAAGTCAATCAATCATTGACTGCTGGACTCAGCTCTCAAACTTGAGGCAGATTGTCCCTTTAGATTATCATTATATGTTCAGTAATGAGACAATGTGAGACAAACCTGCACCAATTTCACCTGTGCCGATTTTCTCTGCAGGAAAAAAGTGAAGGCCTTGCTCCTTCTGAGGTATTAATTCTGAATCTTTCAGAAGTAATTAAAATTTAAAAGGAACAAAAAAATGGGCTGGTTAAAAATGCAGAAGCTCCATGTGGGGTGATAAAATGATGTCTATTTTTACACCTAGACTGTTTCGTGACTTGGGATCTAGCAGCATAAGCAGTGGCATCCAAGTACCTTCAAGTTTTCACCAGTGATTTATAGGGTAGGAAGTGGTGTGTTTAATTCAAAGTTTCCCCTAGTACAGGTTGATGTGTGGAGGCCTCCCACTGTTCATTAAACCCTGATTAATATTTATGATATTTTCAACCTTCATGTCTGCTTAGTGTAATAAAATCTTGCAAAGTGTCAGGCCCAACATTGTCTTACTAATGTTTGTCAGAGTATATAAAAGGAGTAAAGAAGTCTGAGTCCTGTGAGGAATGAGAGTTAAAACTTATTCTAAAATAACTTCTTTTACAACTAATGAAACTAAGTAATTGTAGCCTTTAGGCACGGTGTTTGTCGGAGACAGTTAACAGAAGTGTATTTTATTATTTTTTGTTTTCCTTAGCTATGTTTTCTCTGCATTGTCTAACAATTTTTGTCCTTGCTTAAGCTTAAAAAGGGGGTTGAGTTTTAGTTTGTGGCTTATGCTAGAAAGAAAAAAAAAAGCCAAGTCAATATTCTGTTCTATAAACAGCACCATTTTGTCAATTTGAATGACCATCTAATAGAATCCTACCAAATACACACCAATAGGTATTTACTACGGACCAGGCACCGTGGTAAGTGTTAGGATAGAAAGACAAAGTAAGACAGTTCGTTCCCAAAAGAAACTTAAATCTTAATGAGAGAAGTCCATCCAGATTACTCCAGTAAAAGATTCATTAAGCCACCTTGTATTAGCAAGGCACAATGAGCATGGAAAAAGCAGGACAAAACAGAACAAAGTCCCTGCCCTTAAGGATCTAATATTGTACTGTGGTGGTTACAACATTTAAACATGAATACAATATGCTTATATTTTGTCATATAAAATATTATTATATTATCATTATTAACACTATCATAATATTAGGTCATCATCATATCATAAATAATAAAGCATAATATGTGATCATTTGAGGGCACATAGAAAACTACCAATTCAATTGTTAGTGTGCCATGAGGAATTTCCATAGGACATCTGAGATTTGTTATTTGTTATTCCAATTTTATAGACTGGCAAACAAGACTAAATTTTTGGCCACAGGTCTCAGATTCGTCTTCAAATTAGGGTGAGAGAGGTGGAATCAGGGGAAAAAATCAAAATGTATGAGGCTAAATAGTGTTACCAACCCAATCATGTGTAAGGAAAAAAAAAAGCATTCCCATGGCACAGGTGACAGTCCCTATATTATTGCATATTGGAGCAATATTCATTGCCAAAATAATGAAGTGGAAATAATTTGGACAGTCCCTGGATGATATTTGTAAAGGAATTTCACTTGACTTCAAATGTACTTAATCACTTCCCAAAGGGCTTTAAGATATGAAATGTGGTGCCCTGGAAAGAGTCAGAGGACCTGGATTCAAATTCTGGCTCCACGACATTAGCCTCACTGGGCTCCAGTTTTCTCATCTGTAAAATGAGAGGTTTTGACTATACTGCTTCCTAGGATTGTTCTACCTCCAAGTGTGTGATATGTTAATATGAGAGGACTTGACTAAATTTTCTTAAAGTTCCCTATAAGCTCTGATATCTTAAGAACACTAAGAATGAATAAGGACTCCTTATTTTAATTAACAGGTGAGTACATGACTAGGTAGATGAAACTTCAGTGGTATTTCTAACATTCTATTTTTGAAGTCTTGAATTGTAAATCTGACACATGACATTATTCACTATGTTTCAGGTTCCTGTGGCCTTTGTTTCTATGATTGCTTGCTGACTTCTGTAAAAAAAGATTGAGTGGTATCAAGATCAAATGAAAAGGATTAGATTTGTAGCTGATTTTTTAGAAAATATTTTTATTGGGAAGATTTATTAATATATATATATTATATATTAAGATTTATTAATATATATTGCATATCAATCATTTAATATGAACCTGAAAAGATCTTCACATACACAAAGTATAAAGGTTTATCTTGACAATAAGTGGCTCAAGAAGTGCTGATATAATGAAGATAAGGATACAGGCCTGTGTCTTAATGTTCTTGTGAGGTAAGTCATGAAAACACTAAATAACAAATATATCATTTATGAAAAGCATATAACTTTTGAGATAGCATTTTGGGTGGGAGTCATAGTCTAGTAGTTCTCATTGCAACATAAGCCTACTAAGAGAAAGACCTAAATGATGCATCTATAAGACCATCCAAAGTCATAAAAAAACTAAGGGTTGGGACAAGAAATGGTAGAAATATGTCCACTTAAAAATAATGTGAAGCAAGAAATTCCTAAAGTATCTAAACATTGAGTTGTAAAAGATGATAATGCCTCCAGAATATTGTCCATATGTGATTTCCCCTCTTTTTTTTTTCCAATTTCCTTCACTTTGTACTTAGTTATGGGCACCCCACTCATGTTTTGCTGCTGTCATATGAAGGTAAACACGATAAGGTGAATAGCATAATTTGTTGTGACTGATCTAATCCCTTAAAGCTTGAACCATTGCCTAGTGCAGTTACAACCTGTGGAACAGCATACTATTCAATAGAAATAGAGAACAAGTTTGGCACATGTGTAATTAAAAAAAATTGACAAATGAGACTTTCTGTGAGTATCATGTATAAAAGCATCTAGCTGACCTTATAAAATGCATCAGTGAAACATATCTCTTCATAAAAGTAGCTACATTCATAGCTGGAAAATAAAAGCAGTGAAAGAAATAAAATTGGGCACATTTGTTACAATCTCATAAAGAGCCTAAAGATTTCTGGGTAGCTTGAAAACACTGATTCATATGAGAGATGACTGTCTAGAGTTTTGGGATAAGGAAGTAGAACATGTATGTGTGCATGTATGCTTTTCAAGATTCTCTGATAGATCTCAGTATTTCTTTGTTGAAAAATCTCCCCAGACCACTTCAAGGAAGGAAGGAAGGAAGGAAGGAAGGAAGGAAAGAAATAAGGGATAAAGGAAGGAAGGAAAGAAAGAAGGGATAAAGGAAAGAAGGAAGGAAGGAAAGAAAGAAAGAAGGGATAAAGGAAAGAAGGAAGGAAGGAAGGAAAGAAGGAAAGAAAGAAGGAAGGAAGGAAGGAAAAGAAAGAATGAGAGTGAGGGAGGAAGTGATGCAGGGAGGGAAAAAGAAAGGAAGGGAGGGAGGGTGGAAGAGAAATTGAACTTTTCTATCAATTAAAAAAAAACAGAAGTAAGATAAAAAAGACCCTGAAATTTATTATTGAATATTAAGTGACCTATGGAGCTTAGGTATATTCTTTATTATTTCAACATACTAGAGTGTATTAAACATGGTACACAGTACATAGATGGTTCTTTCATGGCCTGGAAGACATAACGTAATTTCCCAAAGTGGCCATTACTTTTAGAGAATAACTGTCTCATTACTAATGTATAGCTTGTTCCATAGTGAGCATATACTGTGAAGTCTATTCAGTACATTTCATACTTACAGGACAGAAATCTGCTCTTTAGGAACATGAAAGTTTAGGATTTAAACAAGGCTTTTTAAGACTAATTTTGTGAGGTAGAAAAATTGCATCTTTTTAATAGATCTGTGAGTGAAATGAGGTGAGTGATATTGTTTAGTGCATATCATGACGCCTGCAAATCCTCTCATTCTGTGTGATTTTCTTATATGTATTTCTATAAATTTTCCATAGAGGAATCCTCTGGCATACTGGTCAACTTCCTCTGATGCTTTTAATTATCTTGAGAATATCAATATAGCCCTTGGCCTAGGCATCATCTATTCCCAATCTCATTGTGAATGCACTCCACTTCCATTTCTGATTTTTCATGTCCTCAAGGATGTCTTTTGTGCTGATTCTCCAGTACAAGTTATCTTTGATAATAACTTCTGTAGGGAGACCAAAGTATATTGTTATGTTTTTGAACATTAAGACTTTGCTACTGATGGATATGTATAATTAAGCCAGGAATTTAGGCTGGGTAGGTGGAGACCATCGACCTTTCATTAGCCTTCCTTATATCCTGGCTAAAATTCATTAAGTAAGAAAAGATTTTGGAAATGTGTAAAATTATCAGTCTTTGATTCCATAGTTATTTCTAAGAGAAAGATTTTATCTGTGACCCTTGCATAGCATTTAAAAAACAAAAACTAATCTTCTCCTAAGGCTAATTTCCCTGAGTTTGGTTTACTGGATATGATGACTATAACTTAAGAGCCATCAGTCTACCACTACTGGGAAAGCTTCTAGATACTATATTAGACTGAAATTGAATTGGCTTGAATCGCCCTCAGGAGATAAACTCAGGAAGATACACCCAGAAGAAAGATGCAAAAAACCAGCAGGGCAATAGGCCAGTGGAAACTGAGAGAAAAGAGAAGCAGAACCAAATGAAAAGGATTACATGTCCATCAAAGAGTAGGCCCAGCAGGAACACCCTACCCATTAGCAGTACAATGACAGCTCTAGAAGATAACAAGGGTCTCTCAGTTTCAGAGTTGTGAGTTGAGCCTCCATACATATTCACCACATGTGGGCCCCTCTTCCATAATCCTCAGACCTGATGTTCTTTACTTTTTTTGTGTTATGGCCCAGCTTTGGTCATCTGGTGAAACCTATGGACCCATTAATGTTTTGTTACCTGCATTCATAATTGAAAGTTATTGTAAGCAGTATCACTTCTAGGTCTATATCCCAAAGAGATCATAAAAATGGGAAAAGGACCCACATGTACAAAAATATTGAAAGCAGCCATTTTGTGGTGGCAAAGAATTGGAAATTGAGGGGATGCCCATCAACTGGGGAAAGACTGAACAAGTTGTGGTATATGAATATAATGGAAAACTATTGTCATAAGAAATAATGAGCAGGAGGACTTCAGAAAAACCTGGGAAGACTCACATTAACTGAAGCTGAGTGAAATGAGCAGAAAGAGGAGAACACTGTACAAAGTAGCAGACACATTGTATGATGACTAACTTTAATAGACTTAGCTCTTCTCAGCAATACAAGGATCTAAGACAAAAGAGTCATGATAGAAATCCAGAGAAAGGGCTTTGGCATCTGAATGTAGATGGAAGTATACTATTTGCTCTCTTTTTACTGTTTTGTTTTGTTTCCTCTGTCTCATGGTTCCTTCCATCAGTTCTAATTCTTCTTTTACAGCATAACTAATTTGAAAATATGTTTAATTTGAATTTATATGCAGAGCCTGTATCAGATTGCATGCTGTACTGGGGAGGGGGGGGAAAGGAGAGAGGTTGAGAAAATTTAAAGCTCAAAATCCTATCGAAGTGAATGTTGAAAACTAAAAGTAAATTAATTTTAAAAAGAAAGATATTCTAAATTTCAGTTAGAGGTTACTAAGAAAAAAGATGTAAATTATGCAAGTCCAAAGATCTCCTGAAATCTATCCATAGATGCCTCAGGGTAGTCAATAGAACATAGGTAAAGAATCCAGGTTCTAATCTATATAAGTGGCTATGATATAGTTTGAATTAACTAAAAGAGACATGAGAAAGAACAGAGGAGGTTATGGGAATAGCAAGTAACACATATGTATGTTTAGTACTAATTTAGATTGCAAAGATAGTCATTCGATTTGAGTAAGAAGCAGTAACAATGCTGATGACTCATTCCTAGGAAAGGTAGTTTGTACAGGTAGGAAGGAAGAGTGATTTCAGGAAAGAACTGACACGTCTGAAAGTCTCACAAAAATCATAAGAACCAGAAGCTTCAAAAATCATATACTTAATATTCCAGGACTGGATTACTGTTGAAGTTTCCACCAAACTTACAAAACCCCTCATCCTCAACTCCTTGCAATCGCCCCACATGCACAAATTGCTGCCAAATCTTGTCATTCCTAATTCATAATACATCTTTGCCCCTTCTCTCTACTCACACAGATCCCAGACCAATTGAGGCCCTCACCACTTATGCCCAGACTTCTGCAGAAGTTTTGCAGTTGTTCACTTGCTTCAACTTTCTCCTTAGACTCCACTAAGCTACCAAAATGATATTTATAAAGTTAAGATCTACGTATGTCACTCTCACCCCGCCCACCGCACTCAATAAACAGCTGTGGTTCCCTGTTACCTCTTGGATCCAATATAAAATCTTCTGTTTGTCCTCTAAAGCTGTCATGAACTGGTAACTGCCTACCTTTCTATTCTTCTTATACTTTACTCATCTCTATGATAACAATGTGGGCCTACCTGCAATTATGATTTCATCCATAACACTCAATCTCCCCATTGTTTGCATTTTTACTGTTAACTGTGTCTTAAATACTCTCCTTCCTCACTTCTACCTCCTGGCTTTCTTTAAGACTCAGATAAAATCCTACCTATTGTAAGCCTTTCCTCACCTCTCTCCTCTACCCTCCTTGGCCCATCTTTGCTAAAGTCTTCTCTTCTAGTTTATCCCTCATTTACCCTGTATATATCAGATCTGAATATAGTATTTTGTTTGTTTGTTTGCTTTTTGTATATTGAATGTGAGCTTCTTGAAGGCAGGTATGATTCTTTGGTCTTTATTAGTATCCCCAGCACATAGCACAATGCCTGGCAGTATGTAGGTATTTAATCAGTGCTTATTGACTTACTGACTAACTGACAATACGTGTTTACAGAATAAATGCAAAATAAATGTAAGTTAATTAATGATGGTTGGCAATAGCATTGCAGGGGGTGGATCAGGGAGAGTATCATGTTGATTGTGTGGAGGAAAACTTTGTTTTGAAAGTAAAGGAGAGGTCCAGTGAGGAAGACAGAGGTTAGAAGAAAGTGCCCATCCGGGGTAAGGAAGAACAAGAGTTCAAATGAATGGAAATGGGTGTTGAAACACTTTGGCTAGCAGCTGTTGTGGGGGTGAAAGACCAACACAAGCCCAACAACAAGGACACTTCCAGCACAAATTCTTTGATCTGCTTTGCTATGGAAAGTAGCGTTAAGGGGTTAACAATCTTATTTCAATCCAACATACAAATATCATTCACTTAGTTCAGGGGAAAAAGTCAACACCCTGAACTTCAGAGCAAATACAAAAAAATTACAAACATAAATAGACAGACCTTGTCTGATTCAAATCTCAATGCATAGCTACCAGAGTTTAATAAAGTCCCAACATCCGGGTTTAAAAGCTAGGGGGCAATTAACAGCTGCCCAGAGTCTCTTCCAGTCACACACCACTCTTCTAGTGAGTGAAAGCCCCCAGCAAATAGCTCTGTTCTCTCTTTTCATGCACTCTTTTGCCATAATCAAACATCATCTGAGCCACTAGAACTTAGGCTCCTACTATTCCTATCAACTCCCCTTAGGACCCTGAGGGCTTCACGCCCACCTAGTAGATAAGGTTTTGGGCCTAGGGCTTTGCACCTAGTAAGGCTCAATCAAAGATACTTAATTAATTTATCATTCTAAAACAGTAAAAAAAAAGTCTCAACTTAATTGATATTACAATGTAATATCAATGTAATATTACTCATGTAAGGGAAATGGGAGTTCCTGGGTGTGAGAAACAGAGAAAAGGCCAATTTGGCTAAAAGGCTAAACATGGGAAGGGAAATGATGTATGCTGAGGCTGAAAGTATAGGTTAGATTCAAGTTGTGAAGGATTTTAAAAACCTTATAAAGTCATGAAGACATCTGTGCTGTTCTTAAGAAACACTAGAGGATATAGGGCACAAACAGCATGGCACACTGCCTAGAGTTATCAGACTTGGAATCAGCATAGCCTGCATTAAAATTTTGACCTTGTCCTATATTTATTAGCTATGTGACCTTAGGCAATTTAACTTTTCAAAGTCTCAAGATTTTCATCTGTAAAATAAGGGTCATAAATGTAGTCCCTATCATGTGGCTCAACTGAGATCATCTGCCAACATGGTTTTGCAGACTTTTAAAGCAAAATAGGGTTATTGTTGTTGTCCAGTCTTTCCGTCATTTAACTCTTCATGACCCTCTGAACCATGGGGTTTTCTTGACGAAGATACTGAAGTGGTTGGCCATTTCCTTCTTCAATGGATTAAGGCAAACAGAGGTTAAGTGACTTGCCCAAGGTCACACAGCTAGTGTCTAAGGCCAAATGTGAACTAAGGTCTTCTTGCTTCTATGTCCAGTGGTCTATGCACTAAGACATCTAGCTGCCTCCTAAAGCAATATATATGTAACCTTTATTATAACAATCATATTTTTAATCTCTTCAACTTGGAATTACTAAGGCCACTGCATCCAATTTAATTCAATAAACATTTGTTAAATACCTACTGTCTACAAGGCACTATGAATAGAAAGAAAAAAATGAAACAACACTGAGAGACACAGCACAGTCCCTGGCATAGAGCAATGTTTCTGACCTTGCTTAATAAATATTTGTTGACCGTATTTGTTTGATGACCATGTATGTGACCATACAGCTTGTTGACTGTACTTGTCTGGATCAGAGAGCAATCAAATAAAAGACACATTCACTGTCTTGGTGGATGAAGACTGATACAAACACTCAGAAAACCTATGAAAATGTTAGCAAAAATCACATTTTCACCAAGACCTATATGAAACTGTTGCATAGATATGGAAGGAAAAATCAATGCATAAGACAAATGAGAGAGAATAGTGGCTCAAAACTCTGGCAAAGATCCAGAATGCTAGACTACCAATGGAGGAAACCTGATTTGGAGCTAGAACAAAGACTGCTTTTTTAATGGAGTCAGTTGGAAAAAAAAGTTATAGTTATCCCTTTCACTTCAATGGAGGTTAGGGGTGTGGCATCCCCACAATCCGGAAACTCCACATAAAATGTTTTTGGCTCTCATTTCATACCAGAGAAGAAGTCTGAATTATTATCGCATTAAAAGATTAAATATGTTGATTTTATACAATACTAGAATATAGTTCATGTTTTTCTGAGTTTCTAGACCTTTTTTCTGTGTCACCTACTGGCTTTTGCATGTCATCTGCAGCTTCCTCAAAACTCCCGAAAATTCCCATTTAATTTCTTATGCCAATCTGTCATGTATTGAAACCATGATGGGGAAAGTAATGATGTGGAAATGTGATTCTTGTAGAGATATGGAAAAGTGGGAGAAAAGAATATGAGGAGAAAATTGAATTAGAATAGAGTTAGGCATCATTTTCCACCATTGGCAAATCACTTAAATAATATTGGAGAAATGAATTCTCCAGGCTTTGCTAAATCTATCTCTACAATGGAAAATTTGTTTTAAAGTTTACCTCTTCCAGGCTAAAGATATGGGACAACCATGACAAGGCATTGGAGAAAGGGTGAAGAGCTCTAGGTTGTAGTAAAAGCTTTGCCTCTAATTGCCTGCATGTCTTTGAGTACCTGTTACTTCATTTTCTTGGGACTCATCTATAACGTAAGGGAGTTGGAGCTGATGACCTCAAAGGCTGCTTCTGGCTCTAAGTCGTATGAACCTTAGTATTTCTTTTCCAAGTATAAACAATGACAGTAATAACAAACAAACAAAAAAGGAGATGGGCTTGTCATTACCACAAAGAAGCAGACCAAGTTGGCACCTTTGAGATACAAAAAAAAAAAGAAAGAGGAAAGTCTCCAGAAACCAGGAAAGCACCTCTATCAAGGAAGCATATTAAAACCTGAGTTAGAGTCCTTCAAGACGAGGAAATTCCATGATGTCCATGAAAGCATGTTGGATTCCTCTTCAGAGAGCCTGAACAGGAGAACTCTGTGATTATGGGCAAGTCAATTAATATCTTGGTGACTCTATTTCTTTATCTTTAAAATTAGGGTATTGGGGGGTGGAGCCAAGATGGTGGCTGGTGAGCAGGGACTAGAGTGAGCTCCGTACCCGAGTCCCTCCAAAAACCTATAAAAAATGGCTCTGAACCAATTCTAGAACAGCACAACCCACAGAACAGCAGAGGGAAGCAGGGCTCCAGCCCAGGACAGCCTGGATGGTCTCTGGGTGAGGTCTATCCCACACGGAGGTGGGATCTGGGAGCTGGGAGCTGGGAACGGAGTGGAGCAGAGCCCAGCCTGAGCGGCGTGGACCATCCAGACCAGAAGCTGGGCAGAGGGGGCCCTAGCGCCCTGAATATGTGAGCTGCGGCAGTTACCAGACCCCTCGACCCACAAATACCAAAGACTGCAGAGAAGGTTAGTGGGAGAAGCTGCGGGAGTGGAAGGAGTTCGGGCTCGGCTTCCAGCCCCAGGGGCAGCAGAAGTGGGGCAGCTACAGCTGTTGTTACTTCCGGCTCCAGGCCCACCTGGTGGGAGGAATTAAGTGGGGGATCAGAGCAGGAGTGCAACAGCCTGCTGAAGATCTAAGCCCAGTCTGGACTGGGGATTCTTGGGGAAGGAGGAGTGCGGGTCTGACAGAGCTGGCACCTCCCCCCCAAACGTGGAACATAGAACTCGTTAGTCTACAAGCAGTCATACCCCACTGAAAAACTCAAGGGTCAAGTTAGTTGGTTGGGAATATGGCCAGGCAGCGAAAATGCGCCCAGATTCAGTCTCAGATTTTGGATTCTTTCTTTGGTGACAAAGAAGACCAAAACATACAGCCTAAAGAAGACAACAAAGTCATAGAGCCTACAACCAAAGCCTCCAAGAAAAACATGAACAGGCCCCAGGCCACAGAAGAACTCAAAAAGGATTTGGAAAAGCAAGTTAGAGAAGTAGAGGAAAAATTGGGAAGAAAAATGAGAAGGATGCGAGAAAACCATGAAAAACAAGTCAATGACTTGCTAAAGGAGTCCCAAAAAAATACTGAAAAATACACTGAAGAAAACAACACCTTAAAAAACAGACTAACTCAAATGGCAAAAGAGCTCCAAAAAGCCAATGAGGAGAAGAATGCCTTGAAAGGCAGAATTAGCCAAATGGAAAAGGAGGTCCAAAAGACCACTGAAGAAAATATTACTTTAAAAATTAGATTGGAGCAAGTGCAAGCTAGTGACTTGATGAGAAATCAGGATATTATAAAACAGAACCAAAGGAATGAAAAAATGGAGGACAATGTGAAATATCTCCTTGGAAAAACCACTGACCTGGAAAATAGATCCAGGAGAGATAATTTAAAAATTATTGGACTACCTGAAAGCCATGATCAAAAAAAGAACCTAGATACCATCTTTCAAGAAATTATCAAGGAGAACTGCCCTGATATTCTAGAGCCACAGGGCAAAATAGAAATTGTAAGAATCCATCGATCGCCTCCTCAAATAGATCCCAAAAAGAAATCTAGGAATATTGTTGCCAAATTCCAGAGCTCCCAGATCAAGGAGAAAATACTGCAAGCATCCAGAAAGAAACAATTTGAGTATTGTGGAAACCCAATCAGAATAACCAAAGATCTGGCAGCTTCTACATTAAGAGATCGAAGGGCTTGGAATGCGATATTCCAGAGGTCAATGGAGCTAGGATTAAAACCTAGAATCACCTACCCAGCAAAACTGAGTATCATGTTCCAAGGCAAAATATGGATTTTCAATAAAATAGAGGACTTTCAAGCTTTCTCAGTGAAAAGACCAGAACTGAATAGAAAATTTGACTTTCAAACACAAGAATCAAGAGAAGCATGAAAAGGTAATCAAGAAATGGAAATTGCAAGGGACTTACTAAAGTTGAACTGTTATGTTTACATTCCTACATGGAAAGATGATGTGTATGATTCATGAGACCTCAGTATTAGGGTAGTTGAAGGGAATATGCATACATATGTATGTATATGTTTATGTATATATACAAGTGAATGTGTATGTATGTATATATCTATGTGTATATGTATGTATGTGTATATATATATATATATATATATATGTGTGTTTATATATATATATATAAAAGAGAGAGAGCAGACACAGGGTGAGTTGAAGATGAAGGGAAGATATCTAAAAGAAATAAAATCAAATTAAGGGATGAGAGAGCAACATACTGAGAGAGGGAGATAGGGAGAGATAGAATGGGGTGGATTATCTTACATAAAGGTGGCAAGAGGAAGCAGTTCTGTGGGAGGAGGGGAGAGGGCAGGTGAGGGGGGAATGAGTGAACCTTGCTTTCATCAGATTTGGCCTGAGGGGGAATACCATACATACTCAGTTGGGTATCTTACCCCACAGGAAAGAAGAGGGAGGAAGATAAAAAAAAATAAAAGGGGGGGGATGATGGAGGGAAGGGCAGATGGGGGTGGAGGTAATCAAAACAAACACTTTGGAAAGGGGACAGGGTCAAGGGAGAAAATTCAATAAAGCGTGATGGGTTGGGAAGGAGCAAAATGTAGTTAGCCTTTCACAACATGAGTATTGTGGAAGGGTTATACATAATGATACATGTGTGGCCTAGTTTGAATTGCTTGACTTCTTAGGGAGGGTGGGTGGGAAGGGAAGAGGGGAGAGAATTTGGAACTCAAAGTTTTAAAATCAGATGTTCAAAAACAAAAAAAGTTTTTGCATGCAACTAAAAAATAAGATAAACAGGCAATGGGGCGTAGAAATTTATCTTGCCCTACAAGAAAGGAAGGGAAAAGGGGATGAGAGGGGAGGAGGATGATAGAGGGGAGGGCTGACTGGGGAACAGGGCAACCAGAATATAAGAGCCATCTTGGAGTGGGGGGGAGGGTTGAAATGGGGAGAAAATTTGTAATTCAAACTATTGTGAAAATCAATGCTGAAAACCAAATATGTTAAATAAATAAATTTACATTAAATTAAGAAAAAAAATAAAAATAAAATTAGGGTATTGGAGTGGATAAACCAAGTTCTTTTCTAGTTTATGATATTATGATCTGTGAAGGGACTAATCACACCTGCAAATTCAAAGGTCACCCAAAGTCTGTTTAGATAGCACTTCATGATATTTTGCAAAAAAGAAAGGAATCCAGTAGCATAATGGCACAGAAAGAAATAGAATAATTTTTGGAAAAATGGAACAACATAATTGCAATATATTTATTCCTATTATTTTGATAGGTGCAGTTTAAGTTGGAAAGGTAAACAAAAAGTTTGTAATCAATGAAAAAAGGGGAAGAGCATTATCTAAATGTTTCCTTTAAAAACATTAAAAGTAAAAGCAAGAGGAAGCTGAGAGGGAAAAAAAAACTTCTTAAGAGATGAAGAAAAAGTCAAAGCTTTATTAATTAAGGGCACAACTTTCTTTTTGCCGTATAAAATGTAGGCTAGAGCTGAAAATTTTTTTGCAAATCTTTCTGACATACAAATTTCACTAATTCTAATCTATAAAGAAAAACTCAAATTCAAGAACTGCAAAGCTTCATGTTCCTGAACCCTAAACGCAGAAAATCTACTAAAATTCCAAAGAAGGCAAATGCCACTTAATAAGTTATTCTCTTCATGAATTTAGACTATTTATTCATTAGCAGCAAAGAGAAGAAAATGAAATATATATTAAAAAATCCCTAAAGTTTTTGCCATAGGCATCTTTTCTTGATTGTTCAACTTGGTTTATTTCTGCAGTCCACTTAGTTTTCCTAACTGAAAAAATAAAATAAAAACTGACTGCTCTTTAATGCATAAACAAAATATATATTTTTCTCAATTGGATCTATCATATCTTGTATCTTTCATATCTCGCATCTTTCATATCTTGCATCATATCTTGTATATAGAGCACCAGTCACTAATTTGCTTTGATGTTGTTATCTAATTTACAACTATATGTGGGTGGGTGATTGATGACTCACACACATCATTTCTTTAACATGAAAGCACAACACTCAGATACTTTAAAATTTTGTATGTAGAAATATTTTTCAGCACACCACGCCAATGCAAAGAGCTATTTTAGTGGTTTTACTGTTATACATCTTTATTTATTGATAAGGTCTCAAAAACTGTCAACATCATAATGTGCACAAGCAAGTGATTCTTTCAAAAGTACTACGATTGAGATTATTAAAATATTTGTTCATGGTAGTTCCTCCCTTATTATAGCTGCAAGCGGTTGGGGGGTGGTGGTGGAGAAGGCATGTTGCAAGGAGAATAAATTTCTCTTCTTTGGGTCATTAGATGTTGCTGCTTTCATTTGATGATAATGGGAAGTTAAGCATTTTGGCTTTCTTGCTATGGCTCATTGGAATAAACACTAGTTTTGACAGACCCAATGACCTTTTCTCTTCTTTCTTTTTTAATTTCTGTGTACTATGATAATTGATGAATTGTCTCAACACATTTGCCACATTCCCATATAATTTTTACTAAAGATTTCACTGCCCAACTTTTTTTGTGGGGGAGTGAGGGGAAGAAAGACCATTTTATAAGAAATAAGTTATTTCTAAAACATTTAGTATAGTCCTACAACATAAGTAATGTTCTTAATAAATTTTTGTTCCTATCTCTATAGCTAGATTCATGTATCATTGAGTTCTCTCATTGTTTGCACCCACCTATGAAATGTGTTAATGCAAAAACCATTTTTGTTAGACCTTTTCCTCTTAATTCATTCTACTGTTCTTAGAAATTTCTAAAAATGTATGATTTGGGGGATTTTAGGAAGCCCTAAATTACTATTTTATTTTAGATTCCTGGTACTAATCATAGTTTACTTTAGGAACCACAGATTCTGTTATTGTAATAGAAATTGGAATAGTCTATTGCTGTTTGTAATTAGCTTGGGTTTTTTTTTGTTGTTGTTGTTATTTATTTTTGTCTGTTTATTTTGGAAGTGCTATGCAAGTGCTACATATTAAGAAATGCTAGTGGGTCCTAAAAGTCTTTTGCATAGGTTTCCTCCTCAACTACCCTTTAATTCTTACTGCAGCTCTCAGATCAGAACTTTGCTGCTCATTCCTAATTTTTTTCAATAGCTTTCTAACTATTTTCCTGCCTTGTAACTCTTCCAAATTCAATCTACTATACAAAACTAGGCTACAATAATAACCTTTAAAAACTGGTGGCATTATGCTAATCACCCAAAACCCATTTACACCAGAATTTGTTGCAGCTGCTTTTCATTTAATGAATTAAATTTAAATTCAAACTCTTTAAGTTAGCATTCAAGGTTTCTAATCTACAACTAGATCCTCTACCACCTTTGTAGCCATATATTCCATATTTCATCACTAATGCCTTCTCCTGTCCCAACATTTTATTCCATGTAAAACATATAGCATTTTCCAAAGAAAAGGGGAATAATTTAAATTGGCAATAGAGGATCTGATTTCCTATCCCAATTCTCACACCCACTGATAAGTCAGGTCACAAGAGATTGGCCACAGCTCTCTCTCAGTGTTCTAGCAAGTGTGTAATAGGGTGAGATCCTCGCTCACCCAAGGGATTATGAGTTATTCTTTACTCCTATTAATTCATGCCCACTGAGGTTTATTTCCCCCATAGATTATAAACTGAGAAACATTTAGTTTTTCAGTCTTAACTAGTACTTATAAGGGGATATTGAGTGATTCTCTAAGAATGATAGCTATAAAATACTCCTCTTACTGTCTGAACACTCAGTTCAGTGTTTCTTTGTATGTGGGCAGTTGCTTTGGAGATTTTGTGGTTCTAATATTAAAGTTTTTGGGGTGACTTTGTGAAATGGGTGATAAGAAGAAATGGATGATCCAATCGGAATTTGGAGTGTTTAATCCAGATTGGACAAATAGATACCCATTTACCTAAACTAGCGACAAAATATTGTGCCTTGTTTGCTGAGAAGTAATAGCCATTCCAAAGGAATATGATCTTTGTGGATATTTCGAATCAGAACATCCTGACTTAAGCAAATTGGACACCAATGAAAAAGAAATTAAAGCATCCAAATTGTTGAAAAATCTCAGTGGGGAATAACAGTTTTTCAAGAAAGTAAATTCAGAATATGAGGTGGCTACTAAGGTTAGTTTTCAGATTTCTAAAGAAATCAATTTCAAACATAATTCTGGAGTACAATAAACTGCTGACAAGAAGTGTAACATTTCCCATTAATTAAATGTAAACAGTAAGAAAACTAGAAAAATGTACTCAAATCTGTACTGCTTAGCAAAGTAATTTTTTAATATTAATGTGATTTTATGATAAATAAAAATCTTAAGTAATATTAGTGTAATTAACTGATATTAGTTGAAATTTCCCTTTTTTTAGTATGGTTTCTTTGCAAAGTATTTTAATCATTACTTATACCTTTACTTGGAAAGTGAACTGCTGAAAACCTATCTGTGGCTTAAAGAAGTTTAGTCTATTTTAATTTTGTCCCCTACCTACTGCCAAGTTGTGCAGGTCTGCCTAATGGCATGGTCTCTGAATTAATGCAGCGTGCAAAATCACTGAGATTACCCCCTTCCGAAATTACTGAGACCAAAAAAAGGAGATGGCTAATGTATTCAGGCCTTGTTGAATTCCTCCAGGGCTGAGGAGAGAACCTCTGCTTCACCATGTTGTTAGATGACTAGAACCAATTACATGATATCTACACATGCTCCATAATTTCTCTAAGGCACATTGTTTATACATCATGACAGTTCTTGTAGAAATAATGTCCAGTGTCCTCCACATGGAGATGCTGTATCATCTGGGAAAACTAATGGGATCTGACCATGATCCAGACCCCCTTTACATATAAACAAAACAAAATGAAGCAGTGGCCATACCTGGGAGCGTGTGTGATATTCTTTACCCATAGTCATCCATCTTGGCAAGAAAAGGATAGAAGCACATTTTCTCATTTCTTCTCTGACTAATAAGTGTGTGTATACACAAACATGCATACACACATACATACATATATAAATATATAGATAGTTTGTATATTCTGGGAAATATATATAATATATAACACATATGTACATATACATATACATATGTGTGCACATCATACACACACATATATGTTTTGTATGTGTGTGTATAAAAATATACATACATACATATACATATATATATATTTTTTTTCTCCTCCAGCACACCTTTGAGGAATTTGCTCTTGGTATGCTATTGTAATTACTTAATGAATCATTTGTTTGTTTGTTTGTTTTACTAATTACACCTCTCCACCTCTCTTCTCTGTCTCTTCATTGCATTAAAAAAACTCTATTCCCTAAGAATTTAGAGGATTAAGGTAGATTCAATAAAAGGAGGCAAAGTGTTGGTTACTGAGATGCAGAAAGCTATAAGAGAAGGATAGTGACTGTAGTTGAGGTGGCAATGAAGAAAGGGGGAGAGGGAGAAAGAAACAACTAATGATTTAAGCCTACCCTGTGGGAGGCTGAAATGCTATTGCTTAAACTGTTAAGATGAAGTTGTTTCTGTGTTTTTGTGAAATAAACGCTATCATAATGTAACGCATTCCTTCTTTAAAAATGTAATATGAAATAAGAAGCAGCATTTCTTTGAAATAATGGACCCATGAAGTAAAAACACATTAGAATCCTATCATAGCTTCACGTATCTATTAAGCTAGGCATTTATATTGCACTTATTACCTAGTACCTGTTAAAGCTGTTTACACAGACCACAGGGAAGAAATAACTTTTATGTTCTTTTTAGTTTGCTATAAATTCAGAAACAATTTTCTTCAAACAGCTGATCTGTGAATTAATAATGAGGATCTGTATCTTTCTTACCACCGTATGCCAAGTACATCTTTTCTATTTAAAAATTGATGAGTTCTCAGACTCCAGTACTCTCAATAAGAGAGATTGTGGGGACTTATGGGGATAACCAGAGCTTACCTTAGGTGAAAGGTTCTAGCCTAAGCCCTTCTCTTCAGCAATCCTCAGGTCGAAACTAGGACAACTTGGTTATGGGATAGACAATAGGGGATTTGGAATCAGAAGCTGTAGGCTCAAATCCCACTTCAGATAACTAGTAGCTAGCTGGATGACCAGGGAAAACTATTAGTTTCTTCAGCCTCAGTTTCCTCATCAGTTATACTTATATTACCTTATTCACTGTGTTGTTGTAAAGAACATATTTTGCCTCACTTTAAAATACTACTTCATTGTGGGTTGTTATTATTATAATTATTGCAGAATTATATTTGAAAGTATGTTGTGATCCAAACCAAAATACTTTTGGTCTAACTACACAATGGATTGTTCCTGAAAAGTAAAATATAAGGTAAAAGTTAAAACAGAATGCTGAAACAATTGTTTTTAATGAATAATCATAGCCTTATCTTATTTGTATCTATCTTTTTTTATTTTAGGAAAAAGTGGTATAAGTGATTCTTTTAAATTTTAACATCAGTGACAGTGCAATGTCCAAACTTCCTGTTTCAACAATTCAAATTAGGCAACAATTCCTTGTTAAGTTGATTTTGCATTTGGGAAAATTGTCCTTTTCCCACACCTGGCAAAGTGACTTTATACATTATATTCACAGCAACCTGCATTGCATACTCCAGGATAGCATGACAAAGTAGGGGATAAGTTTACATGACCTTCTTTGTCCCTCCAAGTTACTTGACATAAGAATAAGAGAGAAGAATGTGATTATTTTGGAGGATGATATAGATTATACCATCCATATTATTCACTCTTGAAAGACAGCATGATTATTTAGGATTGGAAATAGATATATTTCATCTTATTTAAAACTTTCTCACGAGGAGCCTACAATATGAACTATTTACAGATTTTTGGCTCTCTTTTACTAAAACAAAAGAGTCCTTATTTTCTTTTTAAAAAAAAATCTGAGATATTAATAAATTAAAATTTTCTTTCCCCCTCTTATCTCTTTGTTTCTTTGGATGATATCCTACCTTCTGCTCTGCCATATCTTTTAAATTTATTCTGGTACTTGAATAAATGGCATTTCAATTAGTTAATTAATCAAGAAGCATTTATTAAGTTCTTACTGTGTGCCAGAAAGTATAATAAACACTTCAGACAGATTATATCACACTAAGAAATTATCCTGAATCTCTTGCTGGCATGACAATTCATTACAGGTTGACAAGAGATGTTGGTATATAAGGTGTAATAGAAATTTTTGATTTTTTAAATTCCTTTTTATTAATTTTTATTATTTAAACTCAGGACCACTCCTTATGCAACTCTTGGTTAATTGAAAGACTGCCTTCTGTTAATATTGACCTTATCTGACCAAAACCTGTCTCATGAGATGTGAAAATTTATTAAGACCTTAAATATTGCTTAGATAAGACCAGAAGAAGAATCTAAACTATCTCTTACTCCTTAGAGACATGCCTATCATTCCCCTCAATCAGACTATTTGTAAACCCTCCAATGTAGTTTTAATCTATACCCTGACTTGGTTACCTACAAAGTAGATTTCTTTCTCTTTCTGTCCTTTTCTTCCTTCCTTCCTTCCTCCTTCCATCCCCTCCCCCCATCTCTCTTTCTCTTTCTTTCTTCCTTAAACTGAGTTCACTTTGATGCTCATAGATTGGACCACAGTAGGTCCCTGCCCAAGCCCCATTTAATGGCTATGTGTTGGGCCCTCGTGACTTAGAGTGAATGAATGTCAATGGTAACTATTTCTCTTTGGAACAGCAACCCTGAGGGTCTTCCCCTCCCAGCTTGATTTTTTTTTCTCTCTTTTTTTCTAATTAAAAGGGCCATCCCTTGACTCACTTCTTAAAGAAGTCTCTGTTCACTGAATTGTAGTTACCTCACTCTAAGTGAGTACATGAAAAGGCCTGAACCTAAAAGGGCCATGGTCTCCCATTGCATCCTGGGCCATCTCCAGTCATCCTGGTGAATATCTGTCCACTGGACCCAGATGACTCTGGAGGAGAAAGTGAGGCTGGTTACCTTGCAAAGCCCTCCCTCACTGAAATCAAAGTCAACTGGAAATCATGCCATCATTTCCCTGATGTCATGGACCTCTTGGAAAATGAGAGACACCACAACAACAATTTAACTAGATTTGTTTATGTATGTAATTATGACTCTGCTTAACAAAATTTGTTCAACTTTTATGACACTGAAAAAAGCATGGGATTATGAATCTGTCTTTGCTTTGATTTTTATGGCCTAAGAGGAATACATAAGATTTCAATTTGTAAAAGAATTATTTCTCTGCCAATTGGACACAGTTTTGTCTATAAAAGGCCTTATTGGAACCCTAGCTTTTGTTCAGATTTATTTTTTCTTCATTGAGATCTGAACCCATGTTTAAGCATAATAATAAAACCTAGGTTTTTATCTCCATAATCTCTGCATTGTATGGATAAATTTCTGCAACAGTTGCCTACCCCATGAATTCAGAAAGGACATTTCTCTCAAAAGAAAGGGTAGCAATATTCACAAGGTCCTTAGTGGTAGCACAAAACGATTAGAGTTAGCAGCCAAACATCCTCAGGAGGACATAGGGAAGTTGTACTGTTATCTTCAACAATAGAATAGGTGACCTCAAATGGATAGACTCACCCCAGATTGGAACAGATTTCTTGAGTCATTTAAATTAGGAATGACATAGTTCAGGACCTCTGGGTCCACCCATTGTGTCCATGCATCCAAAGACTCACAAGGTATTAGAAATTTATCAGGGGTGAGAGCAAATTCCTCAGGAGTTTTTCCATACAGCATTTACCTCAAAGTTGGAATTTTTAATTTTTTTTCATTAAAGATTTGAATGAAGCAGGTAAATGGATATAAATTTAATCCTAGAGAAAATTAGCATTCTTATAAGATTTGAAGAATTAATTTTCCTATCAGGTAAGTTTCATTATAAATCTCCTAAATTGCTTCTTAAGATTTATGTCTGTCATGTAATGCTGAAAAAGCCTAAGAGACACTTGCTCTACAGAATTATCCTCTGGTTTAAAAGAACTAGTCCATTGGCATAGTTATTGCATTAAGCTTATCACTTCTAATTTAGCATTTTAATGCTATTTAACAGTAATGTTCAACAACAGATATAGCTTTCAAGTAATGATAATATTCTTTATGACCAATGACAAATTTTTATTGCAAATAATAAAACTAAATGTTTAGAACCAATCAGAAAAATTGGAACACCTGAGTCTTAGTAATCTATGCAATACAATTTCATTTGCAATTATCTTAGGTAAAACCACACAAATGCAGACATATTCCAAAAGCAAAAAAAAAGTTTCAAAATTGATTATTGAATCCAATGAAGACTTTTATTTTTCTCTTATTTCCAGTTGGAAAAACAGAGAGCCAAGTTTTCAGTTCAATATCTAAGATAAGAGTAGTGAACTATAACTGCATAAACCAGGAGTGGGAAACCTGGCCCTATGACTGAATCCAAACTTCATAGAACAATTAAAGGACTGAAGTTTGGATTCAGTCAAAGGGCTACACTTGAGCACCTAAAGAGCCACATGTGGCTGCAAGGCTGGAAGTTCCCCATTCCTGGCATAAACTGTTAAATAGGATTTTTGTCTAGTGTGTGGCTACAAGAGGTGCTTCCTGCTGACCAGAAGTATTTGGACAGAAAATATCTTGTGGGAACTGGATAGATAATATAGTTAGATAATTTAATGAATCCCAGATAATATAGATAGGTAGATAATATGATGAATCCTTGTCAAGTAAGAGGATAATTGTTTGATAACTAAATACACATACACACATCTACTTTCATCTAACACACAATACTTCCATCTAAATACTAAAGCTCAAGAAGATACAATATATGTTTTATTAAATCCACTTATTTTTTCTGATTTTTTTTTTGTTTTTTAATGATATCCTCCCATTATGAGAAAGACTGAGTATATCTGCAAAGTATTCACTTATATTTGTGATGCGGGTAATCTTATGAAGAAATGGTCTTTTCTATAGAAAGTATTGCTACCTAGGCAAATGTCTATAAAAACATTATTGGTTGTAAATATGTTAGATATTTATAGATATTTTAAATTTACTTTAAAGTCCATAGAAAAATTAAATCCAGGGAGAAAACAGATATTTTAGGGCAAGGAGAATAGGACTTGTAGATGATTTGGTGTTACAATATCCCTAATACCAAATATTCTAGGCTACAAGATGGCAGTTATGTAATGCAATGGATGAAGCACTGGTCCTGGAGTTAGAAAGACTCATCTTCCTGAGTTCAAATGTGGCCTCAGACACTTACTAGCTGTGTGAACTTCGGCAAGTCATTTAACTCTATTTGCATCAGTTCCTCATCTGTAAAATGAACTGGAGAGGGAAATGGCAAACCACTCCAATTCCTTTGCCAAGAAAACCCCAACTTGGATCACAAAGAGTCAGACATGACTGAATAATGCTTTAAAATAAGCACATTCACTTTCCTAAACATTTATTAATTTTTGTATACAAAATGCCATTATTCATACTGTTACAGATCAATAGAATTTTTGTTACTGCTAAAGAGATTTTTAGGAAGGAGAGAATCCATTCTTTCATTACAACTAATACCAGAGAGAAGGATGGGTCATTTTCCCAGCAAATAGTGCAGTTATCCCTTCTACTTAAGCGACTTTTCCCATCATGTTTTTGATATATTGCAGAAATTAAATGGGAATTTTGGGGGAGTTTTGCAGAAGGTGCAGGCAACATGTGAAGGCAGTAGATGACGTATAAAAAGTTTAGAAACTCAGAAGTGAACAAAATATATGTATAGCATTTTTACTTAACATTGGCCTACCTATGGCCTATGACTTATGACAACTCAAATTTAACAATAAGATACTTATAAGCATGCTATAAAAGAAAAAGATAGAAATTCAGACATCTTCTCTGGTACAAATGGAGGGCCAAAAAATTTTACTTGGATTTTCCAGATCAAGGAGGTGCTGTGCCCCTAATTCCCATGATGTAGATGGGATAACTATATTTCTTAAACATCCTCTGCTGTCATTCAGGTAAAAAAAAGTAATTTAACTAAGAAGTTATTTAAGCACCTTGATAGTATAAAAGTAGAATAATTATAGGGCACCTAGGTAGTGTAATGGATAGAGCTCCAGGCTTGAAATCAAGAACACTCATCTGCTATGATTTCAAATCCAGCCTTAGACACTAATTCCGTGACCCTGGGCAAGTCACTTAACCCTGTTTGCCTCAGACCCTCATCTGTAAAATGAGCTGGAGAAGGAAATGGCAAACCATTTCAGTATCTCCACCAAGAAAACCCTATATGGGGTAAAGAGAAGGCAGATATGGTTAAAAAAAGACTGAACCATAAGAAAACAATTATTTTGCTAGATGCAATGATTTAATTTTACTTTTGAAAACCTATGGAGAGGCACATTTTTTTAGTGAAACTTAAAAAAAAAAATCTCTAAATGTTTGGTTTTTTTTTCCCAAAATCTTTGGAAAATTTCCTCAGCAAGATAATTTATGTTGAGGATGAAAAGTCTTTTCTTAGAGGAAATAGATTAAGCATTGAATTAAATATTAATTTGTAAGTACTAAACCAGGTGGTACAGACACACACACACACACACACACACACACACACACACATTTTCCTTTATCCAGATCTCTGAAATAATCTGAGGTTAGAGATTAATGTGAATGGGCATGGGGAACTATGCAATTTTAGACACCTCTTGATGTTCAATGATTTTTAGGCAAGGAAATTAAATGGTCTTTTTTATAGATGATCATACCTTTTAGAAAATGGGTAGATTCCCATGCAGGGGTATACAGATATACAGATTCAAGATAGCATATTCCTTATCCATTCATAATATTTTTATAATTCTCAACTGTTGGATAATAGTAAATGTTCTTTTGTTACTCTGCTAAAAAAAATTGAGTATCACAAACCATTCAGATATATGTGTTAATTTATATCCACACAAAAATTTTTATAAAACAAGTTTTTTTTTAGATGGCATCATTTGCATTGATTAATTTTGGCAATAGTGGTAAAAATCTTTCCTTGATTCTGGTTGAAAATGTAAAGAAAATTATATTTAGTAGTTTTTCAGGCACCTTTTTGGGGGTGTTTTGGCTAAGACACTGTAGAGGTTTGCCATTTCTTTCTCGAGTTCATTTTACAGATAAGTAAACTAAGGCAAACGGTTAAGTGATTTGCCCATAGTCGCACAGCTAAGAAGTATTTGAGACTAGATTTGAATGCAGTAAAAGGAGACTTCCTGACTCCAGGCTTGACACCCTTTCCAGTACATGACCTAGTTGCCAAAAGAAGACTGCATATTCTCCAGAAAAAAAAAATCTTTAAAGCTTTGTAGTTTTTAAGACAATAAAAAACAAAAAGAGGCTTTGCCATATTTTCCGTGATGGTGTGATTGCATCAACATCAAGGACTGTGTGAAAATGATGACTTTCTGTAAACCTCCTGTTAACAGCTTTTTCCACAATAGGATTAATATTTATACATTTTTGTGAGTCAAAAATTTTTTCATGAATTAATGATTTTTAAAAGTATTTTTAAGTATAAAAACAATGAGTTTAAAGGTCTTTATTCTTGCTACAAACAAGCTTCTTTTAATTGAATGACATTGAATTCTTACTACGTGTAGGTTTTTCCTTAGTTGTTAATATTACTTTGGAGTCTTCAGTTCCTGAATTCTAGAAATAGGATGTTTAAGAATGCATTCTTTATAATGTAATTCTTTGTACAAAAGTGTGTGGTTTCTTGGTATAGTTTATTGTAATAATATGGGTCTATACAACTTTTAAAAATATGAGTATCATTCAGAGAGCAATGGTGTAGTGCAGCGTAGGTATAAACTGGCTGTAAGATACAACAAAAAATGAACTACAAAGTGGGAGTGAATTAAAGAATAGCATTGATGGGTTATGAACAGCCCATGAATCCATGTGATAGTGTCATAATTTCAAGAAAAGTGAAGAACCCTCAATAAATAGGCTGTGTTTCCTATGTCAAACTATGGGAGGACATGAACAAGTATCACTTAGGATGGGTAGGTACAATGGATGATGAGTAGCATTGTTGGAGGGAACATACACATTGATGAGATCATAAATCTGTTTGCATATATATATATATATATATATATATATATGACTTAAAAGTATGAGGTATAGCTGCTATTTAGGGAATTATAATATTCATTTCTGATATTTTTAGAGTGTTCAACACTTCACAAGTTATATTGACATATATTAATTCCCTCAAAGGCCCAATGAATTCAGTAGGTCTGGGATTAGTTTTCACATTTTACAAATGAAGACAGTGAAACTTAATGATGTTAGGGTGATTTGACTGAACTCAAAGTGACACAGATAGCTTAGTGAATTAATGCAGGACTAAAATCAAGGTCTTTTTTACTGGAAGCCAATGGTTGTTTTTGTTACATTTCACTACAAGGTCAGGGTGGGGGGATGTAAACCTCTAAGATCTCTAAAGTCCTTTCCTGTACAAAAATATTCTGACCTGTGAACATAGAGCCCATTTTCTAAGTGAGACTGGGGGATATATTTTAGGCCAAAGTATTATACATATTAAACATTACAATCACTCTAGAGATAATGAAAGCACTTTAGATCTACGCTGTAAAACTCTGCACATGGAGATTATCTGATAGATTTGTATTTTCATTGATATGGATACTCCCAAGAGTATCACAGACTGCAACATCCTAGAAGTATTTTTAAGCTGTGATGATCTACTGAATGCAAGATCATTGAATCATAGATTTTAGAACTGAAAGGCACCTGAGAGGCTAGTAGTCAACCCCTACTCCTTCATTTTATAGAAGTGTCTGTGACTTTCTATAAATCCTCTTTAGAGTCTTTCCCCAAAATACTGGGTTGGGCTTCTAGATTTCCTAATGTTTATTGCCTGCCCCTGTAGCACTTTGGCTTTCCATCTTAAGTAAATGTGTTCCTTGATTATGTGTTTATGTTAAGAGATACAAGCTCTTTCAGAAAATAGTTTCTGAGGCACTCATTTTTTGAGTCAGTAAGAATTCCAGGTTGCTAAGTATTGCAAGAGATCATTAGTTAACTAGTTAAGCATTAAATGTGAATTCATTGTAAATTTGCACATTCAACCAGGGATCAGAGGGGTGGGAGGATGCTTCTTAAAGTAGAAACTTATCTCCTTCAAACTTTACTTTTTAACAAATTTCTTCTCCCTTTTTAAAAATTAACATTGAAGCTATCAAGTATCAGAGCATATGTTGAATATTTTTGAAAGGTCTTATCAAAGTCTCCATAAAATTTTGCTATCACTTAATCCTAAAGAATATTTTTATAAAAGCTGCAATCATTTTTATGAGCTTTTTATAAACACTTATCATTAGTACTATAATGTTAAATGAATAAATATCCAATGAAATAATAAAAAAGTAAAACTTATTTAAAAGAAAGTGGCTTCTCAAGAAAATAAATTGGTTTGAATTAGATCAAAGATAGATAAGTAAAAAATATTTACAAATGTTTCCTATGTTTTACTGCAGGCATAGTAGATTGTACCTAGAACCTGGCTAATAGTATAAATAGGTAAAAATACCACTTTTTTCCATATTTATCAGATAAGTAGCAATCTATACTGTATATCCTTTGGAAAAAAATGAAAATTCACAGGTAGATAACATTCAGTTTAATAGCTGGATTTACATCACCAACTATCTAGGGATACTAAACTATACTGATGAATCTTCACCTCCGCAAATAGCTTTGCACAATCCATTTGGAAATCGTTAATTTAAATATTTTGATCATTTGGACAGGAAAAGAGGCAAGATCAGTATGTGGGAGAGGGAGGACGGTTGCCAAAGAAATCAACAGAATTACTAAAAATGTGGAGAGGCTATTTAGCTTACTGAAAGCAGAAAACTTTCCAGGCCTATTAAAGCCACTTCAGTAGTATCTACCTTAGTAAACAATTAATGAGCTAAATTGCAAAGTACTTTTATATATTCTCTGAAGGACCTTTAATTGACACCGCTTTCAAAATTAATGTTACTGTATGCACTTTAAACTAACAAAGCTGCACTTTTAGAAAACCATTCTCTAATTCCTGTTCTTAACTAATTCATTTTGGCTTGGCCTCCAATTACTCCAAATTAGTAAGCTCTCATTATATAAAAGGTTTGAATTTCAGTCATAATAGAACAAATTAAAAAAAAGGCTTTAGTCCTTTTATTAGCAATTAGCTATAAAATAATATATTCATCTTTACTAAATGAACTAATAATTTCAGAACATATGCAAGCCCACATTTTGCTTTTTGTTTCAGAATTGTAATAGCAAGAGAGTGAAAATAAGGAGAGATTCTGAACATTACTAGTATATGAATACCATTAGATGATGCTAACGCATAATAATCTGCTATAATAGTACTGGAAATGAAATGGTAATTGATGAGAACTTGGTAAACTACTTCATGATGCAAAGAACTGAAGATTTTGATGGAAGATGTCCAGTCATGGAAAATTTCCTTTAAAAAGAAAGATTAGTCAACTGAGACTCAGTTGTAACCACAAGTCAAGAAGGAGAATGCCTGAGATGAAGTCTATCTAGCCCAGGTAGTAATATTAACAGTAGCTGAGGCAATTGTCAAGTTGACTTTTCCCTGAATTTGTAGGTTATTATTCAGTTCTGGGAAACATGCTACAAGTTGTTTTATACACTGAAGGATAAAAAGTTGGCATTTTGATATTTGGTGCCTAATGTCCTGAATACCTCATGTTGTTATTGAGTATTTTCATTCCTGACAGATGACAAGTTAGAATTCATAGTCTGTTTCTCCACACACCTGCTAATTTGATGTATTTCTGTACCACCATTAATTTACAGCCCTTCTTGACACAGGGCTCCCATGCTTCATTTTTATTTAAAGCCAACCTCAAAGAACTTTAAGGCTAGGCCATCTGCAGGATGAATTCCTACATAAATGTGGGCCAATGTATAGACATTTGTGGCATAAATAGAAAAACTGCAAATACTAATATAGTACATTATCTGCACATTTGTTCAGTTGACACAACAGTCTATCAGACGTATATTTTCCTCCCCTAAAGATCTAAAATGAGGCCTGATTTATATAAGGGCAAACAAAGCATATGGGACCAAATCACTGTGTTCCATTTCTTCTCTTTGCCTAATCAATATGGACACAGTTTTGAAAAATCACTCTGAACTAAGAAAATCTCTATATATTCATCACTTTTTCCCCTCTATGTTTCATTCAAACTCTCACCTCCATGTTTTTGCACAACAGGTACCACAAGACAGGGATATACTTCCTGTTTACCTTTGAATCAGAGAATATCTTGCTTCTTTCAAAGTCCAAATCAAGTGCCACCTCTTACATGATAACTTCATGGCCTTCCTAGTCATTAATGCTCCCTCTTAAAAATCTTCATTACTCTGTATATGTTTTGTATTTATTAGTGTATGCTGTGTATGTATCATGTTTTTTTTTTTCCAGTAAAATGTAGCCTTCCTGAGGTCAAGGACTGTTTTCTTTTGATTTTTGTATCTCTGACACCTTATACAGTTCCTTTACAAGTAGTAATCATTTAATAATTGTCTATTGAATGAATTTGACAGTACCCTCCCTTACTAGTGAGTGGCTAAGTGGCACAGGGGATAGAATGTCAGGCCTGGAATCAGGAAAGACATTTACTAGCTATATGACCCTGGTCAAGTCACTTAACCCTGTTTGCCTCAGTTTCTCCTCTGTAAAATGATCTGGAGAAGGAAATGGCAAATCACTCCAGTATCTTTGCCCAAAAAAAAAAACCCGAATGGGGTCATGAAAAGTTGGATACCACTGAAAACGATTTAACAACAAAATAATTATTAGCATAAATACAACTTTGCAGGAAGTAAAATTAGCACCAAATATTAAAACACTGATAGTATTATAACTCTAAGGCTGGCAGGGACCTCAATAGCCATTGAGTCCAAACCAGTCATTTTATGGTGGTTCTATGGTATAATAGTTAGTCATCTGGACTCTGAATCCAGTAATCTGATTTAAAATCTCAGTAGAACTTGAAAAATAACATTTTGGGGCAGCTAGGTGTCATACTAGTGTCATGCCTGGAATCAGGAAAACTCATCTTCTTGAGTTCATATCTGGCCTCAGATACTTACTAGCTAATGTCACCCTGAGCAAGTCACTTAACCTTGTTTGCCTCAGTTTCCTCATCTATAAAATGAGCTGGAGAAGGAAATGGGAAACCACTCAACTATCTTTGCCAAGAAAACCCCAAATGGGGTCAAGAAGAGTCGCATACAACTAAGACTTCTGAATGGTAACTACGATAATACCTATTAGAAATAAAAACCTAATGTTTTAGTCCCTGCAATGACTAACATATGCCATATTTATTTGGTACGAGTTAATAAGATATTCAGGCATAAATTTAGTTCTTTTCCGCAAGTTAAATTTATAGTAATATTAAATAAACATATCACCAAACATAATTATGAATTTTCATAGCCATCGCCAGTGCTTACATCATTCACTATATATTCTTTCGTTCATAATTATCTTGCATTCTTAAGTTCACCCTAGATAGGACCAAATGTTTATTCAACTTACAGAATTTTATGGTAGTATTTTCATTTTAAGGCTTAGAGATAACCATGTTCAGAAACCTTACAGGTGCAGCTAAAATAAAAACTTAAGAAAATACACCATGTACACAAGTAGTATAGCTGAAAGAACATTGACTCTGGAATTGGAGGACTTGAGTTAAAATCTCACTTCTAACATTAACTCTGTCACCTTGGGCAAGACATTTAATATCCTGGACATCAATTTCTTCATGTGTAAAATGAAAGAGTTGAACTGGATCACCTCCTTTTGCCCCTTCCAACTAAATGTATGATCCTGTGATTCTTTCAAAGGGAAAATTTTTACTCCGACACAAAACATTCCTTATGGGATTTGGGAATTAGGAATATGAATATGCATTACTTTACTGATTCGAAAGAACTACTTGGACCTATAACAGTCTTGATTTAAAATATTTAGCACACTTTATTATGTTAAAAACATGGTTATAAAATTATGCTGTATAATATGTACATTAAATTCAAATGATTAACAACTTAAGGCCCAAGAAACAATGAGCCATGTTCTCTGGCAATATATTAAATTATATTTTGAAGTTCTAAAAGAATGAATGCATCTCTCTAGTCATTTCACATTACTATCAGACAGTGTTTTAGGCATTGGCATAGAAGAGCCCATTGGGCAGAACCAAAGGAATTATGCTATTCTTTCTTCGGGGACCAACTAAAGTACTGTGGTTTAAATATCCCCCTAGGTAATATCTATAAAAAATGGGAATTTTCACAGACATTACATTCTAACTGAAATAATTCCTGTGGGGGCAACATAGAATAAATGTCCCTTGATGCATGGAATAGCTGTCTTTTGATTTCTGGGCTTGATAGATATAGGCTAAAAAGAGACCTTTCCCAACTGCTTGGGGAATCAGTGCTCATTTAGAATCACTGAGTAAATCAATTATTTTACTATTGTCTCATTGGAGAAATCTAAAACATCTTAATGGAGTCATATTTTTAAAGGCTGAGGTAGAAGAAAGATAGACAGAGTAAAAGGAAACAGCTTCTTTATACTGCTTATGCCTGCTCAAATATCTCATCCAGAAATCATCTTCTATTTAGTGAGAATATTGAGTTCCCTAGTAGGTGTCTGGAAGGAGTTCTGACAGATACACTTGTGTCCAAGTAGCCCCCCACCAATACTGTAATGCCTAAAATTCCACTTGTTGGGATCATTATTTGGATTCCTATATTATTTCTATAAAGCTCCTATTAAAATTCAAATATTCTTTTGGGAGTTTAATGGGCAACAAAGTACATTAGCACCTAGTCAAGTCAACAAGCATTTATTAAGCAATTCATATGTTATAAGTAGTGTGCTAAGCCCTAGGGGCACAAGGGGAGTTAAAAAGAAAAAGAAAAATCAATGCCATAAAGGATTTCGCATTTGTAACGAAGCAAATAACAGAAGTAAAAAACTATGTAAAACTACATATATCCAGGATAAATTGGAGATAAACTCACTGGAATAGCACTAAGATTAAGGAGGATTAGGAAAGACTTCTTGAAGAAGATGGGACCTTTGGTGAGTCTTGAAGGAAGCCAGAAAAAATAGGAGTTGCGGATGGGGGTGCAGGGAGAGAGAGAAAGAGACAGAGGGACAGAGGCAGAGACAGAGACAGAGACAGAAACACATACACAAAGAGACACACACAGAGACAGACAGAGAGAGAGAGTCCCAGGCTTGGAGGACATCCAATGAAAATACCTGGAATTGGAAGATGGAGAGTTGCATGTAAGGAATGGAGAAGGGTGCTGTCATTGAATCACAGAGTACATGGAATGGAATAAGGCATTAGAAAACTGAAAAGTTAGGAGAGGGCCAGGTTATTATAGGATTTAAAATCAAATAAATAATTTTGTATTTCATCCTGAAGGTAATAGGGAGCCGCTGGAGTCAATTAAATAGAGGAGTAATACTTATTATCACCATTTGTGATTTTATTGGTTGAGAATGGGATCTGGGAAATGGTCTAGACCATTAGAAACTTCCTAGCACTATGCACAGTGGAGAGGTGAGTGGTCAGAAGTCAATAATAGGTTATTTTAGCCTAGGAATCCTTGAAAAGAAGGAACCAGGAAACGATAAGAATCAAGAAGTTAGTAAAGTAGAAAATAATATATTCATTATTGTGTTTAAGTCCTCCTCTAAGGAAGTTATATTTCTATAGATCTTAGAAGTACAGATTTAGTGCTGCAAGGGAATTTAGTGGTCATCTGCTCCAAGCTCTTCATACTGTGGTTGCAGAAAGAGTCTGCAGAAACCTGCTAAGTGTCTATGGCCAGTGACTACATAAACTGAAAGAATAGGCTGTTGGCACTCTTACTTGTAGTCAAAGAAAATTAATGTATCACCCCTGCTCTATTATGCATTAAAAATAGAAATTACTAGGGGAGGAGGCAGCTGCTTTTATCCATTAGCCCAAGACCTCCTCTAATGTTCAAGCCAATGCTTCATTATGATGTCGGGGTGACTTGGGGTTCTAGAAATCTGTGCCAGTGAAGCACAGGCTCTGGAAGGAAAGGTTTGAGCATGGACCATTCTGGGTATTGAGCATATATCTGTCACCTGAGAAAGAGCCTGGCTAAGTTTCATTGCTAGAGGTGAGGATTTGTTTTAGTCATAGCAGATTTTAAAGATCATGTACAAAGGTCAAAAGAGATTTCAGCTTAGCTCAGTGGAGGAAGTATGCACATTGAGGAAATGATAGATCTCTAACATTCTAAATCATCTACTTCAACAGTTAGGTGATCTCATTGCTGTGGGTACTGGGAGAGCTGCCACATCTGGACTCTATCCTCACAGTCTTGGAGGAAGGGGAAAGGACAATAAAACGGACAAAGCCTAGAAAAGCAACTGGATCAGGCCAAGCATACCTAGAAAAAAGGCAGTATTAGAGGGAAGGTAATTTTGAGGACACTGAAGGGTTAATCTCAAAGTGAAAGTGAAAGAAGGGACAATACTAAATTTATAGGAAAAAAAATCAGACCTTATTATGGCCTATGCCCAAAGAGAAAGACTCTCAATAATTATGGGTACATATACATACTTCACTATTAAAATAAAAACATAAGGATAAGCTACCACATCCACAAAAGGCATCTTTGAAAATAGAATAGGCAGGCTTTCACAAACTGTACTCCATAGATTTCATCTGTACAATGATAAAATTAAATAAAAGGTATAGAGATTACAAGATCCCAGTGGTGTTATTATTTAACCATTTTTAAAATTTGACTTGATATAATTAAAACATTGCCCTAAAGGATCTCTAAAGATATTTAACACATTAGTTTTTTTTTTTTAATGTCATCCTAGCTACATTTTTACTTGAAGAGGATTTTAGCTAAAGATCATTATTGTGATTTGATTTGGGAAAGAAATATTTACTTTTCCTGTGTTGTGTGATAGACTTCCTTATTTGTGTGTTTGTGTATGTGTGTGTGTGTGTGTGTGTGATAACATCTTTTGTAGTCTGAAAAAAAAAGCTTTATAACAGCATCTTTGCCATCATCCTCATCATTCACATTTATGTAACTGTAAGCTTTAAATCTCTGTCAACATTATCTCATTTGATGATTACAGTCTTAGGAGGTAATACAAAAGTTGTGGAAATCTGCATTTTTTAAGCTGGAAAAAATGAGTGTAAGGATAAATGATCTGCACAGAGTCACAGAGCTAACAAATGTTTGATGAAGGATTTGAATCCAGGTCTTTAAAAATATTGTTTCAAGTTTTGCATTTAATTTGCTGCATGGGTTAATATAGACAACTGCAAAATATGTCCTTCACCCCAACTTATATATTGTCTCATAAAAAGTTATCTTAAGAGCCATATTTAAATATCTATCATAACTAAAATTTCCCAAAATTTGATTCTTCTCCTTAACTTCCTTTTTTATTGATTTTATGGTTTTTTTTCTAGCTCTGACTGAAGAAAATTGAAATCCCCACTAGTATGTTTTTTACTCTAGATTTCCTCCTGTGATTCATTTCCTTTAAGAATATGGATACTGGTCAAAGGTTATGAACAGCCAGTTTTCAGAAAAAGAAATCAAAGCTGTCTACAATCAGATGAAAAAATGCTCTAAATCACGATTGATTAGAGAAATGCACCTAAAACAACTCTGATGTACCACCTCACACCTATCAGATTGGCTAATATGACAACAAAGAAAATATTGGATGTTGGGGGGGATGTGGGAAAACTGGGACACTATTGCACTGTTAGTGGAGTTGTGAAATGATCCAACCATTCTGGAGAACAATTTGGAACGCTGACCAAAAGATTATAAAACTGTGCATGCCTTTTGATCCAACAATACCACTGCTAGGTCCATATCCCAAAGATATCCCAAAAAAGGGAAAAATGACCTATTTGTTGTAACAACAATGCTACTTGCCACTACTGTGGCTGTGTAAGACCAATAACAGCAGCACACAGGAGGGCTGCTAGCACAGATTCTTTGACCTGCTTTTCTAAGAAAAGCAACTTTAAGGGGTTAACAATCTCACTTTAATTAAACATACATATATCATTCACTAAGTTTAGGAGAAAAACAAACAGAAATTACAAGGAGAAATTACATAAACAGCAAAATAACATAAATCAGCAGACAGGCTTCTAGTTGTCTGTCCAAGCAATACATAAACAGTTACCAGAGTGAGAAGCACCAACACCTGGGTTTTCAAAGCTGGGGGCTCCATGACAGCTACCCAGAGTCTCATCTGGTCAAATCACATGACACCCTTCCAGTCAGTGAGAGCCCCAAAACAAAACGCCAACCTCAGATCATATATTGTATCTCAGGGTCAGAGGATGTCACAACCATGTGACTCAAACCTATGTGAATTAGGCCTTCTTGTTTCTTAAGCAGGTCATCAAAGACTTTTGATTCAATCAAGACACCCAATTGAAACTTGATTACCTCAGTGCTGAGAAGCACTCAAACAAAAAACAGCAAAAAGTCCCATTTTGATTGCCATTATATTTGAAAGGCAAGACTCATCAAAGGTACTTGATTACCTCAGCATTCCAAAAGAGAAAACAATAAAAAAATCCCACCCTGATTACCATTATACTATGTAGTAATGTTAAAAGTTTAATCTTACTGAGTCCCTTATGCTTTCTCTTTCATGTTCATCTTTTTATGTCTCTTGAGTCTTTTCCAATATTTCTCAAACTAACTCTGCTCTACTTCCATGTCATTTTTTCTTAATTTTCAGATGAGCTCTTTCATATTTTCTTTTTTTCAATTCATTTTTCTGACTTTGTTTGATTGTTTCTTGATGTCCCATGGAGTCATTAGCTCTCAATTGCCTAATTCTAATTTTTAAATAGTTATAACTTTTTCCATTCAGCCCATTCTGTTTTTCATAGAATTATTTTCACCAGAGTAGTTTTGTAACTCTTCTTCCATTGACTATTTCTGTTTCTAAGGGGTTATTTTCTTCATTATTTTTGTGCCACTTTTATACGAAGTAGTTAATTGTTTTGTTTTTTTCCCAGAATTTTTTTTCCTTTGCTCTCATTTTTTTACCTAGTTTTTCCTGTACCATTATTATTTGATTTTGAAAATAATTTTTAGTCCTTCCAGGAATTATTTTGGGGTTTGTCTCCAATTCATTTTTTTTCTTTTTCTCTGAGACTGTCTCCTTATGAATATGTGGCATGATCTTCCCTGTCACTATAGTGGCTTTTTAAGGACTGGTTCTTTTTTCTTGTTGTTTGCCCATTTTTTCACTGTATTTCCTGATTTTGAATTTTATGTTAATCTTGTGCTCTCTTTCTGGTGTGAGAAGGAAGGGGCACCCTCTCAAGCTTTAGACTTTTTCGAACTGCTATTTTCAGAGCTAGTTCTGGGGGTTTGGAGGTTTTTGGCGTTTTCAAGGTGGTGTGAACTGAGAAGTATGATCACTGCTTTTCTGGTCTATACTCTAATCCAGCAAGAGGCCCCCAAAACTTGGAATTTCTAGCAATACTGCTCTCCACAGGGTCCCTGAAACTTTGTATTTAAAAAGTGTACTGTTCTTCAGGGCTCCTGCTCACCCTTGACATGAAAGTGGTCTTCCCTGTTTTTGAACCATGACCTGTGAGTCAAATCTGGTCCTGCATCCAGTGCTATCACAGAGGTCCTGTAATCTCCTTCTGACCACTTGACAGGTTCCTTTACCTAATCTGGCTTGAGAATGTCTGAAGCTGCTGCTACTTTTGTTGCTACCACCTAGCACCACCATTGGTGTTTTATCCACATGAGCTCTGAACAAGCCTTCATCATTATGAGCTCTCTTTTCAACCTCTTAAGTTGTCTTGTGCTAGAAGAATGACACACTGACGTTTTGTTGGCTATGCCACTCCAGAATTCAATTTAAGTCTATTATTTTAAAAAGTTGTCTGGAGGGAAATGTTAGGAGAGCTTAGCTGTTTTCTATATGCTGTCATCTTGACTCTGCCCCCAATATAATCATATTTATATATAGTAACAAAAGTAGGAAAGAAATTATTTTATAGGGCAAGATGAAAATGGAAGGGAGAATTTTAATAAAGGAGTCAGTCTGCTGGAAAACATGGGAGAGAATAAGATCATGTACATATATACATAGAGCTATTGGCCTTGGCAAAGAAACAAGGCTACTTTAAAAAAAAAAAAGTATTGTTACCAGAGCCCAAATTTAATGCTAGATGAGCCTCTGATTCCCTCATTTTATAAAAAAAAACTGAGGCCATAAGAGGTTAAGTAAATTGCCCAATATCTCACTAGTAGTAAGTTGTAGGGTCAGGAATTAAACTAATGTTCCTTGTCTCAAAATCAAGAGATCTTGTTACTGTGCCACACTGGAGAATAGACACAGGGAATTTAAGTGACTTGTTCTGGGTCTCACAGCTGGTGTGAGAAACAGGAATTGAATTAGGTCTTCCTGACAACAGGCTGCATTGTTCCTTACTGTTTTACTAATTTTCTGATACTTAAAATGTTTCATTTAATAATCAACCTAACAATATGATTGTAAATATGATATTTTAAAAGTATAATATGCTTTTTAAATTACTCATTTTGTTGTAATATCAAAGGATAGAATAAAAGTGATATCATTCAACTTAATCTCATATTATTGCTGGAAGATTGCCTACTTCCTTAGAATGCATTAGGGACTAACCAAGAGAATACTTTGCTTTTTAATGTTTGAGATTTTCTAGGAAAAGTCTATTGTTTCTTTCTAACAGAGAAGCTCAGACTCATTACACAGATAATGAATGATTATTTCAAATTTTAAAATGTTAAATGAATAAATAGCTTCTTTAGCTATTAAATTTTGAGAGAAAAGGCATTTTGGGGGGGTGGGGCAATCATAGGTATATATACTTTAAGCCAACTAATGCATACCAAAATGTCTCTATATTTTCAAAATATGAGACACAAATAGATAAAAGCCAAATCTGATATTTAAGCCAGTTGTGCATAGTATTGTTATAACTCTTATTCTTCATAGAAATATCAAGGAATTTTTTAAAAAGTGCATTTGGATGCATCTAACACCATTTTATCATTCACCCTGGATGTGAATCAGTATTAACCTACACTCTTTCTTTTCACTGATTTCATATATACAATCCACTTGTCATTTCTACTTTCAGGACATGTGCCATAGATCTCCCTTTCTCTCTTCTCACTTAGCCATCACCCTAATTCAGGCTCTCCTCAACTGGATTATTGCAGTATTCTTCTAAATGAGCTCCCTGACTCAATTGTCTCCCCATTTTAAATCTGTCCCACACATAGTTGCTGATGTGACTTTTCTAAAATACATTCCTGTGCACTCTTCTACTCAAAACCTCCAGAGGCTCCCTATTACCTGCTAGGGTCAAATATAATATTTTGGGCATTTAAGTCTTTTCATATCTTGGCCCTTTACTAGATCTCCAATCTTCTTAAACTTTACTTCCCTCTACACACTTTTTAATCCAGGTAAAATGACCACCTAAATTTTCTTATACATAGGACTGCACACATTTCTATGTACTGGTTGTACATTTGTACATTTGTGCATTTCTATGTACTGGTTGTACAAATGTACCCATTTATTTGTACTGGCTGTCCTACAGAGGGAATAACAAACATGCTCCATTGGGTATAGAAATCTATTTTGCCCTACAGGAAAATAGGGGAGAAGAAGACAAGAAAAGGATGATAGAAGGGAAGGCAGCTTGGGTGAGGGGGTAGTCAGAAGCAAAACACTTTTGAGGAGGGACAGGGTGAAAAGACAGAGAATAGAATAAATGGGGCAACAGGGGTGGGATAGGATAGAAGGAAATATAGTTAGTCTTTCACAGCATGACTATTATGGAAGTATTTTGCATGACTATGCATGTGTAACCTATATCGAATTGCTTGCCTTCTCAATGAGGGGGGTGGGATGGGAGGAAGGGAGAGTATGTCAAACTCAAAATTTTAAAAATTAATGTTAAAAATTGTTTTTACATGTAACTGGAGGAAAATAAAATACTAAAAAGATTGCAGATATACAGTGCAGAAAGTTCTTTTCAGGGCCTTGAAATCTAGTCAGAGGTGCTTAGACATAATGCAATAAGAAATAGGGAGCCACTGAGGAATTTTTAGCAGACAGGTGACATAATGACAAAAGTATCATTGAAAAGAAATTCTGATAATCATAGCACCAGAAGCTCCCTCTCCCTTTTCACTTGCTGACATCTGAAATGTGGCTAGCTTCTTAAATTCAAGATATAGAAGGTAATCCTGTAACAATATTTAACATATATAAAGTTAAAAAATCTTGAGAAATTAACTTTTAGAAGAAAAACATTTTTGGATATGTATTATGAAGATCAATTATTTCTTTTAAAAATGTTAATATTAAATTTGCATTCTTTCAAATTATTTTTGAATCCTTTCATTCTCTATTTTTCATTAAACATTTTAGTTACTGAGTATGTTATGTAAGAGTCAAAACTTGATTCAAGCCTATAGCTTCAGAAAAAAAGAATTAATTGGACAAATTTAAATTAAACCAGAGAGTGAACCAGCACAAATTTTTTTTTTTCCAGGGGGCAAGGCAGAGCAATTGGGGCTAAGTGATTTGCCCAAGGTCACACAGCTAGTAAGTGTGTCCGGTGTCTAAGGCCAGATTTGAACTCAGGTCCTCCTGACTCGAGGGCTGGTGCTCTACTCACTGTGCGACCTAGCTGCCCCACCAGTACAAATTTTAAAAAATTTAAATGCAAGTTAGGAAAAGGAAGTGGGTTGGTTGTATAAAGAACTGATTAATTAATGAATATAAAATTTGTATTATTTGCTAGACCATAAGAATACAAATACAAAATCCACAAAGACCCTGCCTTCAAGGAGTTTACATTCCATAGAGGGTAACAGTACATGACTATGTATATATGTGTGTATGTGGATGTGTACATATATATATCTATATGTTATATATATGTATACATACATATGTATTTATGTATGTGTGTATGTAAAACATTGACTTTTGTCATAGAAGTCAAGGGAGGAATAAGTATCAAGGAAAGAATACTTAATAGTGTTAAATATTGTGGACAATTCAAGGAAGACAAAATAAAAGAAAAGGCTAATGAGGCTGGCTAATAAGAAGCCAATAGTGATCTTGGAAAGAACAGTTTGAGTAGAGTAGTAGGAACTATTAAAATAGATTTCCTACAGTACTATGCATATTATATAATTATCACTAAGAAAATACTCTATTATAAGATCACATCTTCGCATTCAAAATAATTTCAATTTTATTCTAAAAATCAATGAAAAATTAAATCTGATTTTTGGGCTTTTTAATTTTTTCCCTCATTTAAAATAAACAATTAAGACTTACTGGTTATAATTATCTACATTATTATCCTTTTTTTTGCCACTGGACAAAACCAGAGGTTAGACATTAATGTCACAGAAATTAAAGGGAGATTTAGATAGCACAACTATTTTTTTCCTGTAAATTCTAAGAAATAATAACTTTGCAAGGTAGTAAATAGGACTCTTAAAATTGAATTTAAACAAGTATAAATATAGACATTATTGTAAATCAGACTGAAGCTAGTGAGTAAAAATGCATATTTGGTATACATTTAGACAGTATTTTTAGCTCAGAATGGATTAGGTCTTACACTTCATCCTTAGTTGTGATTGAAATAGACATGTAGCCATTCTCTTCTGTTCTCACAATCATTGCATAATAATTTAAGAACATGGAGAGGTATATTAATCTTCATGACTAATAGCAGCAGCATTCTCATTTCCTTAAAGATGAGGATGCATCCAAAGATACCCAATTGCTTAACAGGCACTTGGAGACATTTGATTAATCACGAGAATTTAAGATTCTATTTCAAGTCAACACATATCTGTTTGTACCTGTAAGATAGACAGTGATTGCCAGAATGAATATATATGGGCATACTATATAGAACAAAATCCAATGCAATCTGTGAAAAGTTAATTATTTTTTCTCCTTTCAATTAGCATTTCTTAAAGACCTAGTATACATCCAACACTAAGCTTTCCATGTGGTTGAGATGATATACATTAAAACTAACAAACAACAAGTACAAATGACACCTTATATCTGTAGAATGCTTCATATCTTCCAACTTGTTTTCAGATCTGTTATTTCATTTGATTCTCAAAATGCTCTTATGAGCTAGCTAGGGCATGGTTTGGGTTGTTTTCATCCACTTTTCACATGAGGAAAATCTGGTTAAGTGAGGTTAAGTGATTTAAAGACACAAAGAAAGCTATATGTTGACCTAAGACTTTAATTCCTGTCAACAATTACTTCAGTGCATTCTGCTTCTTTCCAATGCCTCAAAGAAAGAAATATGTTTATGAGACAGTGGACTCACATCCAGGAAACCTTAGTTCTACTCCTGCATTTGACATCAATTAATTGCAAGACTTTGGGCAATAATCTTATATTAACTTTATATTTATATAAAGCTTTGTAGTTTACAGAACAGAGTTGGTTATTTTTTCCTAGTTTGCTTGTTTTCCTTTTTCTTTGACATCTGTAATCTCAGTTGATCTTCACAACAACCCTGTGAGGAAAGTAGGTGGGTATAAATACACCTGTTTAATTGATAAGCAAAGTGAGGTTTAGGAAGTTAAATAACTCATCAAAAGGGGCAGAAATACCAAATAGCAGCCTAGGTCTTCTGACTCCTCCGGATTCTCTTTCCTTCTAAAGTAATCTCTTTAGCTCCCAGTTTCCTGGTACATAAGATGTGATAACTAGAGTAGATGATTTTTAGGGTACCTTATATTTCCAAGGTTCTGTGACTCCTCTAATCAAATATGTGATTGTATGTTGCTGAAACAGGGCTTTAGAGAAGAGATTTTAGAGAAAGGAAGATTTACTGTAAACTGAAATTAATCAGGAAAGTTTCAGAGAAAGGATGGTGTTGATCATCACTGTCTGATTTGAATGTGAGAAATAGATTTCTTTGGTAGAAAAGGGGGAAAAAAGCGTCCTTTCCAACCTCTTTCCCAACATGCCGAACTTCTTGAAAAGATAATCTATACAAACCCAAAGTCTCTACTTTCTTATTATTTATGCTTCCTTCAACACCATTGCAAAAAGAGTTCCATTCTGTCTTTCCCTCCAACGTTGAACAGAATTCTCTTCAGCTCTCTTCTCTGCCTAATCCCTCCCTCTTAGCAATTTCATTTACCCAGGTAGCTTTAGACACGTCTGTAGGCAGAAGACATTCAAATTGATCTCCCCCGTCCTGAACTCTCTACTGCCTTTCAGATCTGCATCTCTAAATGCCTATAAGACTTACTTTTTACTTGGTTTTCTGACTGCAACCTCAGATTCACCATGTTTAAACTCAAGATCATTATATTTTCTCCTAAACCTGCTCCTCCTTTTGACTTTATTACTTTTATTGCAGTAATCCCCTTCCAGTCTCACAGGTTCATAAGTTTGCAATTATCTTTGAATTTCACCTCCCCTTCATCTCTCATATCCAAGGGAAGACCAGTTCTTTCCAACACACACACACACACACACACACACACACACACACACAATATAATCACTCTAGTCTAGCCCCTAGATTATTATTACAATAACCTCTATTCTTTCACATATCAAATCTATCTTTCAAACCAAATTTATAGAAGCCTTTCTTACTGACAGATGTATTCATACCATTCTCCTGCTCGGGAACTTGCAGGGCTGGGTATTGGTGTCACCTTCTATGAAGTTTTCCATGATATCCCCATTCCTAGGACTCTCGTACTCTTTTAATCGCCTCAGATTATATTTATTTCTGTATATGCTATACTCCTTTAGCAGAACACATGATCCTTGAAGCCAGAGAATATTTTATGTTTTTGTCTTTGTTTCCCCAACATTTAGTACAGCATTTGCATGTTTGTTGTTGCATTGTTCAGTCATTTTGCAGGCATGTCCAAATCTTTGTGACCCCAGTTGGAGTTTTCTTGGCAGAGATACTGGATTGATTTGCCATTTCATTCTCCAGCTGATTTTACAGATGAGGAATTGAGGAAAACAAGGTTAAGTGACTTTCCCAGGGTCACACTGTGTATTGGTAATTAAGGTGGGACTTTTTACTCTTTTAGAATGATAAATTAATTAATTGCCTTTGATTAAGTCTTACTAAGTGCAAAGCTCCAGGCACACACTCTTTTGCTAACTAAGTGTAAAGCCCCAGGCTGACATCCATTTGCTGATTAGATCTGAATCCTCCAAGGCCTGAACAGAGTATAAAAACTCAGAAGTTAACATTTTCTCTGGGGGTCTCACTCATGGAGGAGTGTTGATGTGGAGACTCTGGGCAAGTCATTGTAACTGCCCCCCAGGTTTGCTAACCCAGATGTTGGCTTGTATTTGGTCTTTTTATAATGTATGATTGTAATTTGTTTGTATTTGCTCTGAAGTTCAGATTGCTGGCTTTTCCTCCTCAACTAAGTGAATGACATTTGTATTTTGGATTAAAGTAAGTTTGCTAACCCCATAACATTGCTTTCCTTAGTAAAGCAGATCAGAGAACCTGCATTAGAGCCTTCTGTGTGATGGTTGTCATCGGTCTTACACCTCAACAGCTGCTGCTAGCTGAATTGTTGATACACACAGCTAGTAAATGTCTGAGGCTGGATTTAAACTCAGGAAAATGGGGGGAAGAGCCAAGAAAAGCAGGGAATTGCCTAAAGCTTTCCTCCAGGACTGTCCAAACACCTATAAAAAATGGCTCTGAACAAATTCTAGAGCTGCAAAAGCCACAAAATAGCAGAGGGAAGCAGGGCTCCAACCCAAGACAGCCTGGATGGTCACTGGGTAAGGTCTATGGTACTGTGCTGGGAGTGGAGCGGACCAGAGCCGAGGGTGGGCTGCACCGGGACCAATCAGACTGGGACCTGGGCAGAACAGGCCGTAGAATCCTGAATCTGTAAGCTATGGCAATTACCAGACTTCTCAACCCACAAACACCAAAGACAACAGAGAAGGTTAGTGGGAAAAACTGTGGGGACAGAGTGAAAGGAGTTCATGGTCAGCCACCACCTCTGGGGCAGCAGAGGTGTTGCAGCTCTGAGGCTGCTTACAAAGCTACAGCTGCAGTTTCTTCCAGCCCTAAGGCCACCTGGTGGGAGGAATTAAGTGGTGAATCAAAGCAGGAGTGCAGAGCCTGCTCAGATCTGAATCGCGGTCAGGGTTGGAGGTTCTTGGGGGAGAAGAAGAGCTGGTGTGGCAGAGCTTGCTGTGAAGAAATAGCTCTGAAAACAATAGCACATCCCCTAAAGGTTGGGACAAAGTACTCTCTACTCTACAAGCAGTCATACCCTGACCAAAAACAAAAAAAACCTCAAGGGTCAAGTAGTTGGCTGGGGACATGGCCAGGCAGTGAAAACAGACTCATATTCAGACTCACACTTTGGAATCTTTCATTGGTGACAAAGAAGACCAAAATATATAGCCAGAAAAAGTAAACAAAATCAAAGAGCCTACATCAAAAGCCTCCAAGAAAAAAACATGAACTGGTCTCAGGCCATGGAAGAGCTCAAAAAGGAGTTGGAAAAGCAAGTTAGAGAAGTGGAGGAAAACTTGGGAAGAGAAATGATAGTGATGCAAGAAAACCATGAAAAATAACTCAATGACTTGCTAAAGGAGACCCAAAAATACTGAAAAAAATATTGAAGAAAACAACACCTTAAACAATAGACTAACTCAAATGGCTAAAGAGCTCCAAAAAGCCAATGAGGAGAAGAATGCCTTGAAAGTCAGAATTAGCCAAATGGAAAAGGAGGTCCAAAAGACCACTGAAGAAAATATCACCTTAAAAGTTACGGTGGAGCAAGTAGAAGTTAGTGAATTTATGAGAAATCAAGATATTATAAAACAGAACCAAAGGAATGAAAAAATGGAAGACAATGTGAAATATCTCATTGGAAAAACCACTCCTCTGGAAAATAGATCCAGGAGAGATAATTTAAAAATTATTAGGCTCCCTGAAAGCCAAGATCAAAAAAAGAGCCTAGATATCATCTTTCAAGAAATTATCAAGGAGAACTTCCCTGATATTCTAGGACCAGAGGGTAAAATAGAAATTGAAAGAAACCACCCAATCACCTCCTGAAAAAGATCCCAAAAAGAAAACTCCTAGGAATATTGTAGCCAAATTCCAGAGCTTCCAGATCAAGGAGAAAATACTGCAAACATCCAGAAAGAAACAATTTGAGTATTGTGGAAACACAAACAGGATAACACAAGATGTAGCAGCTTCTACATTAAGGGATCAAATCGCTTGGAATATGATATTCCAAAGGTCAATGGAGCTAGGATTAAAACAAAGAATCACCTACCCAGCAAAACTGAGTATCATGCTCCCAGGCAAAATATGGATTTTCAATAAAATAGAGGACTTTCAAGCTTTCTCATTGAAAAGACCAGAGTTGAATAGAAAATGTGACTTTCAAACAAAAGAATCAAGAGAAGCATGAAAATGTAAACAAGAAAGAGAAATCATAAGGGACTTACTGAAGTTGAACTGTTGTGTTTACATTCCTACATGGAAAGATGATATGTATAATTCATGAGAACTCATTATTAGGGTAGCTGAAGGGAATATATATACACACATACATACATACATTTATATATATATATATATATATATATATATTATATATATATATTATATATACGTATATATATGTATATACACATACATATAAAAATATATATAGACAGAAGGCATAGGGTGAGTTGAATATGAAGGCATATCTAAAAAGAATCAACTTAAGGGATGAGAGAGGAATATGTTGAGAGAGGAAGAAAGGGAGACATAGAATGGGGTAAATTATCTCGCATAAAAGTAGCAAGAAAAAGCAGTTTGTTGGAAGGGAAGAAGGGGCAGGTGAGGGGGAATGAGTGAATCTTGCTCTCATCGGATTTGACCTGAGGAGGGAACAACATACACACTCAATTAGGTATCTTAAACCACAGGAAAGAAGGAGGAAGGGGATAAAAAGGAGGGACAATAGCAGGGAGGGCAGATAGGGGGAGGAGGCAATCCAAAGGAAACACTTTCAAAAAGGGACAGGGTCAAGGGAGAAAATTGAATAAAATGGGATAGGATAGGAAGGAGCAAAATATAGTCTTTCACAACATGAGTATTGTGTCAGGGTTTTGCATAATGATACACATGTGGCCTATGTTGAATTTCTTGCCTTCCTAGAGAGGGTGGGTGGGGAGGGAAGAGGGGAGAGAATTTGGAACTCAAAGTTTTAAAAGCAGATGTTCAAAAACAAGTTTTTGCATGCAACTAGGAAATAAGATATACAGGTAATGGAGCATAGAAATCTATTTTGCACTACAAGAAAGTAAGGGAAAAGGGGATGGAGGGAGTGGGGAGACAGAAGGTAGGGCTGATTGGGAAATGGGGCAATCATAATATATGCCATCTTAGAGTAGGGGGTAGTGTAGAAATGAGGAAAAAAAATTTGTAATTCAAACTCTTGTGGAAATCAATGCTGATAACTAAAAATATTAAATAAATAAATATTGCCTTGAATTCAAGGTCCTATTGTTGTTTAAGAAAATAAAATAAAATAAACTCAGGAAAATGAGTCCTCCTGACTTCTGGGTTGGTACTCTATCTACTGTGCCAACTAGCTGTCCATTTGCACATGATCAGTGTCAGTTTTCTGAATGCCTTGAATTTCTTCCTTCAAAAGTCAGTCACACACTAACTTATTTTCCTCTTTCAAAACCTGCACTTAGGGCAGAAAGTAGTATTTTCTACTAATACCTTTTTCTGGACTAAGAAAATACTTTTACTCCTAGAACACTTGTAGACCTGAGATCACAGTCTAATGAATGCTTAGAATGTCAGAAAATCAGTTCCATTCACTTACACTGTATTTGTCTCTTAGATGCTGACAATTACTTTGGATGAGTTGTATTAGTCAGATGGGGAAAATGAATGCGGTAGATCCAGGTTCCCAAAAGAAATATATTTTGCACATACAATATACACATTTCCCATAAGGGGAGGAGAAAGAGGGCTATATTTCCTTTGGGAAATTGACAAGTAAATTTGAAGTTCATAGCCATCTTCATATTGCCAGGGCTTAGTACAGTGCTTAACACATAGTGGGTTCTTAAAAAATGGATGCTAATTGACCAATAAGATCATAGTTCTAAAGTCAGATCTCTTATTTCATAAATGAGGAAACAGATACAGAAAGGTGACTTACCCCAAATTCACATAGACATTAATGTTAGAGCTAAGTTTGAATCTGGCTTCTCAAATTCCAGAATCACTGTTTGTTCCACTATACTATATTGCTTGAATATTTGTGTATTGTTAGTGTATTTTTTGCTTGATGGGAAGACTTTCCCCATCCATTAATAGGCTCAGGTGACCTGTTTAAGTCACATGGAAGCTAGTGACTTTATGAGAAATCAAGATATTAAAAAACAGAACCAAAGGAATGAAAAAAATGGAAGACAATGTGAAATATCTTTTAGTAGAAAAATTTTGCATACATATCAAACACTTTTAACACCTACTATGTGCCAGACACGAATTCCCTTGATTTTGCTGCTGCCATATACAATATATCGCTAACACCAAAGCACCGCTTCTGCTTCTTGTGATTAATTCTGTTTAATGACATTTGAGTACAATAAAACAATTTGGATACTGCTTCAAGCTCATTAAAATAGGATTTTGCCCATATAGAGTACATTATCCATTTAACTGACTACACCTAGATATATTGGAAAACTACTGATGTATTTCAATTCAATGAAAATATTTCCTAAAGCTAAAAATCATTTTTTCTTTCTCTCCTGATAAATCAAAAATGAATGAAAAGACCAAATTTTCACTTTAGTAGCATCCTCATTCCCTTATCATTTCCTTGTCACTTCTACCAGAGTGCATTCTTACCTATTTTTATCATGTTAATAAGTATCAGAAGTTTTTTTTCAATTTACATAAACTGATACTAGATCAGTTCACTAAACATATATATTTTAATACAGAAGTTGCCAACACAGAAATCAAAATCTATGGCCGAATTCTACATTTTGATGTATCACCATATAGAAGGGTAGTAAAAAAGAATTTTGCCAACTAATTATTCCAAGTCACTTCCTGAACACAGCTCCTCTCTCACTTCCCCCGATTTAGCTCCAAGGACAGTGGAGATCTGCCACAAGAATTTATAGTTTGAATAGTCTGTTTTAAAAAAAATTGTTAAGACAATGTGATGATATATAGAGAGAAACAGATGTGGCATCAGAGGACCTGGTTTCAAATCTTGACTCTGCTAACTGTGTGACCTTGAAAAAAAAAAAAACAAAAAACATGCAATCTTCTCTGGATCAGTTTCTTATGATGAGAGTGTTTATTGGACTAGATGACAGCTGAAGGCCCTTACAATTCTAGATCTTATGATTCTGATAATGGCATAATATCACAATGATCTGTGAAGTTGGATTTACAGGTAATTACTCCATGGATGCAAGTCATACTACTCTTATGATATTGCCTTTGAGAGCTTCTGTGACTGAAAAATTCATCATTCTGAGGCCCACTTGGAGAGGAGAATTTTCAAACCTAGTCTTTGAATAACAATCATGTTCTTCCTCTCTAACTTAAAGGAACCTGTTTTGGTAATCCTATTGTCTGTCACAATTGCATAATAAATGCTTGTTGAATAAAATTCACTGATAACATCACATATTCTGGCTCTTTTAGAACATCATGAGCAATCGTATTATCACCAGAGGCAAAGGTACTCTTTTCTTTTATTATTATTAAATGCACCACACTTAATCATTCATTTTAATGATTTTTCTAAGATTGTTTTCTCCTTTAGGAAATGCTTACGGTATCATGACGGCATGACTACCTCTGTCTCTAAGATGCTATTTTCCTTCGCTTGCCACTACCTCCTTGGGGAAATTCTGGCTAGAATACTTTGGTACTTCATTTCAAGATTGCTTTAGGTTCTTTCTAAATAAAACAGTTCATAAACTCTATCTCATTATTCCTGTTAGAAAAAGCCTTTGCGAAGTAAGAATGCTTATGATAACTCACATTTCTATAACATGTTAGATTACAAAGTACCATATAACTTCTTTGATTTCATACTTAGACTCTGTAAAACAGTGATTTCATTGGTATGGAATAGGGATGGGGAACCTGCAGCCTCAAGACCGTAGGTGGCTTTCTAGGTCCTTGGGTTAGTTCCCTTTGACTGAATCCAAACTTCATAAAACAAATCCCCGTTATAAAAGGATTTGTGCTGTGAAACTTGGACTCAGTTACAAGTTCACACTCAAGGGCCTAGAAGGCCACATGTGGACTCCAGGCTGCAGGTTCCCTACCCCTGCTGTAGATAATCTCTCAATTGGCAAAGACTGTGACCTTGGAAACTGTAGTATAGTTGTATCAAAGTTGAATACAAATGGGGGCCACCAATTTACATATAAGGATCTTTGTGAGTTGTATTTTGACTTAGTTTTAAAATGTAGTATATATGTTTTATCGATTTTTTATTTATTTTGTTAAATATTCCCAATTATATTTTAATGTAGTTGGCACCTCAAATATGAGTGTCGCAGGTACATACAGTCAGTCAACAGGCAGTGTGTTTGATACCTCTGCTTTAGAACAATGACTTCAGAGACTGCTTCAGTATAAAACAAAACACACAGACAAAAAATGTAGCCAAACATCTGACATGGAGACTCTGAAATTAGCAAGATTGTTGCTTTGGTGAGCCTAAACGTAAAGACTCTCCATTGGACCAAGGAGAGAGTAGATTATTTTCCCTGAACCTCTTCAACTCTTCAACACTGTTCACCACCAAAAAGAATTATACACAAAATTCAGAGTAATTATAACTAAATTCACAGAAGAAAAAAGCCAGAACTCCCCAACAGATGAATTTTTAAAATTAATTAACACTGGAGAACTGTAATATCTAGCGTACTCAACTTAGTTCTTCAGTCCCATCAGTCTCTGTGGCTTATGCCCAAACACAAGCAAATTCACAAGCTTGAGGCGTATTTGGTCCTATGATGGGAACCCTCTTCTGCTGCAGTGACTGCATGAACACCTTTGCCTATCACCCATCCATCTAGGATAAACTGGGCTAAATGAGCAGATCAATGCACTGGGAAGGGTGTCATTGCAAGCTCCACACTAGGCCTGAAAAATAAAAGGTCTGAAACCCATGCAGGCCTAGTACTGTCCCCTCAAAGGGTTACTCAAGATTTAATCAGGAAATTTATTATCTTCCAATAAGGTAAGGAGAAGGCAGCCTTCTAGCCTAGCTTCAGTGATATGCTTATTAGCGTGGGCTGGGAAGGAGGGATCAGAAAGTGATTGATGGATTAATGCAGATAAAAAGGTAATACACAAAAGACAGCAAGAGAAAATTGAATTAAAACCAAGTGCACAGGCAGATAAATGAAAAAGACAGAAAATTAAAACCAGAAGGTAAAATGAATAAAACCTCAAAGAGAATACAAAAGCTATTAACAAATATTATATAACATGAAGGTAAATGAGCCAGTAATGCATGAAAGGCAGAATTCTCAAAGCTTTTTCAGCTTAGTTGGAGCTTATGCTCCATTTACATAATTTTTATGACACAACAGTTTCCTTCATAGGAAGGTGAGGGATCAGAATAGGACTTTAATGGAAAGAATGAAATGGATTAGTAAAGAAAATAATCTAATTTAGGCAGTTTATTGAATTAGTAATTTTGAGTCATCTGGTATTATATTTAGGTGAGTTGTTCATATGTTTGTATATACTATATTATTTAAATTCTGAAATTGTGATTTCACAGCATTTCAGTTGAGAGTGGAAAAGGGAACACAAAGGTCATCTAAGTCTAACTCATAGGAAGAATTCTTTTTATAATATTGTCAATAGATTATGTGGCCTTGTAATCCTCGTAATCCTCCAGTAGGAAGAAATTTAGTACTTTCTGTGTCAGCGCATTTTACTCATGGCAACTTTGATTGTGAGAAAAATTCTCTTTATATAAAGTCCAAATAGACACCCTGCAAATTTTACTCATTGCTTCCAAGTGGCTTCTTCATTTAGAGCCAAACAAAAAGCAGGGTGCCTCATTATGGTACTTACCTCATATGGGTGATGATGAGAGTTGTAGAAGGAATGAAAAAGTCATCAACTCTGTCGAATTGCTTCCCAACTGGCTGGGTGTGAATTGTGTGGTGAGAAACAGTGCCACTGGCCTGTGTTATTACCTAAATAATGAGAAGCATGATTAAGTACAACTCAGGCTCATGTATTAAATGAAACAAAATGTAAATTAAATTCACACATTTTGAATAAATATTTTAAAACAAAAACAACAAGGCTTTTAAAGAGTTACTTCCTGTCATCACTTTCAGTAAAATTGTCAGGCTTTGTAAGTCATGGGCAATTCAATACGATTTTTCATAGTAACCTTATATGCTACTACTGGTTTGGCAAAAGATGCAACAACAAATCCTAGAACACAATCAACTTCCTTCTCTCTCATGCCACTCCAAAATATAAAACCAAAAGAAGGAGCTGGGATTTTTCTTGTTCCCTCTGGTTACTTTTTAAGATCTTCCCTCGTGTCACCATTTAGCAATCTCTCTTCCTTTGAAGTTCATAACATTGAATTTTATCTCTCTCAACTGACCCTTGTTGCTATTATCTACTGCCATCTAAGCCACTTTCAATATCTGGCCCAAGTTCTTCAGTATCCCATCTTCTTCTCTCATATTTGCTTTCATTTTTTTTTCAGATTGATAATGTTTCCAAACACCCTATCCTTCTTCATCAAACTTCTCATTTCTTATAATCTCCATCTATACTCTAAGGTATACAAAGACATGGACACACTTTAGATTTCCAACGATTTAAAATGAAATTTTCCTTTCTACTTGCAACCTCCTATCCTTTGATCTCTTCTACGATTTACCCCCCCCCCCCCAATCTGTCCACAACCTTTAGTTTCTCATTTCTTTTCTGTTCTCCAATCAACCACAGGTTTAAAATTTTGAGTTGAAACTTCCATCATTTTACAAATGAGGAAAGTGAGCTTTAGAGAAGATAAATGATTCAAATCACACAGTATGTAGGTAGTGAGGAGCAAAGCCAAGATTTCAAATTGGGTCATTTGGCTCCAAATCTAGCATTCTTTCCATTATATTATGTTAATGTACCCCAAACTTGAGTCCCTTTTCCTTTTCCTCTTCTGATTTTTATACCCTAAAACTCTCAACCTTTGATCACTCAAGTTTAGCAATGTAAGTCTTAATCATTAAATATGATGTCTCCCTCCCTGGCCCTGATTCTCTTTGCTATATCTGCATTTGCCACTTTTAACCATTTTATGGCTATTGATATTCTCTTTTCCCTTGGCTTCAGTAATATTGATCTCTTCTGGTTCACTTACCTCTCTGACTTTCAATGTTTCATACTTTTTTAAAAAAAAATTCCTAATTGTCCATCCAGGTTACTTCTCGAAGTACACCAGTTTCCATCACATCTAAATAGTGGCTAAGTCCTATAGATTTTGTCCTCACAATACCTCTCAGATCTGTCATTTTACCCCAATTACATTGTCAACAGTCTATCTCAGGCTCTCATTATCTTTAGCACGGATTAGTGTTACAGACCCTGAATTCATCTCCCTGATTCCAGTCTTTCTGGCACCTAGGAGAAAAAAAATACCTTCCCAAGATACATGATGCATACTTGCCAACTGCTAAAAATGTACAGTGGATCCCTACTGTCTTTTGGACAAAGCATAAATATTTCAATCCAGCATTTTGATCTGACTCCAATATCCCATTCTTACAATCATACTCTGGCTCCATCTTTTCAATTCAAAGTGATTTCACACTGTTTCTCATATACTTTATATTCTACCCAAACTGATCATATATGTATATATATGATTATATATATATATATATGTGTGTGTGTGTGTATATATATGCATATATATGTGTATATGTATGTATGTGTATATATGTGGGTATGTATATATTATCTCTCAATTACATGTGTGTATACACACACACATATTATCTCTCACTTCAATGCATTTTCCCCTTTTGTCTTGGCTGGAAGGTATTCCCTCAACATCTCTATCTTTTAGAATCTTTCTCTTCCTTCAAGGTTCACATCTTTTGTCCATTCCTTTGTGAGATATTCTCAGCCATTCCAGCCAAATCTTTTCCCCACAGATGTATGTGTTTTCTCTTTTTTTCAGATTCTGATTGTTCCTTTGCACCTATCATGCCCTATATTTCCTGTATAAATGCTACTTATGCCTGGGTGAAATATTATCTGCTTGAGGGTGGGGAATGTGTCATTCTTACCCTTGTGTTCAAAGAGTCAAGCACATTGAATTGCTCATTCTAGGCATTCAATATTTTCCTTAATTGAACTGAAGATAAATGCTACCTTGGGTAATCAGGGTAGTTTGATGGAGGGAGAAACATTTCAGTTGGCCTTTCAAGGACTAGTGGCAGAAAAGTGATTGACTAGTATAGGGACAAGGCAAACATATAGTTCCCCTGCTTCCAGACAAAAATGAAAACCTAGTGACCAAATCTGAGATGATAAGAGTGTGAGGAAAGACGGAATATCACAAAATGACAATGAAAAGAGACATTTAAAATGATTTTTTTTCCTAATGGGAGTAAAATAGGTTATCTCAGGTAAGTGAGGTGCATCTAAATGGGTTAGGATGCCCCTCATTAGGCCAGAATTTAACAGTCAACAGACAAAAAGTGCCATTTTCATTTAAATTTCAGCATCTCCCCTAACTCTCACATTTATTTAGCTACTAATTCATATGGATTAAAGTTTTCTTCCTATTGTTTACCCTTTCAGTTTCAATTGCAACACCACTGCTCAAATTCAAGTGTTTGTCATTTCACACCTGAACTATAGCAGAAGGCTTCTAACTATGTGCCTGTCCTCCTTCTCAGTATCTCTCTTTTGGCCCCCGCTCCCAAGACATTCCATTCTTCAAACAACTGTAAAATTAATCTTCTTAAAACACAACGCTCATCATGTCATTCTTCCTACTCCAGGACTATAAAGGCTCTTTTTGTGCTCCTTTAGGATAAAGAACAAATTCAATTCAATTGAATAGGAGGAAATGAGAAGGCTAGATACCATTTGGGGAATTGTACAGTGCTTTCAAAAGTTTCAAGCTTTTCTATGATACAAAATCCGATGTTTTTTAACATCAGTGTTCTTTCAGGAATGCTATAGGACTGTAACTCATGGAATATTACAGTCTCTGAGCAATCCAAATTGTAGGTAACCCACAGGGCAAGGAGAAGGCAGATAATGGTCTTAAATAGGTGGAGCACATTGTACAAAAGAAGCAGGATAATAATGTTATCTGAGAGATATCTAACAAGAAAAGAAGGTGGGCCTGAATAAAGCATAAAGAGGAACACCCACATTATGCAGTGGTCTCCATATAACATGGGAGACAGAGAAGAAGAACCTAAGAACCAAGGGTGAATCCCCTATAGAGGATGTCAACAAGAGTCATGCAAAAGGCATGGTTAGGTTATAATCACCACTGGCAAAAATACATTGAGGAGATCCGCTGGAGAATTTAAGTTTACTAATATATATGCATTACAGATGTACATATATTATTGGTACACCTAGATTTTAAATACTTTAAGTATAATGAGTTTCTTGTTTTTTGCATTGTCAATAAAAATTGTATCTTATAAAAAATATCTTGTTAAAATACATTGTGTTTTTTAAGAGGTGTAATCTCAGATATCTTTAAACAAATTCAATACCACATAAAATATGCTCTCTTTCCTTTGAATACTAGAGATGAATGAGGAAATTATGTCAGACTACTCAGTAGGAACATCCATCATTTTACCTGCTGGCCTGGGGTTGGAGGTTTGAAATTGTCCAAAGGTGGTGCGATTAAGGGAGAAGAAATGACAGCTACCTGCTACTCTTGGATGCCATTCGGCACCAGGGTACAGAGGCATTTACTGTACCTAACCTGCTTTTTGGAGACAGTCTGACCCAAGGGAAAACAATGATTTATAAATATAACTCACAAGCATGTGTCATAAAAAAATTAAAAGAAACATGTCTAGAATGTATTTAGACAATAAGCAATTTTAAAACTATTTTAAATTTATTATATGATGTTTTCTTAAAAAGGAACATAATGAAAAATGTAGTTTCAAGGACTGAAGGTTCAGGTTCCCACATGCTGACTACTTTTTCATATAGCTTGTAAAGATCATGAGTGGAAGACAAATAAGCAGGTTTCTCATTACTTTGCAATGATAAACATTTCGAAATATCAAGTGAAAAAATATACACTTTGTAAAACTTTAATTGAATAATGGATTAGTTCTCTTAGGGATTTTTACTTCTATGCATCAATTATTTTTTTTAAACAGGAAACTTAATAAAGATATTTGCAATGTTAAAAAAGAAAAACAAATAAAATTACCTGTATCTGCACTACTGTATTGCTTCAGTTACTAGATTATTTGAACCTTAGCCTTAGGTTAAACAATTTAGAGTTTGGTGAATAAAGACAGATGGTCAGGTTAGAATCATCCTTCCAAAAAGACTGGGAAAAGGTACCAGTAATCTTTCAGTGGACAGAAGGTCAATCCTTCTTTTCTCCTAGAGGCAGGCAGATGTGAGTTCAAATCCAGACTCCTACATTTATTACCCATCTAACTCTGGACAAGTCACTTAACTTCTGTCTGCCTCATTTCTTTATTTTTGTTTGTTTGTTTTTTGTTGTTGTTGCTTTTGGAGGGGGGAAGGCAGGGTAATTGGGTTAAGTGACTTGCCCAAGGTCACACAGCTAGTAAGTGTGTCAAGTGTCTGAAGCTGGATTTGAATTCAGGTCCTCCTGACTCCGGGGCCAGTGCTTTACTCACTGTGCCACCTAACTGCCCCCTGCCTCATTTTCTTAAGTCATAAAATGGGCATAATAATCAGCACCTAACTCCTATAGTTGTTTTGTGGATCAAATGAAATAATATTTGTAAAACTGCTTAGCATAGTGTCTGGCACATAGTAGGTACTTAATAAATGCATGTTCCCTTCCATTTCCTTACCCCCAAGATTAAATATTACTTTTTGAAGATCATGATCTTCACAAAAAACACGAAATATACTAACCTGTAATGTTGGTGAGGTCTTTTCCAGGGTTCCCCAGCTGAGCACCCATACCTGGTCATGTGATTTGTCATAGTGCAATTTCACAGGGACAGGGTCTGTGCTAACTGCCTATAACAGGAAAAAAATACCTTCAATCATTTTCAGAATTTTTAAAAAAGTTAATTAAATGATATCTGAATCAGGTCTTGCAGCAGCCAGATTTAAGAAATAAAAATAAAATAGGTATCTGATGAGTGAAGTTGTTCTCTGATGGATTTGGATTCACCATACTTTAATCAAACATTCATACAAGTTCATTATTTGCACACGACATAGTTATATGCTCACTCAACAACTAATTAAATTGTGTGCCACACAAGAGCTCTTAAGAAACTAAAGAAAAAATGGTTTATCAGTCAAGTGTTTACTTACTCTTCCTAGGTTTTATTCATTTAATGAACACAGGCCAGCTTCTTTAGCTGAATTTTGATCCTTTTGAGGAGGCAAAGGGAGCAATATATTTCAACAAAGCTTTCAACTTTCCAACAAATGCTGATCTGAGGTTTTGACAATCTATAGTATTAGAAAGCAAACACTTTCATATGGTGCCATATCTCTATTAACATGTTTCCTAATTCAGTTTCTTTAATGAGAAGACCACCATTATAGGAAAAAAAGGTTTTTTTCTTGATTTACACCCTGCTGGGCAGAGTAGATTTGTTTTTTCAGTTAACATTTATAATATGAGGCATTTAATTTAAAAACTGAAAAGAAATTACTACCATGAAGTTGTTATTTGAGTCATTCTAATTGTGAGCTACTATTTCTACAGGTTAATGCTATCTTTTTTCATTAAAAGTAATTTCCTGGAGCAGTTACTTCAATCTATTTTGTACTCACATAACATAAAACAAAATGTGTTCGATACAAACACCTCTCAACCAGGATTAAAAGTATTTACGGCAAAGGCAAGGTTGCACACCCTCAGCAGATTCTCCATTTTCCAATTCATAATTTAAAACTTCTCAGTGGGCTAGTGAAGAATAATCTACAGGAAGCAGAAATAATGGGGGGAGCTCCATATTGGATTATATGTTAGAAAAAATGGAATTTGATGCAGAAAATTTTTTTCGTGATTCTTCTCCCCTACTTGATAGATACATTTTGTTTTGAAAAACAGATACTTCTCCCTAAAAATGTCCAAAACAGTCCCATCTCAAAATGTATTCCCCTAAAATAAGTACCAAGAACTATGTAATAATGTGATTTTTGAGGGATTTTATGTTACCTTTCATTTTTTGTAGATTATTGGTCATTAAGCAAGTAAAAGGAAAGCCATCCTCCAAACAAGGGGAACTGAATAATCTCTTCAACTAAATGTTATTTTCTTAAAAAATCAACCTAACCTTCCCAACTATTCTCAGAATGTCTTTGGGGTTGGTGTTAAGAGGAATGGATTTAAAATATTTATTCATTCCTATGATTTTATTGTGCACTGAACAATTAAATAATTCTATTTTTCCAAAGATCTGCATTATGATCTGAAACTCACTAAGCTGTTACCTTAAGGAACAAAGGATTGAAGAAAGAATATGAACATACAGTCAAAAGACCTAGGTTCAAATCATAGTTCCCTTATTTATCAGCCATGTGAAATTCAGACTCCTCTCTAAACATCAATTCTATTTTCAGTAAAATATCAATCAATTAAAGGCTTCGTTTCTCAAATATATAGGGAACCAAGTGAAATTTATAAGAATACAAGTCATTCACCAATGGATAAATGGTCAAAGGATATGAATAGACAGTTTTATCTATCTACATATAGTCATACAAAAAGAAAAAAGCTAGACATGAAAAAAATGCTCTAAATCACGATTGATTAGAGAAATGAAAATTAAAACAAGTATGAGGTGCCACCTTTCACCTATAAGATTAGTTAATATCATAGAAAAGGAAAATGATAAATGTTGGAAGTATGTGAGAAAATTGGGACACTAATGCACTGTTGGTGGAGTTGTGAACTGATCTAATCATTTTGGAGAGAAATTTGTAACTAGGCCCAAAGAGCTATAAAACAGTGAATACCCTTCAATCCCAAAGGGATTAAAAATATAAAATGGAAAATTCTTTTTGTACAAAAGTCATTACAGCAACTCATTTTATGGTAGTAAAGAATTGAAAATTGAGGGAATGTCCATCAATCAGGGAATGGCTGAACAAGTTGTGGTATATGATCATTATGGAATACTATTGTGCTGTAAGAAATGACAGACAGGATAATTTCAGAAAAAAAAAACCTGGAAAAAGTTGAATTGATGCAAAGTGAAGTGAGCAGAACCAGGAGAACATTATGCACAGTAACAGTAATATTATACAATGACCAACTGTGAATGACTAAGGTATTCTCAGCAATACAATGATCCAAGACAATTCTAAAAGACTCATGATGAAAACTACTATCCACCTTCAGAGAAAGAACTCATGGAGACTGAATACAGATTGAAGCATACTATTTTTCACTTTATTTTTGGTCCTTTTTTTTCTTTTTCTATGTGTCTTCTTTCACAACACGACTATACATGATTGCACATGTATAACGTTTATCAAATTACTTACTGTCTCAGCGAGGGGGGAGCTAAAGGAGGGAGGGAGAAAACTTGGAAATCATTTTTTTAATTGAATGTTAAATTTGTCTTTACATGTAATTAGTAAAAATAAAATATCTCAAAATTAAAATGAAATATCAATCAGATAAAAATTTATTGTATTTGTTATGTGCAGAACACTATTCTAACCACTGGAAGAAATGCAGTTTAAATACACAGCCTTTGGCCTGATGAAGCTTGTTGTCTAGTAGAGGGATAGGACATGAATATGGATTAGATATCTAAGTGATAATACTTGTACTATCTACATTACTGGTTTATCATGAAAAATACCATGTAAACCTAAAATGTATTATATGAGTTATGCTAGTATTACTATCCTTGATTCTTCTCCCTTATTAATACCTCAACCCAGATCTATGGATGTAATTATTCACATGTAACTGAAGGCATAATAATTATGGCCTATTAAAACTGAGTATGGAGAAATGGTAGATTAACACAGTTGATAACTATATGGTTCATTTTTCCAAACAGCCACATTAGAGCACGATTCTAAGGAGACCAAAGTCATGCACAGTCCTCATTGGCTTCAGAGAGAGAAAAGAAAATTTCTCCAAAGCCCAAATTAGTCATCTTGCAAAAATTAGTTCTCCATTCACAAAAGATGCTAGGAAAGAATTCCAAATTTATAGTCCCACATTCACCACTGATTTATTGGATACTTTGTCGCTGAGTGTGTTTGGGCTATTTACCCTAAATCTTACTTTTAAGGGTAAAGAAGAGGGAGTGTCATTCCTGGCTTCTCTATCTCAAAGGATGGAAAGGAAAGCCACATGGTATAGTATAAGACCTGACTCTAGCTTCCAAGTTGATCTTGGTGCCTGCCAATCATGAAATCTACCAATAAGCTGCCAAGATTTTTATTGTAAGGGACTAGTTGAGATAGAGGTCAGGGAGAGTTTCGAGAAAACTGACATCTATTACAAATCATATAACAGGCCTTGTTGTTGTTGTTCAGTTGCGTCTGACTCTCTGTGACCCCTTTGGCTTTTTCTTGGCAGGCAAAGATACTGGAGTGACTTGCCATTTCCTCTCTAGTTCATTTTTGCAAATGAGAAAACTGAGGCAGACAGGGTTAAGTGATTTACCCAGGGTCATACAGATAGTAAGTGTCTAAGGTCACATTTGAACTCAGGTCTTCTTCACTCCAGGGTTGGCACTCTATCCACTGTGCCACCTAGCTGACTTAGAGATCATGAAATATAATTTTCTCTTTCCCAAATCTATGGAAACAGTAAATAATAGAGCCAAGATTTGGAAGCTAATTTTCTCATTCCACATCATGTATTCTTTGCAACTTACTCAGCTTACACATACCCACACACACACTACACACACACAGCTATGGCTAAGACATTTGGTGATTACTTTAAAGTTTATAATATCCTTAGGATCATAGATTTAGGGAAGGAAGGAATCTTACACATCACTCAGACCTCCATATTCTACATAAAGGAACTGAGGCTCAAAGATCATAGCTTCTCTGAGCCACACAATTATTAAGGGTTTGTGGTAAGATCTCAAAGTTCTTCCAAAAGCAAGGACTGGATTATGCCCTTTATGCCACATTATCTCTCAAGTAAATATTGTTATTTATTCATGACATAGTTGTGAGAAGAATTTTCTATCTCCTATCTGCTAGCCCATTCTTCTCCCTCACCAAATTTCTTCCTTTTAACATTTTATACTTCTGCTTCTCAAAATTAGAAGAACTCAATTATTCAGAAAAAGTTTTTGTTGAAACTTTTAAAAACTTGTTTTACCTTATGTTTAAAAGACATCCCAAGATCATCCATGAATGAACATTTACAAAACTATAGCTAAATAATGCCTCATGGCACAATTACTTTGCATCTTTACTGCAAATTTACTTTTGCATCACCTGGGATGTCTTCAACTATACTGAGCAGAGGCAATTTGCCATGATAGTCTCCTAGATTTGTAGTCAGGAAGACCATGCTTCAAATTCTGCATCCAAAACTTACAAAATGTGTGACTACGAGCAAGTCACTGAGCCAGTTACCAAAGCAAAATGAGACTATTACTTGTAGTATTATGAGCTTACAAAATTGTTGTTGGGTTCAAAGGAAAAAAATGTATGCAAAGTATTTTGCAAATCCTTAACCTCTATGGAAGCCAGGTTTTGTTTACTCTCAGGAACCTTACAGAATAGAACGCTACTCAAGCCAATGAGAAACACAAGGAAAAAAAATAAATCAAAGGCACAGCATACAGATGATGGTCTGATATCACCATCTATTTTTGTGAAAGACAGCACCCTTTATATAGGTGTGATGGTGATGATGATGGTGACAATGATGCTGATGGATCTCAAGTTTCAGTCCTGACATTACTGAATTGTGAGGAACAGTCTGCTTATCAGTGTGTCAAGGAGAATACCAGCTGGCTTATTAAGTGAGTCTAATTTAAACTAATGATGTAGAGCCTCAAGATAATGCACTAATGGCTGGCTGAGACTGCTGATGATACTTAAGAATACTCCTGAGGTGCTACAATAGGTCTCTGCTGCATTCAGGCAGAACTTGCATTTGCTTCTTAGCAGGAGAAATGAGGCCAGTTGTTTCCTGGTTGTTTCTTCTTTGAACAGCAAAAACACCACCTGTAGGAAAGTCTTTCTCAGTCGATAATTTGTGGAAGCACAATAAGTTACAACAGTCAATGAACAGCTAAGGCAGCAAATGACTTATTTATACCAGGAATGAGGTAGCTCATAAGAAACATGAGATGTGCAAATTTAGAGAATCCATCCCAAATATCCACATGGACTATTTGTGTCTGACCTGTGGTAAAATATTCTGAGCTCATACTGGTCCGACCAGCCACAGTCAGACACACTGTAATTTGACTCTAACACAGTGATGCCATTTTGGTCTTCTTGGAGACCAAAGGACATCAACCAACAAAATAACCAATCAACCAACTATACAATTTACCTGTGTATTTGCTTTAATATTATATTATTATTATAATTATTAGGCTGATGAGAGAGATAATTTCAACTTCACCACTAAAAACAAATATACCAGGGTATCCTATATAATAATATATTATCTTGAAGCTTCTTTATTCTTTAATTGTCAAAACAAAGAGCACAACTTAATTCTAATGATAACAGCAGGTATTCCACTCACATTTTAGCATGTTTAGGGAATAGTAGATTCTTGTAATGATTTGTAGACTAAAAACATGCCCCTGTATCTAAATATTTATATACATGGTATGTAAGAAAATGACAGCATCACTTTTACAGCATAGAAGTCATCATAAAACACTCTAAATAGATCTCTTAGATGTTGTTTCTCAAGAGGAGGGGAGGAGAGGCTTGTCAAATATCTTTAAAATTAGATTCTGATCATCTGTTTTTCTAAATATGTGATTCCCTTGAATTTTGGATCTCACTGTTAGACATTATTCAAATCTTATCACACTATAGCCAAAGAAACTGAGAAACAAAAAGGTTAAATGACCTACCCAAGGTCAAATATGTAGTAATCAGCAAAACTAGGATGGACATCCTGGGAGCATTCCACTACATTGAAGGGACTCATTCCACCTCAACTACATCAAATAATTCTCAAAGAACTATTTTGTGTGTCTGTTTTTTGCATGTGAAGGAGATAAGAGAGAGGAGACAAACAACAATAAAAAGACAAACAACAATAAAAATAAAAAAGTGGGAAAGATAGGAGAGAAAAGAGAGGAAAAGAGGGAAGAGGAGAAATAGAGGAAAGAGGGAGAGAGAGAGGAAGAGAGGGCAAGAGAAAGAAAGGAAGAAAAGGGGAGAAAAAGGCAGAGACTGAGGAACAGAGAGAAGTGATAGCTAAGCCATGGCACAATGGATAGAAAGCTAGCCTTAAAATAAATAAGATTTGTGTTCAAATTCCAACTCTAATACATACAAATCTTTCCTTTACAAATGAAACCACAGTTCCAGCATAGAAAATAATTGGTGTTTCTGACAGATTTTGTTTAATATGCTCAAGTTAAAAAAAGATGTCAAACCAAATGGATATACCAGGCCTTGAAGAAATGGGGTCTGCTTAGAAGCCCTTGAATTTGACTTGGTAATCTGCTCTGAAATAAAGGGAAATTAGAGAAATTACAGGATACTTAATATTATAATGACTTTAAATTTTCTAACACTTTTGTTTCCTGTGGAAAATAAAAAGAAGAAAAGTGAAAAGGAGAACAAGAAGAGAGTAAGAGGAAAAAGCAAAGGAAACTCCTTAAAGTAACCTTAAAGCTCATTTGAGAAAATATCTTATTAATTTAAAACAAAAAAGATGAATTTCTTCTCTGTCTCTACAATCTCTATATTTCAGTGATGCTGAAGATATATTTTGAGGGCTTTGTATTCTAGTGCATAAAACTGATTCTGAATGGAAAGGTAACCTTGAAGAGAATTAAGATTTTTGTGATAAAATTTGATTTGAGAATAAATTTTAAGAAACAGAGAGGAAAAGAGGGAAGAGGAGAAATAGAGGAAAGAGGGAGAGAGAGAGGAAGACAGGGCAAGAGAAAGAAAGGAAGAAAAGGGGAGAAAAAGGCAGAGACTGAGGAACAGAGAGAAAGTGATAATGATTAGCTTAGAAGCAGCCATGGCACAATGGATAGAAAGCTAGCCTTAAAATAAATAAGATTTGTGTTCAAATTCCAACTCTAATACATACAAATCTTTCCTTTACAAATGAAACCACAGTTCCAGCATAGAAAATAATTGGTGTTTCTGACAGATTTTGTTTAATATGCTCAAGTTAAAAAAAGATGTCAAACCAAATGGATATACCAGGCCTTGAAGAAATGGGGTCTGCTTAGAAGCCCTTGAATTTGACTTGGTAATCTGCTCTGAAATAAAGGGAAATTAGAGAAATTACAGGATACTTAATATTATAATGACTTTAAATTTTCTAACACTTTTGTTTCCTGTGGAAAATAAAAAGAAGAAAAGTGAAAAGGAGAACAAGAAGAGAGTAAGAGGAAAAAGCAAAGGAAACTCCTTAAAGTAACCTTAAAGCTCATTTGAGAAAATAAGAATTAGTATCAGACCTAAAAAGAACTCTTAGAAGAGCTCAAAAAAGGATTTTATGTAAATGTGAAATATCTTATTGGCAAAACAACTAACTGAAAAATAGTTCTAGGAGAGGTAATTTTAAAATTATTGGACTACCTGAAATCCATGATCAAAAAAGTGCCTAGACATCATCTTTCAAGAAATTATCAAGGAAAACTGCCCTGATATCTAAAACCAGAGGGTAAAATAAAAATTGAAAGGATACACTAATCATCTTCTGAAAAAGATACCAAAATTAAAATTTCCATGAATATTATCATCAGATTCTAGAAATACTGGGTTAAAAAAGAAAGTATCGCAAACCGCCAGAAAGAAACAATTCAACTACTGTGGAGGCACAGTCAGAATTACACAACATTTAGCAGCTTCTAAATTAAAGATTGTGGGCTTAGAATGTGATATCCTGTAGGGCAAAAGAGCTAGGATTACAACCAAGAATCACCTACCCAATGAAACTGAGCATAATTCTGCAGGAGGAAAAATGGGTATTTAATGGAAATATAAAGAGGTAAACAGCAAAGAGAAAATATAAGGCATTCAATAAGGTGAAAATGTGTACATCCCTAAAGGGGAAGAGGATTCTTGTAATTCTTAAGAAGCTTATCATTATTGAGGCAGTTAGAAGAGCATACAGGGCAGAAGGTGTGAGTATGAGCTTACTTTGATGGGATGATATAAAAAGAAAAAAAAGGTTCAGAAAGAGGACTACACTAGGAGAAGAGGGAAGGGACATGTATAGTGGGGTAAATTATCTCATATAAAGAGGCATGCAAGACCTATCACAGCAGAGGAAAAGATGGGATGGGGTAAAACTTGGACCTGCCCTCAACAGAACTGTGTCAAAGCGGGTATGACATGGGCACTCAGTTGGGTATAGAAATCTATCTTATCTTATAGATAAGGAGGGTGGAATGATAGAAAGGAGAGAGGATTGGCAGAGACAATACTCAGAAAAAATTTTAAAAACTATGGAAAAGGAGGAGAGAGAGAGAGAGAGGGAGAGAGAGACAGAGACAGAGAGATGGAGAGACAGAGAGACAGAGAAATAGAGAGAGAAAGAGAATGAATTGGTTGGAAGAAAACACAGTTAGTGATGATAACTGTGAATGAGAATGGGATGAATTCACCCATAAAAGAGAAGCAGATAGCAGAGTGGAAGGAGGAGGAGGGGGGGAAGGAAGAGGGGGAGGAAGAATAAGGAGAGAAGTCTTCCACGTTTTGTTTAAAAGAAACATACTTGAAGCACAGGGACACAGAGTAAAGATAAAAGGCTGGAGCATAATCTATTATGCTTCATCTGAATTAAAAATAAAAACAGGGGTTGCAATCATGATCTTAGAGAAAACAAACACAAAATAGACCTACTTAAAAGACATAGGGGAGGAAACTGAATCTTGCTAAAAGGTATCTTAGGCAATGAAATAATATCAATAGTAAACATAAACATATATGTGGCAAATGGTATAGCATCCAAATTTTTAAAGGTAAAATTAAATGAGTTACAGGAGGAAATAGACAGTAAAACTATACTAATGACACAAGTTTCCCCTCTCAGAATTAGATCTAACAAAATTAACAAAAAACAAATCAGAAAGAAGTTAAGGAGATGAATAGAATCTCAGAAAAGTTAGATATGATAGACCTCTGGAGAAAATTGAATGGGGATAAAGAGGAATATACCAATTTCTCAGTGGTACATGGCACCTACACATACACACACACACACACACACACACACACACACACACACCAAAAAACAAAAACACAGTCGACCATATATTAGGACATGAAAACCTCACAATCAAATGCAGAAAAGAAGAAATATTAAGTGTATCCCATTCAGATCATAATGTAATAAAATAACATTCAAAAAAGTCCAAGGGAAGATAGATTTACAAAAATAATAATTGAACACTAAATAATCTAATCCTTTAAAAAAATTCCAAACAATTTCATTGAAATGTGCTGGAAGCATAAGGGCAAACAGGACAAATGTATAAAAAGGAAAAAAAAAATCTAATTCTAAAGAAAGAGCAGGTCAAAGAATAAATCATAGAGGCAATCAGTAATTTCACTAAAAGGAATGACAACGATAAGACGACATACTAAAATTCATGCGATACAGCCAAAGAAGTAGCTAGGAGAAAATTTATATCTCTAAACAAATACATCCATAAAACAGAAAAAGTGCAGATCATTGAATTTTGTATGCAACTAAAAAAAAACTAAGAAAAAAAACAAATTAAAAATCCTTATTTAAGCATCAAATTGGAAATCCTGAAAATCAAAGGAGAGATCAATAAAATTGGAAGTAAGCCATCCACTGAATTAATCAATAAACTAGGAGCTGGTTGTATGGAGAAAAACATTAAATAACTAAACCATTAGTTAATTTTATTTTTTAAAAATAAAAAAAAACAAATTACCAGTAACAAAATGTAAAAGGGTGAATGCTGCACCAATTAAGAAGAAAGTAAATTCATTATTAGGAGTTATTTGTTTAGTTATATGCCAATAAATCTGACAATCTAAGCAAAATTGATGAATACTTACAAAAAATATAAATTGCCCAGATTAACAGAATTGTGCTGATACGAAAACCAGGAAGATCCAAAACAAAGAAAGAACATGTTCCCTAATGAAATATTATCCCTATTACATTTCCCTAATGAATATTGATGCAAAATTTAATAAAATACTGGCAAGTAGATTACAGCAATATATCACAAGGATTATCCACTATGATCAGATGGAACGCAGGGCTCATTCAATATTAGGAAAATTATCAGCATAATTGACCATGTCAATAAAAAATAAAACAACAGAAATCATATGATTATCTCAATAGAAGCAGGAAAAAGCTTTTGACAAAATACAAAACCCATTCCTATCAAAAGGGCTAAAGAGCATAGAATAAAGGGAGCTTTCCATAAAATGATAAGTAGTATGTATCTAAAACCAATAAACATTATCTATAATGGATTTGAGTTAGAAGCTTTCCTGATAAGATCAGGGGTGAAGCAAAGATGCCCATTATCACCACTATTATTCAATATTGCATAGGAAATGTTAGCTATAGCAATAAGAAAAGAAAAAAAAATGATGGGATTAGAATAGGCAATGAAGAAATGAAACTATCACTCTACACAAATGATATGATGGCATGTATAGAGAATCCTGGAATCCCATCTAAACTACTTGAAATAATTAACAATTTTAACAAAATTGCAGTCCATAAAATAAAATCACATATACCATCAGTAGATCTATATATTTTCAAGAAAGGGTGAGAAAAAAAGAGAAATTTCATTTAAAATGACTGTGGACAGTATAAAATCCTTGGGAGTTTACCTGCCAAGACAAACTCAAAAACTGTATGAACACAATTACAAAACAATTTTCACACAAATACAGTCAGATCTAAACAATTGGAAATATATTAATTGGTTATGGGGGAGGTTGAACAAAAACAGTAAAATGACAATTCTACCAAAATTAACTTATTTATTCAGTGCCATACCAAAAAAACTACCAATAAATTATTTTATAGCACTAGAAATATAAGAATAAAATTCACTTGGAAGAAAAAAAAGGTCAAGATATTGAGGGAATTAATGATAAAAATAAATGTGAAGAAGGTACCGTAGCTATACCAGATCCCAAACTGTATTATAATGTAGTAATCATCAAAACAATCTGAAGCTGGCTAAGAAATAGAATGTTGGATCATTGGAATAGATTAGGTACACAATACACAATAATAAATGACTGTAGTAATGTAGTGTTTGATAACCTCAAAGACCCACATTTTTGGGAAAAGAACTCATTATTTGATAAAAACAGCTGGGAAAACCATACAACAGTGTGGCAGAAACTATGTATAGACCAACCTCTTACACTGTATACCCAGATAAGGTCAAAATGGGTATATGATTTAGATATAAAGTGTGATACTATAAACAAATTCAGAGAACAAGGAATAATTTTCTTCTCAGATCTATGGAGAAGGTAAGGGTTTATGACCAAAAAAGAGATAGAAAGAATTGCAAAATATAAAATGGTTAACTTTGATTATTTTAAATTCTATAAAGTTTTTTTCATAAACAAGACTAAAACATACAAGATTAGAAGGAAAGTGGAAAACTGGGAAAATACAGCCAGTGTCTCCAATAAAGGCCTCAATTCTCAAATACATAGATAACTGAATCAAATTCATAAGAACACAAGTCACTCACCAATTGATAAATGGCCAAATGATATGAACATGCAGTTTTTAGAGAAAGAAATCCATGAAAAATATCTAAATCACTGTCAATTAGAGAAATGCATATTAAAACAACTTTCAACTGAGGCAAGATCAGATTGGCAAATATGACAAAAAAAGGAAAATGATAAATCTTGGAGGGGATGTGGGAAAACTGAGAGACGAATGCATCATTTGTAGAATTATGAACTGATTCAACCATTCTCTAGAGCAATTTGGAATTATGTCTAAAGGGCTATAAAACTGTTCATATTCTTTGAACCAGCAATATCACTACTAGGTAGGTTTGCATTCCAAAGATATTTTTTAAAGGGAAAAAGGACCTATCTGTACAAAAATATTTCTAGCAGCTCTTCTTGTGGTGGCAAAGAACTAGAAATTGAGGGGAAGTCCATCAATTGGGGAATGGCTGAACAAGTTGTGGTATATGAATGTAATGGAATACTACTGTGCTCTAAGAAATGACAAGCAAGATTATTTAAGAAAACAACAACAGAAAGACTTACATGCACTAATACAAAATGAGGTGAGGAGAACTAGCAGAATATTTTATTTAGTAACAGCAATATTGTATGATGATGAAATGGGAAGGACTTCACTAATTCCCAAGGACTTGTGATGAAAAATGCTATTCACATCCAGAGAGGGTGAAAGCAGAATAAAACAAACAAAAAATAAACAAACCAAAAAACTAATGGAGTCTGAATACAGAAGGAAGCATACTATTTTTCACTTTATTTTTTATGTATTTTTTTCTTTCACAACCTAATTAATATGGAAATATGTTTTGCATGACTGCTTGTGTATAACGAAAAAGAAGGGAAAGAGAGAATTTGGAACTCATTTTTTAAATGAATGTTTAAAATTGTTTTTACATGTAATTAATTGGGAAGAAATAAAATATCAAATCTTTATAAAATAATTTTTTTAAATTCTACCTTTATGAAGACTCTCTTGGATTATTTAACCTATAATGACATTTAATTATGAACCTGATATAAAAATTTGTTTTCTCCCAATACATAGATCATATACTAGTATGTGTGTTAGTCAGTTGTGCTTATGAATTATCCTCCTACTAAACTGCATGCTCCGTGAAACCAGGAGCCATTTTTATCTCCACTTTACCTCTTCCTCAGTCCCTAGAATAGGACTCTGCACACTGTGATATAGTTTTGTTGAATGAATAAAATAATGGTTACATGCTTTCAGACTTTATTTTATACCAACAAATAAATTTTACTGTTCCATATATATTATGCTTCAAAAGAATGACTCTTTTCACTTACTCAAATAGGACATTTGTTTAACGCAGAACCTAGCATGTGGGAAACATACAGCTATATCTAGTCTAAATAATCCTCATCTTTATTTATTTGTAACTGAATTGATTTGTCTTACTCCATAGGACAGAAAAAGGAGGCATCAAGAACACATGAATAGACTAACATAGAAATGACATTGAAAGTTGTTTCCCTCTCTGGAAAGCAAGATGCAAAAAAAAAACAAAAAAAAGACATTAAATTGATTTGCCTTTTTGAATAGCAGCAAGAACACAATTGAGTTTATGCTACATGCATTTGTAATGGGTAAAATCAATAAGATTCCATTGTTTCTTCATCAATGTTTAAATACTATGGAACAAGAATTTAAAAAAAATGGATGGCAAAAGTAATGCAAGGGATGAAGATTTGAGTTTTAGGAAGGGTAGAAAGTTAGGAAAGCAGGGGTTTTGGAGTAGTAATGGTGAAAAAATGACATGGTGTAGCAACAATCTAGCTAGCAGCAGCTGTAGGGTTTAAGACCCAATAAGACCAGCAACAAGAGCTGCCAGCACAGGTTCTTATGATCTGCTTTACCAAGGAAAGCAACTTTAAGGAGTTAACAATCTCAGTTTAATCAAACATACATATATCATTCACTTAGTTCAGGGGGAAAATATCAGGCCCCTGAACTTCAAGGCAAATACAAATGAATTACAAACATCAACAGACAGACCTTGTCTGATTCAAATCTCAATTCATAGCTACCAGGGTTTAACAAAGTCCCAACATCTGGGTTTACCAGCTTGGGGGGGGGGCTCTTAACAGCAGCTGCCCAGAGCCTTTTCCAATCATAGGATACCCTTCCAGTTAATGAGAGCCCCAAAAATCAAAAGCCAACCTTGGACCTTACATACTCATCTCAGAGCCCTGGGGCACTTGATTACCTCAGTGCTGAGAAGCACTCTAACAAAGAACAGTGAAAAATCCCATTTTGCTGCCCATTACATTTGAAAGGCAAGAATCATTAAAGGCACTTAAAAGAAGAACAGCAAAAAGCACCTCCCTGATTATCATTACACATGGCAACCAAGGGACAATGCTGAATATGGAGGCCACTTTAGACAAGAGAAGCAGAGGCAGATCAGAGGTTCATAAAGTAATAGGTTGAGATCTGAAAGGCGGAGAGTGTGTAGCCCAACCCCTTCATTTTACAAATGAGGTTGTAGAATCTGAATGAGTCATGACACTAGAGATTATTATAAGAGTAAAAACTGTGAATGAGATGAGACAAGTGGAAGGATACATGGTTGTGGTTAGAGATTAGAATTTTAAAGTCATGGATACTTGAGGAGGAAAAATTCTGAGTGATGGTCATGGTTCAGCCATGACCATGCTAGGGAGTGGCTATGGTTTGGTGGAGATAGAAAAAAGTTTGAATTTGAGGATATTACAGCATTGAGTGGCCAAGATATTTAGGGGTCACTGATGTATAGTCTGAATATGAATAAAATATATTGGAAAAATGAATTTTGCAAGAAGAATGTAGATTTTCAGCATAGGGACAGGCAGTATGGAGAAATGGAGATTTTATTATATGGAGATATTTGAGATTCATTCATAAAATTGCTATAAGGCACTAAAATAAATATGTATGTATTCAAATATAATTATGAATTTATTTCTACAAAATAATTCTCCAACTAATAATGTTAATTTAAAAATTCTGAATATAATACTTTTTCTACAAACATAGTTAATGATTTTGATTTCATTATCTATTATGGAATTTCAGCAAAAGTCTTGATACAAAATTTGAAAACGATATAGATTTTATCTTTTAATTTTAATTTCTCCCGCTTAAATAGTATTTTATTTTTTCCCAGTTACATATAAAGACAGTTTTTGACACTCACTTTTACAAGATTTTGAGTTCCAAATTTTTTTCTCCCTCACTCCCCTCCATCTTCCCCATGAACACATGCAATCTGACACAGGCTACACATGAACGATCATATTAGACATATTTCCACGTTAGTCATGTTGTGAAGAAAGAATCAGAACAAAAGGGAAAACAATGAGAAAGAAAAAAAAGAGAGAAAATATTATGCTTCGATCTGCATTCAGACTCCATAATTCTTTCTCTGGATATGGATAGCATTTTCCATCATGGTACTGCTGAGGAGAGCTAAATCTATCAAAGTTGGTCATCACACAGTGGCATCAGTTTACATGTCTTTCTAGTTTTTTTTTTTTTTTTTCTGAAATCCACCTGCTCATGATTTCTTAGAGAACAAGAGTATTTCACTATGCCAATATAGATTTTAAAAGCTTATGGGCTTAATACTGGTGGGTTTTTTACTTCTTTGTGAACACATTGTTGGTAAAATTTCCAAACATTAAACAAGCTATAAAGATGTAAATTTAAAGACTAAAGTTTAGATCATGTTTTTTTGGTGCCTACTATTTGAATCTTCATTTCAGTTAATATCCTCAATTAACTAATTTTTCATTGTAGTATAGATAAATTATCTATTTAAGTAGCATTAAAGTACAGAAATTAGCATGCTATAAAAATGACTGGTGGGATACACAAATATTATATAATAATTTATTCTTATTTAAAATTTTTTTCTTATACATAAATCAATAAATCAAAAACAGGCCTATTTAGAGCAAGTTTCACAGTCACTTTTGCAAATTATATTTTCAATTACAATTACAAGGATGATGTTTTTATTTTTTACCAATTCTTATGACTTGTTGATGCTAGGTGCTAGAATGAATAATTCAATTTTGTGATTATGATAGAAGCACATGCATATTTCAGTGTCCACCATTCCCTATTAATTTGAAAATTGAACTCATTTTGCTGCAAATGGCAATCACATCGGTAAGGTGTCTGACTTTGTCTTAATTTTTAGACTCTAGTGGTCAATGCATACATACATATAATACATGTGTATGTCTATTTGTATATATAATAAGACAGATGTTTTGAAATAATTTAAAGAATTCAGTTGCTGTTTAAATGTAGGTAGAATTTTCACTTGTTGGCAAAAAGCATTTGACAATCCCAAAATGAATGTTTCTGATTGGTTGACCTTTGTTGCCACTGAAAGCAAAATAAAGCTAACCCTTCCTGGTCAAATGCCAACATTCTGAAAGACTAAAAAATGTATAGTGAAATACATTATATTGTTCCATACTTATGCCAGATTTAAAATTTATAAGAGTATAATTATGTAACTACAGGGTCATTAGACAGTGTTAACTGTTTTAAATGTGTAATCATAGGTGGTGCAGTAGAATTATTATAGATCCTAGAGTTGGGTGAGACTCAGGTTTTATTCCCTATAGTTATTACCTGTGAACAAGGCAGACAACTCTCTAAGACTATAAGTTGTGGAATGAGTGGCAATCAGATTTCATATTCTTTTGTAGTTTCCTCACTGGGAGTTCCCTATATCAATTAAATAAGTCCAATTTCCATTTTCTAACTCTAAAGTTAATGAAGGTGGGATGTTTTGCTGTTCTTCTCTTAAATGCCTTTAATGAGTCTGGCCTTTGTTTGAATGGGGCAGGTAAAGTGGTATCTTTTTTTGTCTTGGAATGTTTCTTAACACTAAGACAATCAAGAGTCATTGAACTGTATATGATGTGGTGCTGCTGGTTGGAGTTTTCCCACATTCTAAATGCTAAGTTGGCTCCAGCCCTCAGGGTTCTGAGCAGGGTATATGTGTTGGAAGGTTAATATTTCACTTTTGGGGGTATACCCATTGAAAGAATGTGGGTGATAAGACTCCGGACAAGCCGTTGAACTCACCCCACCCCAGCTTTGTAACCCAGATAGATAGACGTTGGTGCTTCTCTGGTAATTGTGTATTGCTATGGATGGACTGGTTTGTGTTAGTTGATCTGTTTATAATGTATGTTTGTGACTTCTGTTTGTATTTGCCCTGAAGTTCAGGGGGCTGATCTTTTCCCCTGAACTAAGTGAATGATATATTTATGTTTAATTAAACTGAGATTGTTAACTCCTTAAAGTTGTTTTCTTTAGAAAAGCAGATCAAAGAACCTGTGTTGGCAGCCCTTCCTGTGTGCTGTTGTTGTTGGTCTTACACAGCCACAGTAGCTGTGTAACAAAACAAAACAAAACAAAAATGCCAAAGCACCTTTGTTAGTGGAATGTTATCTGAATCAAAGGAGATAGTATATCAAAAATGGAGTCTGGGGAGTAATTTCAAAAGTTATCTTTTCCTATTCCCTAATTTTATTTACTCAGAGACACAGAGAGGCTCAGTAACTTGTCCAAAGCCATGTAGACCCTGATCTCCCTGACTCCCAAAGCTTCAATCTTTAAACCATCCTGCACACATCTGTCAAATCATCCTTCTTAATGTGCAGGCATGCCTAAAAACCTTCAGTGTTTCCCTACTGCCTGTGTGCACTTTGTTTTCCATAAGAACTGATCATATCATAGGGTGATGTCTTGACTTACATGCAAATTGGATTTAAATGAGGCAGAGTTGTATACTCAGCCTCACTCCTCTTCCAGAGTCATCAAAGTCCAGTAGTAAGACAAAAGTTAAGATGACTGGCGATGACCAAGAATGTAGTGGCTGACCTTGGTATCTTCAATGTCTGACCAACCTCTAAGTTCTCCACAGCATCTGCCTTAGCCACCTTCATGGTCTTTGGAACAAATTGTTCTTGTCTACCCATTCCACCAGGGGAAGTCTTCACACACCCGGTGTAGACATCCCCCTAGCTCACTGATGGGTTTGAGGCCTGACAGTTACCTTCAACCTGATTTAGCTCTTCTCTCCAGATAGTTTTACTAGAGTGTGACCACTGTGTAGGTTACAGGTTCAAAATAACCTTCTTACACTGGAATTCAACAGCTAAATCTGGTTCTAAGCTAGGTTTCTAGTCTCTCTGTGATTTCCATGCTTAATTCAATTCAAACAAATATTTATCTGTCTTTGAATTATAAAGAACAATGTAAATTCCAGCTATGAGTTGGATAGTGACCTGGAGAATAGTCAGTTACACTGCTTGTGGTTTCTACAGGCTATGATTTAGGGACCAATTTAAATGGGCCTTATATCTGTCTTAAAAGTCAATTCTGTTCATATTACCTAGAAGAATATAATGAAAATAGCAATAAATATTTCTTGAATTAGATTTAATTCAGGGCTTAAGACAACACTGAATTTATTAAAGAAACCTAAGGAATGAGGTATTTCTAGTATTTCTCTGAGATCTTTCCCTCCTTTCTCCCACCCCTCACGCTGAATTTAAGTTCCATGTGAACAGAGCAGCCCCACCTGCCCCCACTCTCCATCCCTAGCCCCCTGCCTCATTATGTATATAGATTTGCTTTTTTTCAATTATGTAGGTATAAAAAAGTTACTTCACAAAACTATGTTGATAAGAACCTTGTGAAAATACTAATTCATTCTGCTTACTTTCTTAAAAGTAATTTATGTTAAATACAAATTTTAAGCAACATTTAATTTCTCAAATTAAATTAGTACTTTCCATTAGAGTGGGGTAGGGAAGAAAAGAGAGATGAAAGACACTTAACTCTGTTCCCAGAAAATATCACATGGTCATAAATGTGACACCTCACTGGTTTCAGTGCTGGTCATCAGTAAAGGTACTTGTTAACAGCACAAAACCATTTAATTCAATCTAAATAAGAAATTACTTCTACGGTCTTTTTATTTTAAACTTCAGAAAGAATATTACCTGCATAACTTTTTGGGACTGCACATCAACAATGAGTACTCGGTCCAGAGTAGGCTGAGTTACATAAATGAACTTGTCTTTGACATTAACAGCAGAGGCCCATACACATCGCTGAACTGTGTCCCCTTCAACTTGGGGACAAACTTCATCCTGTAGTCCAAGAATAGAAAACAGAAAGTGAAATGACAATCACACATCATGATGCAGACATTAAAAATGGTGATGGTTGCTGTTTTTTTTTTTCTTTCAAATTACTCTTTGGTATCATCTGTCTTTCTGCATTACACATAAGAAAAATTCTAGTATTAAAATAAATGAAACTGTTATTTGGAACATACTAAGAGCACAATCAAATGAATATTGAAGGCAGAATGAATGAAAACCACTTTAAAATTTTAAAAAAAGGATTTTCCCTAAACTCCTTTTCTTACTTTTCTAATAAAATTATGGATTCTATTAGCAACTGTTTTTCCCCTAATTGTCCAAATAGAAATTTAGTACTCGCTTAAGGAAGATGAATGTTTAACAATCTTAACTGCTTGCTTGTTTTACTTGAATGGACTCTATCTGTTTTGTTTCTTGCTTGAGTCCAAAATCTTTGAATTATAATAAAATATGACCAAGTACCTTCTTTATGGGGCATAATACTTGAAAGGATGTCCAGGTACAAAGACCGGCCATGGAATTGAGGCAGAAAATCAAAGCAAATAAAATGTGGGAAGAGAAAGATGGCCATATTTATATTTTGACTTTTATGCTTATATGAAAGAACACTCAAGATATATTTGGGAGGCTAAGAAGACAGTTCAAGACCCAGCTATTATATTTGCTACGTGACCTTGTAGAACTCATTTGAAATCCGAGCTTCCATTTACAATAATGGCAAATGCTGGTGAAAATATAACACTGGAATGATAGAACACTACATAAAAGTGAAGTATTATTGTTACTTATACCAGTTTTGATTTCCAAGCAACATAGGAGGCATAAAAATTTAGATTATTTTATTTTTGTCCCAGAATGATCTGCTATCTACCATTACTCAATAACTTTGGTGATACAGTCAACATAGGTATACTTGGGTATATGCTCCATGGGCTTTACAGTCATGGGTACCAATTTTCTCACTATTCATTAGGGGGATTTGAAGCTAATGAAATACTACTTTAACTTGAACAAAGTGAGTGACTTTCTTATTTTACACACGGCAGCCAGTGAAGGGATACCCACCTTAGCCACCAAAGTCTTTAGGGAGAAAAGTAAATTTCCCAGTAAAAATATAAACTCTGCAGACCAAAATCACAGGGTTAGGGCTTGGCATTGATAAGTTGTCAATTTCTAGCTTAGAGTAAGAAATATCTATAACCATGAGAACTAACCTGATAAGAAAGTGCTACTCGGTACTCTTTTCCTCCTGGAAAGCTCTTTAGTGTATCAGTTTCAAGTGTGAAAATGAAGGATGTGGCACATGCCCTTGTTAAAATATAAGAACAAGTACATGTCCCAGGGTAAAAATAATTTACTAGAATCCCTCATCTCTCTCTAGGAGAGACATTATAGCATAGTGCACAGAAAGCCACCCTAAGAGTAGGGAGACATAAGTTCCAGATAAGGCTTGGATATGTATTAGTTGTGTGATAATAGGCAAAGTATAGAAAAACAATTTTCTAAGTCTACAAATGACAGGGGAGAAAATGTTGTTTGCATCATTAGGTGGTAATTTCACACAAATATTTCCCAAAATGATGAAATCACAGGACTGGATACAGACATTTCTCAAAAAACAAACCAAAGCAAAACAAGTTTTTATGCTTTACTTAATTCTTCTTGGCATTATAAAGCAGCCTATTTCCTTGTGCCTATCAAATATATGTATCTCTATATCAAAAATAAAATATATAAAACAAGTACACATAATATGTGCATATATATGTACATACATTTATGTGTATATGTGTACATGTATAAGCATAAAATTTACCCTTTCTAGAAACCTTATATACATTTCAAAGGACCTGCAATTCCATTAATGTGTGTAATCCCTCAAGATGCATATTGTAATGCAGTCATACCTGCCTATATGTGACTTTTGTCTCTAGTTTCCCATAAAGTCATTACAGGGTCTCTACCTACTACGATGAGCCCATAGTGAAATTCGCTTCATATTACATGGATACCAATATGGGCTCTCCCGTCAGTTGTCCCTTGTTTTCACTATCTGACAGACCCATTGCCTTTTCCAGTCACGCATTAATTTGATGGTATTCTTTACATAACTATTATAAGCAATTCTTTACTTTTTATGCTTTATAGCCTGCTCACAGTCACCATGCATGTTTCTATTGACCTTTGGAAACATAAAGTTTTTTAAAGTGCATGTTAAAGGCAAGATGTAGTACCAGCTCAGGAAATCAAGGAACTTAGTTTCACATTTGAGCATTGCTATTTACTGGGTTTTGAGCAAGTGACTTAATGTCTCTGGATCTCATTTTCTTAGGGTGGACATAATGAATTCCAAGGTCCTTTCTGGGTCTCAGTTTATATGATAATTGTTAAATCCTTTTTATGTTCTATTTACTGTAGGAGTTCAATAGAATTTGAATAATATCAACAATAAGCTCATTAACAAACTAAGGATTTATTATTTATTATTTTTAAGAAAAAGTTTAGACACACCTGGTAGGGAACATTAAATGCACTCATCTGTGCTCTTCCCAAGATCAGGTGATTTTTGTTTACTTGGTGGAGTTTGTGACAGCATGCTCTAAATAAGAACCCTCTGAGCTTTGACTCCTGGCAATTATTCAGAATCCTATATCCTCAAAGCTCGAGGTCTAGCTCTGGGAAGCCAAGCATAGCCACTTTGACTTGAACTACACAGATAACAGTTGGTCTCAGTCTAAATCATCTTCTGGGAAAAATAGGGAGAGGATGGGTTGGTTTTGATTTACTCAAAGAATATTCAATGCTCTACAGCCCATAATTAAATTGAAAACACTGGGGGAGTCATAGAACTAACTAATTTTTCTAGGCAACTTTCAAAAAATAGGGCTACTTTGAAATCATTTTAAGAGTGGTACAGGATCCTTGTGCATAATGTCATGGAGCCATAAATGCATTTGGCCAAAACAATACTGCAACAAGCCCTGGAGATTAATGTGTAAGAGCAAACATGGGGTGGGAGGTTCCATCCTCAGCTTTAACAGGTTCTAGCTGCATGGGAGGAGTACATCACTTCAGCTAAGAAAGCTTCATTTTTTTTTTATTTAGAAGAGGAATGGATAATATTTTCACTACTTAATTTGAAGGGCTGTTGGTGGGATTGGGGGGGTAAGTAAGCATTTTGCCAACATGAAAATGCTAAACAAATTGGAAATTAAAAATATCACTCATGATGACTTACAAGATATTAAAGTTGGTGAGTAGAAGGAAAGCTTAAAAAAAAAAGAAATGTACCCTCCCTATATGCCCAGTGGACCAATTGAATGACACATAAGAATCGTTCCATTTACCTAGTCACTGCTATATGATTTTCATTGTCATGCTTCCTTATCCAAAAGCACCTGGGATCCTGTGCCAAGAGCTTACTTTATTAAAAAAGTATAAAAACAACGTAAAAATATGTGTATTCCAGAAACTGAGAGGTCAGGGGAGGGCAGGTACTTGGGCAGGAGGTTGTCAAAATTAATGAATTTGGATCACTGTTCCTGAATGCTTTGCTGTAAGGTGAATGCCTCTGACAAAACCCTGCCAACTAATGGAGACTGTGAGTGACCCTGATATTGTCAGCCAAACAACTGCTGAACCAGTAGCCATTTCCACCACTTAATTTGCTGCAAAACCGTTCAACAGTATAAATAAACATTACTGTTGGGAATTATTTTCAATTTGTATGCAGTGCCCATCAGAGATCTCTGACCATACTTAAAATGATTTTTATAAAGCCATTAGAAGTTTCATGACATTTGGCCTGGGTTTTCCTTGCTCCATTTTATGTCATTATTTCTTATTATAGCCTATTAGACCACATTTTACAATACCTCTTCTATTGCTTTTTTTGTTTTTGTTTTGTTTTGCTTTGTCTCGTTTTCCAGAATAAGTAGTTCCAGTATTTACTACTTTGGGATGGAGTTGTTAGAGAATGTTTCCTTTGTGCTTTAGACCTTTAATGATAAACAAGGCAGAGATTCAGGGATGCAAAATAAGATTCAGAACATACATAAAAACAGTGGATACTGTCAGAAATTATGTAGAGCAGGAGCATTAAACCACTTTTATAGAAACGCATTATTTTATGGAGTCAGAGGGCTGTAAAATTTACAGGAAGTGAGGAATAATGTTGGATTGAATTAAAGGTGAAAAAGAAGATTCAGTCAATATTTATTATTGTTTGCACTCCTTTGTTGTATGCCTATATTTACTGACAACTCTTCCATGCTTGTGTATTTTCCCTCTCCTCTCTCAATTCTAAGGATTATAGTAACTCTCAATAGCTTAAAGATTATAGAAGCAGCTAAAATTGTGAACCTTTTCCAGTCATACATAAAGATAATAACATTCTTGCCATGGTCTCTCATGTAATTCCTTTTTTACAAGGATATTTTTTACATTCAATGAGGAGGGCTAGGCTATTGATTTGTCTACTATTTGAAAAAAAAATTCCATCAAGAAAAGTGCCCTTACCAATACAGATTAGTAACTACTCTCTAATTTATAGTCTTTATGAAAAAAAAGTTGCTGAAATTAAGTGGAAGAAATGATATTAACTCCTTCCAACATAATACCACAACTTTTCTTTCCACTATTTTTGGTTAACAGTGATTTCACCAAAGTGGTTAACCTACTTTTTCTCTTCTTTCCCAAAGGAACTACATTCCTTATCTGGTATAGATGACCCTTCAGCACTAGCCATTATACTCAATAGTCTATCTTGCTTTCAGCTTCATTTAGAAGAATGAAGCCATTTAGCATGATTCATCATAGTTACTTCCATCTTTACTTCCAAATACATCAGTAGAGACACAGGCACCATGGATATACAGGCTCTAATTTCAAAGGAAGAGGCACTGTTCCTCCAGTCTAAAGTTATTTGTTCCACCCATAATATTATCCTTCCCTGATCTGATTACCTTCTTTTGTCAAATAACCATGCATTGCACTTACTCTAATCAGTCATCATTCAAAAGTGCTTTGGTCACAAGAGGTAAAGGCAGTAAAGATTGATAATATATGTATGAAAATTCATGCAATTTAATTTCCTCTGGAAAGGGAAATGTGAAATAACCATGACATTGAAAATTCACAAATCTATTTCTTTAACTCTACCCACTTCTACCCTGTATCTTAAATTGCATGCAGAGTATATCCACCTCCATTTTGTTTTCAGTCTTTCCATTACATCAAAAATATCTAAAGTATTTTCTATACTGCAAAGCTAGCTGACCAGCTATCCTCCCATGTCTATCATCTCCCCCTCCCCATACCAGCCAAAGGTGTCACCATCTCACTAATCAACAAGCCTGGAAATGTCAGAATATTCTTTGCCTTTCCCTTATCCTTCAATCAATTGTTTAGTCAGTCAATAAAGTTATTCAGTGTCTAGTCTGTGCCAAGCACTGTGTTAAGCGGTCATTTAATGTTGCATGTCCTTTAAGTAAGCAAAAATAACATGTGCTCACACAAGCCTCCTGCCTCCTGCCAGGGTAAGGAAAGCTAAGGCAGATTTGAGATATTTTGTGTTTGTATGAGAGACAGAGACATACAGACAGACACAAAGATAGAGAGAAAGAAAGAGATAGAGAGGGAGAACAGAGAAAGAGAGACTATCAGATTGCCACATAGTCTCTAAAGAAAGTTAGTGGCTCATCTATAAAGGATAGTGGATACTGGCTGGGGGAAAAAATCAACTGCTTGGGCAAAGAGGCAGGATTGATAAGCTGGTCAATAAAAGGGAAGGTAGTAGTGAGGACCAGAGGCTATTTTATAAATCTATAGAATCTATAGTTTTTGTGTTCTTGTTGTGACACATGATGAATATCCCATGCTACCAATAAAATTCTGATCTGTGAC